>NC_058165.1:16816117-17556298 GCF_020080835.1 Cotesia glomerata
ACGAGGGTACTACCTTAAATAAAAATAACCATTAGTAAAAGCGAATAAGAGATAACTCGTGAGAAAGGCAGAACTAGCGAGTGAAAAGGAAAGAAATAGCACAAATTATATGTCCCGAGTGAACTACCTTAATAGAATAAAAAAATTTTATCTTCGAGATATAAATATGATAAGAAGCGCTATTTAACGATGAAACTTGATGAATAGGAGTTTATGCTGTGAACAGGTTGGCGTAACAAGCAGAAAGTGTGCTCTAAAACACGAGCACGAAAAATCTCAGAACATACGTTCTCCGTACGATAGTCATACTCATACAAAAACGCTAACATTTATCTAACATTTATTTTTCAATTATATACTAAACATTAAAAAATTTTATTCTCAAAAATCTTAAAAACTATGAAATTTTGTAAATGTAAAAAAAATTTTCAAATGATCATGTAATTTGAAATTTTCAAGAAAAAAAGATTTTAAAAGAGGTGTTAGAGAACCTCTACGTGATAGGTCTGAAGGCTTAAATATCTGGTAATAAATTTTGGGTTAGCAATATTTTATTTGTTGCAAAGTTTTTCTATCTTCAATTCATAATTCTCGGTAATCACATAGTCACTGCATGTTGATAGTAAATTAGTAACACTGATCTCAACACCAACAAATGCAAAATAATCTCATGCATGACTTGCAACATGAATCGGGATGACTTGAATAATAATTTTATTAGATTAAAACCTATATAAACTATCAGCAGTCTCTCAAAGATATTAATTCGTTAGTCACGAAAATGAAAGTGGTGATATCATTTATCGCGGTAATTTTGTTTAAAATTGCGGGATGTCATGGCTTACGCATTTTGGGAATTTTCCCTTTGAATGCGAGAAGTCACATGATGTTCCACGAGCAAACGATGAAGGGACTAGCCCGCCGTGGTCATCAGGTCGATGTTGTCAGCACTTTTCCTCAGAAAAAGCCCTATCCAAATTACACGGATTTGGAAATTCCTCCGGCACTGCATAAATTTGTCAATAACTTGACTTACGACTTCGCGAAGTCCAAATTGGAAAATAATTTAGTGTACTTTAGTGCGCATGAAGGCGGAAATATTCTTTGTGACAAGGGGTTGAGAAATTTGAACCTTTTGAATATTCTACACAACCCGCAAGACCCGCCGTATGACCTTGTGGTCGTTGAGGTGAGTTTTAAAAGTGTGTGATTTATTTTTGATGCGTTAATTGTTGGGCGAAAAAATTTTTCTGTAATTAAATTTCATTGAAATTAAACTATTGCATTAGTCTTTATGAAGGAACTTCGTGAAAAATTTTGCTATTTATTGACTCAGAAATCAAATTGATTCAGAAAATATAGATAGTATAAAAAACAGTTAAAAAATAGTTATTGCCTCATACACCCATCCATACACGAACGTTCAGAAAAGATTCTGTTTAATGTTATTATTTACTATGTTAAACAAAAAAATTTTTATTGAAATATATTTTATGTGCCTGACAAATTATTTGACTTGATATAATTGGACTGGTGGCGATCGACGTGGTTTTTTGAGGTTAAAAGCTGATTAGTTTTTGGAATTGAACCTTTAAGCGGTTTAAAAGTTATTCCAAAAAAACCACATTTGAAAAAAATTTTTTTTTCAGTTTTTTTAAGATTTATCAAAATCTATTGATCTGAATCGGTCCAAATAGTTTTCAAAATCTAAGTTTGGTCAAGCCTTTTCGAATGGCACCAACCGCGATGAAATCGGTCAAGCCGTTCAAAAGTTATAAGCGGTTCACATACTTTCACACACACACACACACACACACACACACATACATACATACATACAGACACGTGACAACCTCGCGGGGATAGTCAGGGAAGCTTCCTGTGACCTTCAAACGTCGAGATCTGATGAAAACTCGATTTTTGCAAAACGGGGTGAAAACAATAACTTCCCGATTTTTGAAAATCTTCTATTTTCTTAGCGGGAAGTTAAAAATTTTAAGCTATTGAAAAATAGTAGTAAAGCAGCATATTTTTGGTATTTTGCCGGTAATAGAAAGTAGGGATCTTCTTTTCCGGTTTTTTGCTGCAATAGTGCCGCAGATATACAGTAAATATGCGGTACATTTACGGTTTAAATGCTGTTAATATACCGTAATTTTTCTATTGTATTGCCGTAAATATTCTGAATTTATTTCGTAATTTTTTCGTAATAATTTGACAAAAAAAACTGGCTAAAATAACTGAAGTATTACGGTAAAAATACAGCATTTATATCGTATAAATACCGAATCTTTACGGCATTTCCAAAACCGTGAGGGGATGTATTTTATTTATAACTAATTAATATGTTGTTAGATTTATAAATATTTCTTTGATTATTTTAATTTTTTCCAAAATTCTTAAATAATTTTAATTCGTTTTGACGACGCTGAAAAGTTTTTGTAACTTTGAAAAATCTATTCCCATTTCACCTGTCGAATTGTCTTTTTTCTGAGGTATTTAATTCGGAAAAATATCATGAATTTTCGTAGAAAAATTAGTAGATAGATTAAAGTATTGCTTATGTTTTTGAAAATATGAGAATTTGAAAAAGAAAATGACCAATTTCCTTAAAAATGGAACAAATAGAAATAAATATCACTAATTTTAGTGAAAAAAAAGAGTAATTAAAAAAAAATATTCCTAATTTTTTTGAAAATTGAGCAATGGTCATATTCTGAAAATATAAGTACGAAATAAAATCCTATTCCTGGTAACACTGGCATCAATGATATTTTACTTAAGTGTAAAATATAAAAATTGTCACTCTCACTATGAATATTCTACTCCGCTGATAGAACGACTTTCCATATCGCGCAATGCATAGTCAAGTACCGCGATAAGAATTCAATGATCAAAAACATGACATTCGTTTACACGGCATTACCAGTAGTGATTACCACCAGTTCGAAAATCATGAAGAATCTGTTAATAATCCTTACAATCTTGACAAACTGTCATGGCTACCGAATTTTGGGAATTTTCCCCTGGAATAGCCGTAGCCACATGATGTTCCACGAGCAAACGATGAAGGGATTGGCTCGTCGAGGGCATCAGGTTGACGTAGTCAGTATTTTTCCTCAGAAAGAGCCTTACCCAAACTACACCGACATAGACATACCTTCCGCCACACCTGAGTGGACCAATACGGCAACTTATGAACTCATGCTAGAAATCATGCAATCTGGTATAATTCATGTTCTAGCCACTGTGTTCGGGAACTTCTATTGTGAAAAGGGCCTAGAAAATCCTAAAGTTAGAGCGTTAATTGACAACCCGAACAATGTGTCATATGATCTGGTTATTACTGAGGTGAGTTTTTATTTGAGTTTGTAGACGGTTTGGCCCAGTCAGAAGTATGAGTGTTTAAGGTAAAAGCCCATGTTATTGACAGGGTTCCCACTATTGACACCCTCTTTAATTTTATTACTTCATTATTAAAATATGTTAATAATCCTAATTGTTGATATTTCATGACAATTTTACATATTTTTAAAATTAAAAATTAGTAAAATTTAATTCCAAGGTACAAACTATTTACCACAAAAAAATTCCATTTTTTTAAGTAGGTCAAAACCGCTTAAACGTTTGTAATTTCTTAACAATATCATTAAGAAAAACCTTATTTTTAAATCCGGATTTCTCAATGTTTTTTTTATGTAATTGCATTGTTTAAAATTATTTTAGATTATTTATAGTCTAAGTAATCATGTTATCATTTATTTATACTTTATCGAGTTAAAATTAATTTTAAAATAGCGGATAAATGTCCTATAAAAAAAAGATAACAATATTTATTTGGAACACGATAAAAAAATTCAAATATTCATGATCACTCTCTTAGTATCAATAATAGGAGCTTTTACCTTACACAGTAAAAAATTTTGCGTCATTGCGTCGAAAAATTTTGTGTTAAAAATTTTTATGTTAAATATTTAACACTTTTTTACGTTGATTTAACAGAATAAATATTAAGTTTACACATAAAAGTGTTAAATATTTAATACCAAAATTTTTAACACTGTTTTTTGACGCAATGACGAAAAATTTTTTACTGTGTACAAGAAAATTTACTTTACCTGGAATTCGAAATTTGGACATTTGAAAATTTTTTATTAAATTTAAATACCCAGATTTTATAATTCTAACTACGAGAACCGTAGCCACCTAGCGGATAGCTTTTTAACTAACTCTTTATCCAATTTAATTTTTATCTTAAATCATTGAAATTATTTTTTAACGTACTAATAGAAGAATTTATTAACTATTAAGTAATCCAATCATTTAACAACAATTTGTTGATGATTATTCATAAAAAATAATGCTATAATAAAGTGAATATTTTCGAGGTATTACACTTTATTAAAATTTAAGAAATCAGTTTTTTTTATAGATTTTTTTATGGACATTTTGATGACTTGAAATTTGCGAGTAATGACTAGTTAACTTTACTGCAAGCTACTATTGTCGTAATTTTACGTTGCAATAACCCATTATTAATCTTACAATAGTCCCTCGTCGCAATTGTTTGCGATCATGACATTCAATACGCCAGTGACAGTGACAGTGACAATGACAATGACTGGAATGATTACAATGAAAAGTGTCATGAATTTATCATTGCTGATAAGTGTGATGATTTTGGTGAATTTGGACAAGTGTCAGAGTTATCGAATTCTCGGGATTTTCCCCATGAACGCCAAAAGTCACATGGTGATGTTTGAGCACATAATGAAAGGGCTTGCGAGAAGCGGCCATCAAGTTGATGTCGTAAGTGTTTTTCCGCTTCGTAAGCCATATCCAAATTATACTGACTTGGAAATTCCGGCCGCGATGCCCAAATTGGTCAACAATATGACCCATGAATTTTTGAATGACATTCTTCAGCTGAATATTGTCCAGTTTTTAGCTGTAAATTACGGGAATTTTATTTGTGAAAAGGGCTTTGAGCAAGAACCTTTGAGAAAAATTGTTGAGCAACCGCCTAAAAATCCGCCGTATGATCTTGTTATTACAGAGGTAAGTTTTGTGAAAAAGTTTGCTATCGTGATGGAAATTTTCAATCAATTTAAGACAATGAAAAAAGAAATTATTTTATTTAATACTAGCAGTTCGCCCCGGCTTCGCAGGGGTATTTAACAAAAATTTTCAAATTATTCATAATATAAGATAGCCTATGTCACCCGGGGATAGTGTAGCTTTCCAACAGTGAAAGAATTTTTCAAATCGGTTCAGTAGTTTCGGAGCCTATTCAATACAAATAAACAATCAAATCTTTCCTCTTGATAATATTAGTATAGACAAGAGAAGAATTTTTGAAATAAAAAGTAACTTTTTCTCAAAGATAAATTCAATGAAATATTTTTGGCTTGGAATAATTTAACTAAAATTTAACAGTAACAAAAATTTGGAAAGTATGATATTTTATTAACAGACAATTGAAAATTCGATAGATATATAGTTTTAGAAAATGGGATAAAAATATAATTAGTAATTTATGTTTAAGTAATGATGATAAAATCTACAGATACCTAACAATTTTTAAGAAGTTTTTAATAATAGTTATTTTCGATACGTATGTGCAAAGATAGGTATTTTGGTAAGCTTGAAGTGACGTGACGAGGCTGAGATTATGGGCCTATTCTCAACAAAACCGAATACATCGTTATCGGTCGAGCGAAGCAAGACCAGATATTACGTATGAGGTTTTGTTGAGGATGTATCCATAACCTCAGACGAGTGTCATCACTTCGTTTATTACCAAAATATAGTATTTATATTATACCTACCTTTGCGGATTTGTATCGAACAAAATTTTTTGTAATATCAACGGCGAAACTCAGATTTGAGAGAATACAAACAAAATTTATTAAAGTTTAAAACAATATTTTTAAGCGGACATAAAAATCTTGTTTACAAAAATCGACTTGTCGCCAAGATTTTTTGTTTCGATTTATACTTTCCTTGGCGAACGATTGTAGAAGTAAACGAAACTAAATATCCTATAATAATTTTTAGCATCCGTACGGGAATGTAGAGACAGATAGAGAGAGAGAGAGAGATGTCACTTATCGATACGTGTGCGAGAAAAGTAGACACAATTATAGCTGGCCAGATATCATTCATTTTACCCCTCCTAACTATAGCTCGAAAATCCAAGTTTCGCGGTTGGTTTTACAAAAAATATTTTCTCATAACTTGTCAATATTAATATCAACGAACTTTAAATTTTATTTCTATCAAATTGAAACACTAAACGATATGAATGAATAAAAGTTTGACAAAACAGTAATTACTACTGTATTATAAATTTAAAAATATTTATCTAACATCTGAAGAAAGTTTTAAAAATCTTCAGGGACTTTTATAAGTACAAATTGCGACTTTTAATTTTTAGAATGTACATTATTTTTAACTTACCAAATAGACGGAGAATAATAAATATTAAAAATTAAATTTTTGACATTCTGAAAAATTTGTAATTACTGATTTTTAGAAAGGAATTTTAAAGCATGATTAGCTAATTTATTTTCATAAAAAAACAGTCAATAAGAAAATTTTTATTCTGAAACGTGGTTGATAAGCAGCTATAATACTTCCCGATTAATACTGAGTCAATCATAGATAAATATAAACCTAAACAGCCTCATAAAAATTGATCTGCCGTATCATTTCAATGACTTGCGAATCCTACTCAAGTGCACTCAGGTGATAAAACATCCAACATAATCTTCTGAAGCTTATAAATTACAATGCATTCATTTTGCTCATCAAACTTGATAATCAATTAGTTATGCGAGATCGCGAGTGTTAGAGTATTGAATCATTTCTCATCCAACATCTGGTTTCAAATTTCCAAAAATGAAGCTCTTTCTTCTCGCCTTTTCGATCTTGATCGTGCAATCCGAACCGCTTCGAATTTTGGGATTTTTTCCTTTGAATGCCAGGAGCCACATGATGTTCCACGAGCAAGTATCCAAAGGGTTAGCTCGTCGCGGTCACCAGGTTGACGTTGTCAGTACGTTTCCCCAAAAACGTCCTTATCCAAACTACATGGATTTGGAGATTCCAGCAGCGATGCAAAAGTTTGTTAACAACATGACCTATGAGTTCAAAAAAACTCAATTGGAAGACAAGAACATCATGAACTTCATCACCGAAAATGCCGGAAACCTCGTTTGTGAAAAAGCTTTCCAGCATCCGCAAGTTCTGAGTTTTGTCTCCGGCACGTATAATCCGCCTTATGATCTCGTTTTAGTTGAGGTAAGTCTTTGAAAGCACTAGAATTTGATCCCGCGATTCGTCAACCAAGTGAGAGATTAGCTAATCATTAAAGTGGTGATCAAACCAATCGTGTTTATTTTTTGAATCGTCTACTGTAAAAACATGATAAATCATCATGTTTCAAAATTTTTATTCAAAGATTGGCAAGATAACAATTATTTAGAGGTTTTATCCAAGATCTTGGTACAAGTCTCCAAAAATCAAGTTCTTGCTTTTTGTTCTTTAAATCTTAAGGGGCACAACCAGTGTGAAATTTAAAAAAAATCGATTTATTTTTTTTTCATATTTCGATAAATTATACACGGAGAAAAAAATTTTGCTATAAGAACTCTATAGTAGTTAATTAGTTGTAAAAAGTTCCAGTAGGTTAACGTATTCTTATAGTAACAATACCGTTTGGCTCCTGCAACTCTACATCGTTGAGCTCTGAGAGCTAAACGTTATTAACCTCTCACAACTCTACAGGATCGTTCTAAGACTATAACAAATTTTTGGAAGTCTGCTTAATAACTTTTTTTTACGATTTAGCATTGATAATTTAATAAATACATGCAGCAGAATGAATTTATATTGCCAACAATAGTTGTATATGACAAATAAGAATAGTATTATAATAGAAATAAAATAATAATAGAACTTATATTACAAATAAAAATTATTTGTATAATAAAAATATGGTCGTCACAAAATTATCTTATTTTTGTAATTATATCAATAAATATTGGACATAAAATCACTACCGTATATGCACAAGAAAAGATAAACGAAAACAAATTTTATTTTGTGTTAAATGGGGTCTTTTTAATGTATTCCGATAACTTATTACTTATCACAATATATTCAACTAATAAATTAAATTAATAGTCACTGCAAATGAACCTTGAAAAACCATAAATACAAAACTGTTCTAACGAAATTCAGTTTGACAAAAAAAAAAACCTATTTCCTTAAATAAATAAATTGGGAACTTAATTGTCCTCCTATATTTTTAATAATATAGATTAGTAACAAAATAATTATGTTTGGCATTTTAGAAGATTATGAAATATGTCAGCGCATTCTACTACTGCGCAACGTAGAGCGCTCTCAACTATACCGTTTGGCTCTGAGAACAATCCCGTAGAGCTCTGAGAGCTCAACAACATTGAGTTATCAGAACTAAATAACATTTTGTTACTGTAACTCTACAACGAACAGTAAACTGTGTATAGTTGTGGTAACTCTATATTGTTGGAGTGATTACTCAAAGACAAATGATCCGATTACTGCCAATTTTTTTCCTGCATGTTCTGTATATAATTTTTCATACAATGACCCTCCAGTTTTTTGATCTGATCCTAAATCGAATTTCGGCAGGTCAAAAACGACCAAAATTTTGGGTAAAATTCAGTTTTTTTTCAAAAAACGCCGCCATTTTGTCAATTTTTGATATTTTTTTTCGACCATGAGTCACCGTACGGACAATATCTTCTAGTTTAAAGAGAATTTTTTTTTCTTTGGATTTATCCACGGAGAAAGCCGGAATCACTCCAGCAGTGGAGGACCTTTTTTTTAGCGCCGTCGGAGATCGCGTGTAACTCGGAAAATATTTAAATTTTTTCTTCAAAAATTTTATTGTATATTCTTAAAATATGTATTAATATACGCTTAAAATTTTAAAACAATTCATAAAGAATTTTTTTTTTATTTTAATTCCCAAAAATCGCCTTTTTTTAGGCTATCACACTGGTTGTGCCCCTCAATTGTGCACTTTGAATCTCTTTAGCTCAGTTGAATGGACTACTTTCCATATCGCGCAATGCATAGTCAATCACCCTGATAACTATCCTCGTTCAGAAACATGACATTAGTTGCCCAGCGTTAACAGTAGTGATAATTACCACTTTAAAAATCATGAAGAATCTATTGATACTCCTTGCAGTTTTGACAAACTGTCATGGCTACAGAATTTTGGGATTGTTCCCCTTGAACGCCAAAAGCCACATGATGTTCAATGAACAAACGTCCAAGGGATTAACTCGTCGTGGGCACCAGGTTGACGTTGTCAGTACGTTTCCCCAAAAACGTCCGTATCCAAATTATACTGACTTGGTGGTTCCTTCAGCGTTGCCGCAGTTTGTTAACAACATGACTTACGAGTTCAAAAAAACTCAATATGAAGACAGGAATATGGTTGAATTCTTCGCCGAAGATACCGGGAACTTGGTTTGTGAGAAAGCGTTCCAGCTTCCCCAAATTATGAATTTGGTCACTGGTATACACAATCCGCCTTATGATCTTGTTCTCGTTTCGGTGAGTCTTTTTAAGTCAGCTAAGTGAGTGATTAATTAATCATTGAGGTGTTGAAAAAAACCAATGAAATATATTATAAGGAAGGTCTCTCTTTTGCGGTGCTGCATTGTGGAATTTAAAAAAATTTTTATGTGATAATAATTTATCGGTAAAAATAATTCAAGAAATTGTCAGATGTCTGTTAATTTTACACATAAGTAATTTGATGCACCGCTCTATTCGATTTTTTCGCGGCACTACTTAATTTAAGTTATTTCTTGGTTCCACCGCTAGGTGGCTACACCTTCTCGCTAGCAGAGTAATCTTACCAGAGTATATATAAGGGCCAAATTATTTTTTTTAATCATTCAAGTGAACGGTTAGTGAAATATTGATAAAAAATTTATCCGATCATGAAAGATTAACGCTATTTGTTACAATTCTGTACAAAATAAAACACGATAAACATATTATTACATTCAACTTGAAAAAAAAAAAATGCATACTTTTTTTGCACCACTTAACTAATTATGAAATTTAAAATTTTCAAATTTTGCTATCACTTGTGGAATAAATTATCATACCTTATAGATCGAATTTAAATAACACATCAATATTCAATCAGTTCGTCCGAAGAATTGCCAATGAAGCTTCTTATCGCCAATAGATACCCCTTCATCCAATATTCATTTTCAATATAGACCTAGTGTCTTCATTTTGTCTTTGAACTCAAGTCTTTAAAAAAGTGTCTGATCAAAATTATGAAGTGGATATTATACTACATGTTAATTGTGCTTTTGGGCAAGCAAAGTCACAGTTACCGAATTTTGGCAGTATTACCCTTTCCCGGTCTAAGCCACATGCAGTTTCACTTGCAAATGTGCAAGGGGCTAGCTCGTCACGGTCACCAAATCGACGTCGTCAGTTTTTTTCCTCAAAAGAAGCCATACCCAAATTATACCGACTTAGTCATTCCAATATCGCTGCCCAAACTGGTCAATAACATGTCATACGAGTTTTTCCTAGAGAATTTCAGAAACCAAGACCAGGTCTATTATTACGTTGATTCCCTCGGGAATGCTCTGTGCCAAGGGCTGGAGACGGACGTAGTAAAAGAGCTTATTAGTAGACCACCCAACCCGCCTTATAATCTCCTTATCGTGGAGGTAAGTGTTCTCGGAAATTCATTGGAAATAATTGGCTTCTATTGAATATTGCTTTTCAGTATACTCTTGATTGATTTTGATGAAACTCAGCATACATTTGCAACAATTTAAAATTGTTTAATTAAAAAAAAAAATGACTAAAGTGTGATATAATCTATAGCGTTGCTTCATTATTTATTAATAACCGCAATAGTTTTCAAAGTTTATGTTAGTTAAATATGAACTCGTCGGTAGAGTAAAAAAATTTTAATGCATTTTATTGCAAAAATGATTTATAATTATAAGTGGACATATTGTTATTAATAACATACTAGTAGCAACATGCAATCACCATGCGACTGCCGAGATTTACGAATTATGAATATGAAAACTTTGGCTTAGTGATTTTTTTATATTTATAATCACACTAATAGTTTGGGTACTTTTTAAATAAATTTTAAAAATAATAGTGCTATCACAGGATCAATTAAAAATAATTTAATGGACAAATGTGACCGTACAAATTTATAGAACCAAAAAACTATTAAAAACTCCTCCAAAAACTTTACATAAAAAATTGACAACTAAAAAATATATAAAACCAAAAGGCACTAATTCTTAATAAGATCTTTCTAATGATACCAAATTAAACTATAAAAATTCCTTAAAAAAATAATAATATGCGCGACACAAAATTTTCCTTTCTCTCTCAATTATTTAAATCATAAATAACTATCGCTAAAAAATATCGAACCCAATTTACGATAAAGATATACTCATTTCTAAATTTTTCTTAGTCTCTTAATTATATAAATTAATTATTGACATATAACCTCATGGATGTATACAAAACAAAATAAATAAATAAACAAATTTTGTTTATCGCTAAATTCTAATCTATTCATAACTACTTCGAAAACTTATCATAATAAATAAACTATTTTAGAAAAGCATATGAAACATTAAAAAGGCACAACTTCAGGTTAAGACTTTTCTAACAATACCAAATTTAACCATAAAAACCCATTTTATCATATAAATACACTGGCCCCATAATTTCGCTTATTCTCTTAATAATATAGAATTGCAACCGTGCATTCACTATGTGACTGCCGCGACTTGTGAACTATGAATAAATAAAATTTTGCTTTATTAAATAATGATTTTTGTTAAATTGCACTGTACTTTCTTAAATATTGAAGTTTTTAAAGATATAAGCTCATCCCGATGTTACAGTCATCAAGAGCTTTCATTTGAGTACCTACACATGCATTTTGATATATTTTTCATAAATACATATTAGGGTGTGCCAAAATGTAACTTCCTTGATGGACCTTTTAAAATTGGAATTTTGAGTTCCGCTTTTAACAGGAGTTGTGTTTGGGCATTTCCTGACATATTTTGAGCATTAAGGATTTATTTGATTTTTATAGAATTTTTTAACAGGAGTTTTGTTCGGCCAAATTTTGAAATTTTGAAATTTCAGCAAAAATGCCTAAACAAAACTCCTGTTAAAAAATTCTATGGAAATCAAATAAATCCTTAACGCTCAAAATATGTCAGAAAATGCCCAAACACAACTCCTGTTAAAAGCGGAACTCAAAATTCCAATTTTAAAACGTCCATCAAGGAAGTTACATTTTGGCATACCCTAATACATATATACAGGGTGTCCTAAAAGTAACAGACGCCATTGTAAGAAGAAAAGTCCTTAGCCATTTTTTAATTAACCGCATAGATAATTAATGATTAATTAAAAATAATGTCTCTTTATTTGTTAGAGAGAGAGCGCCAGTATCCAGTAAAGTATGTGCCAAACAAAGACACAACTAATTGTATGGCTAACTAGCTTCTATAGCTAACGTAGTCACACACATTTACTTACACATTCACACGTGCTTCTTCGTTTGGAACGCACTTGACTGTACACTAGTGCTCTCTCTCTAACGCATAAAAGGACGTTATTTTAATTAATAATTAATTATCTATGCGTCTGATTAAAAAATGGCTAAGGACTTTTCGTCTCAGAATTATTTTGTTTATCAGATGCTACAATGGCGTCCGTTACTTCTGGGACACTCTGTATAATGCATATAAATATATGAAAAATTGATGTGGGTACTTAAATGAAAGGTCTTGATGAGTATAACGTCGGGATAAGCTTATATTTTTAAAAATGTCAATAGTTCACGAGACACAAGGTCATTTCTTAATTATGAATCTAGAGACAGAGCATTTTCGAATGCAGCCTAAAGACTTATCATCATACATTGACTATTGGTGAGAATGATATGAAACCAGGAAAAGGCATAACTCTAGATAAATACTTTTCCACCGATACCAAATTCAACCATAAAAACCTATTTTTATCATATAAATACACTGGCCACAAAATTTTGCTTATTCTCTTAATAATATAGATTATTAGTAAAATTGTAGCTTTTATATTGTTGAAATTTATAAATCTTCAATTTTGGGTGTCTTTTTCAATTTGTGCCAGACAAAAGACTCTCCATGATTAGGAAGTAACTTAAATGCTATTTATGCTACTCTAATTGCCTAGAATTGTCGATAATAAGATGTTTTATGTCGCGTGATACAATTACACAATAGATTTGCAGCTTGTTCGTTTTGTTTTGCAAATCAACGTCAGATTGTCTACCAGTGACAGTGACAGTAATCGTGCACCATGAATCTTTCGTTGCTGACAAGCGTAACTGCGCTAATTCTTATCGGGTTGACAGAGTGCCAGAAGTCTCATCGAATTCTGGGGATCTTTCCGCTGAATGGAAAGAGCCATATGGGGATGTTCGAGCAAGTTATGAAGGGATTGGCCCGTCGAGGACATCAAGTTGATGTTGTTAGCACTTTTCCGCAATCGAAACCCTATCCGAATTATACTGACATAGAAATTCCCGCAGCGTTGCCCAAATTTGTCAATAGTATGACGTATGAGTTTGTTGAAGATGTCAATAGGGGAAATTTGGTTCATTTCATCGCTGCTAATATTGGGAATTTGGTTTGTGAAAAGGGCTTAGAAAATTTGGACACCCTGAATTTGATTAAAGATCCTCCAAAGTATGATTTGATAATTGTTGAAGTAAGTTGTAGATGCTATCAATTAGACGGTAATTATGCAGAAGTGGGGCTTCACTTATTTTTGTGTGTAAAAATTCGAAAAATTGATCATTTTGAATATTTTTTTTTTTTCAAATTATACTTTTTCACGGCGGATTTATAATTAAAATCATAAATAGTATGAAAATTGAATATTTTAGTAATTTTTTTTATTTGAAGTTAAAAAATTTACGATTTCAGTTGTTTTTCAATGAAATGGTGATGATGCTATTTTTTCCAGTTATTGAAATATTTTTTTTTCTTAAAGAGCAATAAAAATACCTAGAATAAATTAGAAAAAAAAAATTCAGAGTATCATAAATTGAAAATTTTTGAAATCGTAAATTTCTTAACTTCAACTGAAAAAAAATCACCAAAATATTAAATTTTCATACTTTTTATCATAAATTTGCCGTAAAGAACAATTTAAAAAAAAAATAAAAAAGATCAATTTTTTGATTTTTCATTTTATTTTAATTTTATCTAAAATATGTGGAACACCACTTTTGCATAATTATCAAAATTTCTTTTGAAAAAAATGAGCAACGTAATAAGATTAATTTGCTGAAAATTTTCAACAATTTTATGTTTCAGTTAAAGAAATACAAATTTTTCTCTTAGTAACTTTATTGTTGAAAAAAAATTTTTTTGATTTGAAAATAAAATTCATTAAAAATTTTTTTTGAACAAAAAAGTTACTCTAGAAAAAAATTATGATTTCTTCAGCTAAGAGATCAAATTTTGAATAAATTAATTTCTTTTCGAAACATTGCTCAATTTAAAAAAAAAAAATTTTTTCTTAGTGTACTCTAAAAATTGATGTCTAAAAAACTTCAATAAAACGTAAGTCTGTTTTTTGGCTTTCAAACAAATATAACCGAGAAATTTATTTTCCAAATTTACCGCAACAAAGAATCGAATAAAAAAAAAAAATTTGAATAAATTTTTCATTATTCGTCTACAAAATTAACGTTCTAAATTCTCAGGAAGAATAGAATCTACACAGAAAAAAAAATAATGAAATAACTATCGAATGTATTCTCATTTGTTTGACTTCATTTGTTTGACTTAAGTATGCAGAGAATAGGTCTTGTAAAGATATGTAGTTTCGTCAAAACAAGCAACTGTTTTGTTAATTTGAGGATCTGTATAGTTAAGTCAACTCAATGTAACTTCTAAAATCATAATGCGGATCCTCATTTTAAATATCCGCTGTATAGCTGAATTGGCTACACAGAATATCTCTGAGAAAAATGAATATACGACGCATAGTCAGAATAACGATACGTATCCTCATTCTAACGATATTTTTTTCTCCGTAAGGTAAAAGCCCCAACAGATAATCATGTACCAGTATATGCCATATTAAAGCAAATTTTAAGGGAGTTGGGAAAGAACGGATAGGGGAAAGGGGGGGACCTACTCAGTGGGAATTTTTCCGTAATTGAAAAAATAATCAGACAGCCCAGACTGGGAATCGAACCCAGATCTCTCGGTTACGCGCCAAGGGCTCTCCATGTATTTTTATACTTACATTTGTGAATATAGATATAGAAATACATGGAGTGATCATATACTGGTACATGATCATCTATTGAGGCTTTTATCTTAAATGAAATTTTGGTTCGACACCTTATAAAAAATTTTCCAAGTTATCTAAATCAATTATCATTTTTTTCCAGATTTTTGCTGCCCACTGCTTTATGGCATTCGGTCATCATCTGAAAGTTCCAGTCGTGGGATTAAGTTCGTCTGCTTTGTATCCTTGGGGCAATGACATGGTAGGAAATCCCCCGAACCTGGCCTTTGTCCCAAATAATCTTCTAGAACATATGGAGAATATGAGCTTCTGGCAGCGCTTGTACAACGTCCTTCACACATACTACTACAGGATGTACTTCAATTACTACACATCACCCCAAAGTGATATGATAAAGAAATACTTTGGTCCTGATGCACCTGGAGTTAGGGAACTGGAACACGACTTAGCACTTATTCTCACCAATTCACATTTGGCGATAAATGGCCCGAGACCGACCACTCCCGCACTTGTTGAAGTCGGCGGGCTTCACATACAAGATGATGATCCAGAGATACCAGCCGTAAGTCTTACAATTTTTTGAAAATTCTTTTAAATAGACGTTTTTATTAGGGTCAATGCTGTTCCTCTGTTTGGGCAGGATCATCTCAAGTGGCTTAATGAGAGCAAAGATGGCTTTATTTACTTTACATTCGGGTCCATGATGCAGATTGAATCCTTTCCGAAGCCAGTTTTGGATGTTTTGTACAAGTCGCTGGGGAAACTCGCCCCTATTAGAGTTTTTATGAAGGCTCCTCAACCGGAAAAATTGCCTCCTGGCTTGCCAAAGAATATTCGGACCTTTACGTGGATGCCGCAATTGAAAGTATTGAGTGAGTATTTTTTTTTAATAAATTAAAGATAATAAATTGAAAATTGATAAGGTGAAACCCCCATGAAAAAAAAATGTAAAGAAAATATATGTCAAAATATATAAAAAATATATTTTGAATATATTAAAAATATGTATAGTAAATATATTTTGAATAACTAACTTTTGGCCGATTTTCATATATATTTTAGATATATTCCAGATATATCTTAAAATATAAAAAAAATATATTTTGAATATATCTAAAATATATTTTAAATCTATAAAATATATATGAAAATCGGCCAAAAGTTTGTTATTAAAAATATATTTACTATACATAATTTATATATATTTATATATTTTTTAGAAATTTTTAATATATTTAAAATATATTTTTTATGTATTTCGACATATATTTTTTTTATATTTTTTTTTCATGGGGCAGTACCTAGTACTTGAACACTTATAAAAATGGGACCAGTACTTGAACAGACTTTTCAAATTGTTGTAATACAAAATCCGTATACTGATTATGAGTAATATGCGCATGTTATGATTATTCAATGATATTCAGTCAACGCTCTTTGTATTTGACTCGCCCGTACAGGACCATTCTCTGTATTTGACTCGTCCTTGTCCATAAGAGCTGTGTAAAATCGTCAAATACAGAGGAAGAATGTGGTCAAATATAGAGAGCGGTCAAATACAGAGAGGTCCAATACAGAGAGCGTCGACTGTTATTCAATGATAATTATTCATTGATACAGTAATTGATTTCTGTAAGTTTTTTCAATTATATATCAAAACAATTATATTTTTGTATTACTCATGCGGGAAAAGTAGTATCTTAACGCTCGCTGTTGCGGTTGAAAAAGAGCCGTTTACCTATTTTAAAATTATGCGTGAGTTTTTTCTTAAATGAAACGGTTTTTTGAATGCGACAAGTTTACTTGTCGCACGCAAATTATTCTTGGCGCACTCAAACTATCCTTGTCGCATGCAATTGACTGTGAAAACTGCTAAAATTAAAATAAATAACAAAAAGTTTGGAAAATCCAAAAGTGCACGCCTCATAACGCTCAATCATTTTTTAAGAAAAAAATTAATTGTATAATTAATTAAAAAAAAAAAAATTATAATTAAGTAATTTCTTACAGAGTATTTTTTATTTTTTTTTTAAATATCGGCGCCCTTTTTTCTTGTCATATGCGCACGCAGTGTAAAAAAATCTAGCTTGATCAAGTGGCGCCAAAGTTTTCACGTGACAAATAAGAAAAGTTCGTTTGGCTTTGTACGGTTGTATCCGTGAATTTTAATAAAAATTCAATTTAAAAAAAAAATACATAAGCTAGACCACTGATATAAAATACGGACCCAGTTCATCGAATTCTTAAACTAATAAAAAAGGTCCGGTCTTGAAATATCAATTTGTTCGGGAGTAATCGTTGGTACATCCAAAATGGGGTGACATCCGGACGTCCACGTAAAATTTTTTTCAAAATAGCAACATGAAAATAGCAACATTTTAGAAAGTAAAAGATGGTTTAATTTAAGTTTTTTTCGGTGTACATCTACTTATATTATTGAATAAGTGTAATATGGTTGTGATAGAGGCATTTAAAGATCACAAAATTGCTTGATCTTGACGAGTCGAGTATAAAGCACAACCTCACGTGCTTCGCGCTATGAGGCGTGCAAAAAAAACACAATCTAACTGTCAATATTAAAGAAGTGAGGTTGACATTACAAAGTTCATATTTTTAACGAAAGTAAAAATAATTTATTAATATTGAGCTGTTTAATTGTGATGAAAATTAATTTAGCAGAAATATGATAATTTTAATAATTTTTGCAAAAAATCAATTATGACATGAAAAAATTTTTTTAAAAATTGACATGTAGGAATTTAATAAAATAAAAAATACAATTTTTATGAAATTTGTTTGTTAAAGAAAATTAAAAAATTGTTGTGACAGCTAAATTTAATGTCATTTAATTTTATGTGTTGATTGTTTCAGTGTGTAAATTTATTTTTTGTTAATTAAATGAATTACTTTGCATTTATTATCTAATGTATGTATATTTGTTTCTTTTTTTTTAACTTTTTATTTGTTTTTAGGGACTGGGGGGCTCCGCCCCCCCCCCCAAACCCCCGCCGGGGCTTTGCCCCTGGAACCCAATTTTGTACCCACATTTATCACCGCATTTGTAATACAAAATAGTATGTGCAACTTGTGCGACGTTGTCGCACTTGTTGCACAATATACTATTGTTAACTTAAAAGTTGACATGTCGAAAATAGCGGATAGATGCTATTTTTTCATGAAAAAGGTACTAAACCGTAAACTAAACAACCCGTACAAAAATGGATTGATTACTTATCGATCACTGACTGATCAATCATCGATCACGGATTGATCAACAACTCATCGTTAATTGATCAATAATTGATCAGTCAGTAATCAACCACAGATCAATAAGAGATCACTTAAAGATCAATAACTGATCACTCTGAGGAGAATAATCTGATAGTGATCAATCAAAGATCAGTTAGAGATCACCCAGTAATCAATCAGCGACAATCTACAGATCACTCGGAGATATTATAAAAATTGTCCAGTGATGGGATAAAAATTGCTTGATACTGAAAATAAAATTTATTTAAAGTATTCTTGATAATATTTTTTTTTATTTCAGCTATTACTTTTGTATTTATTTATTATATTTATAGTTATATATTCAGTAATGATTACTTTATAAAGGGCCAATCTTTTCTTGATAATTAAATGGCCACTGTGTGATTTTCATTTAAACACTGGACGATTTTTATGCGATTTCCGAATGATCTATAGGTTGTCGCTGATTGATCACTGGGTGATCTCTAACTGATCTCTGATTGATCACTATCAGATTATTCTCCTCAGAGTGATCAGGTATTGATCTTTAAGTGATCTCTCATTGATCTATGGTTGATTACTGACTGATCAATTATTGATCAATTAACGATGAGTTGTTGATCAATCCGTAATCAATAATTGGTCAGTCAGTGATCAATGAGTGATCAATCCATTTTTGTACGGGAATCAGTAAAAAAAAAATGGTATATCATCATTTTCAGTAAAAAAAATTGTACCACCCAATGAAATAGTCTTTTCTAAATAATACATTTTTGCATAGACATAAACTATAATTTTTATATTAAATTTTAGCGTCTAACTATACGTCCAAATTTTTAAAACGGTACCCAAAACTTGAACAAGCTGGGGCCGTATAATTTTAACAGCACTCTTACCTCTAATAGGTTTATAGACTAGTGATCAGCATTGTGATTTGTATTAATTACTGCAAATTAAATAAGTTTTATAGCTAAAAATTAGTGTAGTTAAAAATTATTGAACGTTTTGAATTGAGTTTTTTTTATTTATAATTGAAAATTTGCTTTGTCATTCTTAAAAAATGTAATTAAAAAATTAAATACAAATATTTCTCATTTTAAATGAACATATTAAATATTCATAGTATTATTTTTAATATTAATCAATAATATGTTATAATTCTTTTGATATTTCAATAAAACGTTGAAAATTTTTGGTGTGCCTATTGCCATATATTTTATTAGTTCAACTACTGCTCCCGGAGTGTTCAACTACTGCGGCTTGCCAGAATTGATTGTTCAACTACTACTCTTTTCATAGTCTATCTTAAAAACGTTGTCAAAATATAAATATTCAATTATCTGCGTTATTTTGTGCTTCAATCAATTCAAAATTCTTTACATTATCATAAAAATCACCAATTTGAACTAATAATTACATCTTTATATATTAAAAGTAGGGTCAAATACGTTTTACTTTGAAACCTTTTCAACTGCGGGGTACTTTACCTTAGAAAGAATTTGATACTACAATTTGAAATTCAAATTCTGGACTACGTATTAGAGATTCGGAAAAATCATAAGAAATCTTTTTCATCGGGAATTTGATCCACTAAAAAAAATTCTCGATCAATATTTTTATGACTCTCACTCTTCTCTCATTAATTAAATTAATAATTAGATACAAAAATATTCGCGAAACTGTTTGATGGAAAATTAGGTTCAAAAGTTTGAATTCAAAATATGAAAAAAATATAAGAGACCATTTTTGCAAGAAATTAGATTTTCTACAAAAAAGAATAAATCAATTTTTCCGTATCTCTTATGGTTTGAGTAAAATAATTGTTCAAAATGATGAGAAAAATTTTATGTTTTTTCATATAATTCTTTTTTTTTTTTTAAGGACACAAAAACATCCGCGCATTTATCACTCACGGTGGACTGATGGGCACTCAAGAAGCAATTCACAGCGCGGTTCCGATGATAGGCATGCCCCTTTTCGCTGATCAGTTTACGAACGTTGACCTTTATGTTAGCAAAAAAATTGCCATTCGCTTGGACTACGCCGACATGACAGAGAACAAATTGGACCATGCGTTAAATGAAATTTTACATAACCCCATTTACAGGTTACTGTTTTAAAAATTCATAATAATATTGATATTAATATTGATATAATATTGATATAAACTAGATTTTTCTCTATTTTAACGAAGCGGAATATTTTTTTAGAGAAACTATGAAGAAAGTTTCTGAGAAGTTCAAGGACGGACCAATGAGCCCCTTAGATACTGCGGTTTACTGGATAGAGTATGTTATCAGACATGGAAAGACAGCCCTCAGATCCCCGGCTGTCAACATGTACTGGTGGCAAGTCGCTCTAGTGGACGTTTATGTCTTTTTGACAATCACTGCCTTAGTAATTGTTTTTGTGACCGTGAAAATCGTTCGATTTATTTCTAAAATTTTATCTCCAGCTGTCAACACTCCTCATAGCAAGAAAGTTAATTAATTATTCAGTTGCTTTGAAAATATAGTTAAGTTTGTATTAAATTTTAATGATTCAATAAATGCAATTTTTTTAATTTTTAGTGAACATTTTTGAAAAATTGAGTGTTGAAAAATTGAAATATTTGGACTTGAATTCTAGACAAAATATTAGAGATACGATAAAATGTACACTATGTATGTATGTATGTGTAAAAGTAAGTGAACCGCTTATAACTTTTGAACAGTTTGACCGATTTCATCGCGGTTGGTGGCATTCGAAAGGAGTTGGCCAAACTTAGATTTCCTGTGAATTTTAACCGATTCAGACCGATAGATTTTGAGAAATTTTGAGAAATCTCAAAAAAACTAAGAAAAAAATCTTTTTTAAATGTGGTTTTTTTGCAATAACTTTTAAACGGCTTCATTGATCAACTCCAAAAACTAATCAGCTCTTAACCTCGAAAAACCACGTCGATCGCTACCGGTCCGATCGAAATCGATTGATTCGTTCAAGAGATATCGTGAACGAGAGAAAACCGAAAATAGATATTTATGTCATAAGACCGTGAAGTGGCGGTTTTCTGGCGGTATGGTAGAGTCTCTATAAAAGAGTCCCTTTACGGACGCCACCCAGCGTTCAAAAGTTGAACTTTTGGAGTTAGTATAAAAAAAAAAGTGTTTTTTCGGAATCACTCCGGAGTTCCTAGTTCGATTAATTCAAACTCGGAAATTCTTTGTGAAGCTTACAAAATTGCGTCGAATGTCGCCAGCCGCGTGAAAATCAGTTCATTCATTCAAAAGTTATTAAGGTTTGAAAATTCAAAAAATAGTGTTTTATCAAACTTCGAAGAGCTCAAAAGCATAGAAAAGCTATCTCTTGGAGCTTGGAGAGCTTAAAAACGTCATAAGCGCAATTTTAAGCGCTTAAATATTGAATTAGCGGGAAGTTGTAGGGGTGGTCTTCAGGGTCAACCGTTTTCCTATAACCGTTTTTCTATGAGAAAGAATCATCAATCTTTTCGTATCTCTTATCATTTTAACAAAATTTTAATTTAAACATATTTTATTAGATAACAAATTAAGACAAATTTAAATAAATTTTGAATCAAAATTCTGGTTTAAATATTAGAGATACAGAAAAATAATAAGAAACTTTTCTTATTGAAAATTCAAATTTCTACAAGAAAGATCTTCAACAATTTTTTTATAACTCTCACTGTGAGTCAATTGCTAAGAAGGTGAGAATCCCTCCGATAGTTATTAGTCAATCTATTACTAATATCAGTGACTTTACTGATCGCATGAAGAGTATCTGCAGCAACATAGTCACGTTTAAATATAACAAGACTATGAGTGTATACACGACGACAATAGTGGATTAAAAAAAGGTCCTGAAGAAGCTTAAAGAGTTGAACGTAGCTCATCATGCCTACACGCTACAAGAAGACAAACCGAAACATATAGTACTTAGAGGCTTACCAAGTATAAATATTACGAAGCTTGATGAAGAGCTAAAGAATCACTGTATAACTCCCAAGAGAATTGTCCAAATGAAGAAGAAAATCACCCAAGAGCCTAAGACTTACATAGAGTTTCCACTCTACATGATTACGCTCAACACGCAAGAAGATCTTAATAATATATGCAAAATAAAGACGTTACAATCATTCAAAATTAGCTGGGAAAAATATCGTAATTCAAAAAAAGTGACACAGTGCTACAGATGCCAGAAATTTGGACATGGAATGTCAACATGCTCAAACCCACTTAAATGTGTCAAATGTGCTCAACAACACTCAACAACAGATTGTAATATAGACAATACGAATGATATTAAGTGTGCTAATTGCAATGGCAAACACACGGCAAATAGTAAAGATTGCCCTAAATATATAAATCATATTAACACAATCCAACCAAACAGAAAGAGCCGACCAGCAAACATAAAATCATTTAATCTGCACAATGCTAACTTCCCTGCGCTGCCACGCACTCACCACCTACTCCAAGGTCATGTCAAGCAGCCTGAAGGCCGAGATAGACTTCAAGCTTCCGTGGCAAGCAATACCAAGGGCCACCAACAACTTATACAGCAGCTCCAACACCAACAACAACCAATAGGTCTCACTCAACAGACCCAGAGCACCAGCGAACCACATAGGAATGATGGCCACACGACAACAGACGCAGTTGGTATTCATAATGGTAACAAAAACTATAATAAAAATCAAATAAATCAAATATTAGAGTTTAATAATCTATTATTAGAAATACAAAGACTAAATACGTATTGTAATATCTCAAATATGCTTAAAATAGTCACTAGTATTAATAGCCAATTAGAAAGCTGTACTGATGACGTCAGTAAAATTATTATCATTAGTAATGCATTAACTAACAATGGCTCATAAAACTAATTTTAAGAGCATAAATGTCGTACAGTGGAACAGTAATAGTATTACAAATAAGCTATCCGAATTAACTGATTTTATCCGAGAATTTAGAATAGACATAGTACTTGTCTGTGAAACTAAATTAAAAACAAATAACTTTTGCAACATTAAAGGTTTTGCTTGCTATAGAAAAGACCGACCAAATAATACCGCTTCAGGCGGAGTTGCTATATTTATTAAGAAAAATATTCCACATAATTTTGTACCTCCAACTACCGAGTCACTAGAAGCAGTTGCTATTAAAATTCCTGGAAATATATTGGTTGCTTCCTGCTATAATCCCCCGAGCACCAATATCAACACTAAAAATCTTGATCATATATTTATAATTAATAATAAAGTAATACTAGCTGGTGACCTCAATGCCAAACACTCGTTTTGGCACTGTAAGTACGCCAATAAAAGTGGTAATATTATGTTTAAATATTTACAAACAAGTAATGCTGACATTAGATTCCCTGATGCACCTACTCGAATACCTATGAATAATACACTGCCGTCTACAATAGATATTGCATTAGTTAAAAACATTGAGATAACTAAACCAGAATCTATGGATTACCTAGATTCAGATCATAACTCGGTGAAATTTTCTATTAGCAAGCAAATATTTACACCAATCACTAAAACTCTAACTCTATACAACAAAGCAAATTGGGCGGTCTTTAAATCCACCCTCAATAAAATAACTACAATTAATTCTAAAATAAATTCCAAGAACGACATTGATGCTCAGGTAGATCTGATAACTAGAAATATTAATAACACAATTGACAATGTTATACCAAAGCGTAATCTCTATAAGTATAAGAACGAGTTACCTGATTACATAATAGAAAAAATTAAAATAAGAAACTATTATCGCAGAAAATTTCAGCGATCCCAGCTGCCTGTGGACAAAGACATCTACGTCACTCTAGTCAAAGAAATACGCACAATTATCAAAGATTATCGTAACAAGCAAATTGAAAATAAACTTAAAACGCTTAACGTTAAAGACCATACTCTGTGGAATGCCATTAAACTTAGAAAAAAGTCAAATATTAGTATTCCTACTCTACACTCTGAAAATGGCTTGGTATATGATGATCAATCCAAGGCAGAAGCGATTGCTGATACTTTTCAAAAGACACACAAACTATCTCGAGATATGAGCGATGATGCTACTACTAAACTAGTCAACAAATCCTACAATATGATCTTACGACATAAAATAAATGATAAAGAATTCTCATTAATTACACCAAAAGAAATCATAAAAGCTGCTAAAAGAATCAAACCTAATAAAGCACCAGGACATGATAATATCCCAAATATAGTATTAAAAAATTTGCCCAAAAAAGTTCTTGTCCAATTAACACATATTTTTAATAATTGCTTACATCTGTCTTACTTCCCCAAGTCTTGGAAACTAGCAAATATTTTACCTATTTAAAAGCCTGGAAAAAATAATTTATTTCCTCAAAATTACAGGCCTATTAGCCTACTAACTACAATGGGTAAACTGTTAGAAATAGTTGTCAATACAAGAATCAAAGGCTTTCTCGATGAAGGTAACATACTAATCCCAGAACAATTCGGATTTAGAAATAGCCATAGCACAATCCAACAACTTGCTAGAGTCACAGATTATATCAGTACAAACTTTAATAAAAAAAGAAGTACGGGATTAGTGTTACTTGATATCGAGAAAGTCTTTGATACTGTATGGCATAAAGCCCTGATTCACAAACTATCATTGTATAAAATTCCTACGTACCTAATTAAATTCATTGTAAGTTACATTAATAATCGAAAATTTTCAGTAGCAGTTGGAAATATATTTAGTACAGAAAGACATATGGACACTGTTATGCATTAATGTGTTAAGTGCTATGGAAATCCTATGTACTTAACACACTATTGCATAACAGAGTCCATATATCAGCTGGCGTACCGCAGGGTTCAATATTAGGCCCCTTATTATTTCTGCTCTACATTAACGATATCCCAAGAACACCAAATATTTTAATTACATTGTTTGCGGATGATACTGGTATAATGACATCATCACACAAGAAATATATTATCCTACGTGAGTTACAGAATCATATAAATATCCTTGAACAGTACTATCACAAATAGAAAATAAAAATTAATGAGGAGAAAACTGAGATACTAATATTCTCTCACAAGCGTGATGATGACAGTATACCAGTAATAATGAATCAACATCATTTAAAACTAACTAACAAAGCTAAATACTTGGGTCTTATACTAGATAGAAAACTAACTTACACAGAACATATTAAAAGTGTTCTGCATAAAGCAAACGCAGCTATATCTACACTTTATCCATTAATATGTCGCAATAGTTATGTAAATACAAAATACAAATTAATAATATATCTAATGTGTATCAGGCCAATTTTATTATATGCATGACCTGTCTGGTCAAACACATGCAATACTAATTATACAAAAGTCCAAAGGCTACAAAACAAATGCCTAAGAATGATACTCAATCTACCATACCGATCATCAACTGAGGAAATGCATAAAGCGCTCAAGATTCCGACAATCAAAGATATCGTTCATGAATTGTCAACTAAATTTTTTAATGAAAAACTTAATAAACTAGAAATATTAAGCGAAGTAGGCAAAACTGCTAAAGACAATCCCTGGTTAAAGCACAAAGTACTTAACCAAATAATAATAAACCAACAATCTAATAATACAATTATAAAACAAAATCAAAACAACAATATCAAATACTGTAAAGTAAATATTATATACAAACGGCCACGTTTGTCTTAGTTTCTAAGAAGTATAGTTTTAAGATGTACAAATGTAAATACTTAGACTTAAGGCATAACATATTTATTTAGGTTTTTTTAATAAAAAAAAATTTTTTACCTAAGAAGATAAAACAATAACTAAAAACATGTAAAAGTTATATAAATTCATAATAACAAACAATATTTGATACAATTGAGCAAAACTCGCGAGGAATTGTAAACGTATTATAATACATTTAATTACGATAGCACTTACAATCATGCAATTGCAAGAACTGATGTACAAATTTAAATATGTCAATAAATATCCTTAATAATAATAATAACTCTCACTGTTTCCGCATAAATCGATTTCAAAGTTAGAAACAAAAATTTTCGATAAAAAATGTCAATTTCAAAGTATAAAATCAAAATTATGAATTGAATTTTAAGATACAAAAAATTATAAAAACTTTTTTGTATAGAATATTAAATTTTCAACAAAAAAAAAGGTCCTTTACAATTTCCGCGTATCTCTAACCGTTAAAAAAATAATTGCAAAAACAATATCCAGCTCTAAACAGTAACTAGGGTCTAAGGATCCAAGTTCAATTTCCAGCGAGATCAAAAAGTTTTTTTTTTAAATAAAAAAAAAAAAAAAACTGAAAATTCAAGACCTTGAGGTTTTCAAGAACGTCATTTTATATTATCAAAGTTCTCAGCTGTTTTGATTAAGAATACTTGAAAATAAAATTTTCTATTATTAATAGTCATTGAAGAATTAATAGTCATTGAAGTTTTCAAGAACGTCATTTTATATTATCACTCAGCTGTTTTGATTAAGAATACTTGAAAATAAAATTATCTATGATGACAATAAACAGCGTTGTCATAAGCGTTCAATTAATAGTAAGACAATATCATTTTATTAAAGTCATCATTATTTTTGCTTTTATCACAAAGTTAATAATTTATCATTTGAATAAAAGTAAATAACTGTTCATTAAACTAAATAAGATATCACGACAGCATATAGTTCCGGATTAAAATTCGTTGCAGTCGCTCTCTCTGTTGCAACCAACATTTTATTTAGTCGCTAAACTTCTGTCGGTCAGCGTTTATCTCTATGATAAAATATCGCCAAGTTCAAGTAGCTTTATTGTAAAATGTATCTTACAGGAAAATTTTAACTGTTCAAAGTCACTGTGATTAACCGATTCATGACTTGAATCTTATTTTCATAAATTATATTAGTGTTAAAACTTTTCAAGTGAAGTAAGCTTCAAGAATGAAATCAGTGACAAATAAATTACTTTTTTCCTCAACAATCTTGACGTTCATCTTGATTTTGATCCCAACGGAGTCCTACCGAATATTGGGCATATTTCCCTTCCAATCGCGGAGCCACCAGATGATGTTCGACGCGATTACCAAGGGACTCATAAAGAAAGGCCACCAGGTCGACGTGATGACTGTCTACCCACTGAAAAACCCGCCCAAGAATTATAGTGTAGTGGTGAATTTGGAAAAGCAAGCTGAGAGCCTGGTCAACAAGTGGGACGTCAGTTTTGCGACCAATTTGGGAGATGACACACTACCGATTATTGCCAATCCGTATGGAAATGGGCTGTGTGAGTATTTAGGGCTACCTGACATGCAGAAGATTATCAAGAATCCTCCAATGGACCCGCCTTATGATCTTGTTATTGTTGAAGTAAGTTTTTTTAACGTCTGTAAAACTGGGATTGCTTCATCCAGCATTGACAGTATCTCGATCATTATTTAAACAATTAAATTTCTTTATGGTGCTTAATTTGTTACTCTGATTAGAATTTTGTTGCTTAATTAGATCCCGAGCAATCATTAATAGTCCCGGTGAATACTGGATTATGTTAACACTAGCTTTACAGACGTGTTTTTTGTGCTTTACAACGAAAGAATGTGTTGATCGGAAGAAATTAGCATTAACATTTTGGTGTGAATTGGCATTTTATGCGAGAAAGCAGACATGAAATCGGTAGATGTTAGTATTCGTGGATAGAAACATAAAATTTAGCTATTTTTATGAATTGTTTAGAGATGAAAAGAAGATTGAACGAGTGAAAATTGATAATTTAGAAGAAGTTATATTAAATTTTAGGGCAAAATTATAGTTTTTGCCAAAAAAATCGACTTGATTATTACAAGAAAAAAAAATTAAACGAAATGACTTGATTCAAGAAAAACTTTTTCTTCAAAATGTCATTCTTATTTTGAGTAATTCAATTCTCTTAACTTAAAAAATTGATTTTCGAATCAAGAAACTTGGTTATTTTAAAATAAGATATAAGGTAAAAGCCCCAATTATTGACGCTATAAGAGACAAAGTTATGATTTCATTTTTTTTAAGCAATCAAATATAAATATCGATGAATTTTGTTTGTGGTAATGTCTTCAGTAATGTTTTAACTAATCAATTTCTTTTTTTAAAATGATAATCAGTGATATTTACTAATTAATTTTAAATAATTAAATATATGATCTGGATACACCAATTATTGACGGGTTAAAAAACTGATTGATCTAATTATTGACGTACCGTAACCCCAATTATTGACGCCCCTACTGCACATGCGTCGAATCATTTGGTTATATTGTTATTTATCAAAAACTTGATATAAAGTAATTAATATTATTAAAGTTAATTAATAATAATTTCTATGAATGAATAATTATTATGAAAAATATAACAATTTATTTAAAAACTTATTTACAGTCGACGCTCTCTGTATTGGACCTCTCTGTATTTGACCGCTCTCTGTATTTGACCATATTCTTCCTCTGTATTTGACGATTTTACAGCTCTTATGGACAAGGACGAGTTAAATACAGAGAGCGTTGACTGTAACACTAAACACGCCGAGTTATTTGACAGTTAAAAGCCTTGAATATAATCGCGTATATAACGTATTTTATACTTAAAAAAAAAAAGGCGTCATAGCGCTGTCGACTGGCTGTCAATATGGAATTCACCATAAAAATTATGAACTAGTTATTGACTCCCATTATTTAAATATCATAAAGCATACAATTAATTTCGATTGTTTAATTTTATAAATATTTCATATATTGTTAATTAAAAAAAAAATAGATCATATAATTACATGAAAAAATTAATTTAAATTCGGCAGTTAAAAAAAATGCTTTTCTAACCAAAGTTGTTAAGAAAATAGACGCTCGTAAGCTGATTTGATGAACTGGTGCTAACTTTATTTTTTTTTTAATAATTAATATTTAATATTTTGAACTAAATGTGATTTTTTTCAATTTTTTAATTAATTAGAATTTAATAAAAATTTATTTGATCGTTATTCTTATTACAGATAATTTAATATATTTAAAAATAATTTAGGGTGTCAATATTTAGACCCCCGTCAATAATTGGGGCTTTTACCTTATACAACTTCGCCCAAGAATTTCTTCCTCTTGGATTAAGATAGACGGCAACATTGGTTCAAGATATTACCGACTTGTTCCAAGTATGGCGCGACTCTTGAATTAAGATATTATTTAACGTGTTTTAAGCACATAAATTTTTGTATTTTTGATATTCTCTGTGTTAATAAATATTTTTCGGCATATAGAGAAATACAAATTTTTTTACTTCAAAGTTTTTTTCTGACACACTTATAACATTATAGATAAAAAAATTTGTTCTTGAATCAACAATCAATGATTCTTGAAATGAAATAAAACTATTCTTTATTGAAGAGAATCGTTTTGGAATAAAGAATTCACTTGTATCGATCGAAGATAATATATTCTTGAACCAAGTAAAGATGTTATCTCAATCGGAGTGATTAGATCTCTCACTCCAAAAAACATGAAATCAAGACAAGAATTTCTTGAAATAAGACAACTAGTTCTCTTCAAAATAATTTTCTTGGAGCTAGGATATTCTTCTTGAACGAAGATGTTTTTTATCAGTGTATTGTTCCTAAATTAATTCAACTTCTTGCCATTCATTTTATTAAAAAATAAAATTGAAAATTTCATTGTATTTTTTATTATTATTTCATTTCAATCTTCTATACTTTATCCTAAAATTAGTATGCATAATAATTTTTTTATTTATTTATATTTTTGATGAACAAATTTCTGTATCAAGACTTGTTATTTTTGTAAAAAATCTGAAATTAAAATAGAAAATCTACTTCTATTTTTATGAAATCTACTAGAAGGGTGAGTTCCGATCATTTTTTGTATTTTTGAAATTTATATGAAAATAATAATGATAACTGAAACGATAACTTTTAGAATCTAAACTAGAAAAATAACTTTAAATGTCCCATCAGAAACTTAAAATTGGTTAATTTATTTGAATGTTAAAATAGAAATACTATTTGTGTCTATGCTACTACACCTTTTTAGTGACACCTGATGTCCAAATTACCGTATAAATAATTCTTATCGAGTGTGATTAGAAAGAACTGTAAAATTTATGCGCTTTCTTAATTCTTTTTCCAAAAAAAAAGAAAAAAGTTCTTACTTTGAATTTTTCCAGTCTTTTGGATCAAATTGCTTCGTAGGACTGGGATATGTCTTAAAAGTACCAGTGATAATGGTCAGCTCGACAATAGACCTGCCCTGGCTAGACGAAACACTGGGTCAACCGGAGAACGCAGCTTTTTTTCCGGCTTTCTTCACCGGTAACTCCCATCCAATGACATTTACCCAGCGGTTTTACAACGTCCTGAAGACCCACAGTAACAGAATCCGGTACCGATACTACACGGACTCTGTCCAGAATCAGCAAATGAAAAAATACATTCACCCGGACATTCCTCCGTTAGTTGAATTGGAGAAAAACGTCGCGTTGGCGATCATTAACGCTTTCCACAGTTTAAATGGAGTGAGACCAGTAACACCCGGGCTGATAGAGGTCGCCGGAATTCATGTTGCGGAGCATTATGAGGACCTGCCCCAGGTGAGATTTATTCTGGCATACTGATAGAAGAATTTATTAAAAAACTATTTTACTTTTCATTTTAAATTAACAAATTTATTTCTTAGCGCACTGATAAAAGAATTTATTAACTGTCAATTTGGTACACGGAAAGAAAATTAATGGAATTTTTACTATTTTACTATCGTAATTTTTATTAAATAAAATTGTAACAGTGGACTAGACTTCTTATTTAATAATTTTTATGATCTTCTATTGTAAATTTTATTCAACAAATAAGACTAGCGAGAGACTTAAAAAATCCAATACTACAGAGCAAATTATACAAGATGTGTTAGTTTTTGGTTTTACCACTAGGTGGCTACACCCTCTCGCTTGTAGAAATATCTTACCAGAGTATATATAACGGACCGAACTTTTTTCTATTAATAAAATACATTATTAAAAAACTTTTTATGATGAATTATTGTATCTGACATTATCAAAATTGGATAATTAATTAAATGATTGAATATTATACTGAAAAAATTCCTTAAAACAATCATAAAATTTTCTAAATTACATTTTTTGTGAATCAAGTCTTTTTTTTCAGCGTACAAAAATATAAATAAATATATAATTAAAATATTATTTCTATTCATACATAAAGGTAATTAAAAAGTATACAAGGGAATAGTAATAGTTATGTATTTTTTTTTATTTTTAACTCAGGATTTGGAGAAATGGATGAATGAAAGCACCAGCGGGGTCATTTATTTCACTCTTGGTTCTATGGTGAACATTGAAACCTTTCCGGAAAGCACGATGCGTGACTTTTATTCAATATTCAGAAAGCTACATCCGATCAGAGTGCTCATGAAAATCGGCAACAAAGAAAAGATACTCCCTGGGTTGCCGGATAATGTCAGGATTTCGTCGTGGATTCCTCAAGTTGCTGTTTTGGGTAGTTTATTATAATTTTCTTGACGAAATAATTGATGGATGGTTGATTGATTATTGTGATGAAGTATGTGATTTTGATGGATTACTTTTTTGCTTCAGCTCACAAAAACACCAAAGTGTTCATAACCCACGGTGGATTGATGAGTTCACTAGAAGCTTTGACTTACGGAGTACCGATGATCGGCATTCCGCTTTTTGGGGACCAGTTTGCTAACATGGAGTTTTATATGAAGCACAATATGGCTCTAATGTTGGATATTAAAAATCTTACCAAGACGGCTATTGATTCTGCACTGGATCAGATACTTAATAATCGGAAATTCAGGTGATTAATATTATCATTATTTTAATGATAATTATAATTATAATAAAAGTTATAAAAAAATCGTACTAAAATTTCATGCGATTTTTTTTAAGACGATAACTATAAAAAAAATTTGACGCTCAGTTTTGTGTCGAAATTTTTTCATAATTTAATTAAAAAAATGTAAAATATTTTGATTTTATTTAGAAAGTTTTTTTCGTTAAAAAAATTTTATCTTTAACTTTTTCAGAATTTTATAATTTCATATCAGAAACATAATTTCTAAGACAATTTTATTGATTAGAAAAATTTTGTACAAAGTATAATTTTACATTCTTCTTCTAATAAAAAAAATTATCATTATTATTCAATTAAAAAAAAAAATTATTTTTACAGAGAAGCTGCCAAGTTTGAATCAGCGCGATTTCTAGACCGTCCCATGACTGCAATAGACACTGCGATTTATTGGATTGAATACGCAAAAAGAAATGGCCCCAGAGCCCTTAGATCTCCGATGGTGGACATGCCATGGTGGCAAGTCGCTTCTTTGGATGTCTATGGCCTAATCCTTTTAATTCTTATCATCTTTACTGCGATTTTTACTTTAATTATTTATTATCTAATTCATTATTTATTAGTTTCTTTTTCTAATTCTAAGTCTGCAGGTGTAAAAAAACAGAAACAGCACAAACAATGACAATATATTTTTCAATTAAGGAGATCCAAATACCCTCCTAGTGTAAAGAATGTCTATAAAAAAATAATACGTAGAAATACTTTTGTTATGCATCTTAAAATTAATTTTTAAATTAATTAATAACATTTTTGAGGAAATTTCCGAAAAATTTACTCATTAAATAATTATTAACGTTTAATTGACTAATAAAAAATATAGCACTCTGAATTACCGGTATACACTTGATAACACCGCAAGAGTTTCCTACCCGTAAAATTTATTTGTGTTTATTGTCTAACTAAAATGACTAAGATCTTCTAGCATTTAAAAAACCGCGGTTACTTATGCGCCGGGTAACTGCGCAAGCGGTGTTGCCAAGTCAAATACAAGACTTTAAAGAACGGAAGCTCCTTGTAATTTTTCATAAAAAATAATAAATTTCTTTGTAATACGTTCGGAAATCTACTTTTTTATTGTTTTAATCGAAAGCTTATTATTTTTACAATCAAATTCAATGAAAATAAAATTTTTTTTAAATCGTTAATTGCATTAAATTCTTAACCAAATACACGGCTGGTGGAATCTCCATTTTTATGTAAAAATTACAATTTTCAAACCTAATTATTTTATTAAGTATCCCGGAAACCTACTGTTTTTTAATTTTTTATTAATTATTAGGCTACGTAGATTGAATTTACAAATTTTAAGGAAGTTTTAAAAATTTTACTTTGCCTGGGTCTCCTTAAAACTGTTAATAAATTTACTTTCTTCCAAATAACATTTATTAATATTTAGTATATGGGGCATTCCATAGTGACTGGTGGGACATTTGACTCTAGAATTCCATCAATTATAATAGCTATAATTATGTGACTGAAACTTATACTATAGTAAAATTTATGTTATAATATAGAAGAATAACTAATTAACAACATCCCTTTGTCAAAAACCTTGATTACTTTTTAAGTGTCTCGTAATTATCATTTGACTGAGTATGACTGGTTCGATATCGAAAAATCCTTCTCTCTTACCAAAGGATTACTTAAAGTCGAAGTTCAGTTCGACCACTAAACTTTTAAAAAATACTTCCCTTTCAATACAAAATTTATCCTACAAACATTCAATATCCGAACAAAAACAGTTTCACTGTAAAAAAAAAAATCGCGACAAGTCCGCACGTTCATAAGACTATTAAGAAAAAAAAAATTTTTTTTTCTTTACAAAAAGATATAAAATAAAAAAATTAAAAAATCCAAGTAACCGATATGATTGTATATGATTTTCGGAAATTAACAAAATTTCGTTGTAAATTTAAAAATTAAAAAAAAAATTTGGAACGTATTTAGTGTGCGTGGTTGCAAAATATTTTACTTTTAATGAAATTCGTAAAATCTATTTACTAGGACTTTAAAAAAATTGAAATACACAATGACGCACACCAAGTACGTTCAAAAGTTATGAGAGGTTTACATACTTACACACACACACACACACACACACACACACACACACACACACACACACACACACACACACACACACACACACACACACAGACATAGTGAAACCCTCGCGGGGATAGTCAGGGAAGCTTCCCGTGACCTTCAAACGTCAAGATCTGATGAAAACATGCAATTCGATTTTTGTAAAACGCAGTAAAACCAATAACTTCCCGATTTTTGAAAATCTGAGATTTTCTTAGCGGGAAGTTAAAAATTTTTTTTATTGTGACTGGTGGGACAGGCATTTGTGATTGGTGGGACAAGTACAAAATGTGTACATCAAGTTGTTTATTAAAAAAACTTTTATATTATTTCAACCTTAGAAACATTATTGTTTATATATTTAACTATAAATTATTTAGGATATTAAAAAAAAATAATTAAAAAACACAAATAAAGGATTTAGCATGCTGACAATACGATCTTGATAAACTTAGGTGTTAATTAATAACGAACATAAAAAAATTTGTTCTTAAAACTATAATAATAAATATGTTAGTTAATAACAAACATAAAATGAATTTGTTCTTAAAACTATTAAAACAACATTCGACCCGGATACAAGTTAGTACGGCTGAAAAGTTACTAGAAGAGAAAAATCGATTTTCTTATTGATTAAAAAATTTTTTTTTTACAAATTAGTAAAATATAAACTTTTAATAATAAATTAGGACTAAATTAGAATGAATTAGAGAAATTTCAAAATTTTAGTCATTTTCCCATTTCGCGTGAAATGCCCCATATAAATGAACAAATAAATGAATCTTTTAACAGTTAATAAATTCCTCTATCAGTCTAAGACAACCGTTTACTATTTTTGAATTAAATTCGTATATTTCCTATCGGTAAGTTAGGATTTTACGGACAACCTTCAATAATGTGCAACTAAAACTCCTCGACTGTACTACATTCATCATAATTTACACGATAACTCATAATAACAACCAACACGGGCACTCTACTCGATACCATACTGTAGAGAACTCGTTACGTCATATAACTACTCATCACGTTGGCGATCCCCACTATTCTTCAAAACAACTTCGTAGTATCGCGAATAAGTAAAATTCCAACTCGTATCTTAGTACAGAAATTGTGGATGTGACACTGACAGTGAACGCTTTAATCCTCATATCATCAATGATTTATCTCAGTATACATTAATAAATTACTGAAGCGCGAGTTATGTAATTGCTGCCGTTAAATTTTTATTCACTCGTCACGCAAAGTATTCAGAATAACAACAAAAATGTGTTCATTAAAAGTGATTTTAACAGTGTTCATGGTCACCATTGGCGGTCATTATCAATCAGCAGAAGCGCTGAAAATTCTCGGGCTGTTTCCTTTAGCTGGACGGAGTCACTTCATTCCACCGGCACGATTAATGAAGGAACTGGCTGCAAAAGGACACCAGGTTGATGTCGTCAGCCACTTTCCGCTGAAGAGCCCCGTTCCCAATTATAGAGACATCAGTTTGAAAGGGTTAACGCCTATCTCGACTAATAATATGTCTTATGACCAAATCCAAACTGTAGGCGGGTTCTCGATGCATAATTTTATTTCGCTAACAGGGACTCAAGTTTGTGACTTGTTAAGCACGCCTATCTTTGAAAAACTTCTTAAAACTCCAAAAGGAACTTATGATCTCATTGTACTTGAGGTGAGAATTTTTTTATGTTTTTTTCAGTCAAAATAAAAAATTAAAATTGAGTAAAAAAATTATTTTTGGATTTTTTGTTTGAAAAAATAATTGTTTCATTTTTTAAAGAGAAACAATGATGTGAAGATTGATAAAAAAAAAATTATTTTTTCATTGATAATTTAAATGACGCAGCGCGGAATCGAAATTTTTCTTAAAATGTTTTTTTTCTCATCATTATGCCACTAAATGAAATTTAAACTGTTCAAAATATCGAAATTTCGCGATTTGCCAAACTCAATTAAGATAAAAATTTAAAAAAAAATTTTAAGAAAAAAAATTTTTTTTAAGAAATTCAAAAATTCATATTTTTGAAAAAACAAAAAACACAGTTCCAAAAATTTCAGGATCTTTTAAGATTGGTACAAGGTAGTATACAAAAAAATTTGAGCCAAAAATTTATTGTTGAACGTCATTTTTGACGATTATTAAAAATTCAAAATTTGACAAATTTGACATTTTTCAAAATTTTTTTTCAATAGCTTCAAGTGTCCCCTTTTAAACAAACGAAAGATAATTCCTATATCTATACTAGCGTTCGAGATATTACAAAAACAAAGATGAAAAACTGGAAAAATCGCGAAATTTTGAATTTGCATACACGGAAAAAAGTAAACTGTAATAAATAACAGTCGATTTATAATAAGTAATGATCAACTGCTAAAAATTACCATTTCAAACAGTAAAATCGTGATTTTACTATTCACTTTATAATATTTACCATTTAAACGTTACAATTTACTCTTTACACGGAAGAAAATACTATTTCAAACAGTAATATTCGCTATGTAAATGTCTAAAATGTTAAAGTATAATAATTAAAAATTCAGACTTTGATATTTATCATTTCGTACCTAAAAAATGATCTTATGATATGTAAAAAGTATAAAATAAAGTTAGTAAATTTCTAATACAAGCAACGTCAATATTTACAAAGTAAAATGGTAAATTTTAAACACAACGCTAAAAATCAAACTGTAATTATTGACTTGCTTGGTAAAATGTATATTTTGAAAGTATAATTTTTACTGTTTCAAATGTTAAATTCTCCCAGAGTGAGACCCTCTTCTCTTTCATCTGAGTTCCCCTTCTTCTCATAATATGGACTATATATTGAAATGGCAATTTTTACTGTTTGAAACGATAATTTTTTAAGATGAGAGAGTCGTTATTTACTATAGTAACAGCTACTAATCTGTTATTTTGGATATTAAATTATAAATTGTGGCTCTTATACTTTCTACATTAAGTTCTGTAATATTTATATTTTTTCCACCCCGATGTCCGCTTTACTGTTTGAAACTATAAAAATTAATCGGAATCTGAGTGAATATTACAGTTTACTTTTTCCCGTGTATCTTTTGAAAAAAAATTTTTTATTTTTTTTCCTTTGGCAGAACTTCGTTATATGATAAAAGAAAACTTCTTACCAAAATTTGTCCAAATCGAAAGGGGTCGATTCCAATTATTGGTCGATTTGACATGGAATAACCCTAATTGCCCGTACAAAAAAAATTCTGATTCAAAAAGAATTTAAGATTCAAATTCATATTTTGACACAAATATTAAGTAAAAATATTTAGGATTAATTTTATATATAAAATATTCTTAAGTCTTTATTAAAATTCTGAAGCAGAATCGAAAGTTCTATAGACGTGCTAATTTCTATCTACAAATTAATTTTAAATTTGGATTGATCTCAAAACTAATTCATATTTGTGTCAAAATATGAATTTCAATCTTAAATTCATTTTGAATCAGAATTTTTTTTGCACGGGTGTACATAAACGACACTGAATTACCTAGCCATTCGCATTCGGTGACCTACAATTCTTTCAAAGAATTAAAAAAAAAATTTAACTCAATTAATGCATTTTTTCGCAAGCTACAGTGTTTTCAGAATTTCATACATGACAGACAGGAAAATTTTTTGACTTATATTGATGTTTTTTTCCGTTTCTATTGCACTAAATCAATTTTTGAAAAGTGTCAAATTAATCTCCATTAAATTATCTTGACAATAGTATGCAAAATATATTGATTCCGTGAACTAACAAGACTATAATAATAAGAATAGTCACCGAAATGAGACGAAAAAATTTTTTCGATCGTAAAGCACTCATGCTTCGCATCATGGGTCGTGCAATTACATGAATAGAGTTTTTTGTAGGCATCAGGTTAATTTTTTCATATAAGCATTTCCGTACCAATTAAATGATGTGAAAATTTTCAAAGAATTAAAAAATATAAACTTTTTGATGAAAAAATAATTAGTTTTAGAAAAAACTGATTAATATTTTTAATTATTTGTAGTTATTCACCGCAGACTGCTACATGGCATTCGGAAAACACTTAGGAGCTCCAATAGTCGCGATGGTAATGTCCAAAATGCACGACTGGATGTACGGACATTTTGGAATTCCCTACAACACTGCATACATACCAAGTTTGTTTTCGAGTTTTGATCAGAGTATGACTTATTTGGAGCGACTTCAAAACACATTAGTGTCAACAATCATAGTTTCACAGGTAAATTACTATAAGAAAGAGCAGTTGACGCACGTGGAGAAGTACTTTGGACGAAAATTAACAAACATGGCAGAGTTATACAAGGACGTATCGATAGTTCTTCTTAATTCGCATCACAGTCTCTATGATATAATACCCACTCCGCCGAGAGTAATTGAAGTCGGTGGCCTTCATGTCTACGATGATCAGCAAGAATTAACGCCCGTGAGTAGTAATTATTATCGTCGCGGATAGATAAAGATAAAATTTGTGATAACACGTGTGGATCTGAAGTGAGATGATTTTTTCTGTTTGACTTTCAGGAGATCAAGAAGTGGCTAGATGAGAGCAAAGATGGCTGCGTTTACTTCACATTTGGCTCGATGGTAAAAATAGAAACGTTTCCTGCGAAAACGCTTGCTGCTTTTTACGAAACTTTCAAAAAAATTGCGCCCACAAGAGTTTTGATGAAGATTGCTGATCCGTCATTGCTTCCCGCAGGATTGCCAAAAAATGTGATTACGTCGACTTGGTTGCCGCAAGTCGCGGTTTTGAGTGAGTTTTAGGATTAATTTTCATGGAAAAATTTGCATAAAAAATATATACATATTAAGGAGGTTCGAGCGAATCTAATGTAAAAAATAATTTCCAACTTTGAGCATTGAAATTAAGTATATGTATAAATAAATACGTCATTTATCTAAACCCAAAATTTAAAAAAGATTCACCATTTGGTTACTAAGATATTAAATTTTAAAAATCACATATTTTATCTCCTTATACACGGACTCTTATGGCAGACAAACTTTTGTCGAGACTTTAATTATTTTTAACTTCCCGCTAAGAAAATCGAAGATTTTCAAAAATCGGGAAGTTATTGTTTTCACCCCGTTTTGCGAAAATCGAGTTTTCATCAGATCTCGACGTTTGAAGGTCACAGGAAGCTTCCCTGACTATCCCCGCGAGGTTGTCACGGTGCCTGTATGTATGTGTGTGTGTGTGTGTGTGTGTGTGTGTGTGTGTGTGTGTGTGTGTGTGTGTGTGTGTGTGTGTGTGTGTGTGTGTGTGTGTGTGTGTGTGTGTGTGTGTGTGTGTGTGTGTGAAAGTATGTGAACCGCTTATAACTTTTGAACGGCTTGACCGATTTCATCGCGGTTGGTGCCATTCGAAAGGGCTTGACCAAACTCAGATTTTGAAAACTATTTGGACCGATTCAGATCAATAGATTTTGAGAAATCGTAAAAAAACTGAAAAAAAAATTTTTTTCAAATGTGGTTTTTTTGGAATAACTTTTAAACAGCTCAAAGGTTCAATTCCAAAAACTAATCAGCTCTTAACTTCAAAAAACCACGTCGATCGCCAACAGTCCGGTCAAAATCGGTTGATTCGTTCGAGAGATATGGTGAACGAAAGAAAACTGAAAAAAGTGTTTTTTCGGAATAACTCCAAAATTCCTAGCGCGATCAATTCAAAATTTGAGATTCTTTGTGAGGCTTGAAAAACTGCGTCGAATGCTTCTAACCGCGTAAAAATCGGTTTATTCATTCAAAAGTTATTGCGGTTTAAAAATTCAAAAAATAGTGTCTTATCAAATCTCTATCAGACTTTTGAGCTCGAAGAGCTTTAAAGCATAGGAAAGCAATCTCTTTGAGCTCGGAGAGCTCAAAATAACCCATAAATTGTATTTTTGAGCTCGAAGAGCTCAAAATAACACATAAATTGTATTTTTGAGCTCGATGAGCTCAAAATAACACATAAATTGTATTTTTGAGCTCGATGAGCTCAAAAACGTCATTGGTGCAATTTTAAGCGCCTAAGTATGGAATTAGCGGGAAGTTGCAGGGATGGCCTTCAGGGTCAACCGTTTTCCTAATTTTTTTCAATATTAACCTCCCAACTTTAACGGTTAAAAAAATATACACAAAAAAGTTGGATTATTACAAAATATAAAAACACTTTAATAACAATACATTACCGATATAATTTTTGAAATATTTAAAGTCAAATTTTATGTTTGTAACTCGTTTATCGTCAGTCATTTATTCGAATAAAGATTTGACAACATCGCGTCAACAGCTGAGAAAAAAGAAAAGGATAGAAATATAGTTACAGAGAGAGAAATTTTTAACTCACACACTCATCCACGTCTCAGTTATGGGTATAATTGCGCGCTATTGCCAAATTTATTTATTTATCCCAGCAATTAATAAAAACGAAAGCCATTTTATTACTTTACTTTATTAAATAAGTAATAATTATCAATGATTAAATTGTTTAAATTATTTTAAATTAAAATAAAGAATTTTGACGAATATTGGGGAAACTAAAATTTAAAAAAAATTTTAACATTATTTTGACTCATTAGTTACGCTCGAACTTCTTTAAGAATAGATAAAATACATGAAAAAATTCATGGAATAAAAATTCATGGAATAAGTTCTTGTAAATCAGGTACTGATAGAAAAAATATCATCATTCAAGAAAAATATTCTTGATTTAAGAATTTTTTGTCTTTAAACTCCTTTTCTTAGTCTAAATAATAAAAAGTTAATTGGCACTTTTTGTTAGTTTCTGGTTTCACCGCTAGGTGGCTACGTCTTCTCGCTGCCAGAAATTTCGAACCAAGGTATATATAGGGACTACACTTTTTTCAAATTAAATACATAATTGAAGAACTATTTAGAACCAATTATTGAAGCAGCGAAGAACTATAATTGAAATTGTGAATAAAGGACACTGATAAAAAAAATATCTTCATTCAAGAAAAATATTCTAGCTCCAAGAAAATTATTTTGAAGAGAACTAGTTGTCTTATTTCAAGAATTTCTTGTCTTGATTTCATGTTTCTTGGATTGAGAGATCTAATCACTCCGATCGACAACATTTTTACTTGGTTCAAGACTATATTATCTTCGATCGATACAAGTGAATTCTTTATTCAAAAACGATTCTCTTCAGTAAAGAATAGTTTTATTTCAAATCAAGAATTATTGATTGTTGATTCAAGAACAAATTTTTTTATTTATAATGTTATAAGTTTAAGTCAGAAAAAAACTTTGAAGTCAAAAAATTTGTATTTCTCTATATGCTGAAAAATATTTATTAATACAGAGAATAGCAAAAATACAAAAATTTATATGCTTAAAACAAGTAAAATAATATCTTAATTCAAGAGTCGCGCCATACTTGGAACAAGTCGGTAATATCTTAAACCAATGTTACCGTCTATCTTAATCCAAGAGAAAGAAATTCTTGGACAAAGTTTTATATATCTTATTTTAAAACAACCAAGTTTCTTGATTCGAGAATCAATTTTTTAAGTTAAGAGAATTGAATTACTTAAAACAAGAATGACATTTTGAAGAACAAGTGTTTCTTGAATCTAGTCATTTTTTTTATTAGTGTACTAAGAAAAATTAGGTTGATTCAGAGGAAAAAATCTTCAACCAAAATCATGATTTTGGAGAGTTTGTCATTTGGAGTCAATTAAATTATCCTTAGTTTAGAATAATTGAACTTTTTAAAATCATCTTGTAGGTCAAAAATTTCTTTTTTAAATTAAGATAATTAAAAAAAAAATCTTCTGCTAATTGACAGAGCACAAAAATACCAAAGTATTCATCACTCACGGCGGGTTAATGGGAACTCAAGAATCTCTGGCCCACGGAGTCCCAATGGTCGGGATCCCGATCTTCGGAGATCAATTTACGAATCTCCAGATCTACGAACGAAGAAAGATCGCTGTTGTCCTTAAGCAAGAAGATATTACCGCAGAATCGTTTACTAAAGCAGTCACTACTGTTCTTACCGATCCGGTATATAGGTAATAATGATCATTTATAAATTATTTGCTTCATAATTTGGCCAAAATTCATTTTACGGATTTTTAGTACCATTTTTCTTGTCTTAAAATTAAAAAAAAATATGGGTGTTTAAATTCACTACAAAATTTTTAAAAGTCCTAGATTTGAATTTCAAAGAAAACCATTTTTTATATGCATTGATAAAAGGATTTGTTAATATTTAATAAAATTTATTAACTGTTAATAAATGTACTTTTCTTCAAAAAAATTTATTTAATGAAATAATAATGGATTAAAATTATATTTAATAAATAACAGAATTGTTTTCAAATAAATGAATTTATCAACAGTTAATAAATTTTTCTATCAACAACTAAAACTAGCAACCTTGTAGTCACTACGTGACTGCCGTGACTTGTGAACTATAAATAATAAAAATTTTGCTTTATTAAATAATTACTTTTGTTAAATTGCGCTGTACTTTCTTAAATATTGACGGTTTTAAAGATATAAGCTCATTCCGATGTTACACTCATCAAGAGCTTTCATCTGAGTACCCACATGCATTTTGATATATTTTTCATATATATACATATACATTATATACATTTTAAAGATATAAGCTCATCCCGATGTTACACTCATCAAGAGCTTTCATTTGAGTACCCACATGCATTTCCATATATTTTTCATAAATACGTATGCATATATAATATATATAAATATATGAAAAATTGATGTGGGTACTCAAATGAAAAGTCTCGATGAGTGTAATATCGAGGTGAGCTTATATCTTTAAAAATGTCAATAGTTTTCAAGATACAAGGCCATTTCTTAATTATTGACATTTTTAAAGATATTAGCTCATCCTGATGTTACACTCATCGAGACCTTTCATTTGAATACCCACATGCATTTCCATATATTTTTCATATATACATACATACAATATATATAAATATATGAAAAATTGATGTGTGTACTCAAATGAAAAGTCTCGATGAGTGTAATGTCAGGGTGAGCTTATATCTTAAAAAATGTCAATAGTTCACAAGATACAAGGTCATTTCTTAATCATGTATCTAGAGATCGAGAATTTTCAAATGCAGCCTAAATAATTATCATTATAAATTGACTATCAGTGAGAATGAAATGAAACCTTGAAAAAGTACAAATTCAAGTCAAGACCTTTGCAATGACTCCAAATTTCACTAAAAAAACCGTTTTTATTATATGACTGTCCTGGAAACAAAATTATTCTTATTCTCTTAATAATATAGATTATCTCTAAATTTCTTGACATTTTACATTTTTAGTGATAATATAAAACGCCTGTCAAAATTGTTCCTCGATCGACCAATGAGTGCAATGGACACGGCTATTTACTGGGTGGAATACATCGCAAGGCACGGAAACATCTTGAATTCTCCAGCAACCAAATTGTCATGGTGGGAGTATTATTTGATCGATGTCTACGGATTAGTTCTGTTATGCATCGCTGTCGTGCTCTACATCATTAAGTTTATTCTAAAGCTTCTCTGGAAACTTGTTTGCTCAAGGAAATCCTCGCAGGCCAAGTCAACAGCCGCGAAAACTAAGAAAAATAAATGAAAGTGCTTTGAGCTTTTTTAGCAATTGTTGATGTTAATATAGCACAATTTATACTAATTTATTACTGTAAGAATTTCTAATGAAAAATAATCAAAATATGGTATTTTTTTAATGATTAATAAACAGATTTGAAGTTTGGAGAGTTGTACTGTGATTTGTAAATATTGACTATTACGCCGCGAGCGACTAGATTTAATCAAGTCCCGGGAAATCAAAGGAGATTCCCGACTAGAAATTGTAGTGAGGAATGCCGAAGAATTAGTGAGGGGCAAGTTTGGCTTGCCTAAGTTAGGCAAGCCTAATTTGCGCCTTCTTAAATCCACGTTAGGCAAAACGAAGATTGGCATGCCAAATTTGCATGTAATTTGGGACATCTATAGCAAGCCGAACTTCGGCGAACCTTTGGAATGCCTGACTAGCTGGAAGTAACGATAACCAAAGATTTGCCGAAGTTTGGCTTGCCATAAATGTCCCTAATTACCTTTAAGTTTGGTAAACCGAACTTTCGTAAGCCTTTGGATTTTATAATTTCCTGCAAGTTAAGTATTCCAAACATTCGCCAAACTTCGTCTTACCATAGATGGCCCCAATTACTTTTAAGTTTGGCAAACCGAACTTCCGTAGACCTTTGGATTTTATAATTTCTTGCAAGTTAGGCATTCCAAACGTTTGACGAACTTCGGCGTTTCTTGCCAAAGTACTCTAAAACGGAGTGGGAGAAGATATTTGACTTTAAGTCTTTCCAAGGTTAAGCCTTTTAGTTCTATACATATAAAAGTGTGTATTCATGAAAGTATTTGTGTATTGTACATATAAACATGGTGTCTCATATACCCGACTAGAAATTTCAGTGAGGCATATGCCGAAGAACCAATTCGGGGCAAGTTTGGCTTGCCTAACTTAGGCTTGCCTAGGTTGTACCTCATAAAAACCAAGGTAGGCAGAACGAAATGTTTGGCTTGCCATATTTGAACGTAACTAGGAAAATTTCATGGATCCCTTGTCTGATATATCATATGGGAACGCCGAACTGGTTTCAAGTAACGATAACCTGAGTTTGGCTAGTTTGGAGCGAACTTGGCTTTCCGAACTTAGGCTAGCCCAATTCGAATCTTATTTGTTTTAAATTAGGCAAGCCGAACATTGGTTGTGCTTATAAGTATCTTGAAGTAAGAGGTCGCTCATCATCGGCGTAGCGTCGTGGTATGGTATAGGGCCGTCGTGCGTCACACTGGTGTAATAATGGATCGCGGATACTAATTAGTTGCATCGCACATTAGAACTGATAGATTGGGAGGTAGAGATCAGAAGCAATTAATTGAGATTGCATCTCGTTGAGCGTAACAGATTAGCGAACTTCCCTGGAAGCTTAAGGAACCTGTATTAAAAAAAATGCTAATTTCCGCTCAAGAAAAATATTCTAAAGAAAATTTGACTCGTTCTAAGGAATTGAGTTTGATTTGTTCAAAAAGTTGCGGATGCAAAAAAATTATTAGAAACCTTTTTTGTAGAAAATTCAATTTTCTACAAAAAAAGGTCCTAATCAATTTTTTCATATTTCGAATATTTTGCTCACAATATTGATTTTAATTCTTCGCAAGTAACTTTTTCATATAAATTATTATCAATATTCACGGCAAAGAATTGAAATTAAAATTGCGGATGAAATATTAAAGATATAAAAAAATGATAAGAGATCTTTTTTGTAGAAAAAAAAATCTAGAAAAAAAAATGTAGAAAAAAATAAACTGTAAAATTCACTCGGATTCCGGTTAATTTTTATAGTTTCAAACAGTATAGCAGTTATCGGGGTTGCACAAATGTAAATATTACAGAACTTAATGTAGAAAGTGTACAAGCCACAATTTATAATTTAATATCGAAAATGTGATTAGTAGCTATCACTACAGTAAATAACGACTCTTTCATCTTAAAAAATTACAATTTCAAACAGTAAAAATTGCCGTTTCAATATATAGTCTACACTGAGAAAACAGTTTATTTAAATGAAATGAGGCTCGTTAACTATAAATAAATCTCTTATTTAAATATCACAAGAAATATTTATTTGATACAAATAAATTGATTTATTTGAGACAAAGTTACAGTATATTTGAATGAAATCCAGATTTATTTATAGTTAACAAATATTTCTTTGGTGCTAACAATGATATATTTCAACCAAATCAGATTTGTTAACTATAAATAAATGGTATGTTTGAATATACTCAAAGCAATGATTTTTAGTTTAAGGTTAGGAAAATATAGTAAAAGTAGACATATCGAACGTTTGGGGTTAAATGGGCACTTCTTTTGGAATTATTAATTATATACTGAAATTAACAATAACACTAAAGTTAGTCGACGTTTTTAATTTTTTAATTTTTTTTTTTATTTATTAAGTTAGAACTAGAAAATATTTTTTGAAAATTGCAGTTATAATTTATTTTGTAACAATTTTTTCAATAAAAAAAATTAGGAAAACGGTTGACCCTAAAGGCCATCCCTGCAACTTCCCGCTAATTCCGTTAATACCTGGCCGCTTTTTTGAGCTCTTCGAGCTCAAAAGTACAATCTGTGTGTTGTTTTAAGCTCGTCGAGCTCAAAAAGATACCTTTTCTATGCTTTTGAGCTCTTTGAGCTCAAAAGTCTGATAAAAGTTTCATAGAACACTATTTTTTGAATGCTCATACCGCAATAACTTTTGAATGAATGAACCAATTTTTACGCGGTTGGCGGCATTCTACGTAGTTTTTTAAGCCTTATAAATAATTTCTAAGTTTCAATTGGTCAAACAAGAAATTTCGGAGTAACTCTGAAAAAACACTTTTTTCGGTTTTCTTTCGTTCACGATATCTCTCGAATGAATCAACCGATTTTGATCGGATTGGCAGCGATCGACGTGGTTTTTTAAGGTTGAGAGCTGATTAGTTTTTGGAATCGATCGGTTAAGCCGTTTAAAAGTTATCCCAAAAAAACCACTTCAGAAAAAATTTTTTTTCCTACTTTTTTTTAGATTTCTCCAAATTTCTCAAAATCTATCGGTCCGAATCAGTTCAAATTAACAGGAAATCTAAGTTTGGCGAAGCCCTTTCGAATGGCACCAACTGCGATGAAATTGGTTCAACCGTTCAAAAGTTATAAGAGGTTTACATACTTACACACACACACACACACACACACACACACACACACACACACACACACACACACACACACACATACACACACACACACACGCGCGCGCGCGCGCGCACGCACACGCACACATACATACAGCCGCACGGACACCATCGCGGGAATAGTCAGGGAAGCTTCCTGTGACCTTAAAACGTCGAGATCTGATGAAAACTCGATTTTCGCAAAACGGGGTAAAAGTAATAACTTCCCGATTTTTGAAAATTTCAATTTTCTTAGCGGGAAGTTAAAAATTCTAAAAATTTTTAGATGTCGGCTTACTTAATTTTCATAAATTAACAGACATCTCTCAATTTTTAGAACTTTTATAATAATAAAATTATCATGACAAAATTTTAATTAAAAAATTCCACGTCTAAAAATTAAAAAAAAATTACAAGTGCAAATTTTTTTCAAAAATATGTTTTATCGTTGATCTGTCATAAAAATTTAAAAAATTGACAGATGTCTGCTAACTTCAGCATCATAATTATTAATGTCTATTATAGTTAACTATTCCAATACATATTTGTCTAAGCATATATATATATATACATATATATTTTTTTTTTTTATTTTATTTATTTCTATAAAAATTAAACAAATACATTTGTAAACTGAGTTAATTTTCATTATTTATTTTTTACAAATCACGTCGAGAAATAACAGTGGCGACCGTAGCGGTACCAGGCGTAATTTACTTAAAGTGAGATTTGTTAATAGTTAACAAATCATTATTTAAATGAAATAAATGAGTCGATTCAGTTAAATAAACCAAAACGAAGTTGTATTTGATTCAAAGTAATATATATTTGAAGAGAAGAAATTTGTACACATTAAATATATATTTTTAATTTATTTCAAATAAATTTGCGCATTTGAGTTAAACAAATTGTTTTCTCAGTGTATACTATGAGAAGAAGGGAAAGGTCTCACACTTGGAGAATTTACCATTTGAAACATTAAAAATTCTACTCTTAAGATATATATTTTACCAGTCCAAGCAAATCAATAATTGTAGTTTGATTTTTAGCGTTGCGTTTAAAATTTACCATTTTACTTTGTAAATATTGACGTTGCATGTATAGACATTTAGTAACTGTAGTTTATATTTTTTACGGTGACATGACAAAATCTCCCCGACAAAATCTCCTCTATAAAATCTAATTTTAAATTATAATATCATCCCTGATAATTGTGATGGTCTATTTCGTATAAATATACACAAAAACCATGAGAAAAGGGAACAACGAGATTTTGAAGCGTATTTTGTCGGGGAGATTTTGTCGTGGAACCGTAAAAAAATATCATGCGATCATTTTTTAGGTACGAAATGATAAATATCAAAATCAAAATTCTTAATTATTATACTTTAACATTTCCGGCTTTTACATAGCGAATATTACTGTTTGAAATAGTATTTTCTTCCATGTAAATAATAAATTGTAGCATTTAAATGATAAATATTACAAAGTGATTATTAAAATCACGATTTTACTGTTTAAAATGGTAGTTTTTTCCAGTTGATCATTACTTATTATAAATCGACTGTTATTTTTTACAGTTTACTTTTTCCACTTTAAACAGCCAGATTTCGTTCAAACTTTGTAGATTTATCGAGGATCGATGATAATACACTAATTTGATAAGATTATTCCATTATTCAATTTGTAAAATTAGATTTTTGTTAATTTATATAAATTTTATCCATAGTCAATAGACAGGAATTGATGTTAATTTTAATTTCCAATCATTAACTTTAACTGATTTATCTAATATTAACAAATTTTCGAATATCAAAGAGAATTTTAATTCAACAAAACAAATAATAGTTAAAAAAAAAAAAAAAAAAAACTAAAAAAACACACTTTTATAAATAAACCAAACGAAAAAGTAAAAAATAAATAATAGTATAAAAAAACTAAAAAACACGCTTTTCATAGAAAACTAAACTAAAAAATAGAAAATAAATTTTAATAATAGTATAAATAAGAAAAAAATGTTTTATTTTAAAAAAAGCGTGGGGTGCTTTTTAAAGTATTATCGAAATGATAATCTTTCTTCTCATATCTGTCAATGGAATATTTATAACTATTGACACCCTGCCCCCCACGCTTTCTTTACAATAAAACATTTTTTTCTTATTTACACTATTATTCATTTATATTTATTAAAATTTATTTTCTATTCTTTAGTTTAGTTTTCTATAAGAAGTGTGTTTTTTAGTTTTTTTAAACTATTATTTATTCCTATTTTAAATATTTAGCTCACAATATTAATTTCAATTCTCTGCAAATAACTTATCTATATAAATTATTTTCAATATTCCCGGCAAAGAATTGAAATTAAAATAGCAGATAAAATATCAAAGATACAAAAAAATGATAAGAGATCTTTTTTGTTTATCTAATATTTTACTCACAATCTTGATTTGCGCCTAAAATACATCTCAGAATAAGTTAAAGTTGTAATTTTTTATTTTTGGTAATTTTTTTTCTTACTTAAAAAAATTAAAATAAACAAAAGACTCACCGGGAAGCAGTCTAGGATGATTAGCAAGTAACTTTTCACACTTTTTTCTCCTGCGCTCAGTGTCTTCCAGTTCAAAAATCGTCGTAGAGTTGATAGGCATCTAAAATAAAAAAAATATAAAAAATCTAAATTGTTTCATGGCCAAAGGCCTCATTATTCACTGTCATTGTTTTTCTTAAATGCGATTTGAATTGATAATTAATTACCGCCTTGAGGAGAACAAAAAACTGCTCGAAATGATATTCTGGTGTTATTGTTATTTTAATTGTAGCGACAATAGGTCACAATTTTAATTGAAACATCAAGAACTCTACAAAAAATTTTGTCCTTAGAAAATTTTTGAACTTTTATAACAAAAACAAATTAATTGTTTAAAAAAAAAATTTCTTAAATATTTTAATAAAATATAATTTATAATCTCCAATTAAAAACTAATTTATTATTTTTATTACTCACTTAATTTTTTTATTATTCAATTATCTTCAGACTTTGGAGATTTTTGTTATTTTAATACTTCAAAGTTCTGATTAATTAATATAAGTAATACATCAAAAAAATTAATTTAATTCATTTTAATTTTTAAATTGATGTTTCATTTTATGTTAAGCTCCAGAAGGAATAATTTTTTTGTTATTATAATTACATACTAAAGGTTGAAAAAATAAAAGTCATTACAGAGATCGAATTGCGTAAAGGACGGAAATAAAAATAAAAATAAAAATAATAAAATTACCGTGGCGTTGTTTTACTGCGTGATAAAAAATGAGGATTAGGAACGCTGAAAAAAAGAAAGGAATAAAAATAAGCAAAGGTGCGATAAATTAATTATAATAAATAATAATAAATAATAAATAATGAATGACAATTTTCGGACTAAATATTTTTAAACATTCAGACTCGATGCGAATCTGATTTTTATACGTTTTAATGATTTATATTTATTTATACGGTATGAAGTATAGTTTAGCACACTGTCAGTCCATAAAAGCCGTATAAATATTCGGGAGTTATAAATGCCTGGATTGAGCAAAAAATTTAGCAAAAATTGTTGACAAATAATAAATATAACTCGCGATATCTATCATCCGTTCATTTACGCTCGAGTTAATACTCATAAACACTATTTGATTGTGATCATTAAAAATAAAATAAATGATAAATTTATAAATTGGATTTATTACGCTTGTTTGGTTTCTAAATAAAAGTCTTTCTGCTTTGAGAAAATATAAAATATTTTTTTTCACCAAAATTTAAAGTTTATCATATTAAAAGTTTATTCATAATATTGACAAGTTAAGAGAAAATATTCTAAGTACTTTACTCTGGAAGTTTAGACGATCATATATTCTATTATTATTAATTATTAATTTCTAAAGAGAAGAGGATCAATATTTATCTTTGGATAATAGATAAATAAGAGAATAGCTTTATTTAATATAGGTAAAAATTATTTCAATCAATTTAACAAGTTCTTGAGCTAAGAATATATATTCTTGAAAATTTTCAAGAACATGAATTCTTGTATCAAGAAAATTTTCTTAATAAAAGTATTTTTAACTTCCCGCTAAGAAAATCGAAGATTTTCAAAAATCGGGAAGTTATTGTTTTTACCCTGTTTTGCAAAAATCGAGTTTTCATCAGATCTCGACATTCGAAGGTCACAGAAAGCTTCCCTGACTATCCCCGAGAGGTTGTCACTATGTCTGTATGTATGTATGTGTGTGTGTGTGTGTGTGTTTTTTTTTTTTTTTTTGTTTTAAGGGGGGGGGGGAATCCTTTTTACGGATTCTAGGCATAGTTGTTTGGCCTGGATATGTGGCGACTTGACGCAGTGTCATACTAAAACTCGACGCTAGCGCCCCTACCCACTAAACCCTAAACCCCTTTTCCTCTTTCCCCTAATCCCTCATGGAAACCGCCGTTAGGCATTACTTCGTGAGGGGAGGATCTAGCTGTTATTTTACCTGTCTTCTAGTTGTTGTCATTTGCTTGTGTGTGTGTGTGTGTGTTTTTTTTTTTTTTTTTTTTGGGGGGGGGGGAATCCTTTTTACGGATTCTAGGCATAGCTGTTGGCCTGGATATGTGGCGACTCGACGCAGCGTCATACTAAAACTCGACGCTGACGCCCCTACCCACTAAACCCTAAACCCCTTTCTCTTCTATCCTCTGATCCCCCATGGTACCGCCGTAAGGCATTTCTTCGCGGGGGGAGGAATAAGCTGCCGCTCTTCTTAGCCTGGTGGCTAAGATGTTATTTCTTCCTTCTAGATTCGGTCTTTCGCTCTTTTCCTCTCAATGGATCGCAACTCGGTAAGCACTTTTGTAGCAAAAATGCTTGTGGAGTTCCAGGCAGCTTCTGACGACAACATTGCCTCTACTATTGACTCTGGTTGGGTTCTCTTCTTCAGAATCTTCTCTAACTCATTGCGCTGTTGGTTGAAACGTGGACACACAAAGAAGACATGCTCCGCATCTTCATTGACCCCTGGACAGGACGGGCACTCTGGGGTATCATCGTGCTTAAAGCGGTGGAGATACTTCCGGTAACATCCGTGTCCTTATAACATCTGCGTTAAATAATAGTTGATCTCACCGTGACTCCAGTTGAACCACACATCAACCCGAGGTATGAGACGGTACGTCCACCGACCCTTATCTGAAGCATTCCACTCTTGTTGCCATCTTGCGATGCTGTGTTGCCGTTCTTCGCTTCTAAGTTCTTCAGGGCTCAGTGTGGTTGACCTTTTTCGTTGATATAGGTTCCGTCTTTCCTCAGCTAGGACTCTGAGAGGCAGAGTACCGGAAATAACACACACTGCTTCCTCTGATATTGTGCGAAAAGCGCTAGCTACTCGTAGGGCACTCAGTCGATATACTGGTCCAACCTTTCTCAATGATTCTTGCGTTTTTAATGCGTCGGCCCAAATGGATATTCCGTAAGTGAGCACCGATGTGACTACTGATGACAGTAATAGCCTCCTGCTCTGCTTTGGGCCTCCGACGTTCGGCATCAGTCGTGCGAGACTGGCCCGCACTACTGACGCTTTGGCACTGACATGCTCCACTTGCTGCTTGAAGTTGAGTCGGGCATCAAGCATCACTCCCAAATATCGGATATAAGGCTGTGATGTGATTTCTTGTTCGCCGATTTTTAGCTTAATGGTCTCTACCACTTTTCTGCTGGTAATAAGCACTGCCTCAGTCTTGTGTTGCGCCAGTTGCAGGTTCACTGCGTCCATCCACCGGTTAACGCGCTCAAAAGTGAGATCGAACATATGGTTTATCTCGTCAAGGTGTTTGACAACAATCACTACGGCTACGTCATCTGCATATGCTACGAGTTTGACGTTTCTTGGCAGAGTTAGTCTTAATAGACCGTCATACATAATATTCCACAGGAGCGGGCCTAGGACTGAACCTTGTGGTACACCTCCAGTAATATCATACTCCCTCGGACCGTTCTTCGTGTCATACTTCAAGACCCTATTTTCAAAGTAGCTTGTTACGATCTTAAGAAGGTATTCTGGTACATTCTTCTCTTGGAGGGCCTGCATGATGCATTCCCAATTGGCGGAGTTGAATGCGTTTCTGATGTCTAGGGTCGCCACCAGGCAATACTCTTTCGTTCCACCCTTCCATCTGGTTCCTGCGATTGCTTCCTTGGCCGTATCAACAACCAGTTTGATTGCGTCCAGGGTTGATCGTCCTTTCCGGAATCCATACTGATTGTCTGCCAGGAGTGGGTCGACTACTGCTTCAATTCTCTGGTGAATTATGCGTTCAAATATCTTACCCGCTGTATCTAGCATGCAAAGTGGGCGGTAAGATAACGGTTCATCCGGTGGTTTCTTCCCTTTAGGTAACAGTACCAATCGTTGCTGTTTCCACTTATGCGGGAAAGTCCCCTCCTTAACGCATGAATTATAAACGTCTAGGAATAATGTTGGAGCTGCCTTTATGATGGTTTTCAAGGCTATATTAGGGATTCCGTCCAATCCCGGCGCTTTATTATTCGCTACACGGTTACAGGCCTCCAGCAGTTCTTCTTCAGTGACAGGTGGAGTGTCATCCAGTTCGCCTGGCGCCAACTGGTAATCGAAGTTGCGTTGCTGTGGGAATAGTGCAGTGACGATTTTCTGGAGAAGTTGAGGACACGTAGGTGATGGCATTTGTTGTTTTTTTAGGTGGGTCATAACCACCTTATAAGGCCTACCCCACACGTCTTTATCCACCTCGTTGATGAGCTCTTTCCAGCATTGTCTCTTACTATCCTTGATGGCTTTGTTCAATGATCGACGGGCTTTTTTGTATTCTGCGACCAGCTCCGCAGAGTTAGGTCGTCGATAGCCACGCTGGGATATTCTTCTTTTCTTTAGACACTCTTTCCGAAGAACACTGATGTGGTCGTTCCACCAGTGCACTGCCGGGCGTTGGCTTATGCTGTGTTTCCGGACCATACTGGCGTCACAGGCCTGGACAACTCTTTTCATCAGGTCCTTGGTCATTTCTTCTGCGGATCCAGTAGTAATCGGTTCACTATTAAGGGCTATTACCAATGTGCTTGAGTCAAAAGGCTTCACTTTCCATCCAATGGTATTGAATGACTTGATTGGTCTTCTTGTATTCCGGTCATGTGATATTTCCCAGAGAATTGCCTTGTGATCACTGGCTGTGTAGATATCCATCACCTTCCAGTCGTATTTCCCACTGATGAGGCTGCTGCTGACGAAAGTGAGATCTACGATAGAGCTTGCTTCTCCTTTAGTATAGGTTGACGTATCACCACTGTTGAGCTGGACTACATCTAGTGTAGAGAAAGCTTCTAGGAGTGCTTTTCCTCGCGCATTTGTCTGCTTGCTGCCCCATTCAACTGCCCAGGAGTTGAAGTCACCGGCAATCGCGACCGGATAATGCTGCTTGGCGTCCTCGGTCAGTTTGTTCAAGAATTCAGTGAATTCAACAATGGATAGGCTAGGTGGTGCATAACAGCTGTAGAAACGGATGCCGTTAACTGTTGCTGCTACAAAGCCGGCATTATCATTGTTAACTACACTCTGGAAGGGATGCTTACCACAAGACCAGATGACAGCCTTGGTGGTGCTGTCAGATTCCCAAGGCTGGGTATTCAGGTATCTGTATGGCTCTGCTATCATTACTAAGTCTAACTCTAGTTCTCTTGCTGTTTGCATAAGCAGATCATGTGCAGCTTCGCAATGGTTTAGGTTTAGCTGCAATATCTTCATGTCTGTTTGTTTGTTATCTTCTGGAGTGCCTCTTTAAATACTGGGCACCTGGATGCGCCGGCATGATGAGCCGAGTTCTCCGCACTTTGATCCGCGCATAATACACATTTCGCTGGGTTTTTGCATTCAGCAATCTTGTGTCCCTCTTGTCCGCACCTAATACATAGCTTAGACCGATCCACATTGCTCTTGCACTGGGATCCAAGATGTCCAAAGTGCCACCACTTGAAACATTGGATTGGTCTCCTCGTAGCTCTGATTCGGCAGTTGGCCCAGCCGATCCGGACTTTACCGCTTCCTGTCAATATCTTCCGCGCTGCAGCTGCTGGTAGTGTCACAACAGCTGTCTGAGTACCTCTGTAGGCCTTATGAATCTTAATTGTCCCTAGTGGTATCTCGCAGGTTTCTCCGATTTCCGTTTGCAAGGCAGCCTGAATATCTTCCTTGGTTGTGGTACCGTCAAGATCTCGGATTTCGACGTCTTCCTGTGGCCCTTTGCAGATTACCTTCGCGTCTTCTTGGAGGATGTCCGCGATGGTCTTCTGTAAGGCTTGGCCTCGGTCAGCGCTCTTCCTCGAAAGCGTAATCAGCAAGCTCCCGGTCCTAGTTCTTTGGATCTTATCCACTGTAGTACGGACCTGTTCGTCAGGGACGTCCTGCTTTATTCGCTTCAGAATTTCAGCATACTTTGCCGTCTCTGCGGGGCGGATGATCAGTGCGTCCGGCCTGATCCGTTTGCGCGGTTCTTTCCGAATAGGCTCTGGCCTGGACTCCTTCGGCGGTTGCTTCTGGAGCTTTTCTACTGCTTGCTCTCTCTTGGACTTCCTTGACTGGACTTTTTGCCATTCATTCACCTCCTTTTTTCCGCCGTTCTGTGTTACCGCGTTTTTCGGGGGACTTGGTTTAAGGTCCTTCTTCTTCTTAGAACGGCTGGTCATTGAGTCTGGGGAATTTCGTTCTTTCCTTTTCCCGGGCCTGATATCAGTTCCAGTTTTCTCTCCGTCTTCGACAACTGACTCGACGTCACCCTCGCCACCTGTGTCCATCTCCTCGACAAACGTGTCGGCTTTTGCTGGTGAAACCGCTGTCACACTCGTCTTCATCACGATATTACCGTCTTGTTGTTGGATCTCCTGCCATTCTTGGTCCAGTTTTTTGAACCTTCTCAGGGCACTGCAGATGTTCGTCGACTTCGACTTGATCTCCTTGTGGACATTTTGCTTGGTTTGGAGAAAGTCCTGCAGTCCACTGACTAGCTTCTCCAGATGTGCCAGCGCATCTGTCCTCTTCATCTTTGCACTAAGTAGCAGTGCGTCTTGCTGGGCATGAGGCCCGTTTTCACTCTTGTTTGTTTCCTGTGCATTACTCATACTTTTTAATTTACCAGCGCATCGTACGGAGTGGAGCGGGTTGCCATAACTAGGAACGGGTGTACCCTCGGAAATAGTACTCCTACCCCAGTTCTCTGAGGCCTAGCCGACACTTAGCCAGTCCCGGAATACACGGACGGACTAGACTCGCTCGGAGCGGTGAAGATTCCGATCTCTAACACTCACTGCGTACTTACTGATCAAGGCCCGAAGTGGCTGGCTCCTGATCCACTGCTGCAACTTACACCTCGGTAGAGCAAGCTCACATCAGCCGTGGCCTGCATCGTCGGAAACTACGATACAGGTTCCGGTCACTCCCAGTGGGTCACAGCAGAGAACGATCGTCTTGTTAGGTCAGTTAGTGCGACCAACCCATTAAAGGGGAGTTTGTCCACGGGAGCGTATTTTGTTTAGTTATTTTGCTTGGCTCCTACCCGCTGTACCTCATCAACTAAGAGATTAAGTGTCATCCAAGGACAGCGAGCGTTCTCCCATCCGCTCGGGGAGACGCGCCCGGTAGCAGTATCTCTTCTGCCCCGAGTGTGTGTGTGTGTGTGTGTGTGTGTGTGTGTGTGTGTGTGTGTGTGTAAACCTCTTATAACTTTTGAACGGATCGGCCGATCGGATCAAAATAGGTGACGATCATAAGAGTATCTTTGCCATTACATTTCGTGAAAATTTGAATCGATTCGGTTCGCTAGATTTTGAGAAATCTCAAAAATAAAATTTTCAAAAATTCGTTTTTTTGGAATAACTTTTAAACGGCTTTACCGATCAATTCCAAAAACTAATCAGCTCTTGAGCTTGAAAAACCACGTCGATTGCCACCACTCCCATCAAAATCGGTTGATTAGTTCGACAGTTTTCGAGAGGTCACAAAAAAAGTGAATTTTTTTAATTTCTCTAAGATTTTCAGCCAGTTTGTGTTCAAAAGTACATCATAGATTCTAAAAAACTTCGTGGAATTTTGCCAACCGCATGAAAATCGATTCATTCATTTAGAAATTATTGCAGTTTGAAAATTCAAAAAATACTGTTTTATTAAACTTCTATCAGACTTTTGAGCTCGAAGAGCTCAAAAGCATACAAAAGCTATTTCTTTGAGCTTGTAGAGCTCAAAATAACACACAAATAGTATTTTTGAGCTCGAAGTGCAATTTCAAGCGTTTAGGTATGGAATTGGCGGAAAGTTGCAGGGTGGCCTTTAGGGTCAACTTTCCAGCTTTTTTTTTCTCAGTGATCTATAAAAAAAATCTGAAAATCAGTTAACCGCATAAGCCAACCCTACACAGAAAAAATGGTTCACTTCAGCCAAGAAAATATTTTACTTTCTAATTATTTTCTTGAGCGAAAAATAAAATTTTTTTGACACAAGAAATTTCACTTATTCCAACAAAATTAATTCTCTTGCTTTAAGAAATACATATCTTGATCCAAGAAAATTTATTTAAGTCAAGAAATCTTCTTGTTTTGAGAAAATTCAGCCTCTTGCTCCAAAAAATTTAGTTCTTGATAGAAGTAAATTTTCTTGTCTTGAGAAAATTTATCTCTTGCTCCAAAAAATTAAATATAAAGATAGAAGTAAATTTTCATTAATATTTTTATTGACTAACATGTCTAATGGGAAGATCAAATAATATTTAATCATTTTTTTTCATTCAATATGTATAATTGCACGCTTAAATAATATAAAATGGGTATCAAATATTCAAGAGAAAAATTTTCTCAAGGTGAGAAAATTTTTTTCTTAGCTGAAGTAGGTGGCGCTGCTTCTCTAAAGTATCTAAAAATCTTGATCAAATATAAAAATTTATTGTATCAAGTATTTATGATAATTTGAATTGAGAAAAAATTACTTCAACCAAGAAAAGAATTTCAAGAAAAATTTTTACTGGCCAACACAACTTCGGTTTTCCTTCAGGCACTCGAAAATTTTCTTGAGCCAAGAATTTTGTTCTCCAGTCAAGAAATTTTTCTTCTTTCTGTGTAAAAATTTCTGCTGGTTGAATTTGATTGAAGCTCCTTGAAATGTCTTTTTTGGCTAATATTTGAGCTTTTCAAGCTCAAAGCACCGTTGTTCACTTGAAGAGCTCAAAATGTATTTATTACACAACTAACTTTTGAATGCGTAGTTTGATTTTCTTTTTTAAAAAAGCATTTAACACCTTTTTTATTGCACAAAAAGAAAATGTATAGGTTTATATTAATTGGTTAAGAAATCTGGAAGATATCTTAAAAAAATACTGAAAAACAAAATCTTGTGAATTTTTAAACAACTATAACTTTTGAATGCGTCGTTCGATTTTCATTTTCGAAAATTCATTCGACGCAGTTTTTTAAGCACAAAAAATATATACATGGTTTTATTATGATTTTTCCGCATGCTTTAAAGTTATTAAAAAAAAAAAACATAAAAATTCAAATTTTTTTTTTAATTCTTTGGAACGGCTAGATGGATTAACTTCTCAAATCTAATCAGATCTAAATTTTGATAAACCCTTTCGAATGAAGTGTTGTAGAATTCAATCAGCTCATTCGTTTTTGAGAAACCGTACGATAAAAATTTATTTACACACACATGGCCGGACACTTCGGCGATAATAGTCAGAATGGCTTCCTAGGACCTCAAAACGTGGCTTTCAAAAATTGTATCGAAATCAATAACTTCCCTTTGGTCGAAAATTTTCAATTTCCTTAACGGGAAGTTAAAATAAATAAAAAACTCTTCTAACAATGCAAGGCCTGCCGTTTTATTACAAGCCTAAAAAATTATTTTCGAAAAACTCGAAGATAAATAGTCGCATAAATTTCGCTGGGTCTAAAAAAAAGAAAATATGTTCCAAGCTAATAGAATCCGAGGGTCGCATTTCATAAATTCTAACGGGAATTTTCCCAGTTACACTCCATTGCCCCTAAAAATAACAAAACAATAAACTATTTTTTTAATTTCCGTCTGCCTAATAAAAGTAATCTTATTTTTTTATTCCCACCCTTCGTTTTTACAATAGCCTCAGCTTAACCTCATTAATCTCAAGATTTATTCGCGCTTTACTATTAATAATTACACCGGATTAAAAAATTATGGCAATAGAGTTATTTCCTTTGTTTGTTTTTCGAATTCTCCTACATCTCTTTCTTCCTCTTCTCTTTCTTCTAATAGACTAACATAAATTAAAAGCGAGTGTTGGTATATAATTCCGCTGAATAATATGTGTGCTTAACAAGTTATGGAGCGATTTAATAGCAATTGTGAGAAATTAGCTTCTACAGACTTGCAAGTGTCGTAATTTTTATTTTTCTATGAATCAACTTGGAAAATATTTTAGTTTTTAATTTTTTAAGATAAAAAATTCTTCAAAGCGAATAAAATATTGAAAACGTTCTAGTTTAAAATTTAAACACGAATAAATTCATCAATTATTCTTTTTGTTGGTGAGCTTTATGTTCTACTAGTTTTTTTATCGATATAAAAAAAAAAAAAAAAAAAAAAAGTTGAGAGTAATAAATTACAATTTTGATCGATAATTTCTTTTTAGTTTTTTCATCTTATGATAACAAGCACTCAGCATGCATGAAGTAGAAGTACTTAAACTTAGCATCTAATTTTCGAGCACTCGACATTGAACAACTTGACTCCCAACAGAAGTTACGGAGGCTTGAAGAGGGTAGTTAAGTTTGAATAAGACTTTGTACTAATATAACGTCTCTTTACTAACGTGAATATTGGCATGGCTCGGTTCCTTCCCCTCTCGGGAGTGTTTTGCCATATGACTTCTATTTCACGGTGGGCAACATCAAAAGTTTAATTTACTTTCGTCACTGAAATATTACCAGTCACAATTAACTTGAGCGTTAAATTAAAAACTGTCGCTAAATTTAGCGCTTGTATATTATTAGAGAACTACATAGAAAGAAAAATTTCTTAAATTTAAGTTTTATCAAATTCTTATAAACAAGTAGGTAACTTTCGATCTAGGAAAATAAAGTGCAGAAAAACTAAAGCTTATTTCGTCACTCAAATAAAATTTACAGAAATTCTATAAGTTATCGCATTCAAAAGTTATGGCACACAGAAAGAAAAATTTCTTGACTGGAGAACAAAATTCTTGGCTCAAGAAAATTTTTGGGTGCCTGAAGGAAGACGGAAGTTGGGTTGGCCGAAATAAAAATTTTTAGATACTTTAGGGAAGCAGCACCACCTACTTCAGCTGAGAAAAAAATTTTCTCACCTTGAGAAAATTTTTCTCTTGAATATTTGATACCCATTTTATATTATTTTAGCGTGCAATTATACATATTGAATGAAAAAAAATGATTCACTATTATTTGATCTTCCCATTTGATATTTTAATCAATAAAAATATTAATGAAAATTTACTTCTATCTTTATATTTAATTTTTTGGAGCAAGAGAGAAATTTTCTCAAGACAAGAAAATTTACTTCTAACAAGAACTAAATTTTTTGGAGCAAGAGACTGAATTTCCCAAAACAAGAAGATTTTCTTGACTTAAATAAATTTTCTTGGTCCAAGATTCGTATTTCTTATAGCAAGGGAATTAATTTTGTTGGAATAAGTGAAATTTCTTGTATCATAAAAAAATTTTTTGCACTCAAGAAAATAATTAAGAAGAAAAATATTTTCTTGGCTCAAGTAAACCTTTTTTCCTGTGTACACTGATAGAAGGATTTGTTAATATTTGAGAAGCCTTACTAACTGTTAATAAATATTTGTTCATAGTTAATAAATGTTTCATAAATTTTTTAGACCCTTGAATAAAAAGTAAATGGAAAAGTCAAACTGAAATTTTTATAATGCCATAACTTCAATAGATGATTCCATTGGATTATTAATTATTTGCAAATAAAAAAATATCAAGAATAAAATGAATAATAAACCAATGTTTGTAATAAATTACAGCATTTTTTTAGCAGTGAAAATAATTGAATCGTTTAGTTAAGAAATCTCATAAGTCATATTTTTTTCGAAATCAATTTTATTGCATTTTTCGGTTCTTTGAATTTCCCCTCACGTATACCAGCACCAAAAAATATTAAATTCGTGTTCAAGGCTTAACCAATCGGTCGATACAAATCTTATTTCGTCAAGAAACCCTATAAATCAGTGACTTATGGAGTTTTTTGATTAAAAATTCAATCTAAAAATTCCAAAAAAGATTCTTTTTGTTTTTTTTTCTAAAAAAAAACTTTTTTTGAGTAGAAAAAAATCAGTTCAATACAAAATACTTATATTTTAATCATTTCTGTAGCATTAGTTTGCTAAAGTTGAATTAAATTATTGTTTTAATGTTTAATTTAATGTGATTTTGCTGACTTCAATTTTAAAACAATTAATTATCAGATAATTAGAAACTAACTTTATTGTTAAATACTTAAATTTTTAAGAGTTTGGCAATATTTTTTTAATGGATTAAAATTAAAAATATGTTGATACCTTGTTGACTCTGATTTCACTGATTTAAATTCTAAAATTAATGATAATCAAATAAAAATACATTATGTTTACTATTAAATACATTAATTTTACTAATTTTCGCAATTTTAGTTTTATAAAGTTAAATTGTGATAAGTTTGAATGTTGTTTTATTGTTGACTCTCAGTTCACTAATTTGAATTTAAAAATAAATGATCATTTATTATTATTTTCATTAATTGTAATTCCAATACATATTTTGAACTTTATTTCATAAATATAATAAATGATTGACAGAGAAAAATTAATAAATTAATGATTTTATTATTATTTTATTCGTTTTAGGGAGAAACCCCATAAGTCAATTGACTGTAAATCATTATTATTAATCGTAGTAGTTAACAATTAAATTTTTTCATGCTCGATTCGTTTTAGGGATGCCAACATTATCTTTTATCTTTGAGTTTTACTTGTATACCGTTATCTGGTTTTTACAAGGCTGATAATCCCCACTCTTTTTAGGGCATCAACAATCTCTCCACTTTATCTCTTTACTATATTGCGGCTGTGGCCCGACTTGTGCTTTCTGTACCGTATTCACCATGAACCTCACCTTCTCAGGCTGTTGGAACAGAATCATGGGGAAACCACAGAGAAAACCCATGATAGTACAGTCGGAGCTGGGCTAAGTCTACAGTGATTGATAAAAAAAACTCTTCTTTATCGACCACTGGAGCATTAGGCTCCTCTCCTAGTGTGCAGAGATCCCTCACGCTAGTCAACGCTGACTAAAGTGGTCACCCATTCAAGTTGTTGCTTAAATGTGTGATCGCCCAAGTCAGACGTGTGCCGCCCGGCTATCTCTGCCACTTCCAGAGGCTGGCAACGTAACGTAACGCACATATTTTTAATTATAATCACTGAAAAATATTGTTGCGTGCTGGGATCGAACCCGGGTCCCACTCTTTCGAAAAGCGAGCACCGAGCCGACCAGGCCATTGCCAGCCTCTGGATGCCAACATTATTATTATTTATCATTGGTTTACGATGTTAATGCAAACTTAATCGAGAAAAACGTTTTTTGCTTCTTCTGAAAAATTTAATATTTTTGACTTATAGAGTTTCTCAAATAAACAATTTAATTAGTGTATCGGATCTTTATTATAAAAAATTGCGCCATTATTTGTTTATTAGTGACCTTAACGAATCCCGGAAAAATTTTAAAGTTATGAAAAATTCATATTATTTTATTTAAATTAATTTTAATAATACTTAATAATAATATTTAATAATATTATTATAAAATAAATATAGAAATAGAAATAATAATAATAATAGTAGTAATAAGTATATAGTTATTTTCGATACGTATGCGCAAAGGTAGGTATTTTGGTAAGCTTGAAGTGACGTCACGAGGCTGAGATTATGAGTGCATTCTCAACAAAACCGAGTACGTTGTTATCGGTCGAGCGAAGCGAGACCAGATAAAACGTACGAGGATTTGTTGAGAATGTATTTATAATCTCAGACGAGTGTCATCACTTCAAGTTTATTACCAAAACGCCAACTTTTGCGGATTTGTATCGAACAAAATTTTTTGTAATAGCAACGGCGAAACTCGGATTTAAGAGGATGCAAATAAAATTTTATTTATTTATGAACTGTCACGCGTAAATAAATGATAAACTAAAATATTAGTAAAATTGTTTACAAGAATCGACTTGTCGCCAAGATTTTTTTTTCGATTTATACTCTCCCTGGCGGACGATTGTAGGAAATAAACGAAACTGAATATCCTATAGTACTTTTTAGCATCCATGCGGAAATGTAGAGACAGATAAAGAGAGAGATGTCACTTATCCTTACGTGTGCGTGAAAAGTAGACTCAACTATAGATGGCCAGATATCCATCATTTTACCCCTCCTAACTATAGCTGGAAAATCCAAGTTTCGCGGTTGGTGTTACAAAAATAATATTTTTTTTTTGTAACAAAAATGGAGCGGTCATTCTGGAGGTGCTTGTTTTTCAAGAAAATTATGGGTGTGATACAATTATTATTATAATTTTTATTTTATAATAATTTTAATGAAATAACATGAATTTTTCATAACTTTAAAATTTTTTTCCGGGTCTATTTTTTCCGATTACCGACTTTGACACCTTAATACCGTTAGCAAAAGATTTTTACTATAAAAAATTAATTAGTTCTGTTTGATTTTGTATTTCGAAGTGTATGGTTTTTAATACAATTTTAATAACAACAATATTATGTATGTGATATTAATGAATCTGGTCCCAGCAAGATTATAAGGAAGTTAAACTGGCGTGGAGTTGTTTTTGATGGTCGTCTGAGGATGACCGCTGGAGGGAGGTTGACTTCCAACCGTGCGAAGCTGGCTTCGGGAGGTGAAAGGGAGTTCGGGAGGAACTCGTGGACTCGGTTTCGAGTAATTGTTTACTCGTTCGCTAGTTCGCTCGTTCGCTAGTTCGCTCGTTCGCTCGTTCGCTCGTTCGCTCGTTCGCTCGTTCGCTCGTCTCAAATATGATCTGCAAATCAAAGTGAACAATGTAGCTTGTTGTGAGTTTGAATGAAGATAGCGAGAGATTGACAGTGGATAGATTGTGGAGAGATAGTGGACTGTATGATCGAGTGATGATTTGAATTTGAGATTCTAATTTCAAAGGTGTGCATTGATTGGATGAAATTTATGTGGAGTAAAGGAGTGAAAAGAATTCGGTTTGAATGATTGCTTTGTGTAGATTATGTAATATTTTAATCTCAATAATTGTGTGAATTTTATGTATGTAATGTGATGCAACTCAAGAAGGGCTCAAAATAACACTGCACATGAATAGTTTGAGAACTTGCTCGTGAAGTCTCAACTCGACTCAAACTCAGTATTCGTATTGTATTATGCAAGGAATGTGAAATATGCGCAGCATTATAATGAGCGCATTGTGTCAGAACTCAGAAAGGGCTCAAAATAACACTGCACATGAATAGTTTGAGAACTTGCTCGTGAAGTCTCAACTCGACTCAAACTCAGTATTCGTATTGTATTATGCAAGAAATGTGAAATATGCGCAGTATCATAATGAGCGTATTGTAATTGAATATGAATTGGAATTAGTAACTCAGCTCAGCACCGGTGGGCGGTTTAGGGCTGACGGCCGAACCGACATCCTCCCGACGCTGAGGGAAATGTTGTATTGAAATATGTATGCAAGTATAAATTTGATTCGTACCTTTTTGGTATTTTAGGTTTACTAAAATACAATACCATGTGCTGCTTGAGCTCTTAAATGTCTGATGAATGTATTAGTGTAGCGGTTTAAGCTCGTGATTGTAGAGTTCTGATGATGGTGGTGAATCAACGTCGTGGTGAATTTCAATCACAGATTGATGAAAAGACACTGATATTTCACCTCACAATTCACTTTAAGTGAAACTCAGCGATTAAATGATGTTAATGTAGATCGTAAAAATTGGTACTTAGTTGAAAAACGAAATGCTAAGAAAGAGGAATCGATTTAAACTTGGAACTTGACTGAAATTGACGTAGTTGTCGCTCGGAGAGATCCTTTTGGACTGCCTCTTTTGGTAGTATTTTAAGCACAACAGAGTACGGAGACTCTCTTCATTTTATTATTGGGAGTACATTTCCGAGAAATATTGTTAAGAAAAATACGTTGACAAAAATATTACACATATAAAAAAAAGGGAAAGTTAAAACGGAAAATATTTTAAATCGAACCAGATGAGCGCTCGGGTTACGAAGAGAACAAGAGACTGCATTTATATGACCTCAACGGACAGAGTCATAAAAGTAGGTACTTGAGTCTAGCGACCCGCATGCATGTATCCAAAAACTTACAGCCGAGAGTAAAATATTTAAAGATTTTACGTTTATTTTTCACATACTGAATAATTTCAAAAAAAATTAGTAAATATTATAAAAAATGAAATAATTGATTAATTGTGAAATTAGCTAAGAATTGAACAAGTTCTTAAAAAATTTACTTTTCTTTCAAAAAATCTTCATTAATACTTAAAAAATATTTAATTACATCTAATAAATAAATTTATTAACAGTTAATAAATTTTTCTATCAGCATCCCTTGTAATGAATTTTTTTTTCGGCGAATAAAAATGATCAAATCGATTTCTTTTGAGAAAAAACTCGACCGGGTCTTAAACATATGATCAAACTTAACTCTAATTAACAGTAGGAAAATCCTCGCTTCTATTAAAATTTTAAAATTTTCTATGGATAAGACGAAGTAGCCGACTAGTGAACGGCCCTTCCCGATAAATCAAGCTAGATGTCACGTTTGTTTTGATATGGATAACGTGTTATGTGCCACTATATAACGTCCCGTCGACCTACACGGTCATGTTCTCACACTTGGTAACTCCTCAATCTTTTCTTTATATTTATTTATGAGAAATTTATTCCAAGCACCATAATACGACCCGACCCGACTCTTCTGAGCCTTCATTATTGATCTGTAATTTTCCATATTTTTTATGAAAAAAAAAGTATTGCTCACACTTCAATCATTGAACACTTAAATATTCATAGTCATCAAATCTGACTGAGTTTGTAAAAAATAAAAAAAAATTGAAATGAGCAATAATTTATTGAAATTTCTTAATGAAATTAATCAAGCATACATTATTTGAACTAGTCATTATGTCATTAGTCATTATTAATTTATCTTAGTCACACATCATACATCATATAACGACGCCTATTACGAGTTAATAATCCAACGAGTAAACAGTTTAATGAACAAATAATGTGTAATGGAACTCATAACTCGTTTGGTTTACTGTACGGATAAATTTTAATAACACTTGTGCTACTGGTATGCACCACATGTGTGCTACTTCCAATAATAATTCATGTGATATACGATATACGCTGTTAAGAAAATATCCACGGAGAACACAAGTTAAAGAAGAAGCAAACTTACAATTGCAAACTTACCAGGGTGATGCAAAAAAACCTACATTTCATTTCTTCGAGATTCTTGCTGGAATATATTATTTATTTATTTATTTATTATTTAATTTCAATGCCAAGGCAGTATAGCCAGATGGCAAAAGTATACAAAAAGAGTTACAATAAAATAACACGTATGACTAATGAAAATATAAAATTTAAAAAATATTAAATATTAAGAATTGATCGTTTTTCTTTACTTTACTTTGGAATACAATTATGACAAATACAAGAAAAAAAAATAAATTTGAGTATAAAAATTGAGCATTAACAATTTAAGAGTTAAACTCAGTGGTACAAATTATACAAATTATAGAAGATGATAATCTGAGATGATCTAGAACGATAAACCCATGTAACTGAAATGTGTAAATGAATATCAAAGGTTTGAAAATTAGGATTCATTGTCTTCTTTAAAAGTTTGAAATTAAGATTCATTATCTCGTTGACGTTTCATGAAGAATTCAAAAGTACTAGTTTTAAAAGAATTTAAGCTAAGTGAATTTGTGACTTCAAATGATAATTCCTTCCAAATTCAGATCGCAGAAACTACGAAGGAATGTTCAAAAGTAGTAGTTGAGAAGTTTGGCATTTTAAAAGACACATTGATTTGTTTAGCAGCAATTCTTTCCGATCTTCTAATATCTGTGGATTCTTCAACGAAGAGACTTCTAAGGAACTTTGGTTCACCTGATTTTAGAAGTTTGTAGATGAAGCACGCTAACGAGTACATTCGTTTAGATTTAACCGTAAACATTATATTAGCATATAATGTTTTAATAGTTCTCTTGAGAGATCAGTAAGATAAAAAATTTTTCAAGGGCTTACTCAAGATTTTTAAAAGTTTTTAAATTACTAAAAATTTTTTTACTTTTGTTTTTATTTAATTAATAAACAAAATTTTCTTTTTAGATGAAATACAATAAGGGCTTTCGCTTCGAAAGACGTAAGGAGAAATAAAACGAAAAGGATAAGAAAAAATTGAAGATTGAAGAATTTTACCAATTTAACCAACAAACACTTTTTCATCAAACAAATTTAAGAAACAAAAAGTTACTAAAATTTGGAACAAAATATAGGAGATAAAAAAAATTTATAAGAGACATTTTTTGTAGAAAATTTAATTTACTAAAAAAAAAAAGTCATCTTTTATTTTTATTTTTAATACACTGATAAAAAAAAATGACTTGATTCAAGAAAAACTTTTTCTTCATAATGTCATTCTTGTTTTGAGTAAATCAATTCTCTTAACTTAATAAATTGATTCTCGAATCAAGATACTTGGTTGTTTTAAAATAAGATATATACAACTTCGCCCAAGAATTTCTTTCTCTTGGATTAAGATAGACGGTAATATTGGTTCAAGATATTACCGACTTGTTCCAAGTATGGCGCCACTCGAGAATTAACATATTATTGTACTTGTTTTAAGCATATAAATTTTTGTATTTTTGCTACTCTCGATATTAATAAATATTTTTCGGCATATAGAGAAATACAAAATACAAATTCTTGAAATAAGACAACTAGTTCTCTTCAAAATAATTTTCTTGGAGCTAAAATATTTTTCTTGTATGAAGATATTTTTTTTATCAGTGTACTTTATTCACTATTTCAATTATAGTTCTTCGCTGTCTTAATAATTGACTCTAAATAGTTCTTAAATTTTATATTTAATTAGAAAAAAGTGTGGTCCATATATATACTTTGGTTAGAAATTTTTGGCAGCGAGAAAGCGTAGCCACCTAGCGGTGAAATCAGAAACTACACAGAAAATAAGGTTCACTTGAGCCAAGAAATTATTTTTCTTCCTAATTATTTTCTTGAGCGAAAAAAAATTTTTTTTTTGACACAAGAAACTCCACTTACTCCAACATAATTAATTCTCTTGCTTTAAGAAATACATATCTTGATCGATGGAAATTTATTTAAGTCAAGAAAATTTTCTTGTTTTGAGAAAATTCAGCCTCTTTCTCCAAAAAATTTTGTTTTTGATAGAAGTAAATTTTTTTGTCTTGAGAAAATTTCTCTCTTGCTCCAAAAAATTAAATATAAAGATAAAAGTAAATTTTCATTAATATTTTTATTAATTAACATGTCAAATGAGAAGATCAAATAATATTGAATCATTTTTTTTCATTCAATATGTATAATTTCACGCTAAAATAATATAAAATGGGTATCAAATATTCTCGAGAAAAATTTTCTCAAGGTGAGAAAATTTTTTTCTCAGCTGAAGTAGGTGACGATGCTTCCCTGAAGTATCCAAAATCTTGATCAATTATAAAAATTTATTATATCAAGTATTTATGATAATTTGAATTAAGAAAAAATAACTTCTACCAAGAATAGAATTTCAAGAAAAATTTTTACTTCGGCCAACACAATTTCGGTTTTCCTTTAGGCACCCGAAAATTTTCTGGAGCCAAGAATTTTATTTTTCGTTCTGTATAACAAAAGTTTCAATAATCTTTTTATCATAGACCACGAGTTCTGTTTTTTAATATAAATACCCACAAAAATTTTTTGATCTATAAAAAGCCATCTATAATTGTAAAGAAACATCAACAGATCTAGACTCAGTTCGATTAATGTTCCCAAGAATGACACTAAAATTTTTATAGCCTGTTCCGTGTATCTAGTTTTCGCTTAAAGAACTTTATAAACGATCGATACGGGGTTGCATGACTCGCACTATGTGCTACGGTTGTGCTTATTATTTTTTTATTTGAATACTAAGCGTATACAATAAATATATAGCGGGGTAAATGACTCTACCGTAAATATAAATATAATTATATATATATATATATATATATATATATATATATATATATATATATATATATATATATTAACATTTATTCACTTTCATGCAGTTAATTTAGATGAATTGAATTGAATTGAATTTTTTTATTTCAAGATATTAATCAAATTTATTTTTAATGGATAAAAAATAGTTGAAAAAAAAAAAACGTCTATTACATCTGTAAGAAATCCAATAAAGTAAAAGCGATAAAGATAGGGATTGATTGAAAATTACCTAGCAGAAAGTTTACGGACGTGGAATCTACTTGGAAAAGTTAAATTATCAAATTGCAAAGTAATAAAACGGCGCTTACTATGATAAGGAATGTATGAGTTGAAAGCTAGATTCCTGTTAGATATATGTCCGAATAAAAGTAATATAACCGACAAAGCTTTCCACGTGAGATGATTGAAAAATCATCAGTGTCTGCGGCAGTACCAGGTGGCAGTTCACTTGCTAGAAATAGTGGTTATAGATATATATTTATCCACAGAAAAGCTGGATACGTTTTATACAGATAAGAGGTAAGTGAATTCCAATTGTATGCGAGCTATGTGGGATTTATTTCCATAGAAGAATTGAATTCCTGAAATGGTGAATCTGTTGAAATGTGGGCGCTAAGAAATATGTTCCATTGAGTCTATCGTTAAGCTCAAAGTTAACTTTGGGAGAGTAAATTCTATTGGATACTCTGAGTGCTGGAAAACATTTTTCGGGGGATACAAAGGATACTTTCGATTGGTTGAAATTATTTACACTCAATAGGAGTGACGGAAATTGTGAAAAGCTTTTTAGAAAAATTCTGTTGATTTTCCGGCTGCGTTTGACAATCTAGCTTTTTTTTAATCAACTTTGTTTTTTTTTTTAAAGAACGAGGAACAAAAAATTGAAAAGAACGTTTTTTTAGAAAATTTAATCTTCTACAAAAGAGTTTTCTCATTATTTTTTTCAAAATTTTCAATATTTTACCGAGAATTTTGATTTTCAAATTAATTTCCTTGGATCAAGATACGCATTTCTTATAGCAAGAGAATTAATTATGTTGGAAGAAAAATAATTTCTTGGCTCAAGTGAACCTTTTTTCTGTGTAGTTTTTGATTTCACGGCTAGGTGGCTACGCCCTCTCGCTGCCAGAAATTTCTAACCAAAGTATATATAGAGACAACACTTTCTTCAAATTAAATATATGATTATTTTTTATTTTTTTTATTTTTTTTTTATTTTAACCCCGCTTTTTAGACTTCTGTCTCGATGGGGGTCCGGCCGAGACCGGAAGGGGACTCCAGGCTGATCGGTACATTAAGTTTGGCAGAATAAGTTTGGCGGTATTACATACTTTTTCAGCCTGGAGAGTAATGCGGCGATGGGCCGACTTTGGGGAAACTGCACGCATTTTCCTGTGCCCCACCGGTAGCACAAGGCTTGGGGAAACCATTAAAAAACCCAAACCTGTACAGCCCGGCGTGAGTTACGAGCACCGATGATTACTGAAAATTAAATTTCAGCTCACACCGGGATTCGAACCCACGCCTCACCAGTCCCAAGCAAGCATGACAAGCTTTATAATTATAATTTCAGAAAAAAAACTACTCAGAATAAAAATAACTTTCATAAAAAATTTCCTCAACAAAATAAAATTTGTTACATGCCGTAAGATGGACGGCGGAGTTTATAAGAAAGTCCTTCTTTACAAGCATGGAATGTGTGTTTTCCATACATGCTTGTAAATTTACGATTCTAGTAAAAAATTTTCTGTTATTTATAATTATAAAAATAATAATTATAATTATAATAAAAATTATTATTACAATAAATATATGATTAAAGAGCTATTTAAAACCAATTATTAAAGCAGCGAAGAACTATAATTGAAATTGTGAATAAAGAACACTGACAAAAAAAATATCTTCATTTAAGAAAAACATTCTAGCTCCAAGAAAATTATTTTAAAGAGAAGTAGTTGTCTTATTTCAAGAAATTCTTGTCTTGATTTCATGTTTCTTGGAGCGAGAGATCTAATCACTCCGATCGATAACATTTTTACTTGGTTCAAGACTATATTATCTTCGATCGATACATGTGAATTCTTTATTCAAAAACGATTCTCTTCAATAAAGAATAATTTTATTTCATTTCAAGAATTATTGATTGTTGATTCAAGAACAAATTTTTTTATTTATATTGTTATAAGTTTAAGTCGGAAAAAAATTTTGAAGTAAAAAAATTTTTTCTGCCCTCCAGGCGGAAAGTGGCAACTTTCGGCCCGCTGCGCTAAACGAAATTGCCGCTTTCCGCCTCTGTCGGACAGAAAAATAGTATACAAACCTATGGCAGGAAAATAATAAATATCTCAGACCACATATATGTCGACCTCGGCTTCGCCTCGGGCAACATATATGTGTTCTGAGACATTTCTCATTTTCTTGCCACAGGTGTGTAATATACTATTTCTTACTACGCCGGTCGAAAGTACGGGGTTCCCGCTGCGATTTCACGGCAGAAAGCCTCAGTTTTATGGCGTGATCAAGTCGCGCATGCGCCTTACGACGGGGAGCCGAAATAATGTATTCATGCACTGACAACGAGACACGAGGCGGCAGAAAGTCCGAAAGCCGGTAGTCGCGCTTACCCTATTACTTATGTTTATAAGCCTAACCTTACTTGTGATTGTTATGAATGTATCTGTCTTGTTATGTGTCGATAATTTTAGGTTGAAACTAAGTTAATTAGAGAAAATAAATATTTATTTTAATGAAATGAGACTTATTAAATATTTAAATTACAAAAAAAAAACGAGAAATATTTTTTATTCTGATAGATATTTTCAAAGAAATAAATTCATTATTGAACAAATAATTATTTGAAAAAATTCAGATTTTTTTCTTAATTTTTTTTTTCTATGCATTTTACGATTATTATTTCATTTTTTTGTTTTTTTCTATTCTTAAAATCAGAGTTAATTTATAATATATTTATAACTTTAAATTTATTAAATTAAATTAAGATCGTTTCTCAAAAGAAAGTAGTAATATGATAGATTATAAATTAGTATCTTTATTGACAGGTGTATTTGATCAACTCCAAAAACTAATCAGCTCTTGAGCTTGAAAAACCACGTCGATTGCCACCAGTCCCATCAAAATCGGTTGATTGGTTCGAGAGTTATCGAAAACGAAACATTTCGAAAAAAGTGTTTTTTTCACATAACTTCGAGATTTCTTTTCGGATCGTTTTTGACAAAATAAAATAATTATTAGAGCTCAAAAAATCACGTTGATCGCCACCAAGAACGTGGAAATTGATTGATTGGTTCGTGAGTTATCGTTGTCGAAAAAATGAGGAAAAAGTGAATTTTTTTAATTTCTCTAAGATTTTCAGTTCAATCAGTTTGTGTTCAAAAGTACATCATAGATTCTAAAAAGCTGCGTGGAATTCTTCCAACCGCATGAAAATCGATTCATTCATTTAGAAATTATTGCAGTTTGAAAATTCAAAAAATACTGTTTTATTAAACTTCTATCAGACTTTTGAGCTCGAAGGGCTCAAAAGCATACAAAAGCTATTTCTTTGAGCTTGGAGAACTCAAAATAATAGATAAATAGTATTTTTGAGCTCGAAGAGCTCAGAAACGTCATAAGTGCAATTTCAAGCGTTTAGGTATGGAATTGGCGGGAAGTTGCAGGGATGGCCTTTAGGGTCAACCGTTTTCCAGATTTTTTTTATTAGTGTAAGGACCTTTTTTTTTAGAAAATTTAATTTTCTACAAAAAAGATTTCTTAGGATTTTTTTGAATTTTTAATATTTAACCCAGAATTTTGATTTTGAAATTTTCGGAACACATGTTCAATCAAACACTTGAAATTAAAATTCTGTCTAAAGATTAAGAGATAGAAGAAAATTGATAAAGACCTTTTTTGTAAAAAATTGAATTTATTACAAAAAACGTTCTCAGAGTTTTTTTCTATTTCCAATATTTATCAAAAAATTTTTATTTCAAACTTTTTGAAAATTTTTCTTTAATTAAGGACCCTTATAATCGAAATTGCAATCAAAATTCTAATTAAAAAGTAAAAGATAGAAAAAAATTACCAGGGCCTTTTTGTAAAGGATTAAATTTCCTACAAAAAAAAGTTCTTAATGATTTTTCCGTATTTCCACTAATAACCTCAAAATTCAAACTTCAAACTTTCAAGTACCAGAAAATGAATTACTGCACAGCGATGGAAATATTTGCTTTCCAAATCATAAGGTTAAACATTTGATCTGTTCGTTATGTTACCGACTGTTTGAACAAACTTTAAACAAGTTCGACAGCTATGTATAATTTGTAGTTATTTAAATTTATCGCGGTAAGATGGATGGTCAACCATCCCGAGGGTTATCGCATCGCAAACTTTCAAGAAGTTTTAGAGTTAGATATTATACAAAACTATACTCATGATTGTTAATAACTTTGTTACTTGCAGTTAGAATCTTATATATATAACATATACATTTTTCCGTTTTAATTAAATAAAAAATGTTATTACAAATACTGCAGCATAAATTGCGTTGGGCAATAAAAATTTAATAATAAAAGAGTGTATATTTTTAGCCTTTACTTTGTATTTTTTATCTATTTTCTCAGGTTATTAGAGAGCATCCCTTGTGGCGCCTTGTCCACTTTTATACTACACTAGATTTAACTCGGTTTCATTTTAAAAATAATATTATTCTTGTAAAATATCCAGTTGCCGGGACAGAATAGAAGTAATAAAAGTAAAATTGAATATTGAAAGAGTGTTATTTTATCTTAAATTAAGCCTTCGGTTAAATAAAATAGAATGATAATGAAGAAATAAATAAGGATGAACCTAGTTAAGAATTGGAAAAAGCTTAAAGCTCTCGTAATAGAGAAGATAGTAAAGTAAATTGGCTGTGATAAAAAAGATAAAAACGAATAGACGGTCATTACTTGGAAGTTCATATGAGCGATAATTGTCCATCATAATTAGGGATTTCAATTTCAAATATATAGGCATGTTTTTAAAAAATAAAATAACGAAGTAATGAGCTGTTATCAAAGTGGAAGCAATTGAGTAAATTGGATAAGAATTGAGTAATGAGGGCTAGTAAATTGTTCTTTGAAGACGGGGTGTAAAAAATGGTGATTGCTTCAAGGAGGACAAGGACGGTTAGGTGCGATGAGATGAAATAAAAAATTCTAAAGTCACTGTGATAAATTGCTTCCCCAATAATCATAAAAAAAGTTTTACTTGTTTGATCAAAGATTATTATTTTTCTTTATTTTTAACAATGGATAATTCCTGAAAATTGAGGAGTTTAATTTAGAGTTCATTTTAATTAATCGAGTTTTTATCGAAATTTGGTTAAAGGTACTAGAAAGGTGTCTTGACAAATTGAGCTTTGGGGACTTTTTTACAAGATCGGTGACTAAAATTTTTAATTTTTATCAAATTTTTAAACTTTAAAATGATTTTTCATTCAAATTAGGTACAAGTGAGCATTGATAGAAATATTTATTTATATTAAATAATAATTGTTAATAGTTAACAAATCATTTATTAGAGACCACTTTTTAATATTAAACAAATATTTCTTAGTATTTAAAATGATTTGTTTGTATTTAATAAATCTGATATTAATTTATTAAATATTAATAAATCTTTTTAAATACTAAGAAATATTTGTTAAGAAGTAAGAAATAGCTTCTTACAAACGATTTGTTAAATATTAACAAATATTTTTAACTATAAACAAATCTTAACCGATCCTGAAATTTGCACAACTGGAAAAATAAATAATTCAACTAAGGAGATCAACACGAAGTAATCAAATTTTTAAAACTTCCTAAAAATTTGTGAATTCAATCTATGTAGCCTAATAATTAATAAAAAAAATTGAGAAACAGTAGGTTTCCGGAATATTTAATGCAATTAGCGATTTTAAAAAAATTTTATTTTCATTGAATTTGATTAAAAAAATAATAAGCTTTCGATAAAACAATAAAAAAGTAGGTTTCCGAACGTATTACGGAGATATTTTATATTTTTTATGAAAAATCACAAGCAACTTCCGTTCTTTAAAGTCTTGCATTTGACTTGGCAACACCGCTTGCGCAGCTACCCAAAACATAAGTAACCGCGATTTCTTAAATACTAGAAGATCTTAGTCATTTTAATTAGACAGTAAACATAAATAAATTTTTCTCACCTCCGGGCGGAAAGCGTCAATTTTCCTCCCGCTGCGCTAAACGAAAATCCGAACAAAAACAGTTTCACTGTAAAAAAATCGCGCCAAGTCCACGTTCATAAGACTATTAAGAAAAAAAAAATTTGTTTTTTTCTTTACAAAAATATATAAAATAAAAAAATTAAAAAATCCAAGTAACCGATATGATTGTTTATGATTTTCGGAAATTAAAAAAAATTTTGGAACGTATTTAGTGTGCGCGATTGCAAAATTTAAAAAAATTGAAATACACAATGATGCACACCAAGTACGTTCCAAAATTTTTTTTTTAATTTTTAAATTTACAACAAAATTTTTTTTAATTTCCGAAAATCATAAACAATCATATCGGTTACTTGGATTTTTTAATTTTTTGATTTTATATCTTTTTGTAAAAAAAAAAAATTTTTTTTTCTTAAAAGTCTTATGAACGTGGACTTGGCGCGATTTTTTACAGTGAAACTGTTTTTGTTCGGATTTTAGTATTTTTTGTAATTATAATAAAAATTTACAATTGGTACCAACTTAATTAAATCTCGCGTTGGTTGCATTTTTTATAGCAAACTATCCCCTTGAAACTACAGTTTATGTAAAAATAATTCCAGCGCACCCTGGCGGGTGTAGATGCAAGCTGTGAAATATCTATTTTTAACTGTAGTTTCCCATCTAATGAAGGATTACTATGCATTCTCGAATTATTTAGTCTGTGGCAGATCACTTTGCCCATCGAAAAAAAAGTCAGGATCGAAATTTTTGCGTTGCTATAGTTTGTGCTGATTAAATTTAATAATTTCAAGTAGATTAATTGTTATAAGTGAATATAATTAATTAATAACAGTCAAATAAAGTATGAATTACTGTTATAATATACAATTTAGGAAAAAAAAGTACCGTAGAATTAAATAAAATTTTGCAACCTCAAAATACCGTTCTGCTTACAGTAAACACAGTCGGTAGTCTGGCGCTCCGTTTACAGCAGATTTGAACGGAACTTGGCGCCAGATTCTACCGAATCTGTGGATGCCGCTTTCCGCCTCCGTCGAAGAGAAAAATAGTATACACACCACGGGCAGTAAATAAGAAAGCCTCAGATCACATGTTTATTGACCTCGGCTTCGCATCGGACAACAATTACATGTGATCTGAGACATTTCTTATTTTACTGCCCTAGATGTGTAATATACTAATGAAGGTTAGGGAACTCTGGCGGTGTTGTCAAGTGTATACTGGTAATTAAGAGTGCTATATTTTTTATTAGTCAATTAAATGTTAATAATTATTTAATGTGAAAATTTTTCGGAAATTTCCTCAAAAATGTTATTAATTAATTTAAAAATTAATTTTAAGATGCATAACAAAAGTATTTCTACGTGTTATTTTTTTGTAGAAATTCTTTACACTAGGAGAGTACATGGATCTCCTTAAAAAAATTTTTTCTTCATACCTCGGTCGAAAGTACGTACTTTTGTCCTTACTAGCAGGAATGAAAGTTTAACATTTACTCCCTGTGAGAAGTACACGCATGCCCTCTGTAACAGCAGGAGGAAAGAATTTCTCATGCGTAATTACACTCGTAACTAGGGACTATTTATTCTGTCGCTATAACAAATTGTTAACCGCTATTATTTCTGTTGCTACCACTAACTTTAAAAATAATTATCAATGTTGTTTTGTCGTCTGTTAATTAAATATCAAAGTACTATTAAAGTCAATTCAATATTCCGACCAATAAACTATCGTCAGAAAGCTTATCTACAAATTTAAATTTGAATAATCAAATTATGAATTATCAAAACTGTATATTTAGTGGAGATACAATTTTTAATTGCTCGAATATCAAGTTTAAAAACTGTGTTTTTTATGGAAGTATTATTAATAATTGTGATCATTCAATTGAAAATGAAAACGATAAAAAACGCAATAAGAGTTTTTAGAATATAATATGTTTTGTTTAATAAATTTTATAATAACTAATATAATTTGTTAAACTAATGAAAATGAATACATCTTAGATAAAATGAAATTAATTTATTACACTGAAAAAAAAAAAATATTTTTACTCAATTAACAATTTCTTGGTACAAGAAATTCGATGACGATCAAATATTCTATTATTGTTAATTATTAATTTCTGAAGAGAAGAGCATCAATATTTATCTTTGAATAATAGATAAACAAGAGAATAGCTTTATTTAAATTAAGTAAAAATTATTTCAATCAATTTAACAAGTTCTTGAGCTAAGAATATATATTCTTGAAAATTTTCAAGAGCATGAATTCTTGTATCAAGAAAATTTTATTTATAAAGTATTTTTTTTCTCAGTGTATTAAAAAATATGACCAGATTTGATTCTTCGAATGTATTTGATGCCTGCCCCCACGACCAGCAGCACTCGCTTCGCTCGTGCCGCAAATGTCAAGGCAGGCATCAAAAACATACTTATCAACATTCAAAGTTAAAAAAAGTAAAATTAATAACGTACTTTCGACCGGCTATGAAGAAAAATCGTATACACTACACGACCCAAAAGTTGAATTTTCGGCCCTTGTAGTGTAATATACTATTTTTGAACCAAAAAAGTTATTTTGAAGTTTTAATGTCTTGAATTAAAAGACAATTTCTTGAACTGCTAAATTTTTCTTGATTGAAGTAAATTTCACGTGGTTAAAGAATTTTTCTTTTTAATCAAGTTAACTTTTTTTTCTTTTTAATGTAAGAATTCCGAATTTATTTTTTTGGTTAGAGATTTTGTGACCTTTCTAGAGTTCCTTTGAGATTTCTAGACTTCCTAGCAGGATCAATGACTAAAATTTCTATTTTTTCTCGTTTTTACGCTTCAAAGTGATTTTTCGTTCAAATTAACTAGAAATGTATCCAATTCTACCTTCAATAGTACTCACTAAAATTTGCATAAAAAAGGTTTACCATCTGAAATTTTTTTTCACTACAGATGGGGCTAAAGTACTACCTCAGATGGTATCCATATAAATCTCATTTTTTCAGTGTACATGAATATAAACAACATATATATAAATCGATTTTTTGGCGTCACCAACTGATGTGTCATTGCACCTCAGCTGACCTTTTTAAAAAAAACTAATCGATTTTTTTCTATTGTCTCATGTTCTGTTACTCCGACAAAATAATTTTTTGCGTGCACGGTGGAATAAATAAAAAAATCTAGAACGATTGATCGGTCGTCGGCATCAAACTCACGGGAACTGGAACATATGAGCCAAGTCAGGGTACCCTCGATTCGGGGTGGAGAAAAAATCAACTTAATACCCGTCTCAATTCCTATCAATAAGTTTCTCCGAATAAATGGCTGTAAGAGGATCCAAGTTAAACTTTGGTAATCGGTTTGTATTACTCATTCGAGAACGAATAAAAGAAATCAAAAAGTCAGGACGGGTGATAGTCGATAGGTGATGGGTGAGATATCGAGTATCGATTACGCGGATTAATGGCCGGCGAATATTGTACAATTCCAATAAAAAAATTAAGTCAGGAATTTTTTATGGTAATGGGAGCAAAAATGGCAGGGTTAACCGCTAAGTCATATCACAGCTCGAGCTCGTGGGTGGGTTATAGGGGACTAGACAGAATAATATAGATTATGGACTCTCAAACGGCAAGTCCTAGATGATAATCTCGATTAAGAAAAACTCACGAGAAGAGCATCAATCACTTCTCTAAGTCGGGGCAATTTCAACCCGATCTACTGACCTGTCACGTAATAAAAAAAGACGTTTAATAAACTGTTGACGGATTAAGGTTTAGTAAAGTGGTTATCGAGGTTAAATGTAAATAAATTATATTTGTATTTTTAATTGTATTATATTTTTTTTGCGTTAATTGGATGAGAAGTACACAGAAAGAAAAATTTCTTGACTGGAGAACAAAATTCTTGGCTCAAGAAAATTTTCGGGTGCCTGAAGGAAAACCGAAAGTGTGTTAGCCGAAGTAAAAATTTTTCTTTAAATTCTATTCTTGGTGAAAGTAATTTTTTCTTAATTCAAATTATCATAAATATTTGATACAATAAATTTTTTTTGCACTTGATCAAGATTTTTAGATACTTTGGGGAAGCAGCGCCACCTACTTCAGCTGAGAAAAAAATTTTCTCACCTTGAGAAAATTTTTCTCTTGAATATTTTATATCCATTTTATATTATTTTAGCGTGCAATTATATATATTGAATGAAAAAAAATGATGAAATATTATTTGATCTTCCCATTTGACATGTTAATCAATAAAAATATTAATGAAAATTTACTTCTATCTTTATATTTAATTTTTAAGATTTACGTAATTTAAAAATCTTAAAAATGTAAGATGGACGGTGTGGCTTAATGTATATAGAATAATCGAAAGGAAATTTAGTATAGACCGGATAGCTCAAATGGTAGAGTAGCCGACATGTCTTCGGAAGGTTCTGGGTTCGAATCCCAGTCCGAGCTATCTAATAATTTTTCTCGCATATTCTATAAACTCACATTAAGATGATCCTCCCCACATTCCTTTCTCAATCCTTTCCTACCAATATCCGGTTACGTGAATGTGGAACGCTTCACGTAATAATTACCGTAACTCCTATTCTTTCCCGCTTCACAGCAAAATTTTTAAAATTTACTTCTGTCAAGATCTAAATTTTTTGGAGCAAGAGGCTGAATTTTCTCAAAACAACAAGATTTTTTTAACTTAAATAAATTTTCTTGGATCAAGATACGTATTTCTTAAAGCAAGAGAATTAATTCTGTTGGAATAAGTGAAATTTCTTGTGTCAAAAAAAATGTTTTTTTCGCTCAAGAAAATAATTAAAAAGAAAAATATTTTCTTGACTCAAGTGAACCTTTTTTTCTGTGTAGAAAATTTAATCATTGGAAAACTGAAGCTAAGAATTGAAAAATTGAATTTTTTCGAGTTTTTTGGGTTTTGGAAAAATGGCTGCGGCCAAGTGTTGCCCTGATATAAAATAAAGCGAAAATTTAAAAAAGGATAAATGTAAATTGTCACCGTACGAGAGGGAATAACTAAATTTTTTGGAACGAATAATAGTCGAAGGGGTTGTAGTTATAATTCTTAACGTTTGTTGCCGTTGAGCATAAATATAAATCCCGGAGTGATGAATCGACTGTTAAGTTTTAATGAAACAACGCGACGAGGCGACTGTTTATTAGATTTAAAATTTTTCACTCCGTTCTATTAGACTCCCGGTTGCCACGCGAGACTTACTCTAATCCCAACTATTAAATACCTTGGATTAATTAACAAGACAATAAAATAAATAACGATAATAGTAACGACAGAGGCGACGGTAAGAGCGTGAGTTGATCTGCTGAGTGAGACTGTAATTGTTGTAACGTTATTCACCCGGTAGCTGAATTCAGCTCGTCAAAACCGGCTAATTATAAATTTCATTTATCTCTCGTGAAATTATATATTTGCCTAATTGCATCGATCGCTAATGAGACGGAGCGTCATGAAAAAAAGGCAATTGCTTTCGACAAATGAAATTATTTTTCCCGAATTTTAACTCTGACCCGCTGATTATTCATCGATGCTGCCGTCTCGTTAAACTCGGACCACTATTAAATTTTAATGACAAATCACCTCGATTATTAACGAGGCAATGAAACAAAAGTCAAAAGCCATTTTAAATTCAAATTCTCAAATAAAACTTTTCGCACGTCAATTTATATAATTTAAGCTTACTAAAAAAATTAATAAATTTCCCACTCAGTATTTAATGTCCCATCGCCCACAAATTACTCAACTCTCTGTAAACAGCCTGGATATTCTGATCAAAATAAACAAACCGTCCGAATTTCTGTGACGTACCAACGACATTGCGGCTTAAAATAAAAAAGCTGAATGATTGTTTCCCACTAAAAATTGTATATTGTAAGCTCTGTTTGTCGGAGTTTAGTTTCTTAACTGTAACGTCAATATGCCGTAAGGATTACAGATGTCTCTTTGAGAAGTCAGGAAGTTTAGATAAATCTATAAATATAAATCTATAGATTCTTCCGTGAAGCTGATATTATTTAGATGTCTTATATTTGAATATATAATATTGGTAAATGTATCTGTATTACATCTAAAGTTATATTGGGTCTTACCTTTATCTCGTCTTCCATCGTCGCGGGGATTAAGTGAGATCAGCTTCCAAAATTATCACAGTTCCAGGATTCTCCCAATTTCTGTAAAGAAAAAATTATTATATTATTTAAATTTATGACACTCAACTTTCCCTCGTGACTATCTAAGCAAATTTTTCTTTTTATATAAAAATATAATAATGATAATAAATTAAAAAGTTGATAGTTGTACCAGACAGTGAAAATTTAATTCTTTATTTTTAAAATTCTTACTTGAAAGTTAAAGATACGATAAAATTGATAAGAATATTTTTTGTAGAAAATTAAATTCTATAAAAAAGGTTTCTTATAATTTTTTTTGTATCTTCAATACTTGAGCCACAAACAACTTTTTAAATTTGTAAAAATTATAGATAAGTTTTATTACATCGGTTTTTATCTTTAAATTCAAATTTTGACGCAAGGAATTTTCTTAAGAAAGATAGAGAAAAATTGACAATAACTTTTTCTGTTGTAAATTAAATTTTCTATGAAAAATATTAACCCAGAATTTTAAATTAGAACTTGAAAATTCCAATCTTCAATAAATAAAATTTTGCTTTATTAAATTAAATAATGACTTTTGTTAAATTGCACTGTACTTTCTTAACTATTGACGTTTTTAAAGATATAAGCTCATCCCGATGTTTCACCGAGAGCTTTCATTTGAGAACCCACATGCATTTTTGATATATTTTTCATATAGACATATATATAAATATATGAAAAATTGATGTGGGTACTTAAATAAAAAGTCATAATGAGTGTAACATCGGGATGAGCTTATATATCTTTAAAAATGTTAATAATTAAGAAATGATCTTGTATCTTGTGAACTATTGACATTTTTAAAGATACAAGCTCATCCCGATGTTATACTCATCAAGAGCTTTCATTTGAGTAGCCACATGCATTTTGATATATTTTTTATATATACATATATATAATATATATAAATATATGAAAAATTGATGTGGGTACTCAAATGAAAGGTCTCGATGAGTGTAAAAAATACACAGTAAAAAATATTGTGTAAAATCAATACAATTTCTGTGTTAAATACCGTCAACACAAAATTAATGTTAAATTTGTGTTGTTTCAACACAAAGCTTGTGTCATTTTAACACATAGTTTGTGTCATTTTAACACAAAAGTGTGTTGAATTTTAACACTAATTTTGTGTTGACGGTATTTAACACAATATTTTTTACTGTGGCAGAATGAACTTATATCTTTAAAAATATGAAGAGTTCACAAGATCAAGGTCATTTCTTAATTATTGATATTTTTAAAGATATAAGCTCATCCCGATGTTACAATCATCGAGACCTTTCATTTGAATACCCACATGGCATTTTTTATATATTTTATATATATGGTATTTGTGAAATATATTTAATAGATAAAATATATGAAAAATTGATGTGGGTACTCAAATGAAAGGTCTTAATGAATGTAACATCGGGATGAGCTTATATCTTTAAAAATGTCAGGAGTTCACAAAATACAAGGTAATTTCTTAATTATGTGTCTAGAGATAGAGAATTTTCGAATGCAGCCTAAATACTAATCATAATAAATTGACCATCGGTGAAAATGATATGAAATCTCGAAAAGGCACAAATTCAAATCAAGACCTTTGCAATAACACTAAATTTCACTAAAAAAAACGATTTTATTATTATATATGATTATCCTGGAAACAAAATTTTTCTTATTCTCTTTTTAATATAGATAATACATTCGAGAAAAGGAATAAAAATATCATACTTATAATTTATACTATTTTTGTATTTTCTTTCTTTAAATACTTAATCCGTAAAGCACGGATGGAAAAATTTATCAGGCAAGAGGTCAACAATGGCAAAACACTTGGTGAGCTTAAAAAAGGCATCACATCCATATGCATACACATTAAATGTACTTGATGCTTTTATAAACATTAACCCATCTCAGAGATAATATTCACATTAATATGTTAACGGTCAAGTTAGTTTGAATTTCACAGCAGCTAAAATTATCTTGAATTTTTATTCTTCAAATTAAAATTACGATTCAATTAAGTCTTTATACTAATTTAAAATTCTCCGGGTATTATTTTCGTTAATTAAAAACTGATCTAAATTCCGCTGCCGTATTGTTTGTGGCATTATTATAATTTATAATCAATTCAGCGAAGCGAAAGAAATATGAATAAGAATTTATGTTTCAACAAATATTGTTGTTTATACATACAAATATAAATCAAATGAATTTTGAATCACTAGTGAACTAAATTTAGTTATAATTCTCGGAATAAATTCAGTCTGACTAATTCGCTTTAAATTTATTCATTGGAATATATATTTTTCGGATTATTTTATCATCAATACGCTTCAATTATTTTTTTAATGTTTAAATTAGGCTTTATAAAATTAAAAAAAAAAATATTTTTGGTTCAAATAATAATCTATAAATAAAAATAATTTATATTCATCAAATCAAAGTAAGTTTTAGAGAAAAAATAAGTTTATTTAACTTAAAGAGACAAAAATTTTGGGTCGACCGACAATTGATCCCAGGACAACTCATCCCGCGATGTTGTGTCAGCGTCATAATGTCAGCGACAAATTTGGGAATTGGGTGAATAAAGGATAAAGGGGGGAAGGGGGGACCTTTTTTTACTCAGTAGGAATTTTTATGGTAACTGAAAAAATATAGTTCGGGCAGCCCGGACCGGGACTCGAACCCGGATCGTTCGGTTACGCGCCAAAGGCTCTACCAGTTAAGCTATCCGAGACACTGTCCATAACTACCATTCAGTCACCTATTAAGACCTGATTTGAGTAAACACCACCGTCCATCACGGTAAATAACAAATATTAATTTGTAGTTAAATTTGTCGTATAGACAAGTCAGTGACACAATCGGGGGTGAAATGTCGTGGGACCAATTGTCGGTGGACCAAAATTTTGAATCAATAAAAAAAAATCTAAAAAAGTTCTGAAATATAATTTTTAGTAGATTTCATAAAAATCTAACTATTGTATTTGTCCTCATGCAACTTTTAAAAAATTTTACTATATTTCGACTTGACGAGCTGAGTCAGAAAATACATACGGTTCAAAAGTTTATGGATGTATATATATATATATAACGCGGCTTGTTAGCACGATAGCGTCGACAATTCTTAAGAGATCTTAATGAAACTCAACATACTTATTCTATGGATGATTACAAAGGTCGAGTTTAAATTTAAGCTGAATCGGACAATTAGTTTAAGGGGGTATTCTAGTCTAGAAGCATGTTTTTCTGGTAATTTTTTGAAGTGCCGTAAAAAAAAGGCAATCAATATTTTTGCGATCCATTTTTTTATGTTATTTATTAACATTACAAGAATACAGAAAAAAACAAAAAAATCTTTATTTTTCAGTCAAATTTACCTTTAATGACAAATTTATATACGAATTTTAAAATCGTTTATGCCTGGAGGAAATACAGGTGAACGATATTATAAATTATTAGATAAATAATTAGCTAAAAAATTCGTGCAATAGACTGGACAGCCAACAAAAAAATTTAGATTTATACACTGATAAAAAAATTAACTTGACTCAAGAGCCAAAATCTTGAACCAAGAATACCATTTTGAAGAAAATGATTTCTTGAGTGAAAAGAATAAATTCTTGAGTTAAGAAAAATTTACTTGAATAAAGAATAATTTCTTGATTCAAGAATTTATTCTCTTGACTCATGAAAATCATTTTCTTCAAAATGGTATTCTTAGTTCAAGATTTTGGCTCTTGAGTCAAATTAATTTTTTTATCAGTGTAGTATTATAAAAACCAGTCTCCAGAAAATATATTGTATAAAAATTATTATTAATATTATTTTATAAAAAATAAATTTTTTTAGTTGAGAAATCTACTTCCACTTCGGCTGCCGAATGGCTTTTTATAATTTGAACTCCAAAAAATGATCAAAGAGTTTTAAACTAAAAAAAATATCGATTTTCAGTTATAAACCAAAACGCACAATAAACTTTCTATCAATGCATCAATCTAACCCTGAAAAGAAAAAAGCCTATCTGCATGAAAAATCAAAACAAATCTCCTAAATCAAACGTCATTCCGATTCACTCACCAACAACAACAAAACGCCATTCGAGGTTTACGTGGCTGGTTTATGGATCTGATTGTCAAGTATTCTAGGGGATTTCACCACGAAATTAACCACTGACCGCAACTTTCCAATAGCAATCTACAATTGACACTGTACAGTGTGTAGCGCCGAGATTATTGTCCCCTGTCAAATTTTCTCTCCTTCGAAATAATTCTCTTCACACCACGTAACACCCGTTCCGTAATGCTGAGAAACATGTGGTGTCTTGTCAGTGTCACTTTGTCAGCCCTAATATCAAATTGCACTCACTAAAAATATTTAAAAACAGTCATTAAACACGAGGCTATTAAATGCGCATCGAAAACAGATATTGCAAAAACATTCAGTCAACACTTCCTAAAGTATTTATGTATACTAACTCTTATAAATTTAAATTTGACTAGTCAAAAAATATATAAAGTCATTAAAAGGCACAAATTCAACTCAAAATTTGTTTGATGGTACCAAATAAAACTTTAAAGATTTCTTTTTAAATAAAAATATTCCCGTGATCAAATTTAGCTTACTCTCATAATTATTCAGATGATAAATTTACTATCGCCGAAAAAAATATAAAACTGTGTAAAGACATAAACTCAAGTTATGAACTTTCTGATGTTACCAAATTCAACTATAGAAACCCAGTCTATAATAAATATATCGCCATCACAAAATTAGATTTATTCGCTCAATTATATGGATTAATATTTGAAACATATGACGACCCGAGTCAAAACATAAAATAGCCGCAACAGCGCTGCAACAGCGCCGTACGGAGTCTAAGTGCCCGCAACAGTGCCGCATCACAGCCGCAACAAATCTGTGATAAAATAAAAAAATTATAATTGCCGCAACACCACCGCAACACGGCTGCACTATAATAAATATTTCTAAAATACTTCTCAAATCCCGCAACACTGCCGAAACACAGCTGCAACAAATCTGTGACGAAATAATAAAATTGTGATTGCCGCAACACTTCCGCAACATCACCGCAACACGGCTGCACTGTACGAGTAAAAATTAAATTATTATTTTCTACTAGAAAATAATAAATTTCGATCGACCGCCGCAACACCGCTGCACTACCTTCGTTTGGTGGTATACATTGAAATAAAATATTTGTTCATCATTCAAATAGCTAAACTACATTCTTTTGTATTACTCATGCGGGAAAAGTAGTATCTTGGCGCTCGCTGTTGCGGTTGAAAAAGAACTGTTTGCCCATTTTAAAATTACGCACGAGTTTTTTCATAAATGAAACTGTTATTTGAATGCGACAAGTTTACTTATCGCACGCAAATTATTCTTGGCGCACACAAACTATCTTTGTCGCACGCAATTGACTGTGAAAACTGCTAAAATTAAAATAAATAACAAAAAAAAACACAATCTAACTGTCAATATTAAAGAAGTGAGGTTGACATTGCTAAGTTCATATTTTTAACGAAAGTAAAAATAATTAATTAATATTGAACTGTTTAATTGTGATAAAAATTAATTTAGCAGAAATTTAATAATTTTAATAATTTTTGTAAAAAATAAGTTATGACAAAAAAATATTTTTTTTAAATCGACATGTAGGAATTTTATAAAATAAAAAATCCAATTTTTTATGAATAATTTCTTATAACAAATTTTTTTGTTAAAGAAAATTAAAAAATTGTAGTGACAGCTAAGTTTAATGTCATCTAATTTTGTGTTGATTGCTTCAACGAGTAAATTTATTTTTTGTTAATTAATATTAATTACTTTGCATTTATTATCTAAAATATATTTGTTTCTTTTTTTTTAACTTTTCATTTGTTTTTAAGGACTGAGGGAGCTCCGCCCCCCCAACCCCCCTGCCGGGGCTTTGCCCCTGGACCCCACCGGGGCTTCCCCCCTGGACCCCGATCTTGTGTCCAGATCTATCGCCGCATTTGTAATACAAAATAGTATGTGCAACTCGTGCGACGTTGTCGATTATCCACTCAAGCGAATGACCGCACTCGCTTCGCTCGTGCGTTCAACTTCGCTTTCGTGGGCAATCGACAACTTGTCGCACTTTTTGCACAATATACTATTAGTTAACTACGACTTGCAGCACAGTTGGTAATGTTCGAGACTTTCATGCAGACGATCCAGGTATTTCGATAGGCGTGCCGCTTCTGTTCAACCCAGGGGACAAAATTAAAAATATATTTCAATAATACGACTAAAAAGAATCAATAATTTCGCGGTACTTTGGCCTGATTTAAAATTTTTTTTTGGTTTCCCGAGTAAAAATGAAATTATTATTTTTTACGGAAAAATAATAAATTTCGTTCGACCGCCGCACCACCGCTGCACCACCGCCGCACCATCGCTGCACGACCGCCGTTTGGCGGACTATTACGCCGCACGCTAAAAATTTACTCCCCCTAGCATCGCCGCACTACCGCTGCACCACCGCCGCACCAATGCTAAATCATACCTACAATTTCACAAAAAATGGTATCATAATTAATTTATCACGCAATAATTAATTAATAAATAATGCGACTAGAAATCTTTATGTAAGACCTATTGATCAAACTCCTTTTAATCGAATGCCTAATATTAAAAAAAAAAATTTTTTTTAAATCAGGCCAAAGCACCGCGAAATTATTGATTTTTTTAGTCGTATTGTTGATGTAGATTTTTAATTTCGTCCTCGGGTTGCACAGAAGCGGTACGCCTATTGAAATACTCTGAAAGAATTTTAAAAATTGAACTGTGATGGGATTCGAACCTGGATCGTCTGCATGGAAGTCTCGAACATTGCCAACTGCACTGCAAGCCATACTTAACTTAAAAAATTTAGTTAAGCTATTTGAATGATCAACGAATATATTATTTCAATGTATATACCATCAAACAGTGGTATGGTGCGGCGGTGGTGCAGCGGTGGTGCGGCGGTGGTGCAGCGGTGGTGCGGCGGTCGAACGAAATTTATTATTTTTTCGTAAAAATTAATAATTTTATTTTTACCCGGGCGCGTCACAGCTGTGGTGCGGCGGTGGTGCAGCGGTGGTGCGGCGAATAGAAATTTATTTACTTGTCACGGCGCTGATGCGGCGGTAGTGCGGCGAATAGATAAATTCTTTACTTGTCACGGCGGTGGTGCGGCGGTGATACGGCACTTGTAAAATAACCAAAATTTTCACGGCTGTAGTGCAGCGGTGGTGCGGCGCTTAAAAAGCCGTGCAGCGGTGGTGCGGCGGAATTCTGTTTTTACTCGGGTTGAATATTAGGCATTTCAATAAAAGGAGATTAAACAATAGGTCTTACATTAAAATTTATGTTCAAGTTATTTATTCATTAATTATTGCGTGGTAAATTAATTATGATGACATTTTTTGTGAAATTGTAGCTATGCTTTAGCATTGGGGTACAGCAGGGGTGTTGCGGCGGTATTGCGGCGATGATTTGAATAACATCAAGCAGCGTGCAGCTGTGTTGCGACGGTGTTGCAGCGATGCTTTAGATTAAAATTAAGCAGCTTGCGGCGGTGTTGCGGTTATGCGAGTCGAGAATAAAGATTTCGTGTTGCGGCGATTTTGTCTTCTAAACGGCTGTAGTGCAGCGGTGTTGCGGCAGTGGATAAAAATTTTATTTTTTAAAAATCAATTTTTATTTTTACTCGGGGACATTAACGTGAAATAAATTTTTTATCTAGCTTGAAATTTAAATCTATTTATAACAATTCCGAAAAGTAGTTATAATAAATTAACTATCTTAGAAGAGCTTATGAAACATTTAAAAAGCAAATTCAGGTCAAACCCTTTTTAATTATATCAAATCTAACTTAAAAACCCATTTTATCATATAAAATACATCAGAAACTAAATTTTCTGTATTCTCGTAATTATGTTAATCATTTTAAAAAATTAAAAAAATATAAGTTATGCCACTGATAGAAAGATTTAATTCTATTTAATATCTCGACGGTTTAATTAGTAATTTGTCTAACTTCTTATTTTTTAGAGGGTGATTTTTTAACATTTTGATGTAGCCATAATCGAATTATAAACTATTTGAATGATTCAGACCTAAATATTATATCTCTATTAGATAATAATGATATTAAATGGTTTTTTAAAGTGATAATAAATTTTAAACTAATTGTTTTTTTCGTACAAATAATAAATTCTCTAAAATGGAGTTAGACAATTTGCTAAATAGAACGTCGATCTGACAATTATTAAGAGTACAAGATAGTACTTCTCCAACTGACTAATGCAATATTAATTGGGTTTTTCCTTTTAATCCGTGTAAAATTGCTGCAATTATAATTAAATATTGTATGCGACCATTTTGCTAATTATCATAATTGACAATACAAATTTGTGATATGTAAAGAACTTATATTTATGAACCATTGTTTAAACTTTTTGCAACTCTGATGTTCTAAATCTCTTGGTAATTATTAATCTAGTTAATTTGTTAAATTACTGTAAGCTAAGCTTGAAGAGTAATAAATATAACAATAATAATAATAGTTCTATTTAATAAGATTTAGTAATAGTTACTAAATCATTTATTAAAGCTTATTTATTTCGACCAAATAAATATTTAGTAGTTTTTAACAAATTATTTACTGCTACACTGATAGAAGGATTTCTTAGTATTTAGAAAGATTTCTTTGTATTTAAGAAATCATTTCTTAAACATCATTTCTTAGTATCTAAAAAATATTTCTTAGTATTTAAGAAATATTTCTTAAATACTAGCCGTGTAAAAAAAAATTGTCCCAAAAATGTCCCAAGCGTGGGACATCTAAACGTGACACAATTTGGGACAATTTTGGGACATCTCAAAAAAAAATTAAAAATTTTTAAATAGTGCGTTTAAGTAATTTTTCGTCGATTTTAGGTATTTTTTTGAAGATTTTCAGAAGACTTCACAATTTCATGACAATTTTACTACAATTTTAAACGGTTTTTAAATGGTTTTGAAGAAGATAATTTATTTTTGCACAGCTGTAGATTTGTCTAGAAATTAATGGATGAAACATTTATTGAACATTTTTGGGACAATTTTAGGACATTTTTGGGAAAATTTTAGGACATTTTCGGAACATTTTTTTAATATTTTTAGGACAATTTTGAACGTTTTTCAAATAATTAAAAAAAAAAAACAATTTATTTTTGCACGGTTGTAGATTTGTCCTAAAATTAATAGATGAAAAATTTTAGGACATTTTTGGGACAACTTGAGGACATTTTTGGGACAACTTTAGGACATTTTGGGACAACTTTAGGACATTTTTGGGACAATTTTAGGACATTTTTGGGACAATTCTGTAATGTTTCTACAACAAACTTTGAACATTTTTAGAACTATTTCACGACACTTTTGAAAAAATATTTAAAAAATGTTCCGAAAATGTCCTAAAATTGTCCTAAAGTTGTCCTAAAATTGTCCCAAAAATGTCCTAAAATTGTCCCAAAAATGTCCTAAAATTTTTCATCTATTAATTTTAGTACAAATCTACAAGCGTGCATAAATAAATTATCTTTCTTGAAATCGGTCAAAAGTGTCGTGAAATAGTTCTAAAAATATTCAAAGTTTGTTGTAGAAACATTACAGAATTGTCCCAAAAATGTCCTAAAATTTTTCATCTATTAATTTTAGGACAAATCTACAATCGTGCAAAAATAAATTGTTTTTTTTTTTTTTAATTATTTGAAAAACGTTCAAAATTGTCCTAAAAATATTAAAAAAATATTCCGAAAATGTCCTAAAATTATCCCAAAAATGTCCTAAAATTGTCCCAAAAATGTTCAATAAATGTTTTATCCATTAATTTCTAGACAAATCTACAGCTGTGCAAAAATAAATTATCTTCTTCAAAATCATTTAAAAACCGTTTAAAATTGTAGTAAAATTGTCATGAAATTGTGAAGTCTTCTGAAAATCTTCAAAAAAATACCTAAAATCGACGAAAAATTACTTAAACGCACTATTTAAAAATTTTTAATTTTTTTTTTAGATGTCCCAAAATTGTCCCAAAAATGTCCCAAATTGTGTCACGTTTGGATGTCCCACGCTTGGGACATTTTTGGGACAATTTTGGGACAATTTTTTTTTACACGGGTAAGAAATACAATTACTAAAAAATATTTCTTAAATACAAAGAAATATTTCTTAAATACTAAGAAATATTTTTTAAATGCTAAGAAATCTTCTTAAATGGTAAAAAATCCTTCTATCAGTGTACTCAATAAATCGTTTATTCCTATTAAAGAAATTGATTTTTTAACTAATTTTAGCGTTAATTTAACTTTTTTACTCAAAATAAATCAAAATAATTAAAACAAATAATTTCAAGTAAAAATATAAGGTATTATAAAGAAAAGAATCTCATTAAATTATCATTTTTTATTTAAGACATTTATAAAATTTAAAATTAAACAATTTTTTAACATATCAATAATAGACAAATTGAAAAATTTAAACTAAACTCCACTGAGAAATGACATATAAGCCATTTGGGAGTATGTGTGTTTTCAAAGGGAAGATAAATTTCCCAAAATCGAGCTGAATAAAATAATCTAAGTCAGTGAATTGGTTATGTATCACATTGGAATTAAAGCATAACCATCTACCGACAATGCGTACCGAAGAAATATCAAGTACCTACTACTAAATATTATTTGGTGGAAACAAATATTTATTTCCATGTAATAAGGCTTTGTTTATATTGATATAATTTATTTAGAATAAAAAAATAATTTATTAAAGTGTAACAAATAATATTGATGGGTAAAAAAATATTTCTTTCTCCCAAATAAATGACTAAAAATTTTTTTACTAAATCAGTTTAGTACTCCTTACTAAATCCTTCTATTATTGCACAACTTTTTATAATAAAGATAGGGTAGAAAGATCGTTTTTGGCCAGTTAACATTTGAATTAATTTATAAAAAATTATAATATTATAACTATATTTTTGTTGAGTTTTAAAAAATTTATATTAAAACAAATTGAGTTTGTAATTGTTTATTAATATAAATTAATTTCTATCGTTTATTTGAACAATAAATGGCGATAAACAGTACACGGAAAAAAGAAAACTCGAAAAATTACAGTATATAATGCAACGTGGCGCTTCGTGATAAAAACTGGAAAAATTAGTTTCAGACTGTAATTATTACAGATTTTGTAAGAATTACATTGTAGAATGTAATATTTACATTGAAAGCTCTGAATATTAAATTTAGAAAAATGTTATTTCAAACTGTAATTTTTATAGTTTTAATTACGATGGGACCGATTTTACATTTTGTACTGTAATTTTGCGAATTTTCTTTTTTCTGTATATACAAACGGTACTTCTACCCTATGATACACTAATTATTTTTACAGCTATAAAATATTGTAATTTATTACATACATTGGTTTATTATTAATTTTTTTTCTTGATATTTTTTTATTTGACAATAATTAGTGATTCTGATTGAATGGAATTATCTATTGAAATTATAGGGTTATGAAAGTCTCAAAGTTTAATACTCCGTACTAAATCCTTCTATCAGTGTGGGTGTGCAATTTGTTATATATAACATATATATTATAGTCTAAAACTTATACATTTTGATACAAGTTTTATGTATATTTAGTAGTTTAATAGTTTTTTCAGTTAAACTTAAAAACGTTTCGTTTCTCAGTATAGATTTTTTTAACTTTTTTTTTTTTTTTTAGTACGCAGATATTGATGGATGGATAGATTTCAGATAGCTTGAATAGCATACGTATGGATGAATGTACGTCCATTAGAGCCGTGGCAGTGGAATTCTAGTTCTAGTTTTCTTGTATTTATTAGTCAGATGATGTTGATCGATGCTACGTTGGGAGAATCGTACGTCATGTAAATAACGCTCTGATGATTTAAAAACTTTTGGCGCGGTGCCAGCAATCACTTGACATGTGTACATTTTTACAACCAATTACCATATTCTGGGTTTATTGTTTCTTTGAATTGTCAATCGTCAATGATGCTGCACTGAAAAAAATAATCGGTAGTACCAAATAATTGGTAATCGGTAGAAGTTACCGATTTTTTTCAGGAAGCCTCTACCGATTTTAATCGGTTGCCTCTACCGATTTTAATCGGTAACCTCTACCGATTTTAATCGGTAACCTCTACCGAAAAATCGGTAACCTCTACAAATTTACATTTACCGAAGAACTATTTTTTGGGGCCCATTACTGAAGCATAAATGATATGTCAACATGATTTTCATGTGACAGAAATATGATTTTCATGTGGCAGTAACATGATTTTCATGTGACAGCAACATGATTTTCATGTGGCAGTAACATGATTTTCATGTGGCAGGCAATTCTTTACTAAAAAGTTGATGTAACGTTTTCATAGTTGTCGCTTTTCATTGCTATGCCAACCACTTCGGCAACGATAACTATGGCAACGGTTAGATAATAATGAATAAAATTTGTAAAAATATTGATTAATTAAATTTTCGATGATAAACATTTTGACAGAAGCATACTCAAATGATAGGTCTCGATGAGCGTAACATCAGGATGAGCTTATATCTTAAAAAGTTTCAATAATTAGGAAATTGCGTTGTATTTTGTCCACTGATGATATTTTTAACGATATAAGCTTTTTAACTTTTTAATAAAGGATTTTATATAAACAATATTGCTCATATTTATGGAATATATAAAATATATAAAAAATTCATGTGAGTATTTAAATGAAAGGTTTCGATAAGTGTAATACCAGAATGAGCTTTTATCGTTGAAAATATCATTAGTGGATAAAATACAACGTCATTTCTTAATTATTGAAATTTTATGAAGTATAAACTCATCCTGATGTTACTCTCATTGAGACTTTTCATTTGAGTACGCACACGATTTTTTTCATACATTTCATATGTATGATATTTTTCATATTTGTAAAATACACAAAATATAAAAAACTTCATGTGGGGATTCAAATGAAAGGTCTCGATAAGTGTAACATCGGGATGAGCTTATTTCTTTAAAAATGTTAATATTTCACAAGATACAATGTCATTTTTTAATTATTGACATTTTTTAAGATATAAGCTCATCCCGATGTTACACTCATCAAGAGCTTTCATATGAGTACCCACATGCATTTTTGATATATTTTTCATATATACATATATATATATATATATATATATATATATATATATATATAAATATATGAAAAATTGATGTGGGTACTCAAATGAAAGGTCTCGATGAATGTAACATCGGGATGAGCTTATATCTTAAAATATATCAATAGTTCAGAAGATACACGGTTATTGCTTAATTAATAACGTTTTTTAAGATATAAGCTCATCCTGATGTTACACTCATCAATAGCTTTCATTTGAGTACCCACATGCATTTTTGATATATTTTTCATATATACATATATATAAATGTATGAAAAATTGATGTGGGTACTCAAATAAAAGGTCTCGATGAATGTAACACCAGGATGAGCTTATATCGATAACAATATCATTAGTGGATAAAATACGTCATTTCTTAATTATTGACATTTTTTAAAATATAAACTCATCCTGATGTTACTCTCATTGAGACGTGTCGTTTGAGTACGCACACGACTTTTTTCATACATTTTTTATATATGATATTTTTCATATTTGTAAAATATATAAAATACATAAAAAATTGGTGTGGGTATTTAAATGGAAGATCTCGATAAGTGTAACACCAGGACAAGCTTACCACATGAAAATCATGTTGACATGTCATTTATACTTTAGTTATAGGCCCCAAAAACTATTTCTTCGGTAGATGTAAATTGGTAGAGGTTACCGATTTTTCAGTAGAGGCTACCGATTTTTCGATAGGGGTTACCGATTAAAATCGGTAGAGGCAACCGATTAAAATCGGTAGAGATTACCGATTAGAAATCGGTAGCTGCTACCGAAAAAAAATCGGTAACCTCTACCGATTTTAATCGGTTGCCTCTACCGAAAAATCGGTAGCCTCTACCGAAAAAAAATCGGTAACCTCTACCGATTATTTTTTTCAGTGTGTTAATAGCCGAAGAAAAAAATTAGGAAAACGGTTGACCCTAAAGGCCATCCCTGCAACTTCCCGCTAATTCCGTTAATACCTGGCCGCTTTTTTGAGCTCTTCGAGCTCAAAAGTACAATCTGTGTGTTGTTTTAAGCTCTCCGAGCTCAAAAAGATACCTTTTCTATGCTTTTGAGCTCTTTGAGCTCAAAAGTCTGATAGAAGTTTCATGGAACACTATTTTTTGAATGTTCATACCGCAATAACTTTTGAATGAATGAACCGATTTTTACGCGGTTGGCGGCATTCTACGTAGTTTTTTAAGCCTTATAAATAATTTCTAAGTTTCAATTGGTCAAACTAGAAATTTCGGAGTAACTCTGAAAAACACTTTTTCGGTTTTCTTTCGTTCACGATATCTCTAGAACGAATCAACCGATTTTGACCAGCTTGGTGGCAATCGACGTGGTTTTATGATGTTAAGAGCTGATTAGTTTTTGGAATCGATCGGTAGAGCTGTTTGAAAGTTATTCCAAAAAATGTCGAAGTTATGTTGAAAAAATCCTTATTTCCAAATATTTCGTCGAGGATATCTCTCGAACTAATCAACCGATTTCCACGTTTTCGGCGGCAATCGACGCGGTTTTTTAACCTCTGAAATTATTCTATATCATCAAAAACGATCCGAGAAGAAATTACGAAGTTATGTGAAAAAAACACTTTTTTCGGTTTTCTTTCGTTCACGCTATCTCTCGAACGAATCAACCGATTTTGATCGGGTTGACGCCGATCGGCGTGGTTTTTCAAGCTTAAGGGCGGATTAGTTTTTGAAGTTGATCGATAGAGCCGTTTAAAAGATATTCCAAAAAAACTACTTTCAAAAATGATTTTTTTCTTATTTTTTTTAAGATTTTTCAAGATTTCTTAAAATCTATCGGTCCGAATCGGTTCAAATTCTCAGGAAATCTAAGTTCAGCGTAGCCCTTTCGAATGGCACCAACCGCGATGAAATCGGTTCAACCGTTCAAAAGTTATAAGCGAGTCACATAGTCACACACACACACACACACACACACACACACACACACACACACACACACACACACACACACACACACATACATACATACAGACATAGTGACAACATCGCGGGGGTAGTCAGGGAAGCTTCCTGTGACCTTCAAACGTCGAGATCTGATGAAAACTCGATTTTTGCCAAACGGGGTAAAAACAATAACTTCCCGATTTTTGAAAATCTGAGATTTTTAGCGGGAAGTTAAAAAATTTTCGAACGAAAATAAAAAGCTTAAATTCAGAATAGTCGGAATAAATAATATTTATAATTAAAATGAAAATTATAAAAGTTTTATTTATTTTTTTTTTAAAGCGAGGATAATTTTCGAGGAAAAGTTGAACTGTTAAACTTTTAATTAGTGCCGCGGGAATTTTAGTTACATTATCTTGACAAAGTTGAATAGCAATGAGAGTAAGAAGCTTTTTAATTCTTGATAAAGATGGAGAGATTTAATTACAATGAGATGGTTTAAACCAAAGTGCATAAATATTTACTAACTATTTGAGAACGAGTGAATAAGAGAATGCAATCAATCCCGAATTTGAAAGCATACTAATTAAACGACAAAGGATTTGAGCGCAAATACTCACACACGGTCACATTTATATAATATACACAGATATATTTATTTATAAATTGAATCTAAGTAAACAAGTGGAACGTGTTAATGTCTGACAGGCTAGCTCCGGGTGTGCTGTTGGTAAACCGAGAGGCGTGGTCACATAAACCACCATCAACTATGTTTTCTATCAACCTACGCATTCATACTTCATTATAATTTGCAAATTTTTTTCGATTAATTTATGTTATTTGTTCCAGGATTTTTATAAGTTACGTGCTTCTTTATTGCATAGAGATCCCAAAATAGTAGAAAAATTGAACATTTTGTTGAAATTAAATGCACTGAAAAAAATTGAGTTGATTCAAGATAAAAATTGTTGAATTAAAAAAATCACTTTGAAGAGTTTCATCAGGGCAATTCCGCGGGAGACGATTTTTGACATAAATTTTTAAATCACAGTATTTGTTACTTTTTTTTATACCAATTTTTTTCAATTTGAGGAGGAGTAAGAGCATTTGTGTTGCACGAACGTCGAAGTCTAATTTGAAAAGCAAATTAGTTTTGATAACTGCTACTAAAAAAAAACGTAGAAAAGTTGCAAAAAAAGTTACGCAAAAGTTACGCGTTTCTGATGTTTACAGCGATTCTGAAGATGAACCTTAAGTCTGATAAATCGCCGACTATTCCAAACAAATAATTTATTTTAGTTACATAGGAAAGTGCACGGTGAGAAATTTCTGTAGAAATTTACTATGCATACATAATAAGACTGAACCTTAATGACTCAATTCAAAATATTACCATAAAAATTTAAGAATATCATATTGTACCAATCAATATTTACTAGGGACCATAGTAAATTTGACCATGCAACTGTTACATAAACATATATAAAAAATTTTCGTAAACTGACAGAACAAAAACTGTTAGTGTGCTTAAAACTTTTCATTATAGTTTCATAGTAAAATTTCTGTTGCTCAGTCGACAATAAAAATTTATAAAAAAGTTTCACATTTAGTCACGTGTACTCGGTTTAAATTTAAAATTGTGACTATGAAATTTTCAAATGTCCCATAGTAAACGTATGCGCGTCAGTCGCGACGCGCGCTCTTTCATTTTTTCGTGCTGCTTTGTTTTGTCAACATAAGTCTACAGACGCTATCAGTAGTGGTTAACGGTGTTATGAAAATTGCAATAAACATTAAGTTTTAAATAAATATTAGTTTATAAATCCATCAACACATGAATAGTTAATGAAAATTTGTAAGATTCATAAATAACAAAATATTTAATAATTTACCGTGAAAAATTAAAATGAAAACAAACATTTGATGGTTAACCTGCAACCGACACTTCTAATAATAATAAAAAATAATTTAAAAGTTATATATTGTGTTTATAATTATCTATATATATATATAGGAGACTTTCTATAGATATAGATAGTCACTCATCACGATATCTCTGGAACTATAAGACCTAGAGACTTGAAATTTGGCAGGAATATTCCTTTTGCCAAGTAGAGGTCAGCTAAGAACGGATTTCACGAAATTCCACCCACAAGGGGGGTTGCGGGGGTGTTCACGAAAAAAATTCATATTTTTCAATTATGGCTTTTAATAGTTCAAAACTTGGTCAGAATGTTTCAAATTACATTTAGAAATTTTTTAAAAACGAATTCTGTGACATTCCACCCCCCCTGGCGTGCCCGTGCGTGGGCGTCAAATTAAGAAAAAATTCGTAAATTTCAATCTATAGCTATTAATACTTTGAAACATGGCCAGAATGCTTTTTTGGCGTTTTTGAGCTGTTAAGAATAAATTTCATTAAATTCTACCCCCACATGTCCATGCGTGAGCGTAAAATTAAAAGAAATTGTACCTTTTAATCTATAGCAGCTAAAGGATTGAAACTGGGCCAGATGGATTTTTTTGGAGTTTTTGAGCTGTAAAGAATGAATTTTATGAAATGCCACCCTCACAAATCCTTGCGTGGGCGTTAATTAAAAAATTATAAAATTCAATTCCTAAAGGATAATAAGAAGGCATTAAATATAGAAAAAATTACAAATTTTTATATAAGGTAAAAGCCATAATAGATGATCATGTACCATTATATGATCACTCTATGTATTTGTATACCTATATTTGTGAATATAGATATACAAATACACGTATATTGTACGCCACGCGAAGCGGGCGGGTAACGGCTAGTTCATAATAAAATTAACTGCCAAAATAAATCCTACGTTCATTGTTAAAAATGAAAAAAAAAAATAAAAAAAACTATATTTTAAAAAAATATTTTTAAAAATTATTGCAAACAAAAAAAATCTTGTTTGGTTTGATATTTTTTTTGATTGCTAAAAACATTTTTTACTCTAAAATTTTTTATTTTTTACAAACGTTTTCTTATTTTTTTTGCTATAGTACATTCGGAAATTTAAATTATTGCATATTTCATTTTACTGTGGTACATTTCAATTTCTACCATTTACTATGTCTGATTTCATTTGTTTCGGAAATTACTATGGGCCATTGTAAAATTTTATTCTGAGTCAATAAGGTTCACTAGTAATATGCACCATTGTAATATCTAAAATCCATACAGAATAAAAAATAATGGAAATTTCTCACCGTGTGCTAATTAGTGATACAGCATCTATGATCTCATATCTTTAATTTAAAGTTACATGGAAATGTTTATATTTACTACAGTGAGACGTGTTGCACCCGCGATAGTTTTACGTTGCACCCGCGACTGGATAAAAAGTGAATAATTTATAACATTTATTTCTTTTAATAATTTTATTGAAATTAATAATTAGTTTATTTTGTATTCTTTTAAAGAATGTACAAATAATTTAATAAATATTCCATAATTAATAGACTTTTTTCATTCTAGCTTCATGACCTTTAATGGTGGGCCAATTTCGTTGCACCCGCGATAGCACTTTGAACCTCTCCTGTGTCTATTTAGACATTTTATTAAATGTTTTTTATATTAATTTTTGTAAAACAGATTACAATGTAATCCTGCGACCAGTCATTTCTTTAAAAAGAGTTTTTATTTTCTTAGTAAGAAGCCTTGAGTGAGTCTAAATGTTGCACCCGCGAGTACGGAATCGCCCATTTTCTTTATTCGAGTGAATTTTTTTTTCAGTGTAAGTATTTGTAGTTAATAAATTAAAATATTAAAGGTATGAATTTCCTGCAAATTTTATGAAAATTAACCCATGATTTATGCTATTTTAAATCTGATTTTTGGGGAATTATTAGCCATTAAATTTTCGAATTTATTCAAAATTACTATGAAAAAAAATTTTAAAACATTTCGCGTGCTTAAAGGTAAAAGGACTTATAGTTAAGGGTTAATAGGGATTTATGCTGAAAGGGCGTATAAAAAATTTTTTTTTTGCCATTCGGTTTGAAGTTGTCTGAAACGTAAAAACCTGTGAAAAAAAAAGTTGGTATCCTAAAGCTGAAAGGGCGTATCTCAAGATATACGCCCTTTCATCTTTAAGAAAAGTACTACTTAACGGTAAAAAGGCGCATAAAAAAAAATTGTATTTTTTATACCAAATGTTAAGTAATGGTTTCACAAGACAAGTTATACTAAAATAACAGCCTCATATACAAAGTTTGATATAAACAAATAGCAAATAAATCAATCAAAGACAAATAACGTAAAAATTAAATAATAAAAAAAAAATCACAATGACAGATAACATTCAAATATTTTGAAATTTCCCGTTTTAATCGCCCTATTGAATATAATTACTGGTGCCGTTTACAGAACAGCTGTTTCATCATGATCAAGCATCCATAATCCAAATTTTATAGTAACTATTTCTTAAAATGAATAATTCGACGTTTATAACATCGACATTTTGACCATTTTTAGTTATTTTTTCAAAGTTAAGATTGCAATTGAACTATTTTCAGGCAATGTGTAGTACAACCGACTTATGTACGTTATTTAATCGAGAATATCATTCAGTGAAATCTACCTTCCATTTCAGGTTTGGCCTAATGGCGTTTTTTAGATATATTTTATTTTTTAACTTTAAAAAATTGTATAGTTAAGGTTTTACGCCGCTACTACCACAGAAAGTTTTTTTTTTCACATTTTTAAACTACGAATATGTTCATTCGTTAACTGGCCGAAAAAAAAATTATACACCATTTCACCTTTAGATCACCAAAATTTCGAATTCTTATAAGTAAAAGGGCGTATAATTAAAGACATACACCCTTTTACCTTTGTAATTTTTTTTCAATTTTAAGCGCAGAATGTGTCTACTATTGGATTGGCAATAAAAAAAAAAAATATGTGCCCTTTTACTTTTGCAAAGGTAAAAGGGCGCATAAATTGTTATAAGTCCTTTTACCTTTAGGCACGCGATTTATACACAGAAAGAAAAATTTCTTGACTGGAAAACAAAATTCTTGGCTCAAGAAAATTTTCGGGTGCCTGAAGGAAGACCGAAGTTGTGTTGGACGAAGTAAAAATTTTTCTTGAAATTCTATTCTTGGTGGAAGTAATTTTTTCTTAATTCAAATTATCATAAATACTTGATACAATAAATTTTTATATTCGATCAAAATTTTTAGATACTTTAGAGAAGCAGCACCACCTACTTTTGCTGAGAAAAAAATTTTCTCACCTTAAGAAAATTTTTCTCTTGAATATTTTATACCCATTTTATATTATTTTAGCGTGCAATTATACATATTGAATGAAAAAAAAATGATGAAATATTATTTGATCTTCCCATTTGACATGTTAATCAATAAAAATATTGATTAAAAGTTACTTCTATCTTTATATTTAATTTTTTAGAGCAAAAGAGAAATTTTCTCAAGACAAGAAAATTTACTTCTATTAAGATCTAAATTTTTTTGGAGCAAGAGGCTGAATTTTCTCAAAACAACAAGATTTTTTTGACTTAAATAAATTTTCTTGGATCAAGATACGTATTTCTTAAAGCAAGAGAATTAATTTTGTTGGAATAAGTGAAATTTCTTGTGTCAAAAAAAATGTTTTTTTCGCTCAAGAAAATAATTAGGAAGAAAAATATTTTCTTGGCTCAAGTGAACCTTTTTTTCTGTGCAAAATTAAAGTCCAGTTAGACTTGCTTGAAGGAAAAATAACTTTAAAGCTTTTAAATTTTATAAAAATTATAAATTTCATTCGATCAATCACTCAGTTGTCCTCATAAACTGTCACCAGTTCAAATGCCGCCTAAATCACCACAAAAAATTTTTTATCAAATGAATCTCCAATTTTATTCAGTCCCACTTGCTTTAGACGAAAAATAACTTTGGAGCTTCAAAATTTGATAAAAATTTTGATGTTATATTTCAAGTCTACACTGATAAAAAAAATATTTTCATTCAAGAAAAATATTCTCGATCCAAGAAAATTATTTTGAAGAGAACTAGTTGTCTTATTTCAAGAATTTTTTGTCTTGAATTCATGTTTCTTGGATTAAAAGAGGTCTAATCACTCCGATCGATAACATTTTTACTTGGCTCAAGACTATATTATCTTCGATCGATACAAGTGAATTCGTTATTCAAAAACAATTCTCTTCAATAAAGAATAATTTTATTTCATTTAAAGAATTATTGATTGTTGATTCAAGAACAAATTTTTTTATTTATAATGTTATAAGTTTAAGTCAGAAAAAAACTTTGAAGTAAAAAAATTTGTATTTCTCTATATGCCGAAAAATATTTATTAATACAGAGAATAGCAAAAATACAAAAATTTACATGCTTAAAACAAGTAAAATAATATTTTAATTCAAGAGTGGCGCCATACTTGGAATAAGTCGGTAATATCTTGAACCAATGTTACCGTCTATCTAAACTTATTTATTTATTTATTTCTTTACATCAAGACCCAACAGCAATTGCCAATAACAGGGTCACGAGATAATAACTTTAACGTCCTTTTACAAGATTATATTACATATAAAAGAAAAGGTATAAACAGCAATGTTTTAATGCACTTGCATTTTGAGAAAATGAAAAGAAAAGAAAAAAAATAGGAAAAGAAAAACAGAAAAATTTGTGTTTTTTAAACATCTGTATAAATTTGAAAACTTAGCTAAAAGAATTTAAATTGGTAATGATACATTATTTAGTTGAATTATACAATTTAATATCGAAAATCTCTAGGAAAAAATGTTTGAATTAAGCCAAGTTTCATTTAAAACACAGACGTTACACTCAACAGACATTATTACAATATATTGTTCCAAGTTTTGACTCAAGGCTACAAGCGTTGCAACAATAAACTGAGAAGTGTTTAATAAAGAATTTAATAGAGTTATTTTATTCCAGGAGCTTGTTGAAGTTGTTCCAGCTTCAGAGGATGTTTGACGATGGTCGGCTGCCCATTTCTCGTCACTATCCGCAGATTTGTCTCTCCCAGTTCCTTCCGACGACGCAATTCTGTGACCATAGCTTTATGTTCTTGACGCTGACGGAGAGTGCGGTCTTTCGCAATTGATATTCGCGTAAAGACTTCAGGAAGTTGGCCTAAGCGCTTCACTTCGGTGATTTTCTGCACAAGTGTATCAGAGTGACTAGGTTGACTAAAAATGATTTTGAGAGGCCTTGGAAGAGACAGAGCAGGCGAATATTTACCAAGGCAATGAACATTTACTGGAGCGAGATCGATTTGTAGGGCAGCATTTAAATCCATGATGACTAAGATCAGCTTGGTTTCTCTGATCATGACTAGGGTCCTTGGATTCCTGGAGACCGAATACAACAACGTTGCTGCACCTGCTAATGCGATCTTCAACTTCTGTGAGAATCGAAGCCTCCGTTTCGCTGCGGGTAGTTTGAATTATGCCAGCCAATAAGTCATGAGCCAATGACCCAATGAGTCAATAGAGACAGTGTTTTTGGTTATGTCAGCACAGGCTGTGTCAAGACGATTTTTTATTGACTCATTGTCCGACTCAATCGCCGCCACCCTGTCGCTAAATTTTGCAGACAGTTCTTCAAAATCAACACGAAGTGCATCAACGCTCGCTTTCACCGGGTCAAAGATCTTTAATGAATCTTCGTAAATTTCTTTTCTAAGTGTAACGTTTTCTAAGCAGAGCATTTCCCTTATGTCATCCAATGAAATAGCTTTTTCTTTATTCACGGCCGAAAGCACGTACTTGCTACTTCTGTTGGGAATCAGAAAGACCGACATTTATGCTTTGGTAGGGGCGCGCATGCACGCTGCTCTAGTGCGCTGGAAGAAACTAGTTGTGCACTGAATTGATGTACGAGGCAGCGAAAAAAAGGTATTCACCAGAGCTGACGCGGTTTATTGTGCACTCAGGCCTAACCTTAAAATTGCTTTTGTGGGTTCTTATGTCGTTGTATGTTGAAATTTATAATCTAAAAAATTATATCGAGTGAAAAATAATAAAAATTTTGAAAAATGAATGCGTTATCATCATCAAAAGGAAATTTTAAGGAATTTCGATACGGAAGCTAATCTAATTATAAGAACAGATACGTTACCTAAAAAGTCTGCAGATAAATATTTACACAGAAAGAAAGGTTCACTTGAACCAAGAAAATATTTTTCTTCCTAATTATTTTCTTGACACAAGAAATTTCACTTATTCCAACAAAATTAATTCCCTTGCTTCAAGAAATACGTGTCTTGATCCAAGACAATTTATTTAAATCAAGAAAATTTTCTTGTTTTGAGAAAATTTCTCTCTTGTTCCAAAAAATTAAGTTCTTGACAGAAGTAAATTTTCTTGTCTTGAGAAAATTTTTCTTTTGCTCCAAAAAATTAAATATCTTAATAATAAATTTTCATTAATATTTTTATTGACGAACATGTCAAATGGGAAGATCAAATAATATTGAATCATTTTTTTTCATTCATTATTAATAATTTTTATAATTCTTATAGTTCATGTACTGGTAATAGTTGTGATGAAAAAGAAAATATGCAATAATTAATTAAAAATAGTTGACAAATTACTCGAAATAATTAAAATTCTGATAAAATTAATGATTTTAATGTATTTGAGTAATCAAAAATTAATAAAAATAAGACTATTCAATTGAATTAATTTAATTTTAAAAAGTTACTATTATTTTTGTCTATTTAGATGAAGTCGATACCCGCCCCCGACCAGCCGCACTCGCTTCGCTCGTGTCGCAAATGTCGGGCGAGCATCGACAACATACTAAGAACATTTAACTGTAACCTTAATTGATTTGTAAGTCAGCGTACTTTCAGCCGAAAATAAAGAAAAATAGTATACACCACACGGGCAGAAAGTTTGAGAGCCCTGAACTGCGCGCCATGATGCCCTCGGCTTCGCCTCGGGCATCATGGCGCACAGTGCAGGAATCTCAAACTTTCTGCCCTTGTAGTGTAATATACTATCTTAGGACCACAACACTTTTGAAACCCACCTGTCTGCAGCACATTTTGGGCTTTTACACAACCCGGGTGGTACAGAGCTAGACATTTGTTGCAGTTGACAGGTTCAGTTGTGACAATGTTACTGCCACAACCTTTACATTTTTTAGGCGTAAACGGGCTACTGCCCTGTGATCCAATACTTAGTTTAGGAGGCATTTTACTAAACACTGACTGGAAGTGACACTCTTTTCAAAAGTACACAATGACACAAACTGTATAAATGATGCCAAAAACAGTGATACACGTAATGATTATACTGCAGCCAGTATACTATAGTATATCGATACGCCGATAAGTCAGGTGATAACAAAATTATACTATTGTAATGATGATAATATTAAAGTTGGAACTAGTTCACTAAGTCAACTGGAGGCAGCGCCTCGTGCGCTAGCAAAATTATGGTAACTTGAAATTTTATGGTTATTTTTAAAATAACTAAGATTCAAATATTTTGATTAATGATACCGCAGGCTGAGATGGAAATGACCGTGTTATTATCACAATGTCACCTCTGAGAAGCAACGAAGCGAATAATATCAAACAGTATGATTTAGGCATACACTGAAAACTATGAAATGCAAGATAATGTGAGAGAACTTTTACGCTGTTGTTAGTTGGACGCCACCTTTTTGAGTTTTCAAGAGAAAGAAATTCTTGAGCGAAGTTGTATATATCTTATTTTAAAACAACCAAGTTTCTTGATTCGAGAATCAATTTCTTAAGTTAAGAGAATTGAATTCCTTAAAACAAGAATGACATTTTGAAAAAAAATTTTTTCTTGAATCAAGTAATTTTTTTATCAGTGTACTAAATATACAGTCCGTTTGAGTAACTATTGGGATAGGTCTGTGCAGACGAAATGATAAAAGTTGAGAATTTGGGTCAGAAAAATTAAGCTCCAACAATAGCAGAAGACAATAGTGTCCAGTGACAGACATGATAAATCGGAATTATGGGGATGTGACAATTCAATGCGTCTGTATCAGTCATGTCAATCCTCTACTGTATATCCAACACACAACAGACAGAAAAAATAAGGGCAAGTGAAGTATTAACTTTTTGAAGGAGTTTGGGTGACCACGCCTGTTCTTTATTGTCTGGCTATCGTCCACGATGAAGAAAACGCTAGCAACTAAATAGAAAGAAAAATAAATATATATAAAGTAAAGCGGACAAAAAATATCGTCAGAGGGTCACAACCCTTACGCGCAAAGCTAGAAAACGGATTACTTTTCTTAATGATTCTAGTTCTGTAGTTGAGAAATTGGGAAAATCACGAGTTAGTTTTCTTTAAAAGTTACCGAGTTGTGACTTGGCTAATTTATATTAATATTTTTGTTTGCAGGCCGAAGAGTAATAAAGAATTTTACTTCGTTTTTTATTTTCTGAAGCCTGGGATCAAAAATTGTAGTAAAATGTAAAAAGCTGATGGACTTTTTTTAGAGGATTTATATCAGTAATATCGAGTTAAGCCGGCAAAAATTTTATGACAGTGCTGTGATGTGACAGGGCGACGGTCTCATAAAAATTGAATTTTGCACGGTCTAGCCAAAAATATAACAAGATCTTTGTGTGAAAAATTTTTTTAAGTTATGATTTGAGGATAGAATTTAATTAATTAAATTTTAATAATTTAAAAAAATAAAGGAGAATTTATAATTACAAATAGTTAATAAGTAGATACAATAAATTTTTATATTTGATCACGATTTTTTGATACTTTAGGGCAGCACCGCCACCTACTTTTGCTGAGAAAAAAATTTTCTTACCTTGAGAAAATTTTTCTCTTGAATATTTGATACCCATTTTATATTATTTTAGCGTGCAATTATACATATTGAATGAAAAAAAATGATGAAATATTATTTGATCTTACCATTTGACATGTTAATCAATAAAAATATTAATGAAAATTTACTTCTATCTTTATATTTAATTTTTTAGAGCGAAAGAGAAATTTTCTCAAGACAAGAAAATTTACTTCTATCACGAACTAAATTTTTTGGAGCAAGAGGCTGAATTTTCTCAAAACAAATAGTATATTACATACCTAGGCCAGTAAAATAAGAAAAGTCTCAGATCACATGTAATTGTTGGCCGAGGCGAAGCCGAGGTTAACAAACATGTGGTCTGAGGCTTTACTTTTTATTGGCCAAGGTTTGCATACTATTTTTCTGCTCGACGTAGCCGGAATGTGGCAACTTTGTTTAGCGCAGCGGCCAGAAAGTTGCCACTTTCCGGCCGGAGGGCAGAAAAAGATTTTCTTGCTCTCCTACCCGAAAGTACGCTCTTTCTGGACGCATTTTACTCCAGAAAGAGCAACATTTGTGGCTCGTTTTGGCGCATGCGCGCTACGCATATTTTCTGGCCGGGAAGCACAGAACCTCGCTTTTTTTCATATTTTCGTGGCGCGAGTTTCATCTGTCTAACAGTCACAACATCGTCTGTATGTAACATGTCAGCGCATAAGCTAACCAGAAAATGTCAAAGAAATAAAAAATAATTTATAAGTAGATTATTATTAATGAACTATTTAATAATAACACTACACAAATGATTTATATAAAAAGTTTATACAAAATAAAATATAAAAGTTTTGTGGACTTTATTAATTTAATAAATAAAAATTAATTTTTAATTAACTCAAAAAAATAAATTCTGTTATTAGAACGAGTTTAAATATTTGTGCCAAGTTCTGTGCACTTTGAATTAGAACAGTTGTTAGTAAATGTTAAAATAACTTTTTTTTTTTTTTAATTTATTAATTTTTACTTTTTTTTTTATGTCCGCCCCGATCAGCAAAGCCTCGGCTTTGCAAAAGTCGGGTGGCACCCCCCTCGCGCCCGGCAAAACCTCAGCTTCGCCTCAGTTTTGCAAAACCCCTTCCACGGAGTTGCGTACTTTCGGGTGGAGAGCAAGAAAAATAGTATACAACCCACTACCAGAATGTTGGATGCCCTGACGTATGTGATATGATGGCCTCGACTACGCCTCGGCCATCATATCCCATACGCCAGGAAATCCAACTTTCTGGCCTTGGGTCGTAATATACTATTCTTGACTTAAATAAATTTTCTTGGATCAAGATACGTATTTCTTAAAGCAAGAGAATTAATTTTGTTGAAATAAGTGAAATTTCTTGTGTCAAAAAAAAAATTTTTTTTCGCTCAAGAAAATAATTAGGAAGAAAAATATTTTCTTGGCTCAAGTGAACCTTTTTTCTGTATAAATATACTTTTCTTCCAAAAAATTTTTATTAATACCCAAAAAATATTTAGTTAAAAAATATTGAATCAACTAAGAAATTATTTTCCAATAAATAAATAAATTGATCAATAGTTAATAAATTCTTCTATCAGTGTATTGGATAATATCCAGGTACGCCCTTTTGTAGGACCGCACATACATTAGGTATAACACTAGATATTAACAGCGAGATTAGATCGATAACAAAACTATGTTAACTACCCATCAACATTTTAGCCGCTTCCTTTACTAATTGCCTGGTGTGTATTACATACTATATTCATCCAACATATAATATATATAAAGTACAATGTAGATATTATACCGTATAAAACAAGTTAACAACCATCAGCTCCAACATTTCCCCAGACTCAGACTCAAACCCAGTCTTCCTCGCCGTTTAAATAATACCGTAAGCCGCTGAAAAATAATAATACGATTGCTCGACTCAAGTCGACCGAAATAATTAATACTTCATGTACTGTACCCGTTTATGTAAATATAAAGCATGTAGATTAAATTTATCGCTGTAATACGGATAATTAATTGAATTTTATCTGAAAGTTCGGGAGGGCTGGTTTGTTATGACGATTAATGATTATTCAAAGGGTGATTGCGGATTAATGACTCGCTCGTGAGTTTACGATTTTTAGGAAGCAGCGGATGAATGATGGATGTTGTATAATTATTTTTATTTATAGTGACAATGTGGAGGATTGTTCAAGAGAAAAATTTGAGGGCAGTTGATTGTTAATTTTAATGAAATTTTCAGGATGGTATTTTTATTTACTACATGCGAGAAAGACTACACTTGGCGTAGCCTGGTGGTGATTTTTGGAACATTAAGAGAAACTTGAGATTTTTAATAAAAACTAGCAACCTTGCAGTCACTATGTGACTGCTGTGACTTGTAAATTATAAATAAATAAAATTTTGCTTTATTAAATAATAAATTTTGTTGAATTGCACTGTACTTTCTTAAATATTGACGTTTTTAAAGATATAAGCTCATTCCGATGTTACACTCATCAAAAGCTTTCATTTAAGTACCCGCATGCATTTTTGACATATTTTTCATACATACATTTATATAATACATATAAATATATAAAATATATGAAAAAGTGATGTGGGTACTCAAATAAAAGGTCTTGACGAGTGTAATGTCAGGATGAGCTTATATCTTTAAAAATGTCAATAGTTCACAAGATACAAGGCCATTTCTTAATTAATGAAAATTAATTTAGCATATATTTATATATATAATATATATTTTGAAGATATAAGCTCATCCTGATGTTACACTCATCAAGAGCTTTCATTTGAGTACCCACATGCATTTTTGATGTATTTTTCATACATACATATATATAATATACATAAATATATGAAAAATTGATGTGGGTACTCAAATGGAAGGTCTCGATGAGTGTAATGTCGGGGTGAGCTTATATCTTTAAAAATGTCAGTAGTTGACAAGATATAAGGTCATTTCTTGATTATGTATCTAGAGATAGAACATTTTCGAATGCAGCCTAAATATTTATTATAATAAATTGACCATCGGTGAGAATGATATAAAACCTTGAAAAGGCATAAATTCAAGTCAAGACCTTTACAATGACACTAAATTTCACTAAAAAAAAAAAAAAAAAAAAACCGATTTTATCATATGACTATTCTGGAGAAAAAATTTTTCTTATTCTATTAACTTATTCGAAACTACTTTTTTCGATGCGGTTGCCACAATATCTCAAGTTCTAATTAGCCGATTTACTTGAAATTTGGCATGAATATTTTTTAAATATCTCTCTATCGTATGAATCAAGAAAAAATGAAAATTTGAAATTTGTAAAATTTTAAAAAATTCGACAAAGCTAAAAAATTAGTAAAAGAATCGACCTTTATTTTTGACTAGCCACCACTTTATGAGAAAAAAATTTTGTTTTGTAAAAAATGGATAGTAAAAATATTAAAGATGCACGAACGAACTATGAGGATAATGACTTAGTCCGCTCGGCCATCATGCCGCTAGGAACCATAACTATTAGAGATTCAAGAAAATTAAATTTCCTACAAAAAAAGGTCTCTTATTATTTTCTTGTATTTTTAATATTTTATCTGTAATTTTGAATTTAATTCTGTACTATAAATCTCTATCTAAATAATCTGTATGAAGAGATTATAGAAGAATTTTTCGTAAAGAATTAAAATAAAAATTATGCGTGAATTATTAGAGGTACGAAAAAATTGATAAGATTATTTGTAGAAAACCAAATTTTCTTCAAAACAAGTCTCTTACAAATTTTTCATATTTTGTATATTTAAGTCAGAATTTAAATTCTACATTCATAATAAAGCTTTTTTGTAATTTAATTTTTACTCTATAATTATTTTTAAGTTCACGTCCCAATTCCGGACAAGGGTGTCCTAATTATTGAACCAACTAAAAATCTGACTAATTATTGAATTAATTCAAACTAAATATCTCGAGGCAAAAATGAAATTTTCCCGAGAATACTTATCTTGAATCAAGTAATTTTCTTCTAATGTATGAAAAAGAATAATTAAGAGAGTTTTAATTGAAAATAATCCGGGTCGCGAAACTAAAAATCATAATAAAATTCCTTTTGATAAAAAATGTTGAGAATTATGCTCCAGTGCCGTGAATTTCATTAAAAATGAAAGAGGAAATCAACGTGGGGTTTATAAGCATTCTATTATTAATAGAAAATAGCTGGCAGGTAGACCAGAATCTAAACCCGAAGCTAAAGCTGAAGAAGTTGAATAGACGGGATCGATGCTCGCTTGGGTCATGGTAAGTGTCAATGTATCACTTACACATAAAAGTTATAAATAAAAAAGGGAACTCAACTGTAGACTCTAGACGTATAATCTTCATCAATTTATCTCACGATTTACGTGTTTATTATTTTCCGATATTGAAAGCTTTTAAATCTATTGCCGCTCGGGGCTCAAACTTATTTTGTTTGTGTAAACACATTGCGTAATTCGAGGAGATAACCCGAGTCGAAATTTAGAGCCTATATAGATCCCTCTAACCCGAAATAGATCCGACTGAGAGCCCTGTAGTCCTTTAACTCCGACTTTGAACCCAGGGGTCCTAACATTCACCGAGAGGTCCGATTTTGAACCCTCAAGTTCGACAATATCTGTCTTTTAATATTAATAAAATTCTACTAATTATTTTTAAAATATTTATGATGATAAAAAAAATTAAAGATTAAAAAAATTTTTTTTTGCTAAACAACTCAGAATCGTCCAAAACGGGAAGATCAGTAAAAAAAATTTTTTAATTTATCAACGCCAACAGGGCGTAATTCAAAGGTATATGCCCTTTTGGTTTTATAAAAATTTTTCTGAAAGTCAAAAGGGCGTATAAAGAAAATTATGTTTTTTATTATAAAACATGAAAATAATGCAGCATCGCAGAAGTAATATTATAGAACTGGTGAAAAATGAAAAATTAAACTATAAAAAGGAGTAAAATGAGCAACGAAAAAAATTTTTTTTTAATTTTCTTAAAATTGTCAAATTTTTTAGTCAGTTTTATTTGACTCTATTTGAAATTCGCGAAAATTACCCAATTTTTTTCTCTTTTCTTATTTTGAAGCTATTTTGTAAGATTCAAATCAAGAAAAAATTAACTCTTTTAAAAAATGACTATGATGATTAATAGTATATTACACTACACAGTAAAAAAATTTTCGTAAAATTTAACATAAAATTTTGTGTAGATGTTTTTTTTACATAAAATTTATGTTAATTCTACACAAACGGTTTGTATTGATCAATCCATCCATTTTTTAACACACTCAAGTGTTAATTCAAAGTAAAACTACACTTTTTTAATGTTACTGGCCAACCAACACAAAATTTATGTTAAAGAATTCTTCATATATAGTCACGTATGCCACACAAGATAGACATGTAAATGTGATAGCTTCAACGTCATTTTAATTTAGTGGATTTTAATTTGTGTCATTACGTAAAATACTTAAATGCAGCTAATAAATATACAATTGTAGTGTATAGCAATTAAAAACTAAGTAAATAAAGGGTAATTTATATTAAAACATCCGATAACAGAATTGTAACCTTAAAATTCATTACAAGGTTAATGTCCTTTCTAGTGTGAATCTAGAAGACAGAATAAATTTTAAATTATGAGAAAATAAATAAAATAAGAAAAATTATAAATTTTATGATTATGAATCTAGCAGACATGTTGATTTTTTTTGACAAATTATTTACAAGTTAAAAAATACTTAAAAAAAATTACACGAATAATTCTTCAAATTTTCTACAAGTGAAATTTTTTTTTTTTAATTTTTTTGTAATAATTTTTTCATTAAAAAAAATTGTAAAAATTTTCAGATGTCGGCTAACTTAATTTTCATTTATTTTTTTGAATTAGACAAAAAAATAAATAATTGAAATTAATAAATTATTAGAAAATAAACTTACAGTTTTTTTAATTTCCTACATGTGCATTTTTCCTTTAATTTATTATTTTCAATTGCTCATGTATTTTTTTTAATCACAAAATATATATATATTTAAATTATTAGTAAAACTCACATATTTGACAGCTGATCTGAGTAACACAAAGAAAAAGTTACAATCAACACTTTATTTGTGTTATGGATAACATTTAAGTGTGTAGAAATCCGAGAATCAGCCAATGAAAGTTTTAACATATTTTTGTGTTACTTTTAACACAGAATTATGTTGATTTCATCAATACAAACATTATGTGTAGAATTAACATAAATTTTGTGTAAAAAAATCATCTACACAAAATTTTATGTTAAATTTTACGAAAATTTTTTTACTGTGTATTAGGGCAGAAAGTTTGAGATTTCTGCACTGCGCGCCATGATGCCCGAGGCGTAGCCGAGGGCATCACGGCGCGCAGTTCAGAACTCTCAAACTTCTGCCCGTGTAGTGTATACTATTTTTCTTTATAGCCGGTCGAAAGTACGTAAAATATTTCATGTACTGTATCGAGAAAAAATTGATGCCTGCCCCCGACATTTGCGGCACGAGCGAAGCGAGTGCTGCTGGTCGGGGGGGGGGGGGGGCAGGCATAAAAAAAATCTAATGTAAAATCAAATAAAAAATAATTAAAAAACATTTTTTTTTTAAATTTTTAGATTAAATAAAACTGAAATTTAACCGGTGACGTTATCCGAGTCGTCTAAGGCGGATGGCCTATAGAGAATTCGGACTAGCTTACCGGCCAGGCGTGGGTTCGAATTCCAAGCTGGTCTTAGAAACCAACTTGGTTGATATTCGGCCCTTGCCGCGTAGGTTAAGATTTACACAACCCAAAAAGACCCAACGTACCACTCCCAACAGTTAAAAGTCGGCGATATGACCACAGCAGTTAAAACCGACTCTAAATAATAATAAATAAAAAAAAAAAAAAAAAAAAACTGAAATTTCTTGAATTCAACAAATATAATAAAGATTACTCTCGGTTAAAAAAAGAAAAAATTAGCATTTTATCTGAAAATAACAATAATTAATAAAAAATCAAATTAAATTGTTGTTACTGCGTACATTTTTCTAAATAATTCATTAATTAAATAAAGTTGATACATTTTACACACGTCACTGTCAAACTGAATCTCAGTTGAACCTGGTTATAAGTTACATCGGATGATCTACTCACTCTTACGACAGTTATATTTTTATCTATTACACAAGACTATTATACAAGTTGTTATTGATGAATTTCTCTACTGATGCCATTACGTGGATTAGGTCTTATGTGACTCAAAGAAAGCAGCAGGTGTTTGCTAATGAGTGCGCATCCTCTTGGAGGAATGTATTAAATGGTGTGCCACAAGGCAGTGTGCTTGGCCCTTTATTGTTCTCGCTTTATATTTCGGATCTCTCTCAACAGCTGAGCTGTCGATATTTGCTTTATGCTGATGATTTAGTAATATACTTTCCCTGCTATCCAGAACAGATAAATGAATGTGTTGCTGCCCTGAATGCGGAAATAGTTAAAATTTTAGAATGGTGCAATATCAATTACCTTAAGTTAAATGCATCGAAGACGAAAACTGTGATTTTTGGTAGTAGAGTTAAAGTTAACTGTAATAATTGTAAGTATGCTGATTGTATTCGCGTAAATGATTGCATTATTCACTACGATACGACAATTAAGTATCTTGGCGTGTTAATTGATAGCACTCTCACCTGGGAAAATCAGGTTATGAGTGTTTGTAATAGGGCAATGCGGGTTCTGGCGCAGTTGAAGATTAATAATGAAATCTTCAACGAAAAACTGCGTATAAAGCTTGTCACCACGTTAATATTCCCAGTGTTTGATTATTGTTATGCGGCTTGCTGCAATATTACTAATTACTCGCAAATGCGATTACAGCGCAAAATGAATTGCTGTGTTCGCTATATCTATTAAATTGCGAGGGCTGAACACATTACTCCGTACTTTAAGATGCTAGGTTGGTTAAAGCTGAGTGACAGAAGAAACTACTTTATAGCATGCCTATTTTACAAAGAAATATATTTAAATTATCGTCAGCTATTTAAATGTCACTTAGAATTTTTGCCGGTTGCGTTGCGTAGAGGCGATGTAAGGGAAGATTATCTGCGGCTACCTAGATCTAATTGTTGTATGTATGATAACTCGTTTCTTGTTCGTGGTATACGCATCTGGAATGCGCTGCCAGCTGAAATTACAAAAGCCGAAAGTTTCGAAATATTCCGTAATGTGCTATGATTATTATTTCCAAAATTATTGATCTGCTATATTGAACGTTTATTACTGCTATTGAAGGTTGTTGAGCTTTGTATAACACAAGTATTATTTATAAGCATGATTAACATGTTATTACTGTTAATTACTATATTTATTTTGATTTTATTTTATATATCTAAAACTCTGTACATCATACACTAATTATAAATGTATATTTAATGATGATTCTGAGGAAGCCTAGGCTCCAGAATCCAATAAAATTATTAACTATCTATCTATCTATCTATCTATCTATCAATCTATCTATCTATCTATATCTCTATCTATATATGAAATATTTCATGTAAGTAGAAGAAAGAAAGAAATATAACCAAGTTGTATTGTACCATCAATCGTAAATGATCAGCGTAAACAAAACATAGTTAGTAACAAATGACTAATGTTAGTCGCGGTAGCAAAAGCATTTGCTCCCGCTGTTATAGAAGGCGAATGTGTAGCTTAATCAATGCACGAATCTTTAACTTTCTGCCGTGAAATAGGTGCAAAAGATGCGTACTTTCGACCGAGGAATAAAGAAAATATATTTTTTTACTCGACGGGCAGAAAGCGTCAACTTTCGGCCCGCTGCGCTAAATGAAATTGCCGCTTCCTGCCTTCGTCGAGCAAAAAAATAGTATACACTCCACGAGAAGTAAATAAGAAAGCCTCAGATCACATGTTTGTTGACCTCGGCTTCGCCTCAGATTACCACAAATTAAAAATTTTTCTTTTAAATTTATTTTTTTTTTTTAATTTATTAAGGATTAGTTTTTTGATTTGGAATAAAATTATAATCTGTATTATTCATTATAATATACTTATTATTCATTCATATTATTCATACACGGAAAGAAAATTGTACGAAAAATTACAATGAAAACATCGTAATTTTTAGTATCGGATATTGCAGTGCCGGACCAGTAATTTATACGATGCAACATCGTAAATTTCTATCATTCAAATTAAAAAGAAGTTTAGGTCACCGAAAAAATAATTCTGTATCATCCAGGAATCGAACCCGGTGTCCTCTCCGCCTCAAGTCCAAGGTTTATTCCCTCACGCTATCGGAGGGATTAACTAAAGTTTCTATTCAGTCACATAATAAGACCCTCGATACAGTAGTTGGTTATCTTTCGGTGGTGGCGTCGCAAACTACTAGACTCTGTCTCTCTTTTATTAAAACATATAGTATGCGTCCTTATTCACTTGCTCTTACGGAAAAAAAATTTACTAAATAACATCGTAATTTTCAATAATTCAAATTGTATTCTGTAGACGGCAGCATCGTAAAAATCGAGATACTGAAAGTCTAGTCCTGGATTACGATGTTACTATAGTAATTTTTCATAGGATTTTTTTTTCGTGTATATATTTGATTGCAAAATGCACTTGGAAATCATGATGTAAAAATAGGTACTATCTGCAGATAGATTCTAGTTAAATTCCAAATGGACGCCACTTCTATGTAAGATGGGACTGACCTGCATGCGCGCGGTACTGACAACCATCTGAGACAAATAAATCTCAGATGGCTCTGAGCGCCATCTCGGATTGAACTGAAATAAACGGAAACTGTACTTACTACAGTCTACATAGAAGTAGTAACCATTTGTAAATTTTTTTCACTATAGATGGAACTAGGTTCCATCCAACATGGAAACCAGTTAAATCTCGTTTTTTCCGTGCAGGTCGTGCATTTAATTTTTTAATTCTCAAAATTACAATACTATGTAATGTATCCGCATAACTTTACCTTATTTAGAAGTTGCAAAAAATAAAAGAATTTTTTTTTTTTAATTCAAAAAATCCCATTTTTGAAGAAACAAAAAACACAGTTCTAAAAATTTCAGGATCGTTGAAGATCAGTGCAAGGTATTGTACAAAAAAAAATTGAGCCAAAATTTTAATGTCAACCGTCATTTTTGACGATTTTCGAAAATTCAAAATTTGACAAATTTGGCATTTTTCAAAATTTTTTTCCAAAATATTTTTTTTTCAATATCTCAAATAATATACATTTTCATTTGCTGATGATGATTCAATGTAATAATTTGAATATTTGACCATTGAAAACTTTAGATTCATAGCATGTATGAGCCCATAAAGTTCCTAAATTTTTCACTAAGTCAGGTAAATGAATTAACAAGTGATTATTTAATTTATTGTTAAACCAAAACAATGACGTATCGTCAAAATTAAAATGGTCTTAAAAAAATTAAAATATAACGATTTACAGTTGAATTTTTAATATTGATAATTTTAAACATTATAATTTACAGTAAAATATTAAAAATATACAGAAGTATGTACAAAATCTTCAGTCATAGAAGAAGTTGACTCTTGCATTTTTTTAACTAATAAACATTCGTAAAAAATTGTTGATTTTCATTAAATAACATAAATTATATAAATAATAAGCCGCCACACTTCATCACCTTGTAGATTTAGTTTATAAGAATGATGAGATGTGCATCAACTCATCGATCGTACGGTGTAGGGGTTAGTTATCGGTCTGGCAAGCGCGCGGCTCGGGTTCGAATCTCGGTTAGAACGGAATGCGAATTTCACTTTATTTCTTTAAGTAGCGAAAGTTAGGTTCAAATTAAGAGTCAAACGGTCTAAACTTGCATTAGCTCTACATCAAAATTAAAATAAAAAAATGACACTTAAAAAGTTCTTTTTTTATCATTTTTTTTCAAATCGCATGGGCCAGACTTGAAAATTAACTATTATTATTATTACTATCATACTGTTATTGTGTTGTTATTATTATTATCATAAAGTAGGGCACAGGGGTTTAATATTGGACCTAATTTTTATTTCTACCAGCTCCGACTTTGGACCTGCTAGTGTCAAAAACGGAAATTTCGGCCACTACAAGGTCTAAAGTCGGAGTTAATTTAACATGCCACTAGAGTCTACTTTGAGCCCATAAGTCCGAGTGGAATACTACTTATGGAGGTTCTATGTCGGCGTTAAATTTCGACTCGGGAATTTCAATGCATTAAGATTATTATGATTCTGAAAGTACCTAAAGCTTAATGAAAAATCCGAACCGAAGGATTTTTAGTTGTCGCTAATCATCGAAGGGAAGGAATGGTAATCTTGGGCTTGTGGTTCAATGGGCCGGAAACAGTGAAGCTGTTTGATAGTTGTTCGTGATTTTCCAATTGAAGAATCTAAATAGACACTCGTTTTTTATTTTCAATCATCACTTTAAACTTGACATACTTAATAAACAGCGACACTGTCTAACAGATGAACATTGAGCCATAATACATGTTGATAGAGAAGCTGCAGGGAACTATCGCAGGAAATGTTTTATTTATGCTCACGTATCAGCATTTTTTTTTTTGCGTTAATTGCATGGGAAGTAGAAAAATTAATCATTGGAAAACTGAAGCTAAGAATTAAAAAATTGAATTTTTTTCGAGTTCTTTGAATTTTGGAAAAATGGCTGCGACCAAGTGCTGCCCTGATATAAAATAAAGCGAAAATTAAAAAAAGGGTAAATGTAAATTGTCACCGTCCGAAAAGGAATAATTAAATTTTTTGGAACGAATAATAGTCGAAGGGGTTGTAGTTATAATTCTTAACGTTTGTTGCCGTTGAGCATAAATATAAATCCCGGAGTGACGAATCGACTGTTAAGTTTTAATGAAACAACGCGACGAGGCGACTGTTTATTAGGGGACGGACGGGCAAGACGGAGAGGGTGGGTAAAATGAATAATCGTTTTAAATCGCTGGTCGGTCGATAGAAACATTTTAAACAGCAATCTATCAATCTGTTATGTAACTACACTTACCGTTATCGATAAAGCATTGGTTTTGCATACTTGTGGGAATTTTTTTTATAAATATTGAAATTTAGGAAAAAAAAAAAATTTTAAATCGTAAGTATGCAGTACTTAGTTTAATGTTGTTAAGGACGATGCAGATTTGATTTTTTTTCTTCATATTCAGGACGCGGTTGATATTTTTGCGACGATTGTTTTGATTGAAATGTATTTTCCAATCAGTATTCGTTTTACGCGACCTGAGTATTCATTTTGCCCGCCCTGGTAGGGCAAAACGGATAATGTTGACTTTTTTTTTTTTTTAATTTCGAAGAAGAATTTCTTTGTTATTATTTTTATTTTACTTTAATTATAAACTTCAATTACCCAAAAAATTATTAGCCAAAGTTAAGAATGGATATGATTGTAATATATATTTGTTATTTCATTTTCAAATTAACATATCCGTTTTGCCCGTCCTTCCCCTAGATTTAAAATTTTTCACTCCGTTCTATTAGACTCCCGGTTGCCACGCGAGACTTACTCCAATCCCAACTGTTAAATACCTTGGATTAATTAACAAGACAATAAAATAAATAACGATAATAGTAACGACAGAAGCGACGGTGCGAGCGCAAGTGGATCTGCTGAGTGAGACTATAATTGTTGTAACGTTATTCACCCGGTAGCTGAATTCAGCTCGTAATTAAACTTGTTGCTGGCCGTCGTTAACTTCATTTTTAAAATCCCATGTCCCGCTCGGAAGATAACCGACTAATTACTGTCAAAACCGGCTAATTATAAATTTCATTTATCTCTCGTGAAGTTATTTATTTGCCTAATTGCATCGATCGCTAATGAGACGACGCTTAATGAAAAAAAGGCAATTGCTTTCGACAGATGAAATTATTTTTCCTGAATTTTAATTCTGACCCGCTGATTAATCATCGATGCTGCCGTCTCGTTAAACTCGGACCACTATTAAATTTTAACGAAAAATCACCTCGATTATTAACGAGGCAATGAAACAAAAGTCAAAAGTCATTTTAAATTCAAATTCTCAAATAAAACTTTTCGCGCGTCAATTTAAGCTCACAAAAAAACTAATAGACTTCCCACTCAGCATTTAAAATCCCCATCACTCACAAATAATTTAACTCTTTGTAAACATAGCCTGGATATTCTGATCAAAATAAACAAACCGTCTGAATTTATTTACCATTCAATAAAAGATGAATTAATTATCCAATAAATCCCTTTTTAAACTTATAATTTTATTATACCCATGTTATAATAAATTTTAAGTTACGAGTATAATATTATAATCCCGATAAAGCATCAAGTGATATATTTCCCTGTGAAACAAATTATAAAAAAAATATTCTCCAGCCGTTCCAATTCAAATTTATACAAATATATATATTATTATAATGTCATAAATTTCCGAGGTGGAAATCTAACTCGCACGCACAGGAAATGAGCCAGGATTTATTTTTAATGGATAAAAAGACGAACGAAAGTGTGCTCATATGCACTGGAATAGAGCAATCTATATGTAAATGACATATGCTTTCACATAAAAAATTCTCTGACACGTTTTTGCGTCATATGTGCATTTAAATTTTTACTTTTTAAATTTTATCATTTTAAAAAGAAACTTTTCATATCAAGTACTTTGAATTCATTAGGTATCAAATTTACTCAGCTCTCTCATCTAAAATTCAACTTTAAATTTACTTACTCGAGAGTAGTGCAAGCATCAATTTTTTCACTTTAAATTTTTCTTTTTTTGTTATTAAACTTTTTTTAACAAGCAACGCTTAAGAATCTTTCCGATACTTGGCTGAACTATTCAACTAAGCAAACTATCACAAAATAACACACAAACTTTTTAACAATGAACGAGGTTTTAAAAAAATTAAACTGTCATTTCAAGAACGAAACTTTAAGAAAAATTGTCACTTATTTTTATAAAAATACCTTCACTAAAAATTGAAAAAAAATTTCAATCTTAAAGTTTTTAATACAATTTTTTTTTAATAAAATTTATTATTAAATAATAGTACTAATAATGAGACTTGTCACTTATTAGACAAACGTTGTTTTGTGATGCACGCGGGCAACTGGCTGTCGACGCATCTATATCTTCTGAGGCGGGTGTTATAATACAAAAGCATGTCTTGGCAATTGCGCGCGCCTGTTTAGCGGTATATATTTTAATAATCGACGGCGCAGGCGTTTATATCGCGCGCTTTTTTTCCTAAAACGCACTATGTTCCCTCATTAACAATCGTCACAGACATATATATAGATAATTACAGATTACAAGATAAAAAAAAATCATTAAAATTTTTTTGACAAATTAAAAGTCAACTGGTAAAATATCGAAGCCAATGTTGAAATTGAATAATAATTTTTGCTGAAAAAAAAGAAGTTTTTTGAATAGTTTAAATTTGTATGTTAATATTGTGTTTACCATAAATTTGCTTGTTTTAAATACGAGTTAATGAATTTTAATTTTAAAATGACACTTTCGCAATCGATGCTTACAAGCTATTATTTATAAATTAACGCCTCGAGTGATAAATATTTATATTTTGCTCATAGAATTTTTTTTAAAACCAGACTTGGTAAAACAAATAAAAGAAAATTTGTTCAAGTATCCTAATTATCTATATTATTAAAAGAAAAAGAAAAATTTTGTGGCCAGGATAGTCATATGATAAAATCGGCTTTTTTTAGTGAAATTTAGTGTCCTTGCAAAGGACTTGATATGAATTTATGCCTTTTCGAGAGTTCATTGTAAGTATTTAGGCTGCATTCGAAAATACTCTATCTCTAGATACATAATTAAGAAATGGACTTATATCTTGTGAACTATTGACATTTTTTAAAATATAAACTCACCCCGACATTACACTTATCGAGACCTTTCATTTAAGTACCCACATCAATTTTTCATATATTTAATTATTTATATATATATGTATATATATATATATATATATATATATATATATATATATATATATATATATGAAAATGCATGTGGGTACTCAAATGAAAGCTCTTGATGAGTGTAATATCGGGATGAGCTTATATCTTCAAAAACGTCAATAATTAAGAAATGACCTTGTATCTTGAGAACTATTGACATTTTTAAAGATATAAGCTCACCTTTCATTTGAGTACTCATATCAATTTTTCATATATTTATATATATTATATATGTATATATGAAAAATATATGAAAATGCATGTGGGTACTCAAATGAAATCTCTTGATGAGTGTAAAATCGGTATAAGCTAATACCGATTTGTGAACTATTGACATTTTTAAATATATAAACTCATCCCGACATTACACTCATCGAGACCTTTCATTTGAGAACCCACATCAATTTTTTATATATTTATATATATTATACTAGCTGTTACTCTCCCGCTCCGCTGAGCGCTTTAAAGAGTGGCATTTTTAGATCTAGACTTGAAATTTAATTAGAGTATTGTTTTGACTTGCACAGATTCCCAATTCTATCGAATTGGCATACACCTTTTATCCATGTAATTATTCGAGCTAATATTCATTGTAACTTTCAATGTGCAATCATTATAACATTCCCGTGTCTTTCTTACAAAAACCCTAGTAGAAATAATCGAGTTTTCACTCGATATAAACCAGTAACTGGCCAGCGATATAGAGTAAAAACTCGAAATCGCGCCACCTACAACTAAATCATAAACATTGGTCACACTGACACTATACTTTTACGAGTGTGTATGTCTGTTTATTTTTTTTTATTAACCTGTACGCATTATTATTTATCTCCAATAAAAAATAGTTATTTTATTATTTCATTGTTAGATACATTATTATTAATTTATTAGTCTAATAATTTTATCTATTATATAATATAAATATAAATGAAACTTTTAAATCATTTCGTTTATTAAACATCACTTTTATTTTTTTTGACTGTTTTATTAACCCTTGATAACCTGAAAATTCTCAATTGACAGTTTCACGAAGGCCGCCATGTTTTGTTAGATCTCTTGTAAAACTGGCCAGTTACTTGACAGAAACTCGATATTACACTGGCCAGTTACTGGTTTAAGTCTAGTCAAACTGGCCAGTTACTGGCTAAAAACTCGATTTCATTTCTACTAAGGAATGAATAATAATTGATATGAAAAAAAAAATTTGTAATGAGCATTGAAAGTTTCAGTTAAAGAAATTGCAGGTCTCATAAGTGAAGAAATCTGCCTAATATATAAACATAACCAATAGAATTAAAAAATTTATTTTAAACAAATGACAATCGAATAGAATAAATTTCGTTGCAATAAAAATTCATTATTTATGAGTCAAAAAATATAGGTTCCGAATAAGTAATCACCACCATATCATATACTAAAACCTTCTCCGAAACACACTACATCTTATGGTATAAGTATTATTCCCATCGGTTCAGTAGTTTTCACAGTATAACCGGACAAAAAAATCGGCTCTCCATTTATTAGTATAGAATAGATATGTATAAATGAAAAATATATAAAAATTCATGTGGGTACTCAAATGAAAGCTCTTGTCTCATAATTAAGAAATGACCTTGTCAACTATTGACATTTTTAAAAATATAAGCTCACTCTGATATTACACTCATCGAGACCTTTCATTTGAGTACCCACATCAATTTTTCATATATTTATATATATAAATATATATATATGTTTAAATGAAAAATATATCAAAAATACATGTTGGTACTCAAATGAAAGCTCCTTGATGAGTGTAACATCGGGATGAGCTTATATCTTTAAAAAAGTCAATATTCAAAAAAGTACAGTGCAATTTAACAAAATTAATTATTTAATAAAGCAAAATTTTATTTATTTATAGTCCACAAGTCACGGCAGTTACATAGTGACTGCAAGGTTGCTAGTGAGTAATTAAATTTATTTTATAAATTTTACTCGAAAAAATTAAAATTTCAAATTTTTAAATGCTGACAATAATCTTCGCATTTATCAAAAAAATAATTGTTTATTATTATTAAACTTTATCACAGCCTTAACTTATAAATTAAAAAATTCTTAACAAAAAAACAAATAAATTTTCTTTACTCACAATATTATTGTTTGGTATCGTAATGCTTGCCTTATCGAGTGGGTCTCGGCAACAGCACTATCTGCTTAAAACTGACCAGCAATTGTGACCAATACAATAAATATCGTCACTAGATCGGCGAATAAATTTAAAGCAACAAAATACGCATTCCATGTAGCCAAACTTATCGCCCACGAACACGATCCGATTCTGTCTCTGCATCTGCAAGTGTAAGTGTATTAATTATTCTGACGCAAACTCAAATTATTTACCAATCACTTACGTATGTTGTATGTTGTATATTTGATAAAAAAAAAAATAAAATAATAAATAGTATTTTTTTCTATTAACTTTATCGCGTCGTTTATTTTTAAAAAAGCAGGAGGGAATTGACACAACTGATACGCTTCAGTAACGATGATCCGGCCACACGCGTGCGTGACAATCCACAGTTGACGCTGAAACAGAAAAAACAATTAAACAATGTCCTTATATTCCCGAATGGTTTATAAGTATTTGACAATCGAATACAGCATAAATTGCTTTATAAAATATTCAATTTCTACATTATTTTTTTTTTATTTATTCATCAAGGGATTAGGGATGAAAAATAGTATTTTTTTTCTCATCCCCTACGGATCAATTTGGTGTTGGTTTTCTCTTATCATCACCATCTCCCCTTTTTCTTCACTTTTAAGCCACAAAAGTGTTTATTTTCATGCCTGCGCATTGGCAATAAGCCTTAATTTTCCATCATTTATTATTTTTGTATATGTTACAATTATAAACATACACAGAAAGAAAAGTTTCTTGACTGGAAAACAAAATTCTTGGCTCAAGAAAATTTTCGGGTGCCTGAAAGAAAACCTAAGTTGTGTTGGCCGAAGTAAAAATTTTTCTTTAAATTCTATTCTTGGTGAAAGTCATTTTTTCTTAATTCAAATTATCATAAATACTTGATACAATAAATTTTTATATTTGATCAAGATTTTTAGATACTTTAGGGAAGCAGCGTCACCTACTTCAGCTGAGAAAAAAATTTTCTCAGCTTGAGAAAATTTTTCTCTTGAATATTTGATACCCATTTTATATCATTTTAGCGAGCAATTATACATATTGAATGAAATAAAATGATTCAATATTATTTGATCTTCCCATTTGATATATTAATCAATAAAAATATGAATGAAAATTTACTTCTATCGAGATATTTAATTTTTTGGAGCAAGAAAGAAATTGTCTCAAGACAAGAAAATTTACTTCTATCAAGACTAAATTTTTTGGAGCCACACGGAAAAAACGAGATTTAACTGGTTTCCATGTTGGACGGAACCTAGTTCCATCTATAGTGAAAAAAATTTACAAATGGTTACTACTTCTATGTAGACTGTAGTAGGTACAGTTTCCGTTTATTTCAGTTCAATCCGAGATGGGGCTCAGAGCCATCTGAGATTTATTTGTCTCAGATGGTTGTCAGTACCGCGCGCATGCAGGTCAGTCCCATCTTACATAGAAGTGGCGTCCATTTGGAATTTAACTAGAATCTATCTGCAGATAGTACCTATTTTTACATCATCATTTCCAAGTGCATTTTGCAATCAAATATATATGAATAATATGAATGAATAATAAGTATATTATAATGAATAATACAGATTATAATTTTATTCCTAATCAAAAAACTAATCTTTAATAAGTTTAAAAAAAAATAAATTAAAAAAAAAAATTTTAATTTAAAATTAAAAAATTGAAAAAAAAAAAAAATTAAAAATTAAAAAAAAAAATTAGAAATTAAAAAATAAAAAAAAAAATTAAAAAATTAAAAAAAAAAATTAAAAATTAAAAAAAAAATTAAAAATTAAAAAAAAAAATTTTTAATTTAAAATTAAAAAATTAAAAAAAATTTAATTAATTAAAATTTTTTTTTTTAATTTTTTAATTTTAATTTTAATTTTAATTTTTTAATTTTAAATTAAAAATTTTTCTTTTAAATTTATTTTTTTTTTTAATTTATTAAGGATTAGTTTTTTGATTTGGAATAAAATTATAATCTGTATTATTCATTCATATTATTCATATATATATTTGATTGCTAAATGCACTTGAAAATGATGTAAAAATAGGTACTATCTGCAGATAGATTCTAGTTAAATTCCAAATCGACGCCACTTCTATGTAAGATGGGACTGACGAGCATGCACGCAGTACTGACAACCATCTGAGACAAATAAACCTCAGATTGCTCTGAGCCCCATCTCGGATTGAACTGAAATAAACGGAAACTGTACCTACTACAGTCTACATAGAAGTAGTAACCATATTTAAATTTTTTTCACTATAGATGGAACTAAGTTCCGTCCAACATGGAAACCAGTTAAATCTCGTTTTTTCCGTGTAGAAGCTGAATTTTCTCAAAACAAGAAGATTCTATTATTATTATTATTGCTTTATTTTAAGTCGCTTTCAACAACAAGGTCATTAGCGACTTCTGTATTAAAAATAATTTACGTTGAATTAAATTATATTACAATAGATTAAATAATTAACTTTTAATTAAATAACAATTCCCCATTAAAATTTTTTCAAATAATTTGATCAATTTTAGAAATGAAATTGCACGATGGCATTGATCTTGGTTGTTGAGTATTGTTAAGGTATTACCCTTGCGACTTCCGTCGTCAAAAGTTTATGCTAGAGTGTACGGTACACATACCGGATAGTCATTATTGACAAGCCTAAAACATTTTGCTGTTTATGTACTTATTTCAGCCAATCACGAACGAGAAACTGATCGTTTGAAAAGTCTGGCAACACTGCGTGAGCATTAAGATATTTTTTTGCTCGACGGGCAGAAAGCGTCAACTTTCGGCCCGCTGTGTTAAACGAAGTTGCCTCTTTCTGCCTTCGTCGAGAAAAAAAATAGTATACACTCCACGGGAAGTAAATAAGAAAGCCTCAGATCACATGTTTGTTGACCTCGGCTTCGCCTCGGCCAACAATTACATGTGATCTAAGACATTTCTTACTTTACTTCCCTAGGTGTGTAATATACTATTATAGTGGTTATACTAGTGTTTTGGACTAGCTGTAGACTAACCTCTGTTTTGATACATGCGTTTATTTATTTATTTACATACATTTATTTGGAAATATAGTAACAATGTCTGAAAAATCGACTTATAAAAGACGATTCATGAAAAAAAGTCCTTGAAAAACGACAGAAATCTCTAGCACATATGCAAATAACTATACAAATAACAAATAGAAAAAAAATAATTGACAATATTGTTTTGTTTTTTCACAAAAATAAGTAATTAAATTTTTGTGTTTATATGTATTAACTAATTTTAAATTTAAGTATTTTTTATTATTTCATCTGACTATTATTTTTATAACTTATGAAAGATTAACATATATTATTATATTAAAATTGTTAACTTTTTGAATTTTTAATAAATATAAAAAAAAAATTAAAATAATTCAGCCGACATTTAAAAATTTTTAGAATTTTTTTTTATTGAAAAAATGATTACAAAAAAAAAAAAAATTTCACTTGAAAAAAACTTCAAAAACTGTAAATGCAATATAAAAAAAAAATTTTTTTTTCTTATTTAATTATTAAAAAATCAAAAATTAAAAATGTCGACTAACTTTAGTATCATAAAAAAATACTTATTTTCATAAAATAATCATAGTTTTTTTTTTAAATAAATAAAATTAATAACTATAATATTACACCTAACGTAAATTAAACTTTTCAAATTTGTCAGCGCATGCGCATCTCATACTTCTTTCGCGGCTCACAAAACTTGCGCTGTTGCCACAGCTTTATTAACGTATCCCCTCCTCGGTTAAAGTCTGGTAAATTTTTCATTACTTATTAATAAATATCTCTGAAACTGTGTGGTAATTATCAATGAATTTTTTTTTTTAATTGTTTAGTTGTTAGTTAACGTTACTCTAGTTTTTTAAAAAGATCCTAAGAAAAGTTTCTAAGATATAAAAATGTTTGTAGGTAAATTTTTCGATATCCCGTATACTGTAATGTATAAGAGCGTTCAAAACTCAAACTTTGAAATTAAATATCTCGGAAACTAGATGGTCAAAAATTCTCAAATTGCGCCAATCGACGCAGAATTATATGAACATTAATCTGTCAAAATTAAAAAAAAATCCTAAGAAAACGACTTTGGCGAGGGTACTACCTTAAATAAATTTTCTTGGATCAAGATACGTATTTCTTAAAGCAAGAGAATTAATTTTGTTGGAATAAGTGAAATTTCTTGTGTAAAAAAAAAATTTTTTTTTCGCTCAAGAAAATAATTAGAAAGAAAAATATTTTCTTGGCTCAAGTGAACCTTTTTTTCTGTGTACAATTATAAACTCATTAGCTACTTATTTTTTTAAGTTCGATAAAAAAGTATTTTTTAAAATTATATTTATTGTGAAATTTAAAGAACTAACAACGTGTTTTAATTAAGAAATCTTTTAATTAAAATTGAAACTTTTGGATGATTTATGGGAGTAAATTACAATAAAAAAATAATTTTTTAGTGTTAATATATTCGTTTAGCTTATCTTATTTTAATTACCATATTTGTGGGTAGATAACAAGACATTAATCAAACTGATCTATTTTTCCAAATGTGTTATATTTACTTTTTTAATTAAATAGCGACGATAAATTATGATTAAATGTTCTATGTTTAATTTCTCATTAGTATTTTTTTAGAACTCTAATATTTATTTTTTTTTTATACTTTAAATTGGAATTAAACGGAGAAGAGGAAAAATTTATGATAACATTAGTCGATAAGAATTAAATTTTGTAGATTTACCTGCCGATGATATTGAATTACCACCAACTGTTGGTGTTTCTTCGAGTAATCCATTATGAGCACACACGCGATTTTACAGATTTATTTTTATTTTTTCAAGCTTATGTTAATTGAGTTTATTTAAAATGATTCAATTATTTATTTTAAATTTTTAAGATTTTTAAATTATTTTTTTTTAATGAAAATAATCTAATTTTCAATAAAAAATTTATAATCAAATAATTACAGTAAATTATTTCTTCAATAAAAAAGCAAATTTAAGATGAAGTAATTATTGCAAAATTGAATCTATTGAAAATTATATAATTTTTTGATAATTTATTTTAATTAAAAATTATTTCAAATAAAAATTTCAGTGGCCAAAATAAATATCACATAATTTTTCATTTTTAAAAAGAAAATATAAATTTAGTGAAGAGAATATTTAAGAATAAAAATTGTAGTCTCAATTTAGTGTATCACACAATTTTTATTATTTTAGTTCACTCGAATAAAAAATTAAAAAATACCAAATTTAAGAAAAAAAAAATTTTACTTAATTATTTATTAAAAAATGAAATGAGTCAATTTTTAAATAAAGAAAATAAAAAGATTGTAAATGCCAACTTCATCTTTAAAAAAATTATTTTTTTTTTGATATTCAGTAAAATTAATTTCAAAAGTAAAAAAGAATGTTTTTTTTTTTTCTAAAATTTTGTTTTTTAATTTTTAATCACTCCAAATTTTCTTAAATTTTAATGAGAAATAAATCTATCCTTTTTATATTTTAAAATTAACTTAAAAAATAAATAAATAAATCTGTATTTTTTACACTAGAACATTTTTGAAAATTAAAAAAAAAATATTCATCGACCGCGACACTAAAAATACTCGACATTCACTTTCACTTTAAAAAAAAAAAAAAATACATTTTTTCAATTCCGAACCCGAATAAATAAAAAAAAGCATACTGACAGTTTTTTTGACTTCCACTTTCTTTCAAAAAAAAATCATCCATGTTTTTTTGTCTCTTCGCAAATTTTTTATAAAAATCCGCCATCTTGTCTCGCCCCTTCAATCTTCACACTAGAAAATTAATTGACAATTAATAACTCAAAAATTTAATAATTAACCAAAAATATCAATTATTAATGACAATAATTGAATAATAATATTTATTATAAATAAAAATTAAGTTAGCCGACATCTAAAAATTTTAAGAATTTTTTTTATTAAAAAAATTATTACAAAAAAATTTCATTTGTAAAAAACTTTAGAAACTTTAAGTACAATTTTTAAAAAATATGTTTTTGTTTTAATTTAATTAATGGATAAAAAATTAAGAAATTGAAAACGACGGCTAACTTTAGTATTGTAAATTATAATCATAATTATTGCTTAAATGCTAGCCGGTTTATTTAAAATAAATATTTTTTTATTATTTATTCCTAAATATTTATTTCATACCATAAAAATTACTTACTAAGGTAAAAGCCCCAATTATTGACGGGGGTCTAAATATTGACACCCTAAATTATTTTTAAATATATTAAATTATCTGTAATAAGAATAACGATCAAATAAATTTTTATTAAATTCTAATTAATTAAAAAATTGAAAAAAATCACATTCAGTTCAAAATATTAAATATTAATTATTGAAAAAAAATAAAGTTACCACCAGTTCATCAAATCAGCTTACGAGCGTCTATTTTCTTAACAACTTTGGTTAGAAAAGCATTTTTTTTAACTGCCGAGTTTAAATTAATTTTTTCATGTAATTATGTGATCTATTTTTTTTTTTAATTAACAATATATGAAATATTTATAAAATTAAATAATCGAAATTAATTGTATGCTTTATGATATTTAAATAATGGGAGTCAATAACTAGTTCATAACTTTTATGGTTGTAACGTCCACGTTTTCCACAAAAAATTATAAAAATAAAATAATTTATTTGTCCCCGGCTCGAAATTTGCTCGCCGGAGTCCAGGGTCATAAACGGGGATTACATTATCAATAACAAAATAATAAACAAAACACTTTATTTTAAATAAATCGAAGAAAAAAGGAAAACCTCTTTATTGGCCTGATCATGTTAATAAACGATATAAACAATATAAACAAATTAAACAATATAAACAATATATTAGAACACTCTTCTCACACATACTCTCACTCACCGTGAGCGTCAAAATCGCGAACCAGACCAGCTGCACTACTCGAGAGCGAATGGATGCTGCTCACTGCGTACCTGCCACTGGCATCCGGTGACAGCCTGCTCGAGCATCCTTGCACCTTCACTTTTGCACTATCAGAAGAGTCGCTTCTGGTGCTGAATATATATTTAATCGCACTTCCTTTCTCATTTTCTGAAACCAGCCTCGCATCTTCATTTTTTTAGCATTTTGCCTTTTTTATTTTCCAGCTTCGTCACTTATTTTCATTTTGCTGCTACATTTTTATCGTCATTAATCTTGACTGGTTTATTTTGGCGCTATCGCATTTTCGTGTCAATAAAATTATTAACTGCGCCTACAATCGCCGCATTATTAATCATTACTGCTTTCTATTACTATCAGTCTGAATATCAAATACACAGTAAAATTTGGGTCATACCCCTCTTTCCTCGGAAAGAAAAGTGGTGAACTTGGTTTGCCCAAATTTTACTTTTTGTAATTGAGTATTTTAGTTTATTCGTTGTTAATTACTTAAAAATTAATAGAAACAATTATTGTTAATAGTGCGGCGATTATTATTTAATTATTGTATTTATTTAGTTAATAATTTTATATTATTGTTACCGAAGGTATGATTAAATTAAGAAAATAAGCGTGTGAGAAATTATTACGAAGCCGAGCGAATTAATTGTAAAAGAAATTAAAAGACTGGGAAAATTATTCTAAGTTCCGAACAAGATTTAGTATGGGAAAGTGATGAATGGATATAAAATGAAAGAAATGACGATTATTATTTTGTAAGAAATAAATTAGGTAAGCGAAAATTTTATAAGTCCCGAAGACAATTTAGTATGGAAAAATCAACGAATGGATATATAATGAAGGAAATTGCGATTAAAATAATAAAGAATTGTGAATTTGACGAAACGAATGGATAGAGAATGAAGAAAATTGCGATTAAAATAATAAAGATTTGAGTTTCAAAAATAAAAACTTAGAATTTGGCGAGACGAATGGATAGAAAATGAAGGAAATTGCGATTAAAATAATAAATAATTATTTTTGAATGCTAGTTCGAGAACACCGGACAGGTGTCTAAAACGACTCTTCCTTTTCGTTACAAGAGAGTTAGGCAAAAAATGATAAACGCCAAAATTTGGCTCGATAAAGCAAGCAGTTCTTTCTCGGGAGAATTTCTCGGGCGAATACTCTTCACCAAGTAATTCCAGAGGATGATACTCTACCTGGAGTCTGACCAAGGCCCAGGTAAGTATCATGAACCGACCGGATGAAAGTGCTTCTCCCCGTGCCGAAGCCTTCAGCTGAGGTACGGTAGGTGATCATAAGCCGTGTAGGTGGGGGCGAAAAGGACACTCTCCATTCGCTCTCGGGGTAGAGGTTTAGGCCCAGGGGTGACGGCTAGTCTCCTGGGGAAGCGGGGAACCAGCTTTTGAAGTTTAGTTCGCGATTTTGACGCTCACAGCGAGTGAGAGTATGTGTGAGAAGAGTGTTCTAATATATTGTTTATATTGTTTAATTTGTTTATATTGTTTATATCGTTTATTAACATGATCAGGCCAATAAAGAGGTTTTTCTTTTTTTTTCTTTGATTTATTTAAAATAAAGTGTTTTGTTTATTATTTTGTTATTGATAATATAATCCCCGTTTATGACCCTGGACTCCGGCGAGCAAATTTCGAGCCGGGGACAAATAAATTATTTTATTTTTATAATTTTTTTGGAAAACGTGGACGTTACAGATGGCGCTCGAACAGGGACAGGATTAACTTTTGGTAACGGGCCACGTAGTGTAGTTAAAGATGACTTATCGTAAATTCATATTATTGTAAATCTTTTGGAACTTGGGGAACGAGACAAAAAAAAACAATCGTTCCAAAACGCGATTAGCCGGGATGTGAATGTGTTGTCGAAAAGAAGTCGTTCAACCGGATGAAGGATGAAACTAGAACCTTGAATCTCTGATGTAAACCAGTACCGAAATCTAAGTGTCCGCAGTGTTCTGAGCAATTCAAAGATGAGACCATGCCCTGGAGGTAGGAGTCACCGTCATCAAGAATTACCAGTCACTGAAATAGCCACGAAGTTGAGGAACTCGTTGAAATCAGAACTTGAAATCAGGACTTTCTCAGGTTCTGATTTCAACGAGTTCCTCAACTTCGTAGCTATTTCAGTGACTGGTAATTCTTGATGACGGTGACTCCTACCTCCAGGGCATGGTCTCATCTTTGAATTGCTCAGAACACTGCGGACACTTAGATTTCGGTACTGGTTTACATCAGAGATTCAAGGTTCTAGTTTCATCCTTTATCCGGTTGAACGACTTCTTGGCGCTCGAACAGGGACACTAGTATTGTTTTTCGTGGTAGCGGGAATTTTGGGTACTGCGAGTTTTGTTTTTTTTATGATAGTTAGTTTCTCCTTATTATCTCATCAAGATGAGTAAAAAGACGGGTTCTAAAACATGGGTATGGTCGCTCAAGAAGGACGCGGTTATTAGTGAGCTTGACAAATTTCGAGTGGAAATCGAGCCAAAGGCGACGTTGCCGGAGCTTAGATTCCTACTAAAAGCCGAACTTAATAAATTGCGAGCAGCAAATGCGGGTCGTCCGGGTCGGTATGACCAATTACTGATCGACCTCGATCAATCCGAGGCCGAATTGGACAAACTCTCCGTGGAGACCGAGGGAGAAGATCCCGAGAATGATGACAGGCTACCCTCAGACGAGGACCCAGAGGGCGATAACGCGTCACCCGAGGCACAGACTGCCAGACAACGACGTGCACAGGAGAAAAGATTGCGAGCTGAGATTGAGGCGGAAGAACGCGAGCGGATCGAGGCGGAAGAAAAGGAGCGGATTGAGAGGGAGAGGATAGAACGGGAGGAACGCGTACGGTTAGCACGTGAGGCAGAGAAGGAAAAGAGAGAGCAGGAGAGGTTAGCTCGCGAGGCCGAAGTAGAAGCTGAAAAAGAGCTACGCGACCGATTGCGTCAGGAAATAAGGGCGCGCCTCTTGCGGGAAAAGGAGGAACAACGAGCTTACGAACTTCAGCTCGACGCGAACGAAGCGAGAATGAGGTACGAGGCCGAGCAGCGGAAAAAGGCGGAGCAAGAGGCCCGCCTGAACCCTCACGGTAGCAATCGGGATCGCGTTTTGAGCTTGGAGAATGAGCAGCGAGAAGGCAGAGACGGGAACCGCCGATCGGAACACATGGTTGACCTAGTGAGCCCGACCAGAGTAGGCCCCGTGTTCTCAGGGACACCCAGGCATAATCAGCATCTTCACTCAGTGCTTGGGGATGATTCCGCTGAACTCCGCAGGAGGGATCTGGTTCGGAAGTGGAACGTCGTGTTCAAGGGGGACCGCGACGTTCAAGACTTTCTGGAACGGCTGGAGGAAATGGCAGAAAGTTATGGGTTCGAGATGGACCACCTGCTGCCTTGCATCCCAATATTGTTGCGCGAAAAGGCTCTCCTCTGGTATCGTAACAACAAGAGAGATTGGGTCTCGTGGGAAGATTTTGTGTCGGACCTGAAATCTTTTTATCTGCCTCCGGGTCTCGAACTCGAGCTGGAAGAGCAGATCCGGAACAGCGTCCAGGGAGAAACCGAGTCCGCGGCGGAATACGCAACCAGACTACAAACCTTGATGCGAAGACATGGCCAGATGTCAAACTCGGCCCGTCTTACCCGGCTATATCATAACATGAGACCGGAATATCGACGTTACATGAAGCGCACAGAGTTCGCTAACGTCCCAGGACTTTTACGGCTTGCAACAGAATACGAGCAACTCGTTGCTCAAGAGAAACCCCCCGCGGTCAAAGAAAGTAAACAAACCGCCCGGAAACCGGAAACCTCGTTCAATCGAAAGCCCGCGAAACCCATCGAATCGGCACCCGTAGAGATCTTTGAGTATAACTGGCGTGATTGTTGCTGGCGATGTCGCCAAAAGGGGCACACCAGAGAACAATGTACGAATCGGGCGGTGAAATTTTGTATGCGATGCGGGAAACTCGACGTGTATTCTCGCGAATGCTGCCCCTACCAGGGAAACGCCGCGCGGACCGGCACACGCTCCCAAAACCGGCCCGTGAACCCACAGGGAGCACCACCCCAAGGAAAGAACACTGCGCCGACAAGTCCAGAGCCTCAGGCGAGCACTTCCGGCCAACAGCACTGAAGCCCGGCGAGAAACGTCCTTTCGCCGAGATTGGACTCGGTGGTATAAAAATCCATGCATTAATGGATACTGGGGCAACCGCGTCTATAATCTCTCAACGAGTCTGGGACTTTATACACGAGAATAAACTATATACTAAACATAACCCCGCACCAATCCGGGGATCGACATTAGGGAATCACGTGATTCTATCATCAGGTACAGTTTGGGTCAATGTCCAGGAAAACCATCGCTCTTACGAGCTACCATTTCACGTCATGCCAGCATATGCTAATGATATGCTCCTAGGCGTAGATAACCTAGCGATTCTGGGTTATCAGTTGCTACGCGGGGCAGAATCATTCAACGCATTAGACATGGAGCACGATTTGGAGGCTGCTCGGCGAGAGATAAAGACTTGGCTCAAACTGGATGAAGAAATAATAGGTCCTACCCGGTGTGCGACGCACAAAATTAAAATTAAACCCGGAACTGAACCTGTAAAGGCGCGTTACTTTCCAAAAAACCCGAAAATGCAGCAAATCATGAACGAGGAAGTTGACAAAATGCTGAAAGATGGAATCATCGAACCATCTAACAGCCCGTGGAACTTTCCTGTCGTGTTGGTGAAGAAAAAGGATCGGAAATACAGGTTTTGCGTGGATTTTAGGAAAGTAAACGACGTCTCCGAGAAAGACGCATTCCCAATACCCCACGTGAATGCGTCACTTGATAAATTGCGGAAAGCTAAATTCATTAGCACGATCGATCTGAAAAGCGGTCATTGGCAGATTCCACTGGAGGAAGAAAGCAAACCGCTAACTGCTTTCACGATTCCTGGACGTGGACTGTTTCAATTCCGAGTGATGCCTTTTGGTCTACATTCAGCGCCTGCGACGTTTCAGCGCGTAATGTACGAAGTTTTAGGCGCGGATCTTGAAACGCACGTAGTAGTGTACCTGGACGACATAATTATCGTTAGTGAAACCCTTGACGAACACATGTCAATCCTGAAAAAGGTCATGACCAGACTTCGCGCGGCGAACCTGAAATTGAATCCAGAGAAATCGCATTTTCTGACGCAAAGTACTGTGTACTTAGGTCATGTTATCGATGAACAAGGGATCCGAACGGACCCAGAAAAGGTTAGGGCCATCACAGAGATTGCACCTCCGCGTAATACCAAAGAACTACGTCAATTTTTGGGGATGATATCCTGGTATCGTCGGTTTATCCCCAACTGCGCAGATTTGACCAAACCGTTGTCTTCCCTTCTTCAAAAGAAGAAACGTTGGAGGTGGGAAACCACAGAACAAACCGCGTTCGATACGTTGAAAACCCACTTGAAATCAGACCCATTATTGGTCCCCCCGGATTTCTCGAAACGATTCGTGCTGCAAACTGGATGAGTGAAAAATAAGCCACGAGGAGTCTGTTTTGTAAAGACCAGTTTTGATTACCGACGGAAGGTACGCGTGCGTTTACCGACGTAATATTATTTGGTTGATTTAGTTTTGGGGTTTTTGATATAACCTAAAATTGTACCACGTGTGTTTTTGTTTACTTGTAATTTTGTTCATTTATTTACTTTATTGATTTTTGATAAATAAATTCTTTATTTTGACTTTATCATAACCTGTTTTGGACATTTTGAATTTATTTTTTTTAGACTTAGTTATTTATAGTTTATTTCCAGTTAACTGAGTTTTGTTTGACGTTTATTGCCGTTTTAACCCCCTTTGGACCCTGGAATTCGGCGAGCTTCAGATTCGAGCAAGGGGGCGTTTGTGTCGCAGCATTGTTTCGTTAGTTTAATTAATTTATTTTTAAACACATCAAAAATTACCCGTTACAAATTTTTGGCAAATATTAGGTGACGGAATGGTAGTTACGGACAATGTCTCGGATAGCTTAACTGGTAGAGCCTTTGGCGCGTAACCAAATGATCCGGGTTCGAGTCCCGGTCTGGGCTGTCTGAATTATTTTTTCGGTTACCGAAAAATTCCTACTGAGTAAGGTCCCTCCTCCCCCCTTTATCCTTTATTTCCCCAGTTCCCAAATTTGTCTTTAATGACAAATTTAGCTATAAATTATGGCTCTTTACCGTAAGATGGACGGTGGTGTTTATTACTCGGTAGGTCTTATTAGGTGACGGAATGGTAGTTACGGACAATGTCTCGGATAGCTTAACTGGTAGAGCCTTTGGCGCGTAACCAAATGATCCGGGTTCGAGTCCCGGTCTGGGCTGTCTGAATTATTTTTTCGGTTACCGAAAAATTCCTACTGAGTAAGGTCCCTCCTCCCCCCTTTATCCTTTATTTCCCCAGTTCCCAAATTTGTCTTTAATGACAAATTTAGCTATAAATTATGGTTTGCCAAAAATTTGTAACGGGTAATTTTTGATGTGTTTAAAAATAAATTAATTAAACTAACGAAACAATGCTGCGACACAAACGCCCCCTTGCTCGAATCTGAAGCTCGCCGAATTCCAGGGTCCAAAGGGGGTTAAAACGGCAATAAACGTCAAACAAAACTCAGTTAACTGGAAATAAACTATAAATAACTAAGTCTAAAAAAAATAAATTCAAAATGTCCAAAACAGGTTATGATAAAGTCAAAATAAAGAATTTATTTATCAAAAATCAATAAAGTAAATAAATGAACAAAATTACAAGTAAACAAAAACACACGTGGTACAATTTTAGGTTATATCAAAAACCCCAAAACTAAATCAACCAAATAATATTACGTCGGTAAACGCACGCGTACCTTCCGTCGGTAATCAAAACTGGTCTTTACAAAACAGACTCCTCTCACTCTTACTCTCACTCTCACTCTTTTTCTTCCGCCTCGATCCGCTCGCGTTCTTCCGCCTCAATCTCAGCTCGCAATCTTTTCTCCTGTGCACGTCGTTGTCTGGCAGTCTGTGCCTCGGGTGACGCGTTATCGCCCTCTGGGTCCTCGTCTGAGGGTAGCCTGTCATCATTCTCGGGATCTTCTCCCTCGGTCTCCACGGAGAGTTTGTCCAATTCGGCCTCGGATTGATCGAGGTCGATCAGTAATTGGTCATACCGACCCGGACGACCCGCATTTGCTGCTCGCAATTTATTAAGTTCGGCTTTTAGTAGGAATCTAAGCTCCGGCAACGTCGCCTTTGGCTCGATTTCCACTCGAAATTTGTCAAGCTCACTAATAACCGCGTCCTTCTTGAGCGACCATACCCATGTTTTAGAACCCGTCTTTTTACTCATCTTGATGAGATAATAAGGAGAAACTAACTATCATAAAAAAAACAAAACTCGCAGTACCCAAAATTCCCGCCACCACGAAAAACAATACTAGTGTCCCTGTTCGAGCGCCAACTGTTGAACGACTTCTCGGCTTCGCCTCGGACAACAATTACATGTGATCTGAGACATTTCTTACTTTACTTCCCTAGGTGTGTAATATACTATTCTATTCATAGTAGCAAAAAACTGGACTGATTTCTGAGAATCCGAGCCAGAGAGCGAGCCGCGACGTCCGAGCAGCGCTTCAGCTTCGAGTCCACAGAAGTCCTCTCCCCTCTGCTGCTTTCTCTCCTCAACGGAAATCTGACGTCCCGGCTCCTCATTCGCCAGTTTAAAATGTGCGACTCTTATTGGCGGAGAGGATTTGAATTCGCCAATCAGAGAGCAGGAAACTTGTAACCGTCACAGTGATTTTGGCGAGACTCAAACAGTAGCGCCACAGAACGTCCGACACCGAACACAATACCAAGCGCTGACAGTTGACAGTCAGCAGCCACATCAGTGTTCCCAGAAACTTTTGCTTGTCTGATCGACACAGTGCCGTCAAATTATCGGATCTTCTGAAAAATTATCGTACGCACAAAAAAAAATTTTAAACTTAAGTTCTTGACTAAATTTACATAGTTTAAATTTTTTTTATGCCAAAATATTTTCATTTAAAATTCGGACATAAATTTACTCTTGAAAAATATTTACAAAAAAAATGTTTCTTCATGAAATGAAATCAAATAAAAAAATAATCAATTTTATATATTGATTCATATTAATTTATTAAACATTAGCATAACAAAATAAACTGTGTAGGGCGATAGGGCACCCGCGGGGTGCTGCATACTTCGAGCAGGTAATAAATGAAAGTTAACCCGCATGGATAAGAATGAAAATCAAACATATCGAAAATTATCGTACAATTACCGTACAAGACTCATTTTATCGTAACTTTTCGTCACATAATCAAAGTCGGATGTACGATCGTATAATGCTTCAAATTATGTGACGTTTACGATAATTATGTGACGGATGGGAACACTGAGCCACATTAAGTTTGCTCTTGGCGCCCAGTGTTCAGTATCCTTGCAGTTTTTTTATTAAAAATAATTATTAGACTGTGTAAGTAATTAAATAACAACTTATAAATTAATATTAATTATTATTATTGTAATTTATGATAAAAGAAAATATTTTAAACTCTTGATACTTGTTAGTGAATATTTAAGATACTAAAATCAATCAACATTCAACAATTTTTTAATTTTGTCAGCAATTAAAATTACAAGTAAAAAAATACTTAAAAAAATTATAAAAATCAATTTAACAGATAATTTTAAGAATTTTTGTTTCAAATAAATTATGCCAAAAAATTGACATGTAGAAATTTTAAAAAATAAAAAATGCAATTATTTTAAAATAATTTTTTGGAACGAATTTGTTTGTGAAAAAAAAATTAAAAAATGGTGAAGTGACTGCTAATTAACTTTGATGTCATAAAAAAATTGCACGTCTAATTTTTCAAATCTTCTACATGTAAAATTTTTACTTTAATAATTTTTTCAATAAAAAATATTTACAAAAACTTTTAGATGTCAGCTAATTTAATTTTCATAAATATTTTTTTTTTTAGTGACTAATTTTTGTTTTCTTTTTATTAATTAATTAAATTTTCTCATCAGTGGTGGATATAAATGATGAAATGATTAATTATTAGGTTTATTTGCATCAAAAATTCAAATATTTTACTAATTATTCAATTTTTCAGTTACGCGAAACGAAAAACAAAATGGCGGACATTGTTAAAAAATAATAAGTTTCCAAAGAAGAAAGTGAGAGAATTAAAAAATGAAGGTTTAGAAGTGAAAATTTTTTTTTTTAATATATAAATTTATTTAAGGAGTTATTTGATGAAATTGAAATCAGTTGACATTGATGATTATATGGATTTCTTTAAAAAATAAATTTCCCAGTAAACACGTTTACGTCAATGTGACGTCAAAATGACATTGGGCTATGTCAGGATTTACGTAAGATACAAGTCACGAATGAGTCATATCTGACTCATTATTTCACACTTCTTGACGTAAGATTCTGACGTAGTCATGACGTCAGTATTATGTCTCAATGACATTTATGACGTCAATATGACATACCTGTGATGTCTATATCATGATAATGATGTCATTATGACGTAAAAGTGATGTAAGTGATGTAAGAATTGTACCTCAGAAAAAATATTAAAAAAAAAATTTCTCAAAAATAAAAAGATGGCAATTTTGAAATTAATTATAGTGTTGTGGACTTATTACAGTTTGAAACACTAGTTATATGTTGATACTTGATGAAAAAATCCTGAAATATGCTGGGCTCGAACTTGGGTCCTCACGTATCGGAGTCTGGAACGCTGCTCACTTGTCCAAGTAACGGTTCATGTCACGGAGTAAATAACTTACGTGATAAGCCTTACATGACGAAAAATGCTTATTTCATAATTTTTTCTGAGATTAAACGGATTTTAAGAGCTGGAATTGTATAAAATTCAAGTCTAATAATTTATACAATTTCATAAAATTTCATTAAACTCATGAAATTTTATAAAGTTCTATAAAACTTTGTAAAAACTCTTATAAAAGGCTCTCTAGTGAAACTTGTGGTAATTAATAGACAATTTATAAATTTTCATAAGAATTGATTGAATCTTACACTTTCAAAAATTTTCGTCTAAAAGCGGACACAGAGAACTTTCACAAAGTGAAATTTTTTCAGAGTAAACGATGTATCCGTGTCATTTGAATATTTTTTAATACTTATTGATTTCTCAAGACTCGAATTTTTTTTTTATTTAATTTTTTCCGAAAATTTAGTATTTTTCATTTGGATTTTTCTTCTTCAAAATTTCAATTTACAAAATTTAGATTTTTTTTTTTAATTTCAACTCTTTTAAGTATACCATTTTTTTAATCTATATTTCTTTTTAATTTCAATTTTTTTCGAAATTTGAATTTCTTTAATTTAACATACTAACAACATTATGAAACATGATGTACACAGTAAAAAAATTTTGCGTCATTGTGTCAAAAAATTTTGTGTTAAAAACTTTTGTGTTAAATATTTAACATTTTTTTATGTTGATTTAATACAATAAATGTTAAATTTACACTTAAACAAGTTAAATATTTAACACTAAAGTTTTTGACGCAACGACGCAAAATTTTTTACTGTGTAAAATACTATTAGTCTCGTCAATAACAATCATGGAACTGTTTGAATTATTTCAAATACAATGTTTCATAAGTAGCAGCACTAATGTCAGAAAATTATTTTTCAAGTAATAGTGCAATATTTAAATGACTGACATTTAATTTCTTGACGCGAAATCATAAGAAATCATATGTTTACTCGCTTGACGGTTTAAAAATTTAGAGTTCATGCCACATAAATTGAACTTGGTATTTTGTTATCAGTTTCACACCAAATCATTTATACCGAATGAAGTCGAAAATATTTTTACAATAGATAAAAGTACCTAAATTCATGGAAAAAATATAAGTGAGAAACATATGCAACGAAAAAAAAGTATTTCTTGCACCAAGAAAATTTTGACGGAGGCCAAAGTTATATTGGAGCAAGAAGTGTTTTAGTGTCAAGAAATTTTGACTTCATTCACGAAATTTTCAGTCATCTCTAATATATTCTTGGTCCAAAGAAATTTACCTTTGAGTCAAGATTTTTTTTCTGCAGTGTATGGAAACATACAAGCAAAGATACAAAAAGTTTATATCCCACATGTATTTAATTTGTATGTTTTTTTCTTAAAAACGTAAATGAAAAATATTTTGTATGTTATTTGCTAATATGTTAGATATATTCATTAATATTATAAATTATAAATTTTTGTTATTAAGAGCGGACTTAAATTTACAAGGTACCAGCTTAAATCAGCTGTTTACCTCTTCCTGATTCTTACTAAATTTTAAACCAATTTTCACTAATATTTAGCGATTAATTGTAAATTAGACATCTTGTTAAAGAAGTTTTATATTTGATAAATTTTGATCAATCGATAATATTAAAAAAATACATCCCCCAAATTTTATCAATATTATGGAAAATAATCGTTTGTCACTGATTTAGAAAATGACTTTCAAATTACGTCAGTATTATGTACAATTGTGACAAATTATTGATGTTAAATAATGACTCACAAATGGTATCGGTATTACGTAAGACCGTGACTTGTCACTGATGTAATTACATGATATTAATCTTACGTCAAGATTACGTACAGCCGTGACTTGTCACTGATGTAAACGCATGATGTTAAACTTACGTCAAGATTACGTACAGCCGTGACTATTGTCACTGATGTAAACGCATAATGTTAAACTTACGTCAAGATTACGTACAGCCGTGACTTGTCACTGATGTAAACGCATGATGTTAAACTTACGTCAAGATTACGTACAACCGTAACTTGTCACTGATGTAAATGCATGATGTTAAACTTACGTCGTTATGACATACAATGATGGCATTAATGTTACGTAATATTGTAGTTTATATATTATGTCAGTTGTACGTAATATCTAAGTCATTTCCGTTACATCATAGAGAAGTAATAAATTATATACATATTATATATGACTGAATAAAATAGTCAGTACTTGTCTCGGATAGCTTAACTGGTAGAGCCCTTGGCGCGTAACCGAGAGATCTGGGTTCGATTCCCAGTCTGGGCTGTCTGATTATTTTTTCAATTACGGAAAAATTCCCACTGAGTAGGTCCCCCCCTTTCCCCTATCCGTTCTTTCCCAACTCCCTTAAAATTTGCTTTGATATGGCAAATATTTGATATATAATTATATATCATATATTTTTACATCATAATTGGATCACAAGACAGGTCAATTTTACGTCATATTTACGTAAAATATTGTGACATTCCTATGACTTATAAATGACGTCATATTGAAGTCATGTGTTCACTGGGTATTGTGAGAAAATGTTTTTTAAAAATTCCACTCGTAGTTTTTTTTTTAGTTTTTACAAATGGAATTTTAAAAAATATTATTCTTCATAATTATTTAATTAAAAAAAAATCATTTGAATTATCACAAGTCTATTTGATTTAAGATTATTTTTTTTAAGTGATAGTGAGATATCTTTGATTAAGAAAAAAAAAGTTCGTGGGTGATATTTTATTTTAAAGATCTTTTTTTAATGAAGTAAAAAAAAGTTAACAATAAAAAGCCAATGACTTTTACCGGGTTCAGAATGAAAATGAACGTAAAGAATTTTACAATGGTACAGATTTATGATACTGAAGTTAGCTGTTAGCTGCCAATTTTTGAAATTTTTACAACAAATCAATTGCAGTTAAAAAAAATGCTTCTAAAAATTTTCACATGTGGAATTTTTTTATAAATTTTTTTTTATAATTATTTAATTAGGTACTATAGAATTCTAAAAAAATTTGTAATGTCTGCCAACTTCGGTGTCATACAAATTAATGTGTGTTCATCAGTGAGTATCGTATTGTTTTTTAGAGTAACGAACATTAAATAGCCGAGTTAGATTCTCGATACACGAAGACTCGGAAAGTTCTCGGAAATTTTTTTCGGAGTTTTACATACACTGGTGTTTAAATTTATTTTTTTTGTTTACATACAAGTATTTAATTTATTTGCTGAGGATTTAAAGGGAAAGTAGTAAACATTTAATTTTTTTTTTTTAAATAAATTAAATGGAAGCATGTTGAAAAATTTAGGTTTGAATTGAATTAGATGAATCGATTCTTTTTTTTAATGAAATAAATTAATAATAAAATTCAAGAAATTGTGAATAAGAAAATAAATAATTTTTAAAAACAAATTACTAAATATAAAGAAAGAACAAAATTGTACCAATTGATAAAAAAGAATTTTAAATAAAAGAATCATAGGATTCAAATTCTATCTCATGTGTAATTTATATGATATTAAAGTTAGCTGTTACTTTACCATTTTTTAATTTTATTTAACAAAAAAATTTGTTCCGAAAAATTTTTTTTTAAAATTGCATTTTTAATTGATTAAATTTTCTAAACGTCAATTTGTTTTTCTCATTTTTTTATCCAGTAATTTATTTATTAGAAAAATTCTTAAAATTATTAAAAATCTGCTAAATTAATTTTCATGTAATTTATTCATCTAATTTAAATAATTTGCAATGTTTACTATTTTCTTATTAAATCACCATTTTTTTTAATTAAAAGTAAATTGCCTACTTTTTTTATAATTATCATGATAGCTTGTGATTTCATGAAAATTAAGTAAGCCGACATCTAAAAATTTTTAGAATTTTTTTTTTTATTGAAAAAATTATTACAAAAAAATAAAAAATAATTTTCATTTTAAAAAAACTGAAAAATTGTAAGTGCAATTTTTAAAAAATATTTTTTTGTTCCAATTTAATTATTAAAAAAGTTTGGAAAATCCAAAAGTGCACGACTCATAATGCTCATTTAATTTGTTGGAATAAATAGTTTCTGTCTTATCCACTAGTCTGATGTATATCTTGGTCGCTAGGCGGCAGCTCTGTTCCACAGTGGCTTTCTTGTTATACTTATTTTTTATATACTATACCTTTTTTTACCTGTACAAGTTAAGAATATACTTTTTTTTGAGGTTAGCCAGCCACGTGCGATAGTGCGATTACACCGAAAAAAAAAAAAAAAAAAAAAAAAAATGGAAAGTGTTCGCGACGAAACTAAAGTATTAAAACTCCGTGGTACGGAAAATTGGGCGTTATGGAAGTTCCACATGAAAATTGCTCTGATGGCAAAAGATGTTTGGGGAAGAGTAACGACGCCAAGCCTAAAACCAGAGGATCCAACTCCAAGGGAAGGAAACCCACCGACGCAAGCTCAGATGGAGGCCTATCATCGTCAGTTGAGAACGTGGGAGCAGCTAGAAGCGAAAGCTCAACTCCTGATTACGTCGGGGCTATCTGAAGAAGCCATGCTGCACGTAGTAAGCTGCGAAACCGCTAAGGAGATGTGGGATCAACTTCAAGAGGTCTTCGACAGCAAGACGAGTACAGGAATTCATATGCTGCACCAGCAGTGGTACATGATGAACAAGGACAGCTCAGACAGCATTGCAATGCACATATCCAAGGTTCAGGACCTTGCGCATCGACTGAAAACCCTGGGTGAGGACGTTTCAGATAACTCTATTATAACAAAAATTCTCTTGACATTACCGTCTTCTTTCAGTCATTTTGTTTCAGCATGGGAGTCGGCAGCGCAAGCTGACCGAACTCTATCGAATTTGATAGCTCGACTAATCATGGAGGAAACACGAATGGGAATTCGTGAAGCAGGTGATACTGGAGAGGCGCTGGCTGCAAGAGAATAGCACAGAGGGCGAAAAACTCCATTTCGCAAGGGACGTTGCAACCACTGTAAAAGATACGGTCATTGGGAACGAGAGTGTCGAGACAAGGAAAAAGATCTCGCCCGCAACCGGGGTGAGAGGTCATCAAAGAAGAAGGAGGCTGGCGGAGCCCTCATTGATGTAACACTATCGACAGTAACAGATTCCAAGTTGATGCGGCAGAACTGGTGTCTGGATTCCGGAGCTACAAGTCACATGAGTGGAAGAAAGGAGTGGTTTACGGAGCTGGTGAACCTGGACTCCAAAATACCTATCAAGCTAGGTGATGGAAGTACAATCTATGCAATCGCCAAAGGGTTTATAAACATCCAAGCGTACAATGGTCTACAGTGGGTGGACAAACATCTAGCTGAGGTATTGTACGAGATGAAAACTGACAAGAACGGCTGCAAATTCATCCAAGATGAGAATACAGCTGCAGTGGGAGAAAGAACGGGTCAGCTCTACATCATGAAATTTAGACTAGCGGAACAGGAGCAGCAGAAAGCACTTGCAACAGTGGGAGCAAGTAAACCAGCAAGCATGCGGCAATGGCATGAGAGATTAGCTCACCAGAGCTATGATCATGTGAGTAAAATTCTAAAATTAAAGAATATTCTCGCAGCAGGAGAAAAGGAACCGTGTGATGCGTGCACCCTGGGAAAGATGCATCGCCAACCGTATAAGAGAAGCGGGAGCAGATCAACAGACATTGGAGCGGTTATCCACGCTGATGTGTGTGGATTCATGGAGACGAAATCACTAGGTGGTTCCAGGTACTTCTTACTAATCAAAGATGATTTTTCAAATTATCGACAGGTCTATTTCCTCAAGGCCAAGTCTGAGGTAGCAGGGTGTGTCAAAAACTATTTGATGAGAATAGAAAAAGAAACCGGAAAAAAGGTGAACACAATAAGGACCGATAATGGATTGGAGTTCGTGAACAGCCAAATGTCAGGAATACTGTTCAAGGAAGGTGTCAAGCACCAGAAGACAGTGCCGTATACCCCGGAGCAAAATGGAAGAGCTGAAAGGGATAATAGGACGATTGTAGAAGCTGCCAGGACATTGCTGTTCAGTGCAAACTTACCGAAAGCCCTGTGGGCTGAAGCTGTAAATGCGGCGGTCTACGTGCTGAATCACACCGGAACGAGCTCAATTAAAGGTAAAACTCCATATGAAGTTTGGACTCAAAGAAGTACGGATCTAAATCAGTTCAGAGTACTTGGATCGAAAGTAATGGTTCACATACCTAAAAACAAACGGAAGAAATGGGATGCAAAAGCTGAAGAAGGCATTATGATTGGATATAGCGACACAGTTAAAGGCTATAGGATCTGGTTTCCGAAAAGGAGCAAAGTTGAAGTACATCGTGACGTAATCTTTAAAGAAGAAGAGATGTACAAAAAGAGATGTACTACAGTGGAGAGTGTAGTCCGAGAAATTCCTGAATATAGGCTGGATGACACGGAGAGCCTTGAAGAAGACAATAATGAGCACGAACCTGAGGTAAACGAGGAAGAAAATGAGTCGTTCACTGAAGAAGACACACTTAGAGATGCTGAAACACCTGGTGGGTCAGACACAGATGCTGAGACAAGTATCATGACAGATGATGGCTATGAATGCAATGCAGTTGATTGTGCAGGACCTCCGGGAAGGATCATCAACTGGGTTCAGTGCGACGGATGTGACAAATGGTATCATACACGATGTGTTGGCCTAGACGACAACGAAGTTGGAGAAGAAGTAGAGTACTTCTGCACTGGATGCACTGGAGCACAAGAACAACTCCTACTAAGTCAAGAGCCGACAAGTCTTCAAGAAGCTAAGCAAGACAAGGACTATGGGAATTGGAAAAATGCAATGGAAGAAGAGATCAGAGCTCTAAAGGAGAATAATACTTGGAGCTTAGTTAAACGACCAAAAGGAGTCAATATCTTGAGCAACAGATGGGTTTACAAATTAAAACAAAAATCAGATGGAAAAATCTCCAGATACAAGGCCAGATTGGTAGTTAAAGGATGCCAACAAAGAGCGGGGATTGATTACGCAGAAACGTTTAGCCCAGTTGTAAAATATGACTCAGTAAGGGTCTTGTTAACTCTAGCAGCAGCACATGGAATGCACATGGAGCAGTTTGATGTTAAAACAGCATTTTTACATGGAGACTTAGAAGAAGAGGTTTACATGGAACAGCCAGAAGGTTTCGGTGACAATAGTAATAGAGTATGCAAGCTAATCAAAAGCCTGTATGGCTTGAAACAGGCACCAAGGTGCTGGAATAAGAAATTCACCAATTGCCTTAAGAAGTTCAACCTGGAACCAATTGAAGCTGACTCTTGTGTGTTCAAGTCACCTGGAAGCATTAACGAGTGCATCATTCTAGCTATCTACGTTGATGATGGGCTGGCTGCATCTAAGGAGAAGTATAAGGTCAAGAAACTTCTTGAATGTCTCAGAAAGGAAGTTGAAATCACGGTATCATCACCAGACATGTTTCTAGGGATCAATCTGACCAAATTAGCAGATGGATCAATAATAGCAAATCAAAAGCTATATACAATGAAAATATTAGACAAGTTTAACATGCTAGAGGCAAATCCAGTCAGCATTCCGGCTGATAATCATCAGGACTTAAATCAAACAGTCAAAGATAGCCAAAGTCTGCCATCAACAGTTCCCTACAGAGAGGCAGTAGGCAGTTTATTATTTCTATCACTGATCACGCGTCCTGATATAGCGTTTGCTGTAAACAGTGTCAGTCAACACTGCGCAAATCCGCAGAAAGTACACTGGCAAGCAGTAAGAAGAATATTCAAATACCTCAAGGGTACAGCTGGATTTGGAATTAAGTTCTATGGGCAAGGAACTGACACTACAGTTAAGGGTTTCTCAGACGCAGATTATGCAGGAGACACGAAGACTAGAAAATCCAGGACAGGATACCTACTGAAGATTGGGGATACACCAGTGGTATGGGGATCCAAGAAGCAAAAGGCCGTGGCCTTGTCAACAGCAGAAGCAGAGTTCGTGGCAGCCTGCCATGCCACCACGAACCTTATTTGGCTGAATAAACTAGTATCACAGCTAGTCGGACACAAAGTTGGAAGACCAACTCTTCACATAGACAATCAAAGTGCAGTAGCCTGGATAAAGAATGGCAACTTTGAGGCAAGGTCAAAGCACATTGACGTCAAATTCAAGTTTGTGCTGGAGAGGTTCAAAAACAAGGAACTGGACATAAAGTATATACGTTCAGAGGATCAGGAAGCAGATATACTCACTAAGCCCCTACCAAAGACAAAGTTTGAAAAGCTGAGAGCAATGAGTATTAAGCCTTGTTAGTTTTAAGTGCAAATTAACAGTATCTGTTCTAGGTTACCAAAGGACCAGAAGCCAAAGACTGACGAGCTGGAAAGCAGAGCACCAAGGGCACCTGAATAATTAAATTAATTAGAATCATTATTAAAGACAGAACCTAAGTGGGAGTGTTGGAATAAATAGTTTCTGTCTTATCCACTAGTCTGATGTATATCTTGGTCGCTAGGCGGCAGCTCTGTTCCACAGTGGCTTTCTTGTTATACTTACTTTTTATATACTATACCTTTTTTTACCTGTACAAGTTAAGAATATACTTTGTAACGGGTAAAATTCGTGATAAAAGGGATTTTAACCCCTTTTATTATCTAAACAGTTAAATTAAACCGAGTCTAGTTTTCATGATCCGAAAGTCCTGGAATAGACCGTACTAGACAATATCAATAAAATCCCCGGCTCGAATTTAGAGCTCGCCGATGTCCAGGGTCAACAGGGGATTGTCCGAATAAATCAGAACTAAACGTAATAGAAGAAACAATAGAAATCTTTTATTTAGTAACAATAATTAAACATTGTGGTGAAAAGAACACCCTCCTATCACCTTTACAAAATGGTAGTCACACTCATTCGTCCAAAACCGCGCTTTCCGGTATTTTTCTGTTTTACCGACTGATGGTAAAACAGGAATCTGCTTGCCGACTTTTTAGTTTGATCGTTTTCTGTTTTACCGACTGATGGTAAAACAGGAATCTGCTTACCGACTTTTTAGTATGATCGTTTTCTGTTTTACCGACCGTCTGGGAGTTTCCAAAATTCGCGTTATTCAGTTCGCGGCACTAGTGGGTCAGTTTCCTACTCGGGATTCCCCCGGAGAAACGAGAGGATAGTCTCCAGCTCCCTTCTCCCGCGGTGCTGCCCCCCAGGTCCCCGAAGTCGAGGTATCTAGCCGACTTCCTCGACCTCCTAATCGCCGTTCCCAAAGATCGAGAGGATAGCCTCCAGCTCGATCCCTCCTACTCGACTATGATCACCTGCCGCACCCTGACAGGAGGTCGGAGTACGGGGAGTCCGTTGTACCCCTAAGAGATGAGCTCCACTTACCTTGGTACAGTCGTACTCTGGGTAACTTGAGGTCCTTAGCGTTTTTCCTTCTGGATAGCCTCCACAGGGAAAATCGTCTCAGTGGTACTCGACGTCTCTTCCGCGATAAATTTGGGACTTTATCATTTTTCCAAAAAGTCACTTGCAACGAAACGGAAGGATCGTTTTAGACACCTATCGCCAGGTTTGGAAGCTCGATAAACGTCAATTAATTCTAAGTTTTTAATTTTCACTTTGAAAATTAAATATCAAATGCATTCAATCAATTCAACAGATTACTTCAATTTTCAACAGAATACGTTTCCATACAAATTTTTGCCCGGGACTTAGAATAATTTTGGGCGTTCTTACAGCTATTCTACGGCGCACTAAAATAATTTACACAGCGTTCTCCAGGCCAATTCTTATGATTTTGGATTCTCCAAAATTCGAGCCTATCCGGGCGGACATTTAGCGCATACCAAAATTAAACATAAATAATCATTACTTAACAATAATTATAATAAACAATCCTCGTTGTGCCCAAAAAAAACGAAACGCCCGAGGCAAAATAATTTTCCCTCATCGGATTTTATCGGCAAAATTCCGAATTCCGTATCAGTTTATACCAATATATGGTCTTTAATTAAACAATTAAAAAAAATGACAAAAGATATAAATAAACAATAAAATTTCGGCTCTTTAATGCCCTCTCGTGCCGGCTTAGCCGGCAGAATATACCCAATTCGCCGGGTGCGTCACACAAATAACAAAAATAATAAAACATACTTTAAACAAAATTAACTAACGAAACACATTAAATAATACATATAATAATTAACTAAAATCTGGATATAGTGTTGGGTTCCTGGGGTCGCCACGATGGTATCTATGTTGCAACTTTACCACGTTGTTACAAACGAATATCAAATCTACTATTATTTATTAATATCCACAGAACCATCTAATAAATATTAACATAATTATGAAATATAAAAAAAAAAAAAAAAAAAAAAACTTAAGTCGTTCAAAATTAATTGCCGAAAAAACAGCTGTAGCAGGAAGGTATTGCACAAGCGCCCCTGGTGGAATAAAATGTACATAATATCTATAGATATAGATATATCACCATCCATGTTAATTTTACATGGATATATATAGATATACAGTCTTGTAGTTTTCGTTTTTTATTAATTGCAATTAAACGACACTGAATTAATTAATCATTCGCATTCAGTGACCTACAATCGTCGATTAGAATTCAAAAAAAAAAATCAGGAATACGGTTGACCCTAAAGGCCATCCCTGCAACTTCCCGCCAATTCTATACCTAAACGCTTGAAATCCCACTTATAACGTTTTAGAGCTCTTCGAGCTCATAAATACAATTTGAGTATTATTTTGAGCTCTCCGAGCTCAAAAAAATAGCTTTTGTATGCTCTTGAGCTCTTCGAGCTCAAAAGTTTGATGGAAGTTTGATAAAACACTATTTTTTTAATTTTCAAACCGCAATAACTTTTGAATGAATGAACCGATTTTCACGCGGTTGGCGGCAATCGACGCAGTTTTTGAAGCTCCATGAAAAATTTTCAACTTTAAATCGATCGAGCCATGAATTTCGAAGTTATTACAAAAAAAACACTTTTTTCGATTTTTTTCGACAACGATATCTCACGAACGCATCAACCGATTCTAACGTTTTTGGTGGCGATCGATGGGGGTTTTCAAGGTTAAGAGCTGATTAGATTTTGAGACCGATCGGTTCAGCTAATTCGGAGATATTTAAAAAAAATTAAAAAAAAACAACTTTTTTTTTCACTTTTTTTGGATTTTCTCGAAATCTACCGGTCCGAATCGGTTCAAATTTTCAGGAAATCTAAGTTTAGTGAAGCCCTTTCGAATGCCACCAACCGCGATGAAATCGGTCAAGTCGTTCAAAAGTTACAAGAGGTTTACATACACACACACACACACACACACACACACACACACACACACACACACACACACACACACACACACACACACACACACTCGTGTCGGGCTTGCTGGGTCCCGCATCGGGCGCCTCCCCAGGTGGCGGATAGGGGAATGCCCGGCATATCTGCACGTCAGATGCGTCGGGTACCGAGGAAAGAGAATACTCGGGGTGGACCAAAACCTAGCAAAAGATGGTATGGAAATGTCAGAACAATTTCAAACATCGTCTACGGTGCAGAGGAGGGATACCTCAGTGCCGGCGAGGGAAGGCGTACAAACGGGCCTGAACTCGTCGTTATCAAGCGACCGTTTGAACAGTGGAGTAGACCCCATGGCTCTGCTGTCTAGCAATGCTAGCAATGCTACAGGGAGTAAAGAAACAGCTCTGATGGAAGTAGACGCACAGCAAACAAACTTTCCTCCAATAGGTGGAAGACCTGTTGCTCCCGTCAACACTCACACATGCCGAGGAAGGATAAACTCTCTACCGACTGTCACCGGTCAACAATCGCCAATGGAACGGCTCGGTAGCAAGATCGAAGAATTAGCTGAGTTCATAAAGGATAAACGAAATCTCCACCATGAACTCAGAAAAATAGTAGCGTCCATTGCCACGGCATATAAGTTGGCCAACAAACCAGCAACGAAGACGGTGAGAACCACGCAAACATCTCCGGATCTGAACAAAAAATCCCAGACGTTTTCGGTCACTCCTGAGAAAACACAGCATAGAGAAGAGAAAAACAAGAAGAGGCCGCTATCCACGCCCAGCCCTTCCTCGGAAATCGATAAGCCAGCACATAAGAAGACAGCCCGGGGTGATACCTGGACCAAAGTGACTCGGAAAAACAAGAAAAAGGAAGAACAGGAGCCAGTGGCTCAATCTGCTACAGCCCAAAACCAGCCAAGCAATGTTGGCTCCAAGAAACCGAGGAGGAAGAAGATAAAAACTAAAGCTGTGCTTGTCCAACCAGCTGAAGGGCGAACATACGCCGATCTCCTCAAGGAAATCAAAGCCAAGGTTAATCCGACAGAGACTGGAGTAGACATAAAGTCTATCAAACAAACGAAGCGAGGGGGCGTTCTTCTAGAAATAGGTCGCAAGACTGAAGACACTACCGCTTTCACGGCTGCGATAAAAACAGCAACTGCTAACATCGGTACAGTCAGAACGCTTACACCAAAAGCAACGATCGAGATCCTGGACTTGGATGCCATCACTACTGAGAACGACGTCCGCGAAGCACTCAAACGTGACTTCACCGACAGCCTGGAGATCAAACGGGTAAATTTGACAAAGCCTACTCGACGGGGCAACCGGGCAGCCTTCTGCGAGATAGACGAGGCTAGCGCGTTCAAAATCCTTGACAAGGCTCGTATAATGATCGGATGGGTCAACTGCCGCATTCGACCAGTTGTAAAAGTAACACGCTGCATCAGATGTCTCGGATACGGGCACGCGACGAACTCCTGCAAGGGGCCTGACAGAAGCAAGTGCTGCTTTAAATGCGGAGGAGGAAACCACAAAGCTGCAGACTGCGTTGAACAGCCAAAGTGCTTCCTCTGTACAGAGGAACAAGAAGCTCCAGATAGCTTATGTCATATTCCAGGCTCCGGGGCTTGTAAGGTATTCCGCACCGCACTTGCCGAAGCTACAAAAGGGCAGAAATGACACGCATACTCAACGCAAACCTGAATAGATGTGCGTTGGCGCAAAATTTACTTCGCCAGCGAGTCTTTGAAGAGAGGATCGACGTTTGCTTCATCTGTGAGCAATATCTAAACCTCCAAGATAGAGCATGGTTCGCAGACAAAACTGGCACGGCGGCAATCTGGATTGCAAATACAAAGAACGTTACCACCATCAACAGCGGAAGTGGAGCAGGTTTTGTCTGGATTCAAACCCCCATAACCTACTTCATGAGCGTCTATCTCTCACCTAACGAAGGGATTAGTGTGTTCCGACAGAAACTGGCAAATATAGAGGATGTGATCACCAAGTTCGACGGCGAAGTTATCGTAGCTGGTGACTTCAATGCTAAATCGGCTGAATGGGGCGCTGATTTCTCCGACACCAGAGGCAACGAGGTCGCTGACGTCGTGGCTAGACTCGACCTCATAGTGCTAAATACTGGGAGCACCACGACTTTCAGAAGACCGGGGTACCAAGAGTCCATCCTCGACATTTCGTTGGCGACTCCAAACATTGCCAACATGATTGAAAACTGGACAGTATCCGAAAAATACAGTGGCAGTGATCACCAGTTCGTGACATTTAACGTTGGATTGGCATCTGCTCCGGTACCACAACACGACCTTTCTAAGCGAAAGTGGAATGTCAGGAAGCTTGATCCAGAGGCACTGCGAGCTTCACTTGCACGGAGCTGGTCTACCCTTCAGAACAACCCGACTCCGGATACTTGCAGCGAGACAGAAAGGACAGTACTAAATACGATGAAGGAGATTTCCGCCGCATGTGACGCCTCTATGCCGCGGTTGAAAAACCGGAGTTTTCGCAGGCCGGCGTACTGGTGGTCAACAGACATAGCGGAACTTCGCAAAATGTGCCATCAACTACGTCGCCGCGCAACGAGAGCCGCCAAACGCTCCCCAAGCCAGGACTTGTATTCAAAAGAGTACAAGCAGGCCAAAAGATGCTAAATCGAGCCATCAAAGCAAGTAAAAGCAAAGTTGTGGAAAGAGATCTGCAACGATCTCGACAATGACATCTGGGGTAAAGCCTACCAAATTGTCGCCAAACGACTTGGAAAGGCTTCACCAGAGGCGCCGAAGTCTCCAGCCTTAATGGATAGCATCGTAGCGGAGCTTTTCCCCAAACACCCGCCGCGGGAGAAGAAACACTACACTAAAAACAACGAAGTAACGCCCTTCACAACTAAGGAACTACAAGACGCGGCCAAGTCACTCAAAACAGGAAAGGCACCTGGACCTGATGGCATCCCGGCATCGGTGATCAAGATTATAGCCCTGGAATACCCAGACTTACTCCTGAACACCTACAACGCATGCTTGGCAACTGGCACCTTTTCCGCGGTCTGGAAACGGCAGAGATTGGTTCTCTTAGACAAAGGTAAGGACACCTTCGTCGTTTAGACCACTCTGTATGCTAGACATTGCTGGAAAACTGCTCGAGAAGCTCATACAAGGGAGACTTCGCGACGACATCGACCGTGCTGGAGGTTTTGCCACCAACCAGCATGGCTTCCGGAAAGGTCATTCGACAGTCGGAGCGATCAAGAAAGTCATAAAGACAACAACACAAGCATGGTCTGGTAGCCTCAAAGCTCGTAAAGTATGTCTTCTCCTCACGCTAGATGTCAAAAACGCATTTAACAGCGCAAATTGGGGAGACATTTTAGACGCTCTGGAGCACAAGTTTGACGCGGAGCCAGAAAATCTGGCACTAGTCGACAACTACCTTGACGATAGAAAGCTAATAGTGGAAACTACTGAAGGCCCACAAAAAATACGCCATAACGGCTGGCGTGCCGCAAGGCTCAATAATGGGGCCTGATGTATGGAACGCAGACTACGACGAGCTTCTTGAAATCCCGTTGCCAGAGCAAGTAGAGCTAACAGGCTTTGCAGACGACGTTGCAGCCACTATAGTGGCGGACAGCGTGGAAGAGGCCGAACTGCTAGTTCGGGAAACCATCGACACCGTCGAGACTTGGCTCGATAAGCATCACCTGAAACTCGCCAAACAGAAAACCGAGATGGTCGTTTTGACCCGTCAAAAATGGTTTCCAAAACCATTCGCTATGGACATGGGAGGAACAACGCTGACGTCAACAAAGGCCCTGCGGTATCTAGGGGTAATGATAGACGAGAAACTATCTTTCCGTGAACACCTCGACAGTGCATGCAAGAAAGCCAGCAAGACTGTGTCTAGCCTAGCACGAATTATGACCAACACCATGGGACCAAGAACAAAAAAGAGAAGAGTTCTTCTAGAAGCAGTCCACTCGGTACTGCTTTATGGAGCGGAGATATGGGCAGACATATTAAAGCAGAAGACCTACCGGCGAAAGATCGCAGCAGTACAGCGGCGAGGCGCTCTCAGGGTTGCCTGCGCCTACCGCACAGTTTCCGAAGCGGCTGTATTGGTCATTGCAGGAGCCGCGCCCATCGACCTATTAGCGTTCGAAAGAGCAAAACTCTATGACGCTAAAGACAGTGATGATAACATGAAGGACGCAAGAACGAGGATAAAGGCGGAAACGCAGCAAGAGTGGCAGGACCGATGGACATCGGGAGAGACGGGCAGATGGACGGCGCGCCTGATCCCAAACATCAACGTCTGGCTCTCTCGGAAGCACGGGGATACGGACTTCTTCCTGACCCAGCTATTGACGGGACATGGGCAGTTCAATGCCTATCTTTTCAAGATGGGTTTGCACAGCACACCAACGTGCAAATACTGCCCGGATAAAATCGACGACTCCGAGCACACATTCTTCGAGTGTGCTCGATGGAAGGACTACAGAAGAAACACTGAAGAGATCATAGGCACCAGGCTCTCCCCCTCAAGCCTGGTGACCTATATGATCAAACAAGAGGAAAACTGGTCAGCTGTTGCAGTTTATGCACAGCACCTCCTGAAAGACAAAATCGCAGAAAGGGACCAGTAGCCAGGAGTAGGCGTCGTGAGACGCAGCACGACTGGATTGAAGTAATGCTAACGCGGTTCCAATCCAGTCCTCCCCGTACCATCTAGGGGAGAGGGAAGAGGAATGTTTTTTAGTGGGTAAAATCTCCACACTACCGACTATCGATATCTGCCGGAAGATGGGCGGCAGAGTTAACGATACCGGTGTCTTTTGAAGATCTTTTTTCGTACCTCTTTATAAAAAAAAAAAAAAAAAAAAACACACACACACACACACACACACACACACACACACACACACACATACAGACGTACGGACATCATCGTAAAAATAGTCAGGGAAGCTTCCTGTGACCTTCAAACGTCGAGATTTGATGAAAACTCGATTTTTGTAAAACGGGGTGAAAACAATAACTTCCCGATTTTTGAAAATCTGAGATTTTTAGTGGGAAGTTAAAAATTTAACTCAAATAATGGATTTTTTCACAAGTTACAGTGTTTCCGGGTTTCACACATGACGGACAGGAAAATTTTTTGACCTATTTTGGTGTTTTTTTCCAATTCTATTGCAGTAAATCAATTTTTAAAAAGTATGAAATTAATCTCCATTAAATTATCTCGACAATAGTATGCAAAATATCTTGATTCCGTGAACTAACAAGGCTATAATAATAAAAATAGCCGCCAAAATGAGGCGAAAAAAATTTTTCGATCGTAAAGCACTCTCTGATGCTTCGCATCATGAGTCGTGCAAAAAGGGTTGGGTGTCAGCACTCGTACTGTGCGCACTTTGGAGTAAGCTTGCAGCTATTGGTATTTGTCCTAAGCTTATTAATATTCTCATAAAATTCTATGCCGCCATCAAGTTGTTTATCAAATCTAACAACATCCTCTCGGAACCGATTGAAGTCACTGAAGGAGTACTACAAGGGGAAGTTCGGAGCCCGCTTCTCTTCCTCTTTTACATCAGTGACATGGTGTCTTTTTTTGAAAGCCGTGAATGCAAAGGTCTAAACTTAAACGGAGTTACTGAAATCATGCTCCTTGGATTTGCTGACGATACAACGACAGTTACATATTCAGCCTACAATCTTGCTAAAATCTTGAAGGTTCTTGAAAAATACTGCGATACGAACAATCTTGTTGTAAATATTAAAAAAACAAAAATTCTAGCTTGTAAACCCTCTGGAAGACCCAGCCGCAAGCTGTGCACTTTTCTTTACAAAGGCCTGAGCATTGAAATCGTTAAATCGTACGTCTACCTGGGCATTCCGTTTTCCTCTTCCACTTCAGGGTGCCTAGCAGCTGAAGCGGCGACTAAAAAAGCAAAAATTGCTATAGGTGCAGTCTTGGCAATTCTAGCTCGCCTCAAATCTGACACCTGGCCAAGCAAATTGAAGTTATTTAGCAGTTTGGTTAAAGCCACACTACTTTACCAAGCACACATATGGGCTTTGGATCCAAACATCTTGGAAAAACTTGAATCAGCGCATTTATATTTCTTCAAGAAACTTTTTTCGCTCCCAAGGTGTACTCCCAACTATGCACTGAGGCTGCAAATTGGTATAAATCATATCTCCACGGAGGTTGTCAAGAAAGCAATGGACTGGGTAATCCGAATCCTTAAGATGTCGGACTCTCGCCTACCAAAAAAGTGCCTTCTTAGACTTGCACAAACACAAATACACGATCAGGAAAAATTTAATTGGATTTTACGCTTTAAGACTCTCCTTAGGCCGATCAACGAAGATGGAATGCTTGATAATCTATCTCTTCCCATATGGCTGAGTCGTCGAGATACGATCCCACGAAAATATCGCGATTACAAAAAGAATCTAGACATCAATAGATACAACCAGTCGAACATGCTACAATTTATCCTTGCTAATCACTTAACTCCAGCTCGTTTATTGCTAATTAATCCACACAAATTGGTAAAACCTAAGATTCAGCTCAAACTAGCTTGTGCTCTGGCATTCAACTTAACGCTTAACGGCATAACACATAGATTTAAACCTGACCGAATATGTATTCAATGTCATCTTTTTACCGAAGAAACTGCAGCACACATTCTGGTCGAATGCCCTGCCTATGAACACCTCCGACGTCAACATTTGCAACAATGGATGCCAACGGATGACCCCAGTTCAATACTTGACTCAGAATCTCTAGCATCAACTAAGGCACTTTTTTCCTATTTATGCGCAGCAGTCTCCCTCAGGAACAACAATACTTCCACTCTGAATATCTAACCCAACCTTAGATCGCTTAAATGTATAAATGTATAAATATATATATCACTTGAAATTGCATATGACACCTAATCATAATTGTACCGTACATCAAGGATTACCTTCCTAAAAATCGTACGTAAATTTAATAAATAAATAAATAAATAAATAATTATTTAAAAAAAATTAAAAACGTCAGCTAACTTTAGCGAGATTGTAATTTTATACTATCAAAAAGTAAATAATCAAAAAAAGTTGTGTAGTGCTAAAAGTATTTGAATACTTGAAGAAAAAGCATAATCATTTAAGATTACTTGAAGAATCATCAGAATCATTTAGGATAATTCAGATAATTCAAGGAATTGGCATAGAGATGTGCATTTACCGGTATTTTGATTTTATGTGACGAGACTGTCATAAATACTGTTTTGTGACGGTAAGTGACGTCACAAATTTTTTTTCAACACGTTTGTTGTGCAAATGACGGTCACAAGCCCGGTCACAATTGTTACCGTCAAATACAACTACGTAGACATTCCGTGACAGTTTTTTTTACAAAAATGATTTAATTATTTGGGAAGTATTTTTCTGAAAGATAATAAGAGGTTTGATAAAAAATAAAATGTCAAATTAGGATGAGTATAATTTGTTAAAGGATGAATAACGAAATTTAAATAATTTTATTATTTAAAACTTTGCTTGAAATTAACAAATAATAATATTTTTTTCTTCGGATATTTTTATTATCATAAAATCTTAGTTGTTAGGTTTAATAAAAAAATAATTTTAATTATTTGTTTACGTATAATATTTAAATAAATATTAATTTAATTTCATAAAACTCTAATCTCTTTAGTTGATTCACATAGCTGTGTGCATAAATTTTAAGTTGACAAGGACAAAATAAACTCTACATAATCGCTAAAATACCCTGAATAAAAAAAAGTATTGAGACAAAAAAAAAAGTATTGAGACAAAGAAAAAAGTATTGAAAAGTATTAGATTGATTAGAAAACTAATACTTTTCAATACTTCTTTCTTTGTCTCAATACTTTCTTTTTATCAGGGTACATTATTATTTATGATTGAAGTTAATTCCACTAGATGGCGATAGTTTGTGACCGTCTTGTCATGATACTGTCGGTCACAAAACCGTTTTGTGACGGTAAAAAGTCTGTAAAATTACTCGTCGCGTGACCAGTGTACATCTCTAAATTGGCAGTGTGATGTAGCAGCACATGCCGCCATCTACATAGGATATAAATTAGCGGTTTATTTAAATTCAAATCAAACAAATGATTGATTAATAATATAATTATAAGAATAATTATTTGTAGAGAAATAATAAGAATAATATTAAGAACATCGTAACAAAGAAAATAAAACATGTAATTCTTAAATATAGAATGGTCACTCGAGAGGAAAATAAAATATAATATCCCGAGAAAAGCTATAAAAGGAGAAACTAAAATCTTAAATAACAAATACATCTTTGTTTCTTAGAGACTCTAGCAAAATACTACAATTTATGACCTTGAATAAAGGACTCTATTATCCTAGGCTAAACTAAATATTCCCTTTTTTTATGGCTTTTCTTCTAACCAGGCAACGACTACGACTCCATGTGTTAAACACATGGCTAGTTTCACTTTTTCGAGAGAAAACTAAGCGAAGGCGTCGCTTTTATTTTGAGTCCCACTCTTGAAGAAATCGACCAATTAGAAACAATTCTTATAATAAATCCAACCCCTAAAGCTAAAATCTCCCCTCTAAAATAAGTTATTAACTCGATGTAAAACTTAGAAAAATTAAGACATAGCAGTAAGCAAGTAACTCCTGTATATGAAACATCTTACAATATATCCCATATAACTTGCATATAAAATCTCATCATTCATAATACCAAATACCAAATCCTCATCCTAACTAGTATAAGTTAATAATAATATTAATTATTATTCATGAAAGTCCGTAATAGGAATACTTTCGTATTCTTTAGCGAATTTTAAAGAGCCTGCCGATCTGAGCCGAGTCAAACTATAATATTGAGACATCTACAGCAGTAAAAACTTACTAAACATCGGATCAGATCATAACAGCAGCAAGTGACCCAGACGTTGCCGATAAATTGAAGACAATCGGTAAGTCATCAGTAATTTTCTACATAACCGATCGTCGCTCAGTAAGCAACCAGCTCTCTTCCGATAAGCTCTGTGATAATCATTGCACATATCATACATCAATACAAAGCAATACTAGCTAAATAGAAAAAAAACCACTTACTAATTATTATACGGTAATGTAAAATTTATGTTTATAAAATTTACAAATGTAATAACTCGGTTGTTAGAAATGTTTCAAAGATTTAGGTTCGCCTCCTTGAAATTGACGGATTGCATTGAAACCTTAATAGGTCTATCATGATTCCGATAAATAATTCATAAACTTATGAAGTTATGAGTAATAACCCACAGTAATTTAACGATAATAATGATTCTTTGCTGTAAATAAATTTTAAATGATAACTTTATAATAATTATCGTACGACAGTTATAAAACTGCTCGTATTTTAACTACACACGTTTAAAGTAATCTGATTTAATTTACATAAGCGACTTTTATTTTTATTCTTTATATTTCTAGATAACTACCCATGTTGTTGCTAAGAATAACAATAATTATTCATATCACTAAATACACAAGCGAATTATTCTGTTAAAAAATAGGCTGCCGAACGAAATACAATTGCGCATTGCGGAAAGTGAAATAAAAAAAAAGAATCACTTGAGTAAGAAGGATGACATTGAATTTTTCTATCACTTTTGATATATTACTCGCCGGTTTAGTTTCTATTTTAAACAATCAGTAAATAAAATCTATTTTATAATAATTTCTCTTAAGTAATAAAATTTTTTGCAATTACATCCAAGTATTAGAAAGTTTTGTAAATTGTATGCGTGCATAAAGATATTAGTTTTCATAAATTATTATCATAATTTATTATTTATTACTTAGGACTTATATAAAAATTATCTGAATAAATAACGAATATCACAATGTGATATAAAAAATAAATTATTTAATTCTTCAAACTGTTGTTTCCGAAAAATATGATGAAATTCGTAAGTAATAATTATTAAAAAAATTAATATTAAATATTTATTTTATAATTTAATAATTATATATATCTAAATATTAATATAATAACCTTTGACAAATGGTATTATCTTTTACGTGAGTCACTCTTGAAAGACCGTTATAAATTTTATGAATCTTCATGATTCACATACAGAATATATGAAAGCATTTCCTCTGAAAAGTGAAAGAACAATTCAATTGAAAAGTGAATTTCATCTGTTGATTTATTTTTATAAATAATTTTAAATTCAATTTTTTTTAATTAAAAAAATTTTTGATGAAAATTAAGTCTAAAAATATTTAGAATTTTTTTCATGGAAAAAATTGATACGAAAAAATTAAAAAAAAATTTTTTTCATTCACAAAAAACTATAAGAGCGCGGAAAATCAAGATGACTCTGGATATCATCCTAGATTATACTCAGTGATATCTGTGGTGAAAAAAAATTTCCGATAGTAGCTAACCTAGTAACTAGTATAACCTAAACTATACTGAGTGATATCTGGATTATACTCGTTATAATATCTCTGATTATACCGCGTGAGATTACACTGGATATAATCCGAGATAGTATCCTGTATAATTTGAATTATTCTCAGTAAAATCTTGGATTATACCCAGTGATATCTCCGGCATTTTTTTTCTAGCGCCTGCGCACTTAGAGTTATCATATTTGTTATGTATTTTAGATATTAGGATAATCAAATATTGTTTTAAATACTATCTGAAATTTTTTTTCACCACAGATATCATTGAGTATAATTTGGGATGATATCACACAGAAAGAAAAATTTCTATTCCAGTCAACCGTTTTCCTAATTTTTTTTTTTTGATTTTATGGTTCAAAATTTGTAAAAATTGATCTGATTTTGACAGTATTCTTAATGCGTTGTGAAAAAACTCGTCTGATTTAGAATTGTAGTTAATTACTTTTAACTGAAAAAAAGACTACACAGAAAGAAAAATTTTCTTGATTAAAGAACAAAATTCTTGCCTCAAGAAAATTTTTTGGGTGCCTAAAGGAAGACCGAAGTTGTGTTGACCGAAGTACAAATTTTTCTTGAAATTCTATTCTTGGTGGAAGTAATTTTTTCAAATATAAATACTTGATACAATAAATTTTTATATTTGATCAAGATTTTTAGATACTTTAGCGAAGCAGCGCCACCTACTTTAGCTGAGAAAAAAATTTTCTCACCTTGAGAAAATTTTTCTCTTGAATATTTGATACCCATTTTATATTAATTTAGCGTACAATTATAAATATTGAATGAAAAAAAATGATGAAATATTATTTGATCTTCCCATTTGACATGTTAATCAATAAAAATATTAATGAAAATTTACTTCTATCTTTATATTAAATTTTTTGGAGCAAGAGAGAAATTTTCTCAAGGCAAGAAAATTTACTTCTATCAAGAACTAAATTTTTTGGAGCAAAAGGCGGAATTTTTTTAAAACAAGAAGATTTTTTTGACTTAAATAAATTTTCTCGTATCAAGATACGTATTTCTTAAAGCAAGAGAATAAATTTAGTTGGAAGAAGTGAAATTTCTTGCGTCAAAAAAAAATTTTGCTCTTTCCATGTGCATTTTTAAAAAAAATTTTTTAGTTTTAATGTAATAAAAAAAAAAAATTAAAAACGTCGGCTAACTTTAGGATTATAAATTTTCGATTAATTATTTAGTACAGATGAATTAAAATACTCCTCGGAATTTCTATTTATATTATACTAGATCTATCTTGTTCAAAATAGAATCTAGTGAGATACAAGCGCGAATAAAAGAGAGTTGGTTGCTTTAAACAAAGTGAAAAATGCCATTTGGGTATTTGCTATCAAAAAACTCGACAGACTGGAAAACTCAGTAATAGTAATAGTACATGTCTCACTGTTTTAGTACATAAACACATAATATAAATACGTATACATTTGTAGATATCGGAAGGAAATGTTGCAAACCCAGTCAAGGTAGCGTATTTTAGAAGTTGTTACCTTTTGTACTGACTTAGTTCTCAAGTACAATTACCATTACACTCGATTGTTGTTTTCAGGGTTCATCATTCTCCTCGTACTTTTAATGTTACTTGTATATTGTTGCATATATGTATTACATATGCATATTAGCTTGTTTGTTGGCAGTAGGTCTTTGGGGTGTGATATCAGAGTTTTAGCGAGGTATCGTATGATAGTTCATAAGTCACTGCTAATCAATGATTCACGCCAGTTGACATAATTAATAAATTCTCGCGGTTCACCCAACTGTTAATATCTGACATCATTACATCTGTTACATCACTTTTCTTCTCGTCTAGGTCACGATTTTAATTTAATATTCATTTTAATATGTAACATTTTGTTTTTGCTCTAGAATTTTTTTAATTGATAACTAGATTTTATGACTAATTACACTGAATATTGAGTTAAATATTAGAAAAATACGAAAAAATTACTAAAATTTTTTTTTTATAAGAAATTTAATTCTCTTTAAAAAAAAAGGTTCTTATAAATTTTCTTCTATCTCTTATCATTTACTAATAAATCCAATTTAAAGTTAAAAATTAGAATTTTTAATAAAAAATATAGGGGCATTCCATAGGGACTGGTGGGACATTTGACTCTGGAATTCCGTCAATTATAAGCTTTAATTACGTGACTGAAACTTATACTATAGTAAAATTTATCTTATAACATAGAAGAATAACTAATTAACAACATCCCTTTGTCAAAAACCTCGATTACTTTTTAAGTTTCTCGTAATTATCATTTTACTGAGTGTGACTGGTGGGACTAAGAAAAATCCTTCTCTCTTACCGCGGTATACTTAAAGTCCGATTTCAGTTCGACATCTAAACTTTTAAAAAATACTTCCCTCTTAATACAAAATTTATTCTGGAAACATTCAATATTATGAAGAATTAGTCTGATTACCTACGTAGAAACAATTAAAAAAAATTTTTTTATTGTGACTGGTGGGACAAGTACAAAATGTCTACATCAAGTTGTTTATTAAGGTGCCGCGACTGGTCAACCGACGACGTTTCAACCGCGACACTTAAACCGTAACAGTTCAACTGCGGACACTTCAACCGGATTAAAGTTCAACCGTAAAAATTTCAACCGAACGACCGTTCAACCGTAGAAATTATTATCTGATGCTATAGTATATTACACACCTAGGGAAGTAAAATAAGAAATGTCTCAGATCACATGTAATTGTTGGCCGAGGCGAAGCCGAGGTCAACAAACATGTGATCTGAGGCTTTCTTATTTACTTCCCGTGGAGTGTATACTATTTTTTTGCTCGACGAAGGCAGGAAGCGGCAACTTCGCTTAGCGCAGCGGGCCAAAAGTTGACGCTTTCTGCCCGTCGAGCAAAAAAAATATTTTCTGCCCTCCAGGCGGAAAGTGGCAACTTTCGGCCCGCTGCGCTAAACGAAATTGCCGCTTTCCGCCTCTGTCGGATAGAAAAATAGTATACAAACCTATGGCAGGAAAATAATAAATATCTCAGATCACATATATGTCGACCTCGGCTTCGCCTCGGGCAACATATATGTGTTCTGAGACATTTCTCATTTTCTTGCCACAGGTGTGTAATATACTATTAATGTATCGTTAAAGTAATACGTAAAATATTATTATTATAAGATTTGTTAAAGAAGATTATTAAAAGTCCAAATAGTATATTAGTATCATTAATGTATTATTGTTGTGCCCGAGTAAAAACAGAATTCCGCCGCACCACCGCCGCAACACCGCTGCACGGCTTTTTAAGCGCCGCACCACCGCTGCACTACAGCCGTGACAAGTAAAGAATTTATCTATTCGCCGCACTACCGCCGCACCAGCGCCGTGACAAGTAAATAAATTTCTATTCGCCGCACCACCGCTGCACCACCGCCGAACTACAGCTGTGACGCGCCCGGGTAAAAATAAAATTATTAATTTTTACGAAAAAATAATAAATTTCGTTCGACCGCTGCACCACCGCCGCACCATACCACTGTTTGATGGTATATACATTGAAATAATATATTCGTTGATCATTCAAATAGCTTAACTAAATTTTTTAAGTTAAGTATGGCTTGCAGTGCAGTTGGCAATGTTCGAGACTTCCATGCAGACGATCCAGGTTCGAATCCCATCACAGTTCAATTTTTAAAATTCTTTCAGAGTATTACAATAGGCGTACCGCTTCTGTGCAACCCGAGGACGAAATTAAAAATCTACATCAACAATACGACTAAAAAAATCAATAATTTCGCGGTGCTTTGGCCTGATTAAAAAAAAATTTTTTTTTTTAATATTAGGCATTCGATTAAAAGGAGGTTGATCAATAGGTCTTACATAAAGATTTCTAGTCGCATTATTTATTAATTAATTATTGTGTGATAAATTAATTATGATACCATTTTTTGTGAAATTGTAGGTATGATTTAGCATTGGTGCGGCGGTGGTGCAGCGGTAGTGCGGCGATGCTAGGGGGAGTAAATTTTTAGCGTGCGGCGTAATAGTCCGCCAAACGGCGGTGGTGCAGCGGTGGTGCGGCGGTCGAACGAAATTTATTATTTTTCCGTAAAAAATAATAATTTCATTTTTATTCGGGTGATTTATAATTGTTGGTTAGTTTATCGTATTATATTTATACTAAATGGTGATACAATTGATTCACATCACAATTTATCCTCACTCATAATTGGTCTAATTTCGAATAAACACACACAAAAACCATGTTAGAATGGGCGCAACACGATTACTCGCGTTTGTATTGGTCTAATTTCGAATAAACACACACAAAAAACCATGTTAAAAGGGCGCAACACGGTAAAATTATCTGAAAATTAATCATGGACCATTTATCATGCGGATAATATTATTTTGTGATTTAATAAATTAAATAATCTGGTAATTTCTACGGTTGAACTGTCGTTCGGTTGAAATTTTTACGGTTGAATCTTAATCCGGTTGAAGTGTCCGCAGTTGAACTGTCGCGGTTGAAATGTCATCGGTTGAACTGTTACGGAACCGTTTATTAAAAAGACTTTTATATTATTTCAACCTTAGAATTATTATTGTTTATATATTTAACTAGAAATTATTTAGGATAATTAAAAATGACTAATTAAAAAACACATATAAAGGATTTAGCATGCTGACAACACGATCTTGATAAACTTAGGTGTTAATTAATAACGAACATAAAAAAATTTGTTCTAAAACTATAATAATAAATATGTTAGTTAATAACAAACATAACATGAATTTGTTCTAAAAACTATTAAAACAATATTTGACAAGGATATAAATTAGTACGGCTGAAAAGTTACTGGGAGAGAAAAATCGATTTTCTTATTGATTAAAAAAAATTTTCTTTACAAATTAGTAAAATATAGACTTTTAATAATAAATTAGAAATAAATTAGAGAAATTTTAAGATTTCAGTCATTTTCCCATTTTGCACAGCATGCACTGATAGAATGATTTATTAACTATTAATAATTTAATTTATTTGAAGACAATTATTTAATTTATTAAATTTTAATAAATATTTTTTAACATTCAATAAATATTTATTTGGGAGGAAAGTACATTTATTAATAGTTAATAAGTATTTATTAATAGTTAACAAATATTTATTAACAGTTAATAAATATTTTGTTGAGTGAATTTGTTTTGCTTGCAATGTCATATGATATGAAGATTACTTATAAACAAAAATTATCTTTAAAAATTATTTGCATTAATTATATTAAAATATAATAACGTTTATTGTAAAATACCAAATTCTATCACGCTCATAATTATCTTTTATATTTTTAAATATTAAAAAGGTAAATTTATTTAGTGAATTGAATTATCATCATGTATTCCAGCTATAGGGTGATAAAAAGTGTCAAAAGAAAGTTACTATTTTTGCTTTTTATTTTAAATAAATATTTGTTAACAGTTAACAAATATTCATTAATCATTAATAAATATTTATTAACAGTTAATGAATTGTACTTAATAAATTACTTATTAACTGTTAATAAATATTTGTTAACTGTTAAAAAATATTTATTAACATTTAATAAATAATTTATTAACTGTTAATAAATATTTATTAAATCCTATGATGTTAAAAAATTATTTATAAAATTTATTAATCCTTATAAAAACAAACTCAAATTACATTTCTTCAAAGACCTTTAAAAAAAATAATAAATGCTTTTAAAAACCTCAGTACCAGGAACTCTAAACCAAAACGCTTAAAAATCTATAAACATCAATTAATTCGAATAACTATTCTCCAATAATTACGTAATCAGCCTTGAAAAATCCGAGCCCATTTTATAGAAACCGAATCCTAGCACGCTACATTACAAACATAATGTATACAATCGTGGTAGAAAAAACCCGTGATTACTTAAGTAAAAATAATACATCGTACATCATATAATAACAACACAATTTAGTGTTTATTTAACAGTCCAGGAATCTGGCAGTAAACACGATCCGGAAGAGTGTGGATGAGATAAAGGAGCAAAAATGTGCTCGAAAATAACTTTTAGTTGATTTCTTTCGAACTAACGGTTAAATAATAAACAAATTTTTCTGGTAGTTTTTAAAGAAATAAAACAAAGGTCGGATAATATTTCTAAAAGTAATCTAAAATGTATAAAGTACAATGTGTAATGCAGAGGAGGGAGCGAGTATCGTTGGAATAATAACGTAATTAAAATCAGCATAATCAGAGAATATGTCGCAAAACTAAACATTAAACTTCAGAGCATTAATTTTAACATACAACTAAGGAGCGTTGTATTTGTAACACACAAACAGAGTGTTGTCGTAAACATTCCGTAACCAAGGCCGGTTCGCCTCCATGTGCATGTACGGATGTACGGGCACAGGCAAAGCCAGAGGTATTATGCGGCTTTTCTACTCCTATATCTGTATAATATATATATATATATATATATATATATATATATATATATATATATATATAATACTTTGCCCTCGCCGACGTACTGTAATTAACGCACTTGCTGTTTGTCCACCTGTTTAACTCACTCAGTACAGGTGCTTGCACTCGGTTCCCTGCTTCCATTTAATGTGTGTAATGCTTCAGTTTTTACTTTTACTCCTATCCCATTCGTATTCGTAAAGGATAAAAATAACTATCGGGTCTATTTATTTGTTTATGTTGAAGGAGGCTCAAGCGTAACTACTCTCACTCATTTTACTTTTCATTTCAGTGATTCGCTCGTTAATTCGTGTTAAATTATCTGTTATTTTTTTTAAGTTCTCACGGTTGCAAATTGAAAATTTTAGGATTTAATTTTTATTGAGCCGTAAATTGTTTTTTTTTTCAAATCGTTCAATGGAAAATATTCAGAACTTCGGCTACACAGAAAAAAAGGTTCACGAGCCAGGAAAATATTTTTCTTCCTAATTATTTTCTTGAGCGAAAAAAAAAATTTTTTTTAACGCAAGAAATTTCACTTACTCCAACTAAATTAATTCTCTTGCTTCAAGAAATATGTATCGAGATCCAAGAAAATTTATTTAAATCAAGAAAATCTTGTTATTTTGAGAAAATTCAGCCTCTTGCTCCAAAAAATTAAATATAAAGATAGAAGTAAATTTTCATTAATATTTTTATTGATTAACATGTCAAATGGGAAGATCAAATAATATTTCATCATTTTTTTTCATTCAATATGTATAATTGCACGCTAAAATAATCTAATATGAGTATCAAATATTCAAGAGAAAAATTTTCTCAAGATGAGAAAATTTTTTTCTCAGCTGAAGTAGGTGGCGCTGCTTCCCTAAAGTATCTAAAAATTTTGATCAAATATAAAAACTTATTGTATCAAGTATTTATGATAATTTGAATTAAGAAATTAATTACTTCTACCAAGATAGAATTTCAAGAAATATTTTTACTTCGGCCAACACAACTTCGGTCTTCCTTCAGGCACCCGAAAATTTTCTTGAGCCAAGAATTTTGTTTTCTAGTTAAGAAATTTTTCTTTCTGTGTACTGTACATGCTAGAAAATAATATATCAAAATATTGTTTTAGTACATGGAAAAAAATTTATTGTTACTGCAACAGGAGGTAGTCATGTTGCAGCAACAGTAAAAAATACTGTTACAGCAACAGGATTTTCCTGTAGCTGCAACAGGAGGCAGCTATGTTGCAACAACAGGCACAAATCCTGTTGCAGCAACAGTGCGACATGATAGTGAAATATATTTGGGTCAATCCATGTCAAATCGACCAATAGTTGGAATCGACCCCTTTCGATTTGGATAAATTTTGGTCAGAAGTTTTCTTTTATTATGCAACGAACTTCTGCCAAAGGAAAAAAAATAAAAAAATTTTTTTCAAAAGATATGCAAATTCAAAATTTCGCGATTTTTCCAGTTTTTCAATTTTGTTTTTGTTATATCTCGAACGCTATTATAGATACAGGAATGGCCTTTCGTTTGTTTGAAAGGGGGACACTTGGGGCTATTGAAAAAAAAGTATTTTGAAAAATTCCAAATTTGTTAAATTTTGAATTTTTGAAAATCGTCAAAAACGACGATCTATATTAAAATTTTAGCTCATTTTTTTTTTGTATAATACCTTATACTGATCTTAAAAGATCCTAAAATTTTTAGAACTGTGATTTTTTTTTCACTTTACTTTATTTAAAGTTGTCGACGCCACTTATCGTCTTATTAACATGGAAATGATTTGAAATTTGAGATTGAGCAACATTAATATGCAGAAATTTGTAAGTAAACAAGTACTCAAAAGAACGAAAAAAAATTGATATTCTCACCACATTATTTCTGATTGTTATTGAAAATTAACATCTGTTTGAGTTATTTGACGTTAAAAACTGTTATTGAAGTGAAAAAACGGACAAAATATATCATGCGTTAAAAAAATAAGAAATTATATCATGTGTTAAGCCTGACTTTAAGATGACGTTCAAAAAATAGAAAAAAAAGTGGAAATTAATTTATTATTCAATATTTCCATGTCGTGCATTCAACTAATTAATGCTCAAAATTACAATACTATGTATCTGCATAACTTTACATTATTTAGAAGTTGCGAAAAATTTTTTTTTGAAATTGAAAAATTCATATTTAAAAAAAAAACACAGTTCTAAAAATTTCAGGATCTTTTAAGATCAGTAAAAGGTATTATACAAAAAAAAATTGAACCAAAATTTTAATATAGACCGTCATTTTTGACGATTTTCAAAAATTCAAAATTTAACAAATTTGGCATTTTTTTTAATATTTTTTATTCAATAGCCCCATGTCCCCTTTCAAACAAACGAAAGGCCATTCCTGTATCTATAATAGCGTTCGAGATATAACAAAAACAAAATTGAAAAACTGGAAAAATCGTGAAATTTTGAATTTGCATATCTTTTGAAAAAAATTTTTTTATTTTTTTTCCTTTGGTAGAAGTTCATTGTATGATAAAAGAAAACTTCTGACCAAAACTTATCCAAATCGAAAGGGGTCGATTCCAACTATTGGTCGATTTGACATGGATTGACCCAACTATATTTTACTATCAAGTCGCAACAACAGTAGTAATCCTGTTGCTACAACAGGATTTTTTCCTGTTGCTACAACAGGATTTTTTCCTGTTGCTGTAACATGACTGCTTCCTGTTGCAGCAACAATAAATTTTTTTCCGTGTAATAAACTTTAGTCACTGATAGAAAGATTTAGGTCTATAGTAATAGTTAATAAATGATTTAGTAAAAAACTTTTCATTACCAAATATTTAGTAATAGTTACTAACTCATTTATTAAAGCTCATTTATTTCCACCAAATAAATATTTAGTAGTATTTAACAAATTATTTATTGCTACTCAATAAATCGTTTGTTGGTATTAAAGAAATTAATTTTTTAACTAATTTTAGCGTATAACCTAACTTTTTAGTCAAAATAAATCAAAATAATGAAAATAAATAATTTTAAGTAAAAATATAAGGTAAGGTGAACGAGATAATGAATCTTAATTTCAAATTTTTAAAGAAGACAATGAATCCTAATTTTCAAACCTTTGATATTCATTTACACATTTCTGTTACATGAGTTTATCGTTCTAGATCATCTCAGATTATCATCTTCTATAATTTGTATAATTTGTACCACTGAGTTTAAGGGGTTATACGCAGTTGCAAAGCTAAAAAAACAACATTTTTTTATGAATTTTTTCTAGACACAGTTTTTAATTATCAATTACAAGTGATGGTTATTTAAATAGAGCCTACTTTCAAGAATACAATAGCGCGTCAATCATGTAAAAATACAAATGTGCACCGCTCCTGTAGAAGATGTTCTGAACGACCTCTAAAAAAAAGGCGCTTGGCGGTGATCTCCATTTCGGTGGTTTGGATTATCTGAAATCAAAAAATATGGTGAATTCTTTTACAGGATAGATTAATGCAGGTATTGAACGAAGGAATAAGAAAAATTTTGATTTTTGACAAAATGGCGTCTATTTGTAAAAAATTTTTCGTCTTTGTTGAAAAACAATTTTCCAAATTGTTAAAAAAAAAAATTAGGAAAACGGTTGACCCTGAAGGCCATCCCTGCAACTTCCCGCTAATTCCATACTTAGGCGCTTAAAATTGCACCAATGACGTTTTTGAGCTCTTCGAGCTCAAAAATACAATTTATGGGTTATTTTGAGCTCTCCGAGCTCAAAGAGATTGCTTTCTTATGCTTTAAAGCTCTTCGAGCTCAAAAGTCTGATAGAGATTTGATGACACTATTTTTTGAATTTTTAAACCGCAATAACTATTTAATGAATAAACCGATTTTTACGCAGTTAGAAGCATTCGATGCAGTTTTTTAAGCCTCACAAAGAATCTCAAATTTTGAATTGATCGCGCTAGGAATTTCGGAGTTATTCCGAAAAAACACTTTTTTCGGTTTTCTTTCGTTCACGATATCTCTCGAACGAATCAATCGATTTTGACCGGACTGGTGGCGATCGACGTGGTTTTTTGAGGTTAAGAGCTGATTAGTTTTTGGAATTGAACCTTTAAGCCGTTTAAAAGTTATTCCAAAAAAACCACATTTGAAAAAAATTTTTTTTTTCAGTTTTTTTAAGATTTCTCAAAATCTATCGATCTGAATCGGTCCAAATAGTTTTCAAAATCTAAGTTTGGTCAAGCCCTTTCGAATGGTGCCAACCGCGATGAAATCGGTCAAGCCGTTCAAAAGTTATAAGCGGTTCACATACTTTCACACACACACACACACACACACACACACACACACACACACACACACACACACACACACACACATACATACATACAGACACCGTGACAACCTCGCGAGGATAGTCAGGGGCGCTTCCTGTGACCTTCAAACGTCGAGATCTGATGAAAACTCGATTTTTGCAAAACGGGGTGAAAACAATAACTTCCCGATTTTTGAAAATCTTCGATTTTCTTAGCGGTAAGTTAAAAATAGTAATAATTTTTTTGAATCTTTTTCCTTCGTCCAATACCTGCATTAATCTATCCTGTAAAAGAATTCACCATATTTTTTGATTTCAGATAATCCAAACCACCGAAATGGAGATCACCGCCAAGCGCCTTTTTTTTAGAGGTCGTTCAGAACATCTTCTACAGGAGCGGTGCACATTTATATTTTTACATGATTGACGCGCTATTGTATTCTTGAAAGTAGGCTCTATTTAAATAACCATCACTTGTAATTGATAATTAAAAACTGTGTCTAGAAAAAATTCATAAAAAAATGTTGTTTTTTTAGCTTTGCAACTGCGTATAACCCCTTAACTCTTAAATTTTTAATGCTCAATTTTTATACTCAAATTTATTTTTTTTTCTTGTATTTGTCATAATTGTATTCCAAAATAAAGTAAATAAAAACGATCAATTCTTAATATCTAATATTTTTGAAATTTTATATTTTCATTAGTCATACGTGTACTTTTATTGTAACTCTTTTTGTATACTTTTGCCATCTGGCTATACTGCCTTGGCATTGAAATTAAATAATAAATAAATAAATAAATATTATAAAGAAAATAATCTCATTAAATTATTATTTTTTATTTGAGACATTTATAAAATTTAAAATTAAACAAGTATTTAAGATATTATTAATAGATAAATTGAAAAATTTAAACTAAATTCAACTGAGAAATGACATCTAAAGCCTTTTGGGAGTATGTATGTTTCCAAAGGTTTGATAAATCTCCCAAAATCGAGCTGAATAAAATAATCTAAGTCAGTGAATAGGTTGTGTATCACATTGGAATTAAAGCATAGCCATCTACCGACAATACTTACCGAAGAAATATTTAGTACCTATTACTAAATATTATTTGGTGGAAATAAACATTTATTTCCATGAAATAAGGCTTTGTTTATATCAATAGAATTCATTTAGAATAAAAAAATCATTTATTAAACTGTAACAAATATTATTGATGGGTAAAAAATATTTTTTTCTCCCAAATAAATGACTAAAAATTTTGTTACTAAATCAGTTTAGTACTCCGGACTAAATCCTTCTATCAGTTTAGGGCAAGAGGCGCTGAGACTTTCCAAATTTGCTCGAAATTTAAAATTTTATTTGATTCAAAAATTTTTCGCCTTGATTCAAAATCGAGACAGTAAAATTCTTTAAGGTGATTTTCTTAATTTGAGAATTTTTCTTTTGAATGAAGTCAATTCTTTTTTCGGTGTATTTTAAATTGATTTCTAAAAATAATGGAAATTATAAAGTGCCGTAATCGTCGAAATTTTCGATTTAGACTTTAGAAATCGGTGAATTACATTAAGAAGTTTACCGAACATTTAAAGTTGACAAACTTTCGAGCTGATTCTGGTTAAAACTCTAAGACAGGTCAGTTTGGAAAATTTGAAACTTCTTGGGAGGATTTTTATCAACTTAAGAGTTTTAGACAAGATAGAAATTTCCAAAACCTTTTAAATATTTAAAAAATTGAAATTTTTAATTCACTGTCCTTAAATATCAAATTTGTGTTCAAATTTTAACAGTTGCTTTATTTTGACATTCGACGAAATTTTTAAATCATTCACAAAAATTTTTTTTTCTTTTTTTTGATACATACATGTGTCAAATTTCAAACTGATTTTATTTTTTGAGTTAACTTAAAAAGCTGGGTTAGAAAACATTAAAATTTTGAAAAATTTTAATGAATTTCTCATAAAACTTTTTTATTTAATCGTTTAAAATTAAAAAAAAAAAAAAAACAGGAATTTGAATTCTCGTGCGTCCTATTTATAAACTGAAAATATAAATAAAAAACAATAACACAAAGTATGTCTATTATATATATTATAGATGTTCACACGGGCGGTATAGAAAAAGTAAAGGGTGATCCTACTGGGCGTGACGTATCAAGACGGAAATCGATTTTTTTATCATATGAGAGTGCCAATCCTAGAAGGCACAAGCACAGATTTAGGCCACGGACATTAAGTCTAAAATTATAAATTATCGTGTATTTTTTTTTTCTATCAAAAAATCATAAAAATAACCAAAACGTCCTTGCAAATTTAATACAATAAAAAATAATATTCAATAGATAGGCAAATCGATTCGCGGATTAACGTTAATTGCATTGTGAAGAGAAATGTTGAATTTAAAAAGTTGAAATTGTAGCAGTTAAATTTAGACGAATAACAAGCGCATTGTACCTGGCATATTTGCCGCATAATTGTCCCAGATTTTAGTCCAGTCTATAGGACACGAATATATGTTTTTGTATGTGTGTAGGCAATGCACATTGCATGAATAGGTATGTGTCTGTATAAATGAATACATACCTTTACTCGAATATGAACATTGCAAGAATGGATCGAAGCAGCTGTTTGCACTACTCACCTCTTATTTACGTGACCTTGTATTACCTATAGGTACATCACGTTCCTGTCGATTTACCCAATGACGTTTCGCGGTTTTAGACACTTATTTTTAATAATGATAATAATAATAATAATAATGATAATAGTAAAAAAATTGAAATAAATTGCAAATAATGATCTTTTTAAGATTTTTTATTTTTTATTTTTTATACTATTGAATAAACATAATCAAAATAATTTTTTCTGGTTTAAAAAATTTGTTCCTTTTTTTTCAAAAAAAATTTAGATTTAAAATTTTATTAAAAAATATAAAAAAAATTTCTACATTATAATTTTAATTATTTAAAAAATAAAAGTAGATTTCTTTTAAAAACTACACTAAAAAATAAAAATAATAATAATAAATTCCGGAAAGAATAGGATGTAATATTAAGTATCAGATGCATATTTCCATTAAACAATTACGAGCAGCGAGTAGAAGGTTTCAATTGTTCTCAGTAATTTGCAATTCAAATTTTAGTAACGTCAATGCTCAAGAGGTGTTTCAACTCATGCAGTTTTACTTCGATATAATTTAACTTCACTTTTAAATTCTAATATATTTTTCTCGCTCATATATTATATATCTATAGACTCGGGTATTTAAAGATCCAAATGAAGATATTTAAACTGCTTAGTCGTTATTGAAGGGTTAATTAAGATCAAATTAATACATTTATACCGAGAATATTACGTTGCAAGTGGGTGATTTTTTAATTTAATAAAACGTCGGTATTAATTGTATTTCTAGGTTGTAAATGTTGTTTCAAAATCAATTATAAAAATTTATATGAAAGGAGTGGAAAATTGGATTATTTCAGCGTATTAACTAAAGTAGAAAAATAATTTTATTAATAATACAGAATTACTTAAAACCTTGGAAACTCTTAACCTTCTTCGAAGCTTTTCTGTAAAGTAAATAGTTAATTTTTTGTACACTAATAGAAGGATTTTTTAATATTTAATGAGCTTTATAAACTGTTGATAAAAATTTAGTAGCAGTTAATAGATCAATTATGAAATGAGATTTATTATCAGTTAAAGAATTCTTTTATCTGTGTGTTAAAGGATAAATTTGATAATTTAAAATTAAAAGAAAAATAAATTAGATCAAAAAGTTATTTCAAAACGTCTCCGCTAGGTGGCTGCAGTTCTCGTAGTTAGAATTCTAAAATATAGGTATTTAACAGCCGAGACCAGTGATTGCAGTTTCAATCGGCTTAGCGAAACGAATGGAAATTTTGAAAAAACGTTTTTAGAGATAATAGATAATTTAATAAACTATTTCACCACAAAGCGGTTTTTTCAAAAATTTCATTCGCTTCGTCAAACCAATCGAAACTGCAATTGCTCTGCTGTTAGGAGTGCGACAGAGATAGTTCCGTTGAACTCCGTGAGAGCAAAGCGAGAAAAAGATGGTCTCGCCTGTCAAGTGGGTATTCTGGTCTAGAAGCTTGAATTTAAGGTAATTTTTTAAGTGTCGTAAAAAAAAGGCAATTAATATTTTTATTATTCATTTTTAACTTCCCGTTAAAAAAAAAAATTGAAAATTTTTTAAAATCGGGAAATTATTGGTTCTACCCTGTTTTTCGGAAATCGAGTTTTAAACCTCTCTTAACTTTTGAACGGCTTGACCGATTTGATCGCGGTTAGCGCTATTCGAAAAGTCCAGACTAAACTTACATTTGTAATACAATTTGGATTGAATCGGACCAGTAAATTTTGAGAAATTTAAAAAAAACCACGAATAAAAAATTTTTTAAATTTGGTTTTTTTGGAATAACTTTTAAACAGCTTTACCGATTGATTACCAAAACTAATCAGCTCTTAACATAAAAAAACCACGTCGATCGACGACAAGCCGGTCAAAATCGGTTGATTCGTTCGTGAGTTATCGTTGACGAAAAAAATCCGAAAAAAGTGATTTTTTCAAACTTCGGTTTGAAAATTCAAAAATTAGTGATTTATTAAACGTTCATCAAACTTTTGAACTCGAAGAGCTCAAAAGCATGGAAAAGCTATCTCTTTGAGCTCGGAGAGCTCAAAATAACACATAAATTGTATTTTTGAGCTCAAAGAGCTCAAAAACATTATAACCGCGCACTGAAAAAAAAATTCTTGACTGGGGTGTACATTTTTTTGGCTCAAGAAAATATTAAGGAAGATTGAAAATTTCTTGAATGAAGTTAAAGTTTGTTAAGCTAAGAAAATTTTATTGAGCCAAGCAAATTTGTTCTTGCTCTAAAATAACTTTTCTCTTCCTTAAAATTTTCTTGGCGCAAGAAATTTGTTTTTTCTGTGCAATTTTAAGCGCTTGGATATAGAATTAGCGGGAAGTTGCAGGAATGGCCTCAAGGGTCAACCGTTTTTCTAATTTTTTTATAAGATATTTATTAATATTTTAAGAATACAGAAAAAAAATTCAAAAAGTTAGAAGCTAATAAAATAGGGGGTTTCAAAAAATTGGCACGCGACCATACCCACGATTCCAACTCTTCTAGCAATCTGGGAAAAAAAAAGATTATTAATTTAGAGTAATACCGCTACCGTACTAACTAAAAAAAGGTTGAAAAAAAATTGTTTTTCACAAAATGGCAACTGCTTGAAAAAATAGTTTTCTCACCTCCGGGCGGAAAGCGACAATTTTCCTCCCGCTGCGCTAAACGAAAATGCCGCTTTCCGCCTCCGTCGAGGAGAAAAATAGAGTATACACACCACGGGCAGTAGATAAGAATGCCTCAGATCACCTCGGCTTCGCCTCGGACAACAATTACATGTGATCTGAGACATTTCTTATTTTACTGCCCTAGATATGTAATATACTATTTTTGTCCGACGAAGGCAGAATGCGGCTATTTCATTTAGCGCAGCGGGACAAAGGTTGCCACTTTCCGCCCGAAGGGCAAAGAAAATTAATTTTCTCTCAAAATGGCAACTGCTTAGAAAAAAATTAATTTTTGTACCACTTTTTTTGAGTTTTCCGAATTTTTGAAAAATAGTAAATATTTAAATTTGGGGATGAGAATATTTTATGCGAAATAGGAATCTATAAAGAAGACTTACACCAAATCCACAGATTCGGTAGAATCTGGTGCCAAGTTCCATTCAAATCCGTTGTAAACGGAGCGCCAGACTACCGAGTGTGTTTACTGTAAGCAGAACAGTATTTCGAGGTTGCAAAATTTTATTTAATTCTACGGTACTTCTTGTTCCTAAATTTTATATTATATCAGTAATTTATACTTTATTTTACTGATATCAATTAATTATATTCAATTATAACAATTAATCTACTTGAAATTATTAAATTTTATCAGCACAAACTATAGCAAGCTCAAAAATTTCGATCCTGACTTTTTTTCGATGTAAAAAGTGACATGCCACAGACTAAGTAATTCGAGAATGCATGGTAATAGTCCAATAGATGGGAAACTACAGTTAAAAAAATAAATTTCACAGCTTGCATCTACACCCGCCAGGGTGCGCTGCAATTATTTTTACATAAACTGTAGCTTCAAGGGGATAGTTTGCTATAAAAATGCAGCCAACTTGAGATTTAAGTTGGTACCAATTGCAAATTTTATTATAATTACAAAAATACTGAAATCGAACAAAAACAGTTTCACTGTAAAAAATCGCGCCAAGTCCACGTTCATAAGACTATTAAGAAAAAAAATTTTTTTTCTTTACAAAAGATATAAAATAGAAAAATCAAAAATCCAAGTAACCGATATGATTGTTTATGATTTTTGGGAGTTAAAAAAAATTTTGTTATAAATTTAAAAATTAAGAAAAAATTTTGGAACGTACTTGGTGTGCGTCATTGTGTATTTCAATTTTTTTAAAGTCTTAGTGAATAGATTTTACGAATTTCATGAAAAGTAAAATATTTTGCAACCACGCACACTAAATACGTTCCAAAATTTTTTTCTTAATTTTTAAATTTACAACAAAATTTTTTTTAATTTCCGAAAATCATATACAATCATATCGGTTACTTGGATTTTTTAATTTTTCTATTTTATATCTTTTTGTAAAGAAAAAAAAAAATTTTTTTTTTCTTAATAGTCTTATGAACGTGGACTTGGCGTGATTTTTTTACAGTGAAACTGTTTTTGTTCGGATTTCAAGTAATTCGGTTCAATAGAACTTGAGAAATCGTGGGTATAGTTTTAAAAAAGACAGTTTCAAGAAAAACGCGTTTAAAGTTTCTGGCAAAGTTTCTTGCAGTCTAGTTCCGACCGGACTGGTTTGGATGCCACGTCAGCAAAATAGTCATTCCTTCGAAAATAATTTGAATTTTCTCAAATCCTCCTAAAGACATATTCTTAAAGGGTTAAGCTTTGAAAATATGAAAAAAAATCAATTTTTTTTAATTTCTGGACCAGAATATCTTCTTAAATTCACTGAAAAAAAAGTTCAGGGTTCGAATCTTAAAAGTAACTTTTTTTCTATATGATTTAATAAATATTTATTATAAGTGAATAACTTATTAATTAAATGAGATTTAACAACAGAATAAATTCTTCTCTTAGTGTTTTAAGAAGGATTATTATTATTATTATAATTAATAAAAAAATGAATAACAAAAAATTGATTGATAGATGAATTTTTATTACTCATCAGTATTTCGGTGGCTTACAATTATTAGATCACTCATACAATTTTTAATCAACGTTCGATTAATTGTCCACTTGCGCTTGGAATCCCAAAAATTATTTATTTATAATTTATAATATTATATAATACATTACATCATAATAATAGTAATAATTTTTACATGGCATTCATCAAAATACTACTGCGTATCGGAATCATATCATCATCATTGTTATTAATATTATTATTATTTTTTAACTATAATAACGAGTTTTACCATGAACACAAATTAAAACTTATTATCACAGACACGTATGCGAACGTTTTTATTTGTTTATGAGATAGATATTGCAAATCTACTTTCAGAGCCTTCTCGTCTCGAAACAATTCGTACCTTCGTTTAATTACAAGTCAGTTTTAAAATTCATTTTTGATGAAGTTAATCCTGAAATTACTAGATCAAATGCTGTATTAATATTAATGTCGAGTCTTTTACGAATTCATCTGAAAAGTTTTATAATAAAGACCCAAGAAGATGGCTGATTTAAAAGTTAAGTAGGTTATTTGCAGTTTAAAGTTTCGTCGTTTACTTGTATGGATTATTTACAAAGTACAATTAAAAAAGATAAAAATGTTTGCGCTTACATATTTCAGAGATCGAGCTATAATAAAAATTCAAAGATAGTTACAACTTGTTCCTTAATACCGATAAGATAAATCTTTATATTGTTTAAATTACGCGATTAATTTTTTTTTCTTAGATAATTAGTTTTTATATTTGTTAAGTGGAGTGTGTAAGGAATGTTGGGTTATTTTCTTTGTTTTAAATGCAAAAATTGGTTCTTTTAATAGATTTTTCTTCGAAACTAATTAATTAAAGGCAATTGTCAAGAACAATTTTCAGAAAAAGTTATTTGAAGAATTTTCTGAATAATTTTTTATAATTAAATGTAAAAATTATTTGTTGAGGGCAATTGTTTTTAAAAATTCATCTAAACCAATTGTTAACAATATTTGTTTTAAACAATTATCAAAAACAATTATTTAGTATCATTGATTAAAAAAATTTTAAAAAAATTGTTCAGAACAACTATCAAAACCAATTGTTTTGGATAATTGTTTACATCTATTGTTAAAACCAATTGTTTGAGACAATTTTCAAAAATAATTGTTTAACACAATTGTCTAAACCAATTGTTTCGATTAATTTTCAAAATCAGTTGTTAAGGCCAATTGTCAAAACCAATTATTTGAGACAATTGTTAAGACCAATTATTTCGATCAATTGTTAACACCAATTGTTTCAATCAATTGTTAAGACCAATTGTCAAAATCAATTGTTTGAGACAATTATGGAGAGAAATTGTTTGAGACAATTGTTAAGAACAATTATTGAAAACAATTGTTGAGGACAATTGTTAAGACCAATTGTTTGAGACAATTATTAAGACCAATTATTGACGATAATTGCTGGAAAAAATGATCAAAACTAATTAATAAAAATAATTTTTAACAACAATTATCAACAATAATTATTTAAGATACCTGTCGTAATTAAGTCTCGAAACTGATTGTTTAGAACAATTGTTGACAATTATTAATTAGAACAATTATTAATAATTACTATTTGGGACACTTGTTACCGTTAATTGTTTGAAATACTTATCAAAACCAAATTTTTTTACACAACTATTAACAACGATTCTTATTAATTTATCAAATTATAAAATAATTAACTCAAAAAATCTTCCCTCCCAATTTCACCTATTTTTTATGAAATAATAATCTAAACATAACAGCCCTGAATAAAATATGCAAAGGATTGTTACACAACAGAGATCAAGTAACTGACCTTGCAAGTCATTGCATTGCAATAATCACCTGAATACAATTTCGTAATATGTAACACCACTAGAAAAAAATCGAATTATTCAAAAAATTTTATTGTTAAAAATTATAAAAAATCAAAACTAACTTATTATCTCTCCATTTGCCCCAGTATGTATGATTTAATGTTTCGAAGGTTTATCCAGGCCATCAAATAACATATTACATATTACATTGACACGCTAAGTCTTGTTCATACTCTTCTCTATAGAATACACACCCACACGCGCACACATATATACGTATAATATGTGTATTACATATTTATTCTTCCTATCCCGACTTCTGTTTAGTTATCGATCCGCCGATATGATAAGAGACGTACATTCGACTTACTACTTTACTTACGTTGACTCTATTTATATAATTTGTATAACAAAAATTAGCCTTTCATTCGCGTTATATATATACAAGTCAATACAATCGTTCAGTTGGCCCCCATTAACAAATACCCGTGGTTGAGTGAAGTCAAGTTAAATTATTGTAAGGCAAATCAAGGGTCACTCTTGGACACCCTTTTATTCATACAATCCTCAGCGATACTATACTGTATAAGTTATCTAGTATTCTAATCGGCAGACGTACACGCATTTGTTATTTGTTATTTCACCGAGTTCCTTGAACCTGCAAGTCATTGCCATACAAAAAATTCAATATTATTTTATTATTTCAGTTTACCGAACCAGACCATACAGACAGGTGAATGTTGTGTCATTATACCCATTATTATCTAACTAATATTAAATATCAATAGTAAAAAGACTGACATATTGAATTCATATTCCCATTTTATAATCCAACAATCAAAAAAATACTACTTGATTTAAGAAAAAAATTATTTAAAAAACATTTCATGTCTAGGCTTAGAATTTTTTACATTAAAATTTCATTTTTTTATCTAAAAAAAAAAAACATTAACCTGTAATTTTTAGAAGTTAGTTATTGGTTTCGTTTTGCGAAAATTGAGTTTTCATCAGATCTCGACGTTTTAAGGTCACAGGAAGCTTTCCTGACTATTCCCGCGATGGTGTCCGTGCAGCTGTATGTATGTGTGTGTGTATGTATGTAAACTTCTTATAACTTTTGAACGGCTTGACCGATCGGATCGAAATAGGTAGCGATCCAAAGAGTATCATTGCCATTAAATTTCGTGAAAATTTGAATCAATTCGGTTCATCGATCAATTCTAAAAACTATTTCGCTCTTGAGTTTAAAAAACCACGTCGATTGCCACCAGTCCCGTCAAAATCGGTTGATTCGTTCGAGAGTTATCGAAAACGAAAAATTTCAAAAAAAGTGTTTTTTTTTTTGGGATTACTTCGAAATTTCTTGTTCGATCAATTAAAACTTAAAAATCCGTTATGACGTTTCAAAAACTGCGTCGAATGCCATCAACCGCGTAAAAATCGGTTCATTCATTCAAAAGTTATTGCAGTTTGAAAATTCAAAAAATAGTGTTTTATCAAACTTCCATCAGACTTTTGAGCTCAAAGAGCTCAAATGCATAAAGAAGCTATCTCTTTGAGCTCGGAGAACTCAAAATAACACAGAAATTGTACTTTTGAGCTCGAAGAGCTCAAAAACAAAATAAGTGAAATGTTAAGCGTTTAGGTATGGAGTTAGCGGGAAGTTGCAGGGATGGCCTTTAGGGTCAACCGTTTTCCTAATTTTTTTATAAATTAATCGGTAGTTTTTAGAATTTAGTTCTTGGCTTCGCCGCTAGGTGGCTATGCCCTCTCGCTTACAGAAGAATTTTACCAGAGTATTTATAAGAAACCAAATTTTTAGGTCCTTCCAAAAATTCATAAAATTCTGTAATAATTAAAATTTAATATCTTAAATTTTTAAACAATATTTTTCTTCAATCAAGTAATTTTTTTTAGTATAGAAAAAAATAATAAACCAAAAAATTAAATTCAAAATTTTTTCTTTTGAAATAAATAATTCTTGATAGTTGTCATGGGACAGGAATTCAACCTCAAAGATTTTTTGTTACTCATCAAGTATCTAGTTCATAAATTTCAAATTTATATGACAATAATAATATAATAATGATAAAGATAAAGATAAACGTTAGGATAAGGTAAACGGCTGAAAGCTTAATCTGTCCATTGATTGTAAAGGAAACAAAATAAGTAAATCTAAGTAAATAGCGGTATTTGTTATTTGTTATTATTGTGACAAATACACACTTGAAATAAACCATTTAGAGCTTACTGATACCGGTGGTGTTATGTTGACACACCGTTTACTGAAAAATCGATCGGTATCATGCGACTACAAGTAATGTCGATGACTAGACTTGACATAACTTTTCCGTCTAGTCCCGGTACAACTACACGACAAGTGGCTTTACTTTTAAATAATATAATATAATGTAATATAAGTACATATAATACGAGGGTCGACACCACCATGCACCTACTGCGTTATCAGTGCAATCTCCCGAGATAACAACCTACGGTTCTGTCATGTCAGTGTTTAACGTTTCTGTTAAATATACTGACTGTTTTTATTTTCAACGATTATCTGATAGCGACGAGACCTTTTTATCAGATAATCATTTTTTGTTAAACAATAATATCTATTTATGCTTTTAAGCTGTTTTGTACAAATTTACTTTGATTTTGGGGTAATTATGTGATTAGAATAGTAATTGGTCATTTTGTACGCCTCATAACGCGAAGCGCGTGAGGTTGTGCTTTATACTCGACTCGTCAAGGTCAAGCAATTTTGTGATCTTTAAATGCCTCTACACGGAGAAAAAAATTTTGCTATAGGAACTCTATAGTAGTTAGTTAGTTGTAAAAAGTTCCAGTAGGTTAACGTATTCTTATAGTAACAATACCGTTTGGCTCCTGCAACTCTACATCGTTGAGCTCTGAGAGCTAAACGTTATTTACCTCTCACAACTCTACAGGATCGTTCTGAGACTATAACAAATTTTTGGAAGTCTGCTTAATAATTTTTTTTTACGATTTAGCATTGATAATTTAATAAATACATGCAGCAGAATGAATTTATATTGCCAACAATAATTGTATATGACAAATAAGAATAGTATTATAATAGAAATAAAATAATAGTAGAACTTATATTACAAATAAAAATTATTTGTAAAATAAAAATATGGTCGTCACAAAATTATCTTATTTTCTTAATTATATCAATAAATATTGGACACAAAATCATTACCGTATATGCACGAGAAAAGATAAATAAACGAAAAAAAATTTTATTTTGTTTTAAATTGGGTCGTTTTAATGTATTCCGATAACTTATCACTTATCACAATATATTCAACTAATAAATTAAATTAATAATCACTACAAATGAACCTTGAAAAACCATAAATACAAAACTGTTCTAACGAAATTCAATTTGACAAAAAAAAACCTATTTCCTTAAATAAATAAATTGGGAACTTAATTGTCCTCATATATTTTTAATAATATAGATTAGTAACAAAATAATTATGTTTGGCATTTTAGAAAGTTATGAAATATGTCAGCGCACTCTACTACTGCGCAACGTAGAGCGCTCTCAACTATACCGTTTGGCTCTGAGAACAATCCCGTAGAGCTCTGAGAGCTCAACAACATTGAGTTATCAGAACTAATAGTATATTACACACCTAGGGAAGTAAAGTAAGAAAAGTAGGCGAAGCCGAGGTCAACAAACATGTGATCTGAGGCTTTCTTATTTACTTCCCGTGGAGTGTATACTATTTTTTTGTCCGACGAAGGCGGAAAGCGGCAACTTAGTTTAGCGCAACGGGACGAAAGTTGCCACTTTCCGCCCGGAGGGCAAAAAATAACATTTTGTTACTGTAACTCTACAACGAACAGTAAACTGTGTATAGTTGTGGTAACTCTACACGGAATAGTATATTACACACCTAGGGAAGTAAAGTAAGAAATGTCTCAGATCACATGTAATTGTTGGCCGAGGCGAAGCCGAGGTCAACAAACATGTGATCTGAGGCTTTCTTATTTACTTCCCGTGGAGTGTATACTATTTTTTTGCTCGACGAAGGCAGAAAGGGGCAACTTTGTTTAGCGTAGCGGGCCGAAAGTTGACGCATTCTGCCCGTCGAGCAAAAAAGAAAATTGTACGAAAAATTACAATGAAAACATCGTAATTTTTAGTATAGGACATTGCAGTGCCGGACCAGAACTCAAACATCGTAATTTATACGATGCAACATCGTAAATTTCTATCACTCAAATTAAAAAGAAGTTTAGGTCACCGAAAAAATAATTCTGTATCATCCAGGAATCGAACCGGGTGTCCTCTCCGCCTCAAGTCCAAGGTTTATCCCCTCACGCTATCGGAGGGAATATCTAAAGTTTCTGTTCAGTCACATAATAAGACCCTCGATACAGTAGTTGGTCATCTTTCGGTGGTGGCGTCGCAAACTACTAGACTCTGTCTCTCTTTTATTAAAACATATAGTATGCGTCCTTATTCACTTGCTCTTACGGAAAAAAAATTTACTAAATAACATCGTAATTTTCAATAATTCAAATTGTATTCTGTAGACGGCAGAATCGTAAAAATCGAGATACTGAAAGTCTAGTCCTGGATTACGATGTTACTATAGTAAATTTTCATAGGATTTGTTTTCCGTGTACAGTTACGTTACCAGAACGAAATTTTTTTTTCCGTGTATCACTACCATATTACACTTATACAATGATATAAGTAGATGTACACCAAAAAAACACTTAAATTAAACCATCTTTTACTTTCTAAAATCATTTCATGTTGCTATTTTGAAAAAAAAAAAAATCATTTTGAAAAAAATTTTACGTGGACGTCCGGATGTCGCCCCATTTTGGATGTACTAACGATTGCTCCCGAACAAATTGATATTTCGAGATCGGACTTTTTTTATTAGTTTAAGAATTCGATTAACTGGGTCCGTATTTAATATCAGTGGCCTAGTTTACGTATTTTTTTTTAAATTGAATTTTTATTAAAATTCACTAGAACCGTACAAAGCCAAACGAACTTTTCTTACTTGTCACGTGAAAACTATGGCGCCACTTGATCAAGCTAGATTTTTTAGACTGCGTGCGCATATGACAAGAAATAAGGGCGCTGATATTTAAAAAAAAAATAAAAAATATGTAAGAAATTACTTAATTATTTTTTTTTTTAATCAATTACACAATTAATTTTTTTCTTAAAAAATGAATGAGCGTTATGAGGTGTGCACTTTTGGATTTTCCAAACTTTTTTATTTGTCATTATTGACGGGTGTTTTAGTTTAAATAGAAACAAGTTTTTGATAAAAAATATATAAAAAAATTTTTAAATACGGAAAAATTTATTTCATTATTTAGTAGAAAAAAAATTGAGTTGAATGTCATGGTCATCTGGTTTGGTCTTTGATAAAAATTCAAAAAATTTATAGTTTTTTTTGTACAAATTTTTTTTTTAATTCCAAAAAATATTGTTTGATTTTTAAAGTTAAAATTGTAGTTTAAAGATTAAGAATAGGAAAAAATTATAAAAGATTTTTTTTTGTAGGAAATTTAATTCACTATAACAAAGGTCATCAATTTTTATGTATCTCCTATTATTTAGCCAAAAATTAGTTTTTTTAATTCTTTTTCAAGAGTTTTTGATAAAAACACGTGTTTAAAAAATTCAAGATCAAAATTCTAGGTTAAATATTAAAGATACAAAAAAATCATAAGCTTCATTTGTAGGAAATTTGATTCTCTACAACAAAGGTCATCAATTTTTATGAATCTTTTATTATTTAGCCAAAAATTAATTTTTTTAATTTTATTTTAAGAGTGTTTGATAAAAACACGTGTTTAAAAAATTCAGGATCAAAATTTTGGGTTAAGTATTGAAGATACAAAAAAATCATAAGCTTTATTTGTAGGAAATTTAATTCTCTACAACAAAGTTCATCAATTTTTATGAATTTTATATCATTTAGCCAAAAAATTAATTTTTTTAATTCTATTTAAAGAGTTTTTTGATAAAAACACGTGTTTAGAAAATTCAGGATGAAAATTCTGGGTTGAATATTAAAGATAGAAAAAAATCACAAGCTTTATTTGTAGAAAATTTAATTCTCTACAACAAAGTTCATCAATTTTTATGAATCTCTTATCATGCAGCCAAAAATTAATTTTTAACTTCCCGCTAAGAAAATTGAAAATTTTCAAAAATTGGGAAGTTATTGGTTTTACCCCGTTTTTCGAAAATCGAGTTTTCATCAGATCTCGACGTTTTGAGGTCCTAGGAAGCTTTCCTGACTATTCCCGCGAGGGTGTCACTATGTCTGTATGTATGTATGTGTGTGTATATTTGTATAAGTATGTAAACCTCTTATAACTTTTGAACGGTTGAACCGATTTCATCGCGGTTGGTGCCATTCGAAAGGGCTTCGCCAAACTTAGATTTCCTGAGAATTTGAATCGATTCGGACGGTAGATTTTGAGAAATTTGGAGAAATCTCAAAAAAAATAGGAAAACAAATTTTTTCAGAAGTGGTTTTTTTGGGATAACTTTTAAACGGCTTTACCGATCGATTCCAAAAACTAATCAACTGTCAACCTTGAAAAACCACGTTGATCGCCGCCAATCCGGTCAAAATCGGTTGATTCGTTCGAGAGATATCGTGAACGAAAGAAAACCGAAAAAAGTGTTTTTTCGGAGTTACTCCGAAATTTCTAGTTTGACCAATTGAAACTTAGTAATTCTTTATGAGGCTTAAAAAACTGCGTAGAATGCCGCTAACCCCGTAAAAATCGGTAGTGCCTTTGGCGCGTAACCAAACGATCCGGGTTCGAGTCCCGGTCTGGGCTGTCTGAATTATTTTTTCGGTTACTGAAAAAATTCCTACTGAGTAAGGTCCCTCCTCTTCCCTTTATCCTTTATTTCCCCAGTTCCCAAATTTGTCTTTAATGACAAATTTAGCTATAAATTACCTCATTTATTCAAAAGTGATTGCGATTTGAAAATTCAAAAAATAGTGTTCTATGAAACTTCTATCAGATTTTTCAGCTCAAAGAGCTCAAAAGCATAGAAAAGGTATCTTTTTGACCTCGGAGAGCTCAAAATAACACACAGATTGTATTTTTGAGCTCGAAGAGCTCAAAAAAAGCGGCCACGATTAACGGAATTAGCGGGAAGTTGCAGAGATGGCCTTTAAGGTCAACCGTTTTCCTAATTTTTTAAATTCTATTTCAAGAGTTTTTGATAAAAAAATGTGTTTAAAAAATTAAAGATCAAAATTTTGGGTTAAATATTAAAATACAAAAAAAATCATAAACCTTATTAGTAGAAAATTTAATTCTGTTTAATAAGGTCCTTATCAATTTTTCCCTATCTCGCACCTTTCAGCCAATATTAAGTCAAATTATGTTTATAAGATTTGGACCGCATAAAAATAATTAAAAATTGGTTAAAGTTCTCAATTTTAACTCTTTACTTTAACCATAAAAAATTGTAATAATAAAAAATGAAAAATGATGCGAAAAGTTGACATTATAATTACTAATAAAGTTATTAATAATAATGGTAAATTAAACCTCGCCCTTGATTGTAAATTAAATCTGAATATTTAACGTGCAAAATCCAGTCCAAGTCTCAGAGGAATGAAAAAATCAATAAATTTAAAATAGAAGTAATAAAAATAAAAATTATTAACTTAAATAAAGTAAAAAAATAATTTATTTAAATAACCAAGTTTGAATGCCAAGTGTATGAGTGTATTTCCCACGATTATATATTTCTTGTCCTACTTGGCTACTTATTATATATTTTATACATTCAGCCTCATCTTTATTTAACGATCTACTCAATGTATAACACACAACACTCGATCCGAACAAATAACAAATACCATTTTTTATTCAGTAATTCATATGAAAAATTAAGAAATTTTATAACATTTTTACTGAACACATGAAAGTAGCTTCAACTAACAAGGTCAATATCAATATCTTCGCCAAAAATTTCAAGTTTGTTAAATTTTATATATGCCAGAGTCTATTTAAAATCTTTAAACTTTTTGCGCTACTTATTTTAATTCCCAAAATAATTTTATCGATAATTTGTGTTTTAATTTTAATTATTGATTAGTAATTTTTGGATTACTTTCAACGACTATGAGTAATTTTACAATTAACTATAAAATTTTTTTTAATAAATTTTATATCACTAATTTTAAAATTTTTTATTAATATCAACAGATATTTTTTTAATTTGTGACACTAATTACCATTAAAAATTTTTGACACAATTTTTAATTATAACATTAAATTTACTTAATATTTATCAATTAATACGTAACTTTAACTTACAATTTACCAATTAATATTCTATTAAACATTCGGTAATTTTTTAGCTTCATAATTCAGATTATTTTGAATCATAATAATAAAATTTATAATTTTTTTTAAAGTTACATATTTTCTTTTTTCATAAAATTATTGTAAAATTTTGATTTGACATTCTGGTTAAAGGATGAAGAATACAAGAAAAATTATGAATTTTTTTGTAGAAAATTTCATTTTCATAAAGATAAAATGTTATATTTTCAATTTTTATAAAAAAAAAAATCAGATGATTGTAAAACTAAGTAATTACCAAATATTTTATTACTCATTAATTCTCAATAAAATTTCAACTTTCAAATTTTACCACAACTTTCTCTAATCAACTCTCTCGATTTTCCATTAACATCAAATATTATATACTAAAATTTTCAATAATTTTAAATTCCAATAATTAATTTCTAAACTTTCTGTTATCACTCGATAATTTTTTAAAATTTATTTTACAATTTTTTCAAAAATTACTACTCAATAATTACAAATTGCCAATGATTGTCTTTAAAATTAAAATTATCAAACCGAAATTTTGGCGAAAATTTTAATGAACTAAAATTTATCAAAAATTACTTTTTAAATTTAGTACCACGCAAATAATTAAAGCCAAAGTAATTATCAATAACATAAAAGTTAAATCAGTCAGGATAATAATTAATTATCAAAGTACCACGCGTGTAACGAGGATAATTGGTCATGTAAATACTGCAGGTACTCCACATCCAGTACAGCCATTATATATCAACACATTAACATTGGAATTATGCAATTTACATTGAAGTGGTCAAAATGTAGTACACTGATGGAAGAATTTATTAATTGTGAATAAATTTATTTATTTGGAAACAAATTGTTCATTAATTAAATATAACCAATCAATATTATTAAGAGAATAAAAAAAATTTTGTGTTCAGGAATAAAGAAGAAATGACCTTGTATCTTGTGAAATATTGGAATTTTTGAAGATATAAACTCATCCCGAGATTACACTAATTGAGACCTTTCATTTGAGTACCCACATCAATTTTTCATATATTTCATATGTATGTATATATGAAAAATATATCAAAGTGCATTTTATCATTTATAAATTGACTTTTTTAAAGATATAAGCTCACCCAGATTTTACACTCGTCGAGACCCTTCATTTGAGTACCCACATCAATTTTTCATATATTTTATATATATCATATATATGTATACATGAAAAATATATCAAATATGCATGTGGGTACTCAAATGAAAGCTCTTGATGAGTATAACATCGGGATGAGCTTATATCATAAAAAACGTCAATATTTAAGAAAGTACAATGCAATTTAACAATATATAAGATACATAATTCAGAAATCACTTTGAATCTTGTAAACTATTGACATTTTTAAAGATATAAGCTCACCCCAACATTACACTCATCGAGACCTTTCATTTGAGTACCCACATCAATTTTTCATATATTTGATATATTTATATATATATTATATATATATATATATATATATATATATATATATATATATATATATATATATATATATATATATATATATACCAAAAATGCATGTGGGTACTCAAATGAAAGTCCTTGATGAGTATAAAATCGAAATGAGCTTATATCTTTAAAAACTTCAATATTCAAGAAAGTACAGTGCAATTTAACAAAAGTCATTATTCAATAAACCAAAACATTAATTATTTATTAACAAGTAATAAATAATTATTAACAAAAAGAAAAATGAAACTTTGAGATTTTTTATCACTCTAAAAAAAATAAATGAACTTGACTCCAAATAAATAAATCTTTCTTTCAATGTAAAATACAATTTAAACTATTAAACAATTTGTTAAATAAACAAATTGACTTGTAATTAAACGAACCGGCTGTAGATCAATAAAAAAAGAAAAATTACAAAGTACATACGCATACATTACATCGATATTTCGTGTTTCAATTTCCAATAAAACATCTCATACACAGTCACAATAATCAATACCTCCGTTTCTGAGTAGAGGCACTAGATTCTAAATTAAACAACATATACATGTTCATATATATAATATATACTATTATAATACATATGTATGAATATAATACAGATGTTAGATATAGCCGAGTTATTATTAGTTAAACTGAAAATATTTGAAAAGTATACAATATTTTGTACAAGAGTGATTCGCTGGTGATATATTTACATAATGCTATTTTTATTTTATTTGTTCGTTTTTTCTTCTCTTAATCGATAATAATAATAATAATATAAATAATGTTATCGTACTCGAGTCTATTAATATTTTAATGTATCAATTAATTAATTAATTAATTAATAACATGTTATAAGTACTCCGCTCACCAAAACTCATTACTAATTATGATTATGCACATGAACTTTATTTATACAGATGAATGTTGTTATCTTTGTCTTAGTTTAAAAAAATATCATAATTGATAAATTAAACTTAATTATCTGAGATTCAATATTCTTATTTTATTTAAGCGTACAAAAAAATTATGCAACGATCTATGTGCGCGTATTTCATTGCTAGTTGTCTTCATTTTTTTTTCCTAATTCATTTTTAGTTTTTTTCAAGTAAAGGCTAATTTTTATAATTTATTTCTATCTATATTATTTGCGATCAAGCGTTTTATTGGCCAGTTATTTTTGTTTATTTAATTAACACGGTTGGGGTTAATGTGAGAAATTTTATAATTAAATTATTATTGTTATTATTCTTATTAGTAATTGGAGTCTTGTAAATTATAATCTTTATAATTATGACCTTGAGAATTTTTACATTGAAACGCCTTCATTGAGGTGAGCCTTGAATTTGTTTAGTCAAGTATAACAATTCTAGTTGATATTACTTGTCAATATTTTAATAAATAACATATTTTTATAATAACAATTGTTAATTTTTTTTATTTGAAATTTTTATAATTTTATCTACTCTCTTTTGATAATTAAAAAAATTTTTTTATAGTGAAAAATTTTTAGTGCTTAAACAAAAGTCCAAATTCTCGGTTTTCTTGTAGAGACCTTTTTTGTAGGAAATTAAATTCTGTACAATAAAAATCCTGATCAATTTTTCAGGATCTTATCATTTAGCCAGAATTTTAATTCAATTTTAATCACAAATAACTAGATTACATATTTAGAAAATTAAAGTTAAATATCTTGACTTTTTTTTTAAATACAAAAAAATTATAAATAACATATTTTGATAATAACAATTTTTTTTTAAATTAAAATTTCAATAATTTTATCTACTCTCTTTTTATAATTAAAAAAATTTTTTTTATAATGAAAAATTTTTATTGTTGAAAGAAAAGTCAAAATTCTCGGCTTTCTTGTAGAGACCTTTTTTGTAGGAAATTAAATTCTTTACAAAAAAAGATCCTTATCAATTTTTCAGGATCTTATCATTTAGCCAGAAACTTAATTTTGTTTTAATTTCAATCACAAGTAACTAGATTACATATTTAGAAAATTAAAGTTAAATTTCTTGATTTTTTTTTTTTAATACAAAAAAATCACAAGTTACGTTTTTTGTAAGAAAGTATTTTTAATTAAACTTCAATCACAAGTAATTGGATTACATATTTATAAAATTAAAATTAGATCTTTTTAAAAGAGAATTTAATTTTCTACAAAAAAAGTATCTTGTGATTTTTTTATTTCTAAAAAATAGTCGAGAAATTTAATTTTATCAATATTTTACTATCTTTTATTATTTAGCCAGAATTTTAATTTTAATTCAATCATAATCACAAGTAACTGGATTTCATATTTAGAAAATTAAAGTTAAATTTCTCGACTAGTTTTTTAATACAAAAAAAATTACAAAATACCTTTTTTGTAAGAAATTAAAATTCCTGCAAACAAGATCTATATCAATTTTTCAGGATCTTATAATTTAGTCAGAAATTTAATTTTAATTCAATTTTAATCACAAGTAATTGGATAACATATTTAAAAAATAAAAGTTAAATTTCTCGACTATTTTTTAAAAACACAAAAAAATTACAAGATACCTTTTTTATAAAAAATTAAATTCTCTCCTAAAAAGATCTTGATCAATTTTTGACTATCTCTTATTATTTAGCCAGAATTTTAATTTTAATTCAATTTTAATCACAAATAATTGGAATACATTATTATTTAGAAAATTAAATTCTCTACAAAAAAGGTTCTTATAAATTTCATCCTATTTCTTCAAAATTTTAATTTGAATCATTAAAAAATCTGATAATTTTTTTTTCAAAATTTATTTGAATTTTTCTTCCCAAAAATTGTATTAAAACTAAAATAAAGAAATCCTTATCAATTTTTCACTATCTCTTATAATTTAGCCAGAATTTAAATTTTAATTCAATTTTAATCACAAGTAACTGGATTACATATTTAGAAAATTAAAATAAAATTTCTCGACTATTTTTTAGAAACACAAAAAAATTACAAGATACCTTTTTTATAAAAAATTAAATTCTCTCCTAAAAAGATCTTGATCAATTTTTCACTCTCTTATTATTTAGCCAGAATTTTAATTTTAATTAAATTTTAATCACAAATAATTGGATTACATATTTAGAAAATTAAATTCTTTACAAAAAAGGTTCTTATAAATTTTATCACCGTTTCTTCAAAATTTTAATTTCAATCATTAAAAAATTTGATAATTTTTTTTTCCAAAATTTCAATATTTCTTCCCAAAAATTTAATTAATAATTAAAATAAAAAAAAATTCCTCATATAACTTATAAAGACAAAAGCATGAAATATACCCGTGACCCTATTTAAAATGTTTTTCACCCCGTGGAGGTTACCAGTTGCCTTGGTACGGTATTCTCAATTTTATTACCATTATATCGTATCGTAATCATAATCGCAACCAGTACGTCTATATCTACGTCTACCAACCTGTACACTATAGCAGACTGGTAGACTGTACTATTTTCACTCTCGTTGACATTACCCACCAACCTCGCAGACAGAACAGACAATATGTACACAAAAGACTGTACTTACATATCATATTTCATACATCTTTATCTTTATCTACTTATTACAACTTTACTTATATCTTTTATCTGCCATTCTGCCCCCTTCCTTAAATATTCGCAATCCAACTTTGCTTTATTTTCACACATGATATAATTATCATTGTTATCCTCAAATAACAATAACAACCTCATAGTCTATGTAAACGTAGATGTAGACGACAATACTGTAAAAGAATAAAAAAATAACATTAACTGGCTGCCGCAGACTTCAAATAAATTCACTCATTATTTATTTATTTATTCTTTTGTTTCCTCGAGGAAAATAGTCACCGTGTTAATTAAATAACAATAACTATAATTATAATAATCATAATAATTAAGATAAATACACGAATGTATTATTTTTTTACAAAGTATTAAAAAAAATCGCTAGTACTTTTTTAAACTATTTTCTACCAGCTTTTTAAATTATTTAATTAACTAATAATAATTATTAATAAATCATTTAACTCTAATTAATCTAAACCTAGTAACTGGTTGTACTGCGTATGAAGACATTATGCGAGTTATAGAAATCAGTCATGATACATATACATATATATATGTATATATATATATATATACTTTTTTTTTCATTATTTATATATGTATAGATATATTACAGCGTCTATTAAATTATTCTAGCTGCTGAAATTATATTTTGGTAGCGAGGTATTAATACTTTTAATCCAATTAATTGAGTAATTCAATTTTTTGGTTTGAAAAAATTAGGAAAATTACTATGAATTTTTTTTTATTCAGCCAGATATTTTTTAATCAAAAATAAAAATTTTTTTTCGATTTTTAATGTGCATTTTTGGTGGCATAAATTTTCTTAAGGAAAAAAATTATTTTTGTCAAAAAAAATGAAAAATTTTTTTAATAAATTGAAAAAAATTATTTTGAAAATTTTACACTTGGAATTTTTTTTTTTCCAATGTTTACTGTGCATTTTTGTTGAAATACATTTTTTTAAGGAAAAAAATTGTTAGCTTAATTTTGTGTCAAAATAATTTTTTTAATAAGTTTAAAAAAATTATTTTGAAAATTTTTGCACGCAAAGTTTTTTTTTATGTCTGTACAATTTTTTTAAGATAAAAAAAAAATAGAAATGTTTTTTTCTAAGAATTGTTGAAGAAAATATTTTTAAAAATTGTACTTAATTTTTTTTTTTAATTTCTACCCATGCAATTTTTTAAACTGTTTTTTTGTAACAAACTAAAAAAAATATTGTCAGCTAATATCATAAAATATATGATATTTAATTCTCAATTTATTTAAGAATAAATATAAGAAAATTACTGGTAATTATTTTTTATTCCAAAATAAAAATTTTTTTCTAATTTTTACTGTGCATTTTTTTTAAATTTTTGTTGGAATAAATTTTTTTTAAAAAAATTTATTACTCATTTTTGTGTCAAAAAAATATGAAAAATTTTTTTAGCAAGTCGAAAAAAATTATTTTGAAAATTTTTGCACTAAAATTTTTTTTTTATCTTTACAATTTTTTTAAGTTAAAAAAAATGGAAATTTTTTTTTTCTAAGAATTGTTGAAGAAAATATTTTAAAAAATTGTTAATTTTTTTGTTAATTTCTACAATTTTTTTAAATATTTTATTGCAACAAATTATTAAATTTAGCTAATTTTAATATCATAAAAAATATGACATCTAATCTTAAGAATAAATTTTTATAAAAAAAAAAACTATCCATAAATTTTATTATTTAATCATATTCATGATAAAAAAAAACCTTGAAATTCTTGAATTTTAACTAGTAAAAAAAAATTTTTTTCAAACATTTATCTTAAATTAAAACGATAAATTTTTTAAATACTAAATCTCAGTTTCTCAAGTCACATATTATTCAAATTTGTATACAATTAACTATCAAACCTATCATATAAAAAAAAACTGCAAGCGTAAATCCCAGAATAACTTTTTTCACTTACATAACCCACCAAAGTATCAATAATAAATAAAAAAATTATCAAACAAAAATATGCACTTAGAATTCCAACATCAATATCCAATTGTCAATTCTCCAACAATGTAATAACGTAAATTTCCACCAACAATAATTAAAAAACTCCCGTACTTTGCAGCAGAAATCTGCTGATAAATCCTAGCAAACTTAAAAAAAGTCCTCGCTACCAAAAACCTTAACCTAATATTTAACTTTAGCCTTAACTTCTTCAGCAAGGCCTCCCCACTTGAGCTTATAAACCCTGGACCTCCACTGAATAAGCGGATCCAGAACAGCTTGTAGGAACAAGTACGGCCTGACAGTTTCGTTCATAATCCACCCAAACAAAAAGTCAAGTTTATTAAGCGGCAACGCACTGTTTTGCACCACGCACAACAACGTCCAGTCCATCATGAACCACATGAGAATATGAATAAGATAAAACACCAGAGAGTCCCACTCAAAAAGCACTGTAGCTGCCCAAGAAGCACAAGCTCCAAGGATCAAGCACTCACTGAGCGGCTCTAGAATAATCGTTGTGGGCAGCATGGCAACCCTGAGCTTGGCCCAGCGTCTCAACCTGGCCTGGAACAAGGGCAGCTCACACTGTCCACTGTTCTGCAGCGCAGGCTGAGAACAGACCGTGATTTTCCAGCCGCGGTCCACTAAACTCTTAGCATAGAAGAAATCTTCCGCTAAATACACCCCGAAAGTCTTCAAGCCTCCAACTTCATCCAGCGGAGCTTTTCTGATTAACGCGGACATCCCAGTGTGGCAATTGATGTTCAACAAATCAGCAGCTAGATACATCCTGGATTGAACAGTTCCAAAGTAGATCTTTTCATAAGCTGCAGCGAACCCTTGCCGCTGCTCATAAGTGAAGGGCAGCTGATGCACCAAGCCTACATTGTCCCCCATGCACCTGACCATGTCCAGCAAGGTGTCTTCCTTCATCCTGATCCCGCTATCGCTGATCAGAATCAGCTCATGCTTCGCAGCTTCATAAGCAGGGTACATGTTGTTGATCTTAGGATTCACGCCAACTCTACAGCCACCCAGGAACAGCCTTGCGTCCACAGTTGGGTACTTGTCCATCAGTTTCTTTATCAGAACCAGAACCGGGTCCTGCTTGTCCTCCACGCAAAATAAAATTTCATACAACGGATAATCCAGCGTGAAGAAAGTCTCCAAATTGTTGTACAAGTTAGAATCCACTCCCATCAAAGGTTTTATGATTGAAACTCCTTGCAAAGGAACTTCGTAGCTTGCAGGAACTGCAGTTTTGCGATGGAGCTTGCAACGCGCGGTTATTAATGCTAAAATGTGGACGCACCACATTCCCAACCAGAAAACTATGAAGAATATCGCGAACCCATACAGGGTGTAGATCATAGAGCTCATTTTTGAATTAGTTATTACGTTTAGGATTGTCTTTTTGGCTTGTGATTGTCTCTTTGGGCATTATCACCACCAGCACCAACAACACTCTGCGTAGAGTCCTATTTGCTTACCTTTTAAACGGACCGGGCTTAGTAGGGTCATTTCTTGTCACGTTTTTTGTTAAATCTGTGGACAGTTTTATTTATTTATTTTTCATTGACCCAATTATGTATATAAATTAAAGTTTTTTCATGCCTACTGGTCAAGTGACTAATGAACCTAATTCAAGCCAGATGGACATTCCATCTGCACTATTGGTCGAGAGACATTCTCTCTTTGCATTAGTTCTATGGGGTCCATCGAATTTGAATAATAGTGAAGCTGGAAGTTTTGTGGTATCCGTTCGAGTTGTAAAGATGTTGAACAAATGAAAGAAATTAAAGTAACTAGGGTAAATACTCCAATAGATGGACGGTTAAACAAACTCTCGTGTTTTATTAAAAAAAAAAAAAAAAACAATATTGTAATATACAGATAAGTTGTGATAAAGTAAATTATATTTATGTAAAAATAGATAATTAACCAGGAAAAAATAAGTAAAACTTGGTAAAATGTTGTAGTAATTATTAAAAACGAAAAATTTAAGAAAAAGTCCAAAACCCCAGTAGATGGACTAAATCTCCAGTAGATGGACAGTCAATACCAATAGATGGACACTACTTACAAGCGATATTTTCAATTCATTATTTATATCAGAAATAATTAATTTATTAATTTTTTCCACTAAAAAATAAAGCTTGATAAAATTAAAGAGAAAAGCTGATGAATCGGATAGTATGATAGTAATTTTCAAAATACATCATAAAGTAATTTTATTATTTTTGAACACGTGATGCTATCTCATGCAAAGTAACATATAAAATATATTAATATAAAGAATACTAATAATTGATAAATAATCAATATAAATTTATAAAACAATTTTTTCAATGTTTGTTTTTGCTCTCATGTAGGGTAAATACCCCAATAAATGGACAAATATTATTTCCAGAAGCAATTACATTAGTTTTAAGAACAAAAATCTTAAGTCGTTATTTTTGTTTATGTCTACATACAGTTCTGAGAGCGAAAAGTAATTTTTTTTAACTTTTTATTTAAAATAATAGTTTTAAAAAATTATTTAAATTGGACGTCTCGAGGTTTTGCTCCGAGAGTGCCACCACTAGTAAGCATGTGACAGATAGCTGGTGGACGTTATTTGTTATTATTATTAAAAATAATAAAAAAAGTAAGTTTTGTACATTTGATTACGCTTATATTTTATTAACAAAGCTAAAAATATAATATTTTAATGATAAAATCGAAAAAAAATAATAAAATTTAGTGTCTATTGGTGACACTTTTCTGACCTCTATCCAATAGATGGACATTGAGTTTATATGATGAATTTTCTTATTTTTTTATTTTAATTTTATTGGTGGATCAATGTGAGAATAAGAGTAAAGATTATAATAAACAGACATGTACTGAAAATGAAAGTATTATTATGATTATTGAAGAAATTGAAGAGAAAATAGAAAATGCTGAATAAAAGAGAAAATTGAGAGAAGGAAATTTAAAAGCAAAAGAGAACAGAACTATTAAAAGGAAGAAAAAGACAAACTAAAATGTTTTTAACATTGTGTTTTATAAATTTATATTGATTATTTATTAATTATTAGTATTCTTTATATTAATATATTTTATATGTTACTTTGCATGAGAAAGGATCACGTGTTAAAAAATAATAAAATTACTTTATGATGTACTTTGAAAATTACTATCATACTATCCGATTCATCAGCTTTTCTCTTTAATTTTATCAAGTTTTATTTTTTAGTGGAAAAAATTAATTATTTCTGATATAAATAATGAATTGAAAATATCGCTTGTAAGTAGTGTCCATCTATTGGTATTGACTGTCCATATACAGGAGATTTTGTCCATCTACTGGGGTTTTGAACTTTTTCTTAAATTTTTCTTTTTTAATAATTACTACAACATTTTACCAAGTTTTACTTATTTTTTCCTGGTTAATTATATATTTTTACATAAATATAATTTACTTTATCACAACTTATCTGTATATTACTATATTGTTTTTTTTTTTTAATAAAACACGAGAGTTTGCTTAACCGTCCATCTATTGGGGTATTTACCCTACATGAGAGCAAAAACAAACATTGAAAAAATTGTTTTATAAATTTATATTGATTATTTATTAAATATTAGTATTCTTTATATTAATATATTTTATGTTACTTTACATGAGAAAGCATCACGTGTTCAAAAATAATAAAATTACTTTATGATGTATTTTGAAAATTACTATCATACTATCCGATTCATCAGCTTTTCTCTTTAATTTTATCAAGCTTTATTTTTTAGTGGAAAAAATTAATTATTTCTGATATAAATAATGAATTAAAAATATCGCTTGTAAGTAGTGTCCATCTATTGGTATTGACTGTCCATCTACTGGGGTTTTGGACTTTTTCTTAAATTTTTCTTTTTTAATAATTACTACAACATTTTGCCCAGTTTTACTTATTTTTTCCTGGTTAATTATATATTTTTACATAAATACAATTAACTTTATCACAACTTATCTGTATATTACTATATTGTTTTTATTTTTTTAATAAAACACGAGAGTTTGCTTAACCGTCCATCTATTGGGGTATTTACCCTACATGAGAGCAAAGACAAACCTTGAAAAAATTGTTTTATAAATTTATATTGATTATTTATTAAATATTAGTATTCTTTATATTAATATATTTTATGTTACTTTGCATGAGAAAGCATCACGTGTTCAAAAATAATAAAATTACTTTATGATGTATTTTGAAAATTACTATCATACTATCCGATTCATCAGCTTTTCTCTTTAATTTTATCAAGATTTATTTTTTAGTGGAAAAAATTAATAAATTAATTATTTCTGATATAAATAATGAATTGAAAATATCGCTTGTAAGTAGTGTCCATCTATTGGTATTGACTGTCCATCTACAGGAGATTTTGTCCATCTACTGGGGTTTTGAACTTTTTCTTAAATTTTTCGTTTTTAATAATTACTACAACATTTTACCAAGTTTTACTTATTTTTTCCTGGTTAATTATATATTTTTACATAAATATAATTTACTTTATCACAACTTATCTGTATATTACTATATTGTTTTTTTTTTTTTAATAAAACACGAGAGTTTGCTTAACCGTCCATCTATTGGGGTATTTACCTTAGTTTCTTTAATTTCTTTAATTTGTTCAACATCTTTACAACTCAAACGGATACCACAAAACTTCCAGCTTCACTAGTATTCAAGTTCGATGGACCACATAGAACTAATGCAAAGAGAGAATGTCTCTCAACCAATAGTGCAGATGGAATGTCCATCTGGCTTGAATTAGGTTCATTAGTCACTTGACCAATAGGCATGAAAAAACTTTAATTTATTTATTTAGTTTTAGGTTTAAAAATTAGGTTTTTCATGAACCTACCCGCCTTTTTCTAAAAGGCTGATGCCTCGTGGGTCCAGCAAATGCCGGGAGAAAATGGACACCAATTAAAGTATCACTGATCACTATCACTGAATTTAGATGCCGATTTTGGTTTGATTTTGATAAAGCACTGACACTAGGGAGTTCCATGGGCAGGACTGGAGAATTGGGAAAATTTAGACAAAGATTAAGAGAGAAGAGATGGTTTTTGCTTACGAATCAGTGATGCTGGATTTTCGGATTTTTCATGGTGATCTTGGTGAAGAGGATAGCTTTTTTTTGTGCAGGATGCTTGGTGAAAAAGAGACGCTTTTTGGCGTGAGGAGCATTGGGAGAAAACGGCTAAGAATATATGACGCTGTTTGACAGCCTACCGGCACTGACTAAGACTAGGCGAGGGTATTGAATTCTGGGATGTCAGTGTTCACTGTGGATGTGTATTTTATATACAGTTGCTGCTGGTGGAGGTAGAAAGGATTTTTGTCGGCGTAGTAGTGACTATGGATGAATGTGTGTATGCTTAGTTTCTTACTTCAGGATTGTGGATTGTGGATTGCAATTGAACTTGCGCGGTAGGAGACATGCGCAGTAGGTTTTTTACATTGCGCAGGTTGGTTGCAGAGCGGTAAAGCTTGGATTTATTTATTTTAAGAAATTTAAAGTATTAAAATATTTTTTTGAAATAGTACTTGGAATTTTTTATTTTTTTTTTAACAAAAAAATATAAAAACAATTTTTTGAATTGAGATTATTTTATTTTTGGTAAATTTTAAGAAATTTTTTTAGAGATTTAAAATATATTGAGTGAAATTATTGCTAATTTTTGTAATTTATTTATTTATTTTTACTTCTGAAAATAGTTCTATAGAGGTGGGTTACACCTGTGCATAGAGACCAGAAGGAATACAAAAAGTTATACAATGTTTTGCATAAAGTTATAGAAGGCATGTTCTATTGTACAAAGTATCCTAATATAAAATTGAGATGAAATGTATGTGGCATCAAACTATTCGTAACGTGATTGGTCGAATATATCATAAGCTTGAAAATTCCTAATATAAAATTGAGATGAAATGTATGTGGCATCAAACTATTCGTAACGTGATTGGTCGAATATATCATAAGCTTGAAAATATATGCAAATGCTACAGTCAGGCGCGCGCTTGCGCGCGCAAATTTGAATTCTAGTCCCATAATAAAATTGAGATGAAATGTATGTGAAACCAATTTACTCATAATGTGATTGGTTGAAAATATTCATTCTCATTCTGATTGGTTGAAAGTGAATATAATATACATAAACGACACACAAATATATCATGACAATAAATATGAGGCGCGCGCTTGCGCGCGCAAATTTGAATTCTAGTCCCATAATAAAATTGAGATGAAATGTATGTGAAACCAATCTATTCGTGATGTGATTGGTCGAAAATATTTATTCTCATTCTGATTGGTTGAAAGTGAATATAATATACATAAACTACACATAAATATATCATGACCATAAATATGAGGCGCGCGCTTGCGCGCGCAAATTTGAATTCTAGTCAAGTATTAAACACATGCATAGTAACTTAAAATCTAAATTACTACAGTAGGACTGGATTTTATCCATATCCCTAACTTTTTACGCAAGATTTTTTTAGAAACACTTAACAGCTTCATATCATTAGGTAGAAAATTGAAATATTTTATTGCTACATAACAGGCATTCTTAGTACTTAATTTCTTATTTATTTTCGGGAGAGGGAGTTGTTTAGTTCGAGTATTTAAAGGTCTTTCAACATACTGATTTTTACAAAGTTCAAAATAATTGGTTAAAGCACTGACAACAAAATTTTCTTTGAGTTTTAGCGGGGCAGTTAGTTGATTATTAATGAATATTCTGTCTATTAATTTATTTTGTACATTAACAAGATATTTAACGGAGTTTTCATATGCTCCACCCCAAGCAATTATTCCGTAATTAATTAAGCTATCAAACAACCCATAATATATTGTTTTCAATACAATAGGTTGTATTCAATGTTTCAACTTATAGTACAAATACAGGAAAAATTTAATTTTTTTTGCCAGTTCATTAGTATGAATGTTCCATTTCATGTTCTTATCAAAGATTATTCCAAGATATTTACAGCTATCTACTCTATTAATCTCTTTATTCCTTATAAATAGTTTGTATTTGTAAGGAATACTATCAATGTAACTACCAAAAGTAATATAATTTGTCTTATCTATATTCAGGGAAAGTTGATTACCCTTAAGCCAACAATCTATTTTATGCAACCATTCAGTTAAGAGTAAATTAGTATCATCCCAGCTATTACCACTACATAATATAGCTGTAAAATTGCTTTTGATAGAAAAAAAAAAAATTAAATTTTGAGTAAAAGTCTTACTATGACTTGATAAAAAGGAAAACTTCATCGCGTAAGATAGGGTAAAAGTACCGTTTGTGGCCATTTATTGTTTAAATAAACGATAGAAATGAATTTATATTAATAAACCATTACAAACTCAATTTGTTTTAATATAAATTTTTAAAACTCAACAAAAATATGGTTATACCCCTATAGCCAGCGCTTTCTCATTAAGTGTTGACTTCCAGCAGTTAGGGTTAATTTATACATCAAGTTGGCGGTAATTCTTCACTCAACAACAGTTGTAAGCAAATTGACGGAAATCTACGACCGCAACTTGAATACAAGTTAACAATATCAAACTTGTAGTTAAATTTCCTTTCAACTTTACTAAAATTTGACGGAAATACTTGTACAGCAAGTTTTGACGGCTATTTGCAGAGTAAGTTATAGGTAACTAATAGGTAATCGCTCGCTTTGCCAATTCTTTCCGTCAAGTTTGCTTCAAATTGCGGACGTAGATTGACATTAAGTTATAGGTAAGGTGGCTATCAGGGTAAGGTAAAAGCCCCAATAGATGATCATGTACCATTATATGATCACTCCATGTATTTGTATACTTATATTTGTGAATATATATATATATATATATATATATATATATATATATATATATATATATATATATATACAAATACATGGAGTGATCATATACTGGTACGTGATCATCTATTGGGGCTTTTACCTTGATATTATAATTTTTTATAAATTAATTCAAATGTTAATTGGCCAAAAACGGTGCTAAGGTGGCCAAAAACGGTACTTCTACCCTGTTATGTCCTAACTCTAGTGGCCGCGCGTGAATTTATTTTATTGAGTCTAGATTACCGACGTGGTCGTAATTCGCCCGGGAATATTGAAATACTCAACTTTGAAATAGCAGGAATGAATAAATATTACAGTAAACTTTCTATAAAGTTTCGGTCTCGGGGGTAGGAAACTATTCAAAGTAGATTTCAAAGAGGCGTGGCTTATTTTTTATAAATCAATGAATCTAAAGAATGGTAACTCACCAATACACTGAAATACTGCCCGGGAAATTTAAATATTCGTTTTATATTGATATGTAATTCTTGTCACGAGCGTTATGTCTTTTGTAAATTGCAGTTCTTGTTACTCCGTATTGATCAGCTTATGTCAGTTTTTAAGTATTTTTCATCAAGCAGATTAATAATATCTATTTTTTAATTGATAAGACTAAGATGGTTTAGAAAATAACTATCTTATCGACCTCACACATATGCTCTCACATATAAATATGCTTCGCCTAATGTCGTGTGAACGAAGGGGAAATATTAAAGAGAAGGGGAAAACATTGAGGGGAACGGAACTATTCACAGCGGAACTTTATAGAGATTTTACTGTAATAGATGACTGGGTTTTTAACATTCAAAATAACGGCGAAGAAAATTATTAGTTTAAATTGATTTAAGGAGGTCCTTTCGCCGCCAATGTAAAATAAAAAATATTAGATTATGAGTAAATTTAATTTTTTTCTAATAGTTAAGGTCCTTATTTATCTTATAGTGAGGTTTAAATTATACTTTACCGGACAAATTTTTGAAAAAATAAAATTTTTAAATGTTAGTATTTGTTCAGAGTCTTACGAGAAAATCAGACGTTTGCAGTATTTCTCGAATTATACTATCAGTCATGGATTAGATGAAGTAAAAAAAAACTAAAAATCAGATTTTCGAAATATTCAGGTTTCTTTTTTTGCAATAAAATATATCAGTTACCGAGATATTTATTGAGAAATTAATATTTAAAAATCACAAAAAATTCTCAAGTTACAGTAGCGCTCAAAAATATTTTGACAACATAAAATTTTTTAATATTTTTTTAAAATAAAAGCCTATCGGAAAATGTATTGAGTATAATGTAGAGTAGTGTAACTGCGACTATTTAAGCGTATCAAATTACAACTTGTTTGTTTACACACCGCGCCACCGAACGTACTTGACTTACCGTGAGGGGTTGCAGTCAACTAGTCAGACTAACAACATTCCGAATTAATAAATTACTAGAACTTAGAAAGTAAATATTAAATGGAATTTAAAATAATTAATTTTACAAATTTTAAAATTCTGAAAAATATAATCTTAAATAAAGAAAAATCTAAAGCTATATTAATAGAATCTTTCAAAGTCACAAAGTCTCAATAAATTAAAAAACATAACAACGAAAATTTATACGCCAAAATGAATGAACAGACGAACACTCATTTAGCCGAAAAATGTAAATAATTTTATAATTAGATTAGAAATTTTTTTTAATTAATTTTAAATTAATTAATTTTTGAAAATTAATTTTATTTTAATTTACAAGCATGTATGGAAAACACTCAAATTTCATGATTGTAAAGGTGGACCATCTAAGAAAAATTTCCAATTTTTTGGATGAGTAATTTTCGGCCGAATCATTATTCGGATAGATGAGTATTCGGATGAATATACGTCGGAACAACCCTTTTTCGAAATCAAATTAATTTTAACTCTTGAGGAATATAAGATTTATATTTACTTTTATTCGATAACCCGGTGTTTTATAATTTACAAAATTGTTTTTCGGCTGTTATTCTATTTAAGCTAATGTATTTTATAAACTTTGAATGTAGCGGAATTTTAAATTTTCTAGAGTTTTAATAATTTGGAATGTTGTCGATCTGACTAGTTGACCGCAACCCACCGTGAGCTCAAAAGTATTTTGACACGCATTTGACTTGAAAAACTCTCGCAGATTACTTGTTCCTTAGTTTTTATTATTACATATATTTACTTGTTGTGGTTACTTCAATATGCCTAAGTGCAAGGAATATTCTAGTGATTTTAAAAAAGCCGTTATTAATGCATTAAAACAAGGAATGAAACAAACAGAAGTTGCTCGTTTGTTTAAAGTGTCTCGACAGTTAGTTAGCTTATGGAATAAAGTCTATAACAAACGAAAAACTGTCGAAAGTAAGCCTCGAACAGGCCGCCCAAGAAAAACTTCTTCTTACATCGATCATATTATAAAAAAGTTATCAGCAAATGATATACGGATGTCCGCTGTGATGATAAAAAATGAATTAAAAGAAAAATATAACGTATATATTCATGTTTCTACTGTTAAACGACGCCTAAAGGTCCTAGGGTTACATGGCCGAAGACCGGCTAAAAAACCTTTAATATCGAAAAAAAAACAGGAAGTATCGTCTTGAGTTCGCGAAACGGCATATATTGTGGTCAAGTTTAGAGTGGTCTAAAGTTTTATGGAGTGACGAAAGTAAATTTAATTTAATGTCATCTGATGGTATCAAGTACATTCGGCGTCCAGTAAACAAAAAATACGATTATCGGTATCAAATACCCACAGTTAAACATAGAGGTGGTAGTGTGATGGTTTGGGGATGTTTTTCACGGTCTGGAGTTGGACCATTAGTTCGAATAGAAGGAAAAATGGATCGGTTCATGTATGCAAATATATTAAAGTCTCAGATGTTACCATATGCTAAACATCAAATGCCAGCTAAGTGGTATTTTCAACAAGACAATGATCCCAAACACAGATCAAAGCATATTAGTGACTTATTAAATCGTGAAAAAGTTAAAGTTCTTGAGTGGCCAAGTCAAAGTCCCGACTTGAATCCGATAAAAAATCTCTGGGAAGAATTGAAACGTAGTGTAAAAACCCAAAATTATTCAAACAAAAACGCTTTGTTTGAAACGCTAAAAAATGAGTGGGATCAAATTCCAATAAGTCGATTACAAAAATTAATCGACTCAATGCCGGAGCGATGCAAGGCTGTCATAAAGGCCAAGGGACATGCTACTAAATACTAATATATTTATTGCTGTAAATTATAATTATGCGTTAAATTAGTTTTTTTTTCAAAAATGTCAAAATACTTTTGAGCCACCATTTTCCTATTATTTTAAAAATTAAACTTTCTTTTATTACGAATAAGAACCTCTTTGACACTATTCTGTAGTTTATTCAAAAGGTGTTAAAAAAATAAATAAATGATTATTGTATTTCATATTTATTTTTAATTAAACCATTAAATATATTTGTCAAAATACTTTTGAGCGCTACTGTATCTACTATAAAATGGAGTCAAAAGATTTGGCAACGTTGCGTAGCGCGCGAGCTTCAGACCATTCAATAAATTCAAACTAAACTAGGGATGGAAAAAGCGCGCGAAAAATCGATTTTTGACTTTGGAATCGACTTCAAGTTTTTCGATTCTTGAAGTCGATTAATCATCTCTGATAGTTGACTTTTGTGACTTGAGTCGACTTTTTAGAAATTTAGTAATTCTTGCATAAATTGTTAGATATATTTATATTTTATTAAATTATGATCGTACCAACATACTTTTTGAGTTTTTCACATGTTATAGAAAATATTTTATGATCAAATTGCATACAGTTTGACATTGAATAATAAAATTGCATTTTTAACTAAAAAAATAAAATCAAATAATTAAGAAAACCACATTTCTTCATCGATCGATCGATCGTAAGAATATAAGCTCATTTAAATACTGAGGTCATAACCGACTTCTCAACTGGTTTGCAATTAGACCTGCATGTGAAAATAACCGTTCGCAGGGTACAGAAGTTGCAACTATTAGCAAGTACTTTTTAGCTACACTCCATAGATAAGGAAAAATCTCTATCACATAGATTGCACTTAATTTTACTTTCGTTGTTAATTTTTAAAAGTCTGTAAAAAAGACGAAAAAAAATCATCGAGTAAAAGTCGATTATTTTCAGATAAAAGTCGATTTTTGACTAAAGTCAGAGTCGACTTTCCTATCCCTAAACTAAACTTTAACGCGCTTATGTTTTTCATGCATACTTATTAGTTAATTTATTGTTAGCAAATTTTCATAATTCATAATTGAAAAATAAAACAATAATTAAAAAATATTAGCATTCCTGTCATGAGACATTAGAATTTTATGGTTTTGTGACTAAACATTTTTAATTAATTTATTTATTTACACTGTCTGCAAAAAGTTAAACACGGTTAAGGTTATATTGTGCAAATAAAAATGTAAACAACCGAAATAAAGCGTTGCCAAATCACGGATAAGTTACTAACAGCTGATTTACAACAGTCAAATTAATTTTTGTATTTAACTATTTTTTTTTTTAATTTTCAAAATTTCAACGATTAATGCCTCATATACTATTTATTTTTTAATTTTAGGAATTTTTATGGGTTTTGTATTTTAATTTATTGAAAATTTACTACTACAGTTGTTATGACTCAACTGGAGCGAAAGGACTTCCTTAAATATATTGTTGGATAAAAACTTTACACAAAATTAAATTATCGGACCATTACAGTATTTAATAAGATGTAAGATCAGTCTGAGGGCTGAGGGTATTCTGATCTTCCGAGTTTGGTCTCGAGTCCGAAGTGAAGTAGAAGGGGTGTTGGGGCAGCTTCCCCTACTGCACTAGAGTCCCACAGTTGAGAATGATGATGACCTCGATTGGCTGCTCCCCTCTCAGGTAGACTTCAGCTCGAAGCGTTGGCCACGTGCTCGCTCTTTCCGACCATGCTGGATACCTGAGTCTGGCAGGAGAATTTCCCAACTTCCTAATGACTGGGAACCTTTTTAGAGACCTGGCGGCCAGACAATATTGCCCTCAAATAAGGGTCAATAATCCGCCCAGACTGTCTTTCATAAATACTTAAAATGTAAAATATAGTATGTAACGTCCACGTTTTCAAAAGTATAAATATCTAATTTGTCCCCCGGCTCGAAATTTGCTCGCCGGAGTCCAGGGTCATAAACGGGGATTACATTATCAATAACAAAATATAAACAAAACCCTTCATTTTTAAATAAATCAAAAAAAGGAAACCTCTTTATTGGCCTGATCATATTAATAAACGATATAAACAATATAAGCAAATTAAACAATATAAACAATACATTAGAACAACAAATATCAAAAGCTTAAGTGATAATATGTACAAACTTGATGTCAAATTTAACAATAATCGGACATATCGTTTCTTTTCCCGTTTTCTGTGCCACCTGGTGGCTAAACTCTGTCTGCTATCTTTACAAAGTGGTAATCCTACCGATGGATACACCCTCAGTCGCGGCCCTACTTACCCCTAATCCCGTTTGGGTGCTTGGAAAGCAACCCTTTCCGGCTACGCGGTGGCCAAATTTCCCCCACATGGTCAAGTCAGCACTTTCATCCGGTCGGTTCACGATACTTACCTGGGCCTTGGTCAGACTCCAGGTAGAGTATCATCCTTTGGAATTACTTGGTGAAGAGTATTCGACCGAGTAATTCTCCCGAGAAAGAATTGCTTGCTTTATCGAGCCAAATTTTGGCGTTTATCATTTTTCCCCCAACTCTTTTGTAACGAACCGGAAGGGTCGTTTTAGACACGTGTTAGACATTGTGTATTTCAATTTTTTTAAATTTTGCAACCGCGCACACTAAATACGTTCCAAACTTTTTTTCTTAATTTTTAAATTTATAACAAAATTTTTTTTAATTTCCGAAAATAATAAACAATCATATCGGTTACTTGGATTTTTTAATTTTATCATTTTATATATTTTTGTAAAGAAAAAAACAAATTTTTTTTTCTTAATAGTCTTATGAACGTGGACTTGGCGCGACTTTTTTACAGTGAAACTGTTTTTGTTCGGATATGAAAATATAGATAACTCCATACTAAATTCACACGCGCGCTTGCGCGCGCAACGTATACTAGTATTTACTAATTTGAATATTTCGTTTGAATTCACGCTCTCATAATAGATAGCGCTCTAATAACAGGTAGCGTCACCTTCTGGATGCACTAGGTGCATTACAACATCACACAACCCTATTAAAATTAAGTTTATTATTTTAAAAAAACGCTAGATGGTGCTTGTGGAATATTCTGTGAGAATTTTACCAGGAGGAAAACTAGAGCGCCATTTTTTGTAATAATAGTAATAATTTTTACAATGCCATGTAAGACATTTATATTAATACAGCGTTTGATCTAGTAGTTTTTACATTTAATTATAAATAATTGTCGAGAAAATTCTTCATATAATTTTTTCTAAAAATTGTTCTTGACAATTGCCTTCAATCAATTAGTTTCGAAGAAAAATCTATTAAAAGAACCAATTTTTGCATTTAAAACAAAGAAAATAATCCAACATTCCTTACACACTCCACTTAACAAATATAAAAACCAATTATCTAAGAAAAAAAAATTAATCGCGTAATTTAAACAATATAAAGATTTATCTTATCGGTATTAAGGAACAAGTTGTAACTATCTTTGAATTTTTATTATAGCTCGATCTCTGAAATATGTGAGCGCAAACATTTTTATCTTTTTTAATTGTACTTTGTAAATAATCCATACAAGTAAACGGCGAAACTTTAAACTGCAAATAGCCTACTTAACTTTTAAATCAGTCATCTTCTTGGGTCTTTATTATAAAACTTTTCAGACGGATTTGTAAAAGACTCAACATTAATATTAATACAGCGTTTGATCTAGTAATTTCAGGCATAACTTCATCAAAAATGAATTTTAAAACTGATTTGTAATTAAACGAAGGTACGAATTGTTTCGAGACGAGAAGGCTCTGAAAGTAGATTTGCAATATCTATCTCATAAACAAATAAATACGTTCGCATACGTGTCTGTGATAATAAGTTTTAATTTGTGTTTATGGTAAAACTCGTTATTATAGTTAAAAAATAATAATAACATTAATAACAATGATAGAATACGAACACTGATAGAAGAATTCATTAACTATTGTTAAATCTTATTCAATAAATAATTTATTTACTTATAATAAATATTTATTAAATCATATAGAAATAAAGTTACTTTGTCTAGGATTCGAACACTGAACTTGAACAAATTTTTCAGTGAACTTAAGAGAGTATTTTAGTCTAGAAATTTGAAAAAATTGATTTATTTTTCATATTTTTAAAGTTTAACCCTTCAAGAATATGGCTTCCGGACGATTTTAGAAAATTTAAATTGTTTTCGGAGAAATAGCTGTTTTGCTGACGCAGCATCCAAACCGACCCGGCCGGAACTAGACTGCGAGAAAATTAACTAGAAACTTTAAACGCGTTTTTCTTGAAACTTTTTTAAAACGATACCCACTATTTCTCAAGTTCCACTGAACCGAATTATTACTTGTCCGAGTAAAAACAGAATTCCGCCGCACCACCACTGCACGGCTTTTTAAGCGCCGCACCACCGCTGCACTACAGCCGTGAAAATTTTGGTTATTTTACAAGTGCCGTATCACCGCCGCACCACCGCCGTGACAAGTAAAGAATTTATCTATTCGTCGCACTACCGCCGCACCAGCGCCGTGACAAGTAAATAAATTTCTATTCGCCGCACCACCGCTGCACCACCGCCGCACCACAGCTGTGACGCGCCTGGGTAAAAATAAAATTATTAATTTTTACGAAAAAATAATAAATTTCGTTCGACTGCCACACCACCGCTGCACCACCGCCGCACCATACCACTGTTTGATGGTATATACATTGAAATAATATATTCGTTGATCATTCAAATAGCTTAACTAAATTTTTTAAGTTAAGTATGGCTTGCAGTGCAGTTGGCAATGTTCGAGACTTCCATGCAGACGATCCAGGTTCGAATCCCATCACAGTTCAATTTTTAAAATTCTTTCAGAGTATTTCAATAGGCGTACCGCTTCTGTGCAACCCGAAGATGAAATTAAAAATCTACATCAACAATACGACTAAAAAAATCAATAATTTCGCGGTGCTTTGGCCTGATTTAAAAAAAATTTTTTTTTTTAATATTAGGCATTCGATTAAAAGGAGGTTGATCAATAGGTCTTACATAAAGATTTCTAGTCGCATTATTTATTAATTAATTATTGCGTGATAAATTAATTATGATACCATTTTTTGTGAAATTGTAGGTATGATTTAGCATTGGTGCGGTGGTGGTGCAGCGGTAGTGCGGCGATGCTAGGGGGAGTAAATTTTTAACGTGCGGCGTAATAGTCCGCCAAACGGCGGTCATGCAGCGGTGGTGCGGCGGTATGGTGCGTCGGTGGTGCGGCGGTCGAACGAAATTTATTATTTTTCCGTAAAAAATAATAATTTCATTTTTACTCGGGTGAAATTTAGTGTGTCTTCTTTATAGACTTCTCTATCGCATCAACTATCCTCATTCCCAAATTTAAATACAGTGGACTCTCGATAACTTGAATTTCAAAGGAAGTGATAAAAATTTCAAGTTAACGAGTTTTCGACTTAACAAAATGTTTAATATTTGCAAGTAGACCAAAAAAATTAAGAAAACACTTGATTTGCAAGAAAATAACAGAGAGAAAATAATATACATTGCAAACAAGAATATAAGAAGCATTGAACGCTTGTAAAGGAAATTAAATTTAATTGCTATAAGCTTGGACAATTCGGAGAAAAACGTCTTTATATTTTACTAACTTCAACTTATAGAGTTTCACTTTTAAGGTAGTTGTTGCGTGATAGACATTTCAACAGAAAGTCATGAAATTTTTTTCATCGAAAGATAAATATATTAATAATTTACTACCAAAATTTCAGATCAATTGACCACACCATTTTTGAGTAATTAATTTTCGAAATTGTGTCTTTTACACGTGGGTCATTCCACCAAATAAGAACATTTTTACGGGGCGACCCTCGCGGATTATGTTTAAAATTTATGGAGGTGTTCTCTATAATAAGAAATAAATTCCCTACAAGTTTCAGCCCTTAATATGCAGCGGTTCTGGAGTTATGATTTTTTGAAATTTTGTAAAAAAATTTTTTTTAACTTTTTTATTAATTTTTCTGATGAGGAAAACTTTTTTATTAAAATCCACGAAAAATCTTATCTTGTCGGAAAAATTCTCAGCTTTTGAATGAAAATATCCATTTTATCATAAACACGTCAGAAGACCCTTTGAAATCCAATTAAAGTGGAAAAATTGATTTTTCTCGGTGTGCGGTGCAAGGTACATCCAATTTGACTTTTTTTTCTGAAAGATCAGAGTTTTTTACACAAAATATATGGTTTTCACGATGTGCATATTTTTTGTTCAATCACAATTAAATTAAACGTAAAATCTTTATAATTAAAATACTTTTATTTTTGAACTTTTTTCAGATGTTGATACAGTTTTAATAAGTGCATATCCAATTTCATCATTTATCGGTAAAAGTGTGCAATGTCTGTGTACCCTTTATCGTTTTTGATAAAGAATATCGTACGTCTAACACATTTTTTTTTGTCTAAATAATCATCATTCGTTATGAAAGTAAAATCAACGCCTGTAAAATTCTTGATTGCCCAGGAATTCAAATCTTGTGGTGCCAGTCTATGTTTTTTATTTTCCATTTGTAATGAAGCTCTAGCAGCATGTCGTTTTACTGGACCTACAAGCCCATCGCATGGTCCTTTGCCATGGGCAGTCGCAAAAAAATGCCACTCAACGATGATTCTAAAGTCAGCATAATATTAACATAAATTAGTAAATGTTTTTTTATTTTTAAATTGCTGAGGTGCTCCATCTGAGAAGTAAAAAATCCTTTCAATAACAGTAAATTTTTCTCTTAAAAAAGAAATCAATTGTTCTTGAAATAAATAAATCAAAACTGTGTCATGTTTAAGGCAATCTGAGATACCAACTAAGCCTAAATGCTTAATAGTATCATTTTCGTTTTAGTAAACCACCATTTGAAGTATAGTAGCTTGGTCATTATTTCAATGATAGCCTTGAGCAGCTTCCTGCACAACAAACGCAATTTTCTACCAAGTTAAAAACTACCGCTAATTCACCACTCTTCAAATTTAATTTCGCATTAGGGAAAAACCGACTTTGTATTTTTACTATAAAGTCATGTTTTAAAAGTTTCTCAAATTGCGTCGCTAAGGTATCAATAAAGTCATCGGAATCCGAAATAACGTTTACAATGGTACATCGATCGGTTGATGTCCACATTTTAAATTCAATTTCATTTACATCAAATTCTTTAAACGATGGATGAAAGTAATTAATGATTTCTTCATTGTTTGGACATCTATAACAACTTCTGAAGAAGCACGATTCCGTTGGATTATTACAAATCAATTTATTCAATAAATTTTTATAAATTGATTAAGTTTCCATAATCCAATCAGTATTTCTTGCAAATTTTGGAAAATTACATCCTAAATAAGAAAATGGAATCGTAGTTGTGAACGCCATCTGCATTGTATAAACTCAATTTTTTAACGAGCAGTTTGAAATTTTAAATATTTAACAGAAAATTATTTTACTATCCCGAATAATCGTATAACGCTTAGCCGATATAACGTTTAATTTAATTGTGATTGAACAAAAAATATGCAAATCGTGAAAACCATATATTTTATGTAAAAAACTCTGATCTTTCAGAAAAAAAAGTCAAATTGGATGTACCTTGCACCGCACACCGAGAAAAATCAATTTTTCCACTTTAATTGGATTTCAAAGGGTCTTCTGATGTGTTTATGATAAAATGGATATTTTCATTCAAAAGCTGAGAATTTTTCCGACAAGATAAGATTTTTCGTGGATTTTAATAAAAAAGTTTTCCTCATCAGAAAAATTAATAAAAAAGTTAAAAAAAATTTTTTTACAAAATTTCAAAAAATCATAACTCCAGAACCGCTGCATATTAAGGGCTGAAACTTGTTGGGAATTTATTTCTTATTATAGAGAACACCTCCATAAATTTTAAACATAATCCGCGAGGGTCACCCCGTAAAAATGTTCTTATTTGGTGGAATGACCCACGTAGAGGTATAAAGATATAGAGAGATGGTAAAGTTAGTATGAAATCTTGCGTACCACTCGAGTGGGCCAAAGATTTCATACTAACTTTACCATATCTCTATACCTCTACGTGTAAAAGACACAATTTCGAAAATTAATTACTCAAAAATGGTGCGGTCAATTGATCTGAAATTTTGGTAGTGATTTATTAATATATTTATCTTTCAATAAAAAAAATTTCATAATTTTCTGTTGAAATGTCTTTCACGCAACAACTACCTTAAAATTCAAGTTATAGAGTATAAATATCCATTATCGATACTGGAAGGGAAACGATACTAAGTTCGAGTTACAGAGTTTAAATAACTCGAGATATCGTGTATTTAAGAGTTCAGCGGAAGGGAATACAAATTTTTATCGAGTTATTGAAGATTTCGACTTAACAAGGTTCGAATTACCGAGAATTCACTGTATTTACTATTTTTAAAAAATTCGGAAAACTCAAAAAAAGAAGTACAAATAGTATATTACACACCTAGGGAAGTTAAGTAAGAAATGTCTCAGATCACATGTAATTGTCGGCCGAGGCGAAGCCGAGGTTGACAAACATGTGATCTGAGGCTTTCTTATTAACTTCCCGTGGAATGTATACTATTTTTTTGCTCGACGAAGGCAGGAAGCGGCACTTTCGTTTAGCGCAGCGGGCCGAAAGTTGACGCTTTCTGCCCGTCGAGAAAAAAAATTAATTTTTTCTCACCTCCGGGCGGAAAGCGTCAATTTTCCTTCCGCTGCGCTAAACGAAAATGCCGCTTTCCGCCTCCGTCGAGGAGAAAATAGTATATTACACACCTAGGGAAATAAAGTAAGAAATGTCTCAGATCACATGTAATTGTTGGCCGAGGCGAAGCCGAGGTCAACAAACATGTGATCTGAGGCTTTCTTATTTACTTCCCGTGGAGTGTATACTATTTTTTTGTCCGACGAAGGCGGAAAGCGGCAACTTAGTTTAGCGCAGCGGGACGAAAGTTGTCACTTTCCGCCCGGAGGGCAAAAAATAGAGTATACACATCACGGGCAGTAAATAAGAAAGCCTCAGATCACCTCGGCTTCGCCTCGGACAACAATTACATGTGATCTGAGACATTTCTTATTTTACAGCCCTAGATGTGTAATATACTATTTTTTCCCTCCGGGCGGAAAGTGGCAACTTTCGTCCCGCTGCGCTAAATAAAGTTGCCGCTTTCTGCCTTCGTTGGACAAAAATAGTATATTACACACCTAGGGAAGTAAAGTAAGAAATGTCTCAGATCACATGTAATTGTTGTCCGAGGCGAAGCCGAGGTCAACAAACATGTGATCTGAGGCTTTCTTATTTACTTCCCGTGGAGTGTATACTATTTTTTTGTCCGACGAAGGCGGAAAGCGGCAACTTTGTTTAGCGCAGCGGGAGGAAAATTGACGCTTTCCGCCCGGAGGTGAGATAACTATTTTTCTGCCCTCCGGCCGGAAAGTGGCAACTTTCTGGCCGCTGCGCTAAACAAAGTTGCCACATTCCGGCTACGTCAAGCAGAAAAATAGTATACACACCTTGGCCAGTAAATAAGAAAGCCTCAGATCACATGTTTGTCAACCTCGGCTTCGCCTCGGCTAACAATTACATGTGATCTGAGACTTTTCTTATTTTACTGGCCTAGGTATGTAATATACTATTTTCAGGCAGTTGCCATTTTGTGAAAAACAATTTTTTTTCAACTTTTTTTTAGTTAGTACGATAGCGATATTACTCTAAATTAATAATCTTTGTTTTTTCCCAGATTGCTAGAAGTGTTGGAATCGTGAGTATGGTCACGTGCTAATTTTTTAAAACCCCCCACTTTAGTAGTTGGTAACTGTTTGAATTTTTAAACTTTTTATTCTGTATTCTTGAAATATTAATAAATATCTTATAAAAAAATGAATAGTAAAAATATTGATTGCCTTTTATTTACGACACTTCAAAAATTACCTTAAATTCAAGCTTCTAGACCAGAAAACTCCCTTAAATTAAATGGTTTAATAATTAATTAATATAATTTTTATATTTTGAAAATAAATATTCTTACAAAAAAAAATTCTCAATTTACTGGATCAAATTTTGAAAATAAAAAAAATCATAAGAAATTTTTTTTGAAAGAAAATTTAACTCTCTACAAAAAAAGTCATCACTTTTTTCCTATCTCTTACCATTTAGCTAAAATTTAATTTTAGAACTATTCTAAGAATGTTTGATTAAATCAATTTTATAAAAAAAAATTTCTTAACTTAGAAGGTAAAAAAATAAACTTCAAAGTAATTATTAATTTAATAGCTTCCGTTTATTTATTACTTCTCTTGTTCAAATTATTATTTACATTGCAATTTTAATAGTAATAATATAATAATTTCAATATAGTAATAATTTAAAGATTTATTTATATTCGTAGAAGGCAATGTTCTATTTTATTCAATACTCGATATATCGCCTGGAATAAATTCACTTTAATAATCTATGGTATAACGTTTTTTTAACGAACAATTTATCAATATAAATTTTCATAATTTAAAATCATTTTTAACGGCCGTCAAGCCAAAAACTAAAAAATTTCTCTTTAAAATTTCAACTTGAAATTATTCCAAATTTTGGCTTAATTTTTTTAATAAAAAATTGACACAAATTTTTTTTAAATAAAAATATTTTTTTGGTATTTTGGAATATTAAAATTTTTCACTCACTACTTACTTGTAAAAGGCTTAATTGCATTTTTAAGTCATTACTTAACAACCTGAATTATTACCTGATCTAATGTGATAAATTTTTTTTATTTTACAGTTGAGTAATTTATAGTCCTAATTAATTTGTAGAAAAAAAAAATTTTAATTAAAAATAAAAATAATTTTAAGTGTAAGTATTTATTAATAAACGATACAAAATAATATGAGCATTAATTTCTACGATTTTTTTAATATCAAGGTAAAAAAAATACTGAATATATTAATTAAAATTAGTAGAGTAATTAATGAAAACAATAAAAGTAATTAAAGTTTAAAAATAATAACAATAATAATTAATAATATACTTTCGATCCTCCTTTTCCCATAAGACATAAATATTAAAATAAACTTGAGTAATTAATAAATTACAGTACTTGTAATTTTACTTAATAATTATTGAAATTTTTAAATATTTAAAAAGTCGGAATGCGTTAAATGAAAGGTTTAATCAGGACTTTGATTAGCACCTTGGAAGTTTTTTAAAAACTATTTTTATTTTATTAAACAAAATTTCTATAAAAATTTCCTATCAAATCGCTTGCATTGTATTAATTTTTATATTATCTAGATTTTAAGTATTCAATGCCATTTAGTCGTAAGCAAAATTCATTAATTACACTTATTTTTTACAGCCACTTTTTTTTTTTTAAGGTCACGCTGACCTTATCGCTTTTTAATTTTTGTTAATATTAATTAATGACATTCAAGTGACTTTTATTCTAATACAAATTAATTATTGAGAGTACGAGTGACGTAAGTGATTAAATTAAATTTTATTTTTTTTTATCACTTGCTAAATTTTTGTTTATTTAAATTTAAATAGAACGAAAAATTTTTTTTATAACTAAATTATTATTAAAATTTTGCTGCAATTTCACGGATATAAATTTTTAAAAAATTAGTGGAAATTTTTAAAAATAATTTTTTATAATAATTTAGTTACAAAAATTGAAAAAAAATTCTGAATGATTTTTTTTATAATTTAAGAAATTAAAAAATTTTTTTTTTATTTTAATTGAAATAAAACACAAAAAAAAAATTTTTATAACTAAATTATTATTAAAATTTTTAAAAAATTCTTAAAAATAATTTAGTTAAAAAAAATTTTTTTTTAATTCTGATTAATTTTTTTTTATAATTTAAAAAATTAAAAAAATTTTTTTTTATTTTAATTAAAATAAAACGCTTAAATTTTTTTTGAAACTAAATTATTATTAAAATTTTTACTGCAAAATTTCGCGTATAGAAATCTTAAAAAAATTAGTGAAAATTCTTAAAAATATTTTTTTATAATAATTTAGTTACAAAAATTAAAAAAAAATTTTTATATAATTTTTTTTATAATTTAAAAAGTTAAAAATTTTTTTTGCATTTTAATTGAAATAAAACATTTGGAAAATTTTTTTTATAACTAAATTATTATTGAAATTTTGTTGCAAAATTTCACGTATAGAATTTTTTAAAAAATTATCGGTGAAAACTCTTATAATAATTTAGTTACAAAAATTTAAGAAAAAAAATCTGAATAATTTTTTTTTTTTTATAATTCAAGAAATTAAAAAATTTTTTGTATTTTCATTAAAATAAAACACTTGAAAAAATTTTTTTTTAAACTAAATTATTATTAAAATTTAGCTGCAAAATTTTACGTATAGAAATTTTTAAAAAATTCTTTAAAATATTTTTTTATAATAATTTAGTTACAAAAATTAAAAAAAAAAAATTCTGAATAATTTTTTTTTTATAATTTAAGAAATTTAAAAATTGTTTTTTATTTTAATTAAAATTTTTTTTTGAAACTAAATTATTATTAAAATTTTGCTGCAAAATTTCATGCATAGAAATTTTTAAAAAATTATTAGTGAAAATTTTTTTAAATATTTTTTTTAAATAATTTAGTTACAAAAATTCTGAATAATTTTTTTTAAAATTTAAAAGATATTTTTTTAGTATTGCAATGAAAATTTTTTTGAATAAAGCTTACGAAATCGTGGCATTAAAAAAGTGGTGTCTATTAAATTTAAAAAATTCTATAAAATAATACTAAAAATAATAATTAATAATAAATTAATAAATTAATTCAACGGAAGGCAGAACATCTGTTTTAACAATTTTTTCCGCGGATTATCTTCGACGTCGTCGTATTCAGTACAACTACGATCTTCATCATCATTTTCATCATCATCATCATCATCATTAACATTATCATTATCATTAACATTTTCATTATTAACAATATGGCTGTCATTAATATTTTCAATTCGTTGAAAATGAACGGTGTTATCAGATTGACAGTGAAATTGCGACGGCGGAGATAATCTGTAGTGATTATAAATGTAATTTGAATTATCGTTTTCAATCTGATCCTTGTTATAAATATTGTTAACCATAAATATATTTTGTGAGTTTAGTGAATTATTATATCTATCAGTAGTGCCGTAATTAACAGAATGACCAGAAGAAGACTGCTGGAGTAATTTGCTCCGGAGTTCTTGGATATAGTGCAGCTGTTGATGCTGGTAGTTGTAATCGTAATTGTAATCGTGGTTGTGGTGAGGCTCATAGTCACGGTGATAATGATAATGACAGTGATACTCTTCTTGGTGATAATCCTCACGATAGATTTCTTCATCTAGCCGCTCGTGTCACACGCAGTCTTCCAGAGACATCAACAGTGGGTTTACGTACTCGAACCCTTCGAATTCTGATTGATCTATTTCTTCAATTACTCGCCTGCAAATTTTTTTATTGTTAATTTATTATGATAAGTATTTAGGCTGCATTTGATAATGCTCTATCTCTAGATACATAATTAAGAAATGACCTTGTATCTTGTGAACTATTGGTATTTTTAAAGATATAAGCTCATCCCGATGTTACACTCATTGAGACCTTTCATTTGAGTACCCACATCAATTTTTCATATATTTATATATTATATATATGTACATATATAATATATGAAAAATATGTTAAAAATGCATGTCGGTACTCAAATGAAAGCTCTTGATGAATGTAAAATCGGGATGAGCTTATATCTTTAAAAAGGTCAATATTTAATAAAGTACAGAGCAATTTAACAAAATCCATTATTTAATGAAGCAAAATTTTATTTATTTAAAATTTACAAGTAATTAAGAAATGACCTTGTATCTCGTGAACTATTGACATTTGTAAAGATATAATCTCATCCCGATGTTACACTCATCGAGACCTTTAATTTGAATATCCACATCAATTTTTCATATATTTATAGATGTTATATATATGTATATATGAAAAATATATCAAAAAGGCATGTGGGTACTCAAATGAAAGCTCTTGTCAAGTGTAACATCGGGATGAGCTTATATTTTTAAAATATATTATATATATGTATATATGAAAAATATATCAAAAATGCATGTGGGTACTCAAATGAAAGCTCTTGATGAGTGTAATATCAGGATGAGATTATATCTTTAAAAAGGTCAATATTTAAGAAAGTACAGTCCAGTTTAATAAAAATTATTATTTAATAAAGCAAAATTTTATTTATTTATAGTTCACAAGTCACGGAAGGTTGCTAGTAATAATAATAATAATAATAATAATAATAATAATAATAATAATAATAATAATAATAATGATTTTTGTTCATAATTATTATTATTTTTTTTATTTATTAATATTATCGCGTTACAGATGCCATAAGGGCGTATAATAAAAATTCTATTATTTTTCCAAACAAAATTTTTAGTTTAAAGAAAAAAATTTTTTTTACATTTCTGCACGTTTCATAGAAAAATGCGTTGATTCCCGAAAAAAAAAATTTTTTTCACACGCCCTTATGGCTCCCGGGACCCACTTCGGATGCCATAAGGGCGTATAATAAAAATTCTGTTTTTTTTTCAAGTCCAAAGAAAATTTTTATATGGAAAAAAATTTTTTTTTGCATTTCTACATGTTTCATAGAAAAATACGTCGGTTACCAAAAAAAATTTTTTTTATACGCCCTTATGGCTCCCGGGACCTACCTCGGATGCCATAAGGGCGTATAAAAAAAATTTTTTTTGGTAACCGACGTATTTTTCTATGAAACGTGTAAAAATGCAAAAATAAAATTTTTTCCCATATAAAAATTTTCTTTGGACTTGAAAAAAAAAAACAGAATTTTTATTATACGCCCTTATGGCATCCGAAGTGGGTCCCGGAAGCCATAAAGGCGTATAAATTTTTTTTTTGCATTTCGGCATATTTCGGACGAAACTACGTTGATTCCCGAAAAAAAAATTTCGAAAAAAAAAGAACGCGTTATTATTCTAATAAAATAAAATTTTTTTGAGTAAAAAAGAAAAAAAACTTACTGGTCATCGGGTGTAAGATGAACAGGCTCATCCGTGAACTCTGGTGGGAAATTAGCCAAATCCCGGTCCGAGTCCAGTCGCGGTTTATACGGTGGAGTTACTTGTTTTTGCTCAAGCTGTAAATAAAAAAAAGTTATTAACATTAGCTTTGATAAAATATAATCACTATGAAATTTTTTAAACCGAAATTTTTTGATGCAATCCGAATATGTTGTCTTATTTTTTTTTTTTCTAGTTGTCTTGTCATTACAAAAATAGTTTTAAGAACAATTGCTTTGTATAAAGATTATTAACCCTGTTAACGGCTACGGTTGTTGGGTTTGGTTACTTATAAATAAATAAATAAATGAAATATAAAGATATCATCAGAAACCTTTTCTGTAAAAATTTCTCTACACAAAACGTCCTTATGTTTCTACCTATAATATTTCATTGAGAATTTCAAACTGATTAATCTTCCATAAAACAAAAAAATTACAAAACTAAAACTCTCGAATTTCCAACTTACCATTTCCCAATCAATAGCCTTGAAGAAGGGATGCCCCACAATATCTAAAAACGCAGAAGGACCCCTTCCACATCCAAGTCTCTCGTTAGGCTCCTTGCACAGGAACCCCTTGAGCACCGAGGCAGCTTTAACAGAAAGAGACCTCGGAATTCTTATCGTCTTCTGCAGAATCACCTGGAACAGATAGTCCTCGGTGTTCTGATCGGGATTTTCCGAGGCTCCGGCAATGTCAAAGGGACTTCTTCCGGCCAACATTTCATAGAGCAGAACTCCAAGCGCCCACCAATCAACGGAGAATCCATACTCATCCCCTCTGAGGATCTCTGGAGCAATATAATTAGGCGTTCCGCAGAAAGTGGCAGTAGTATCGCCATCTCTAACTCCCTCTTTGCACATTCCGTAGTCGGTAAGCTTGACATGTCCCTCGTGGTCCAGCAGAACGTTGTCCAGCTTCAAGTCGCGGTAAATAATTCCTTTTTTGTGTAAAAAATTTAAGGCGAGACTTATTTCGGCAGCGTAGAACCTTGCATGCTCTTCAGGAAGACGCCGTTGTCGTTGCATGTGGAACATCAGGTCGCCTCCTCGGACGAACTCGATTACGAAAAACAGCCGGGACGGCGTCTGGAAGCAGGAGTGCAGTCCCACCAAGAACGGGTGGTTAGAGGCTGTTTCAAACACGTGCTTTTCTGTTTGCACCCAATCTATGTCCTCGTCGTCGGTTACCAACGCCTTCTTTATCACTTTCATTGCGTAGATCCGCTTCGTACGCTTCAGCTCAACCATAAGGACTTTTGCGTAAGATCCGCGACCAATTACACGGATCAGCTCGAAGTCTGCAAGAGAATATTGCCGCTGCAGATCGTTTGTTCCGTCCGCGTTTGCAACAACGTCCAGTGCCAATTCTTCGCCTTCATCGTTCGTGCCTGAAAAATTTAGTAAAATTTTTTTATTTAATTCTGATTAATAAAAAAAATTAAAAATGTGACAAAGACCTTTTGTATGCATTGTTAATTTATTTTATTTTTAATTAGATGCTTTATTAATTATCCAGTTATTTTTTTTCTGAATTCGGCATTTTATAAGAAAATTTTACAAATAAAAAATGGAATTATTGATATTTTAAAAATTATAGACACAAAAATTTGGGGTCGATTTAAAATTCGGTTAAATGTTCCAAAAATAGAAAAAAAAAAAATTGTTAAAATTCAGAAAGTTAAACTTGATATAAATTGAGATAAATCGATTGAAATTGAAATTCTGGCTAAATAAGAGATAGAAGAAAATTAGTAAGGACCTTTTTTTTGTAGAGAATCAAATTTCGTACAAAAAAAATCTCATGATTTTTTTATATCTTCAATATTAATTGATTTGATTTTAAACTTTTTTAAACGCGTAGTCTAATCAAATACTTTGAAAATAGTATATTACAATACAAGGGCAGAAAGTTTGAGATTCCTGCACTGTGCACCATGATGACCGAGGCGAAGCCGAGGGCATCATGGCGCACAGTGCAGGAATCTCAAACTTTCTGCCCGTGTGGTGTATATATATTTTTCTTTATTTTCGGCTGAAAGTACGCTGACTTACAAATCAATTAACGTTACAGTTAAATGTTCTTAGTATGTTGTCGATGCCCGCCCGACATTTGCGGCACGAGCGAAGCGAGTGCGGCTGGTCGGGGGCGGGCATCGACTTCATCTAAATAGACAAAAATAATAGTAACTTTTTAAAATTAAATTAATTCAATTGAATAGTCTTATTTTTATTAATTTTTGATTACTCAAATACATTAAAATCATTAATTTTATCAGAATTTTAATTATTTTGAGTAATTTGTCAACTATTTTTAATTAATTATTGCATATTTTCTTTTTCATCACAACTATTACCAGTACATGAACTATAAGAATTATTAATAATGAATGAAAAAAAATGATTCAATATTATTTGATCTTCCCATTTGACATGTTCGTCAATAAAAATATTAATGAAAATTTATTATTAAGATATTTAATTTTTTGGAGCAAAAGAAAAATTTTCTCAAGAAAAGAAATTTACTTCTGTCAAGAACTTAATTTTTTGGAACAAGAGAGAAATTTTCTCAAAACAAGAAAATTTTCTTGATTTAAATAAATTGTCTTGGATCAAGACACGTATTTCTTGAAGCAAGGGAATTAATTTTGTTGGAATAAGTGAAATTTCTTGTGTCAAGAAAATAATTAGGAAGAAAAATATTTTCTTGGTTCAAGTGAACCTTTCTTTCTGTGTAAATATTTATCTGCAGACTTTTTAGGTAACGTATCTGTTCTTATAATTAGATTAGCTTCCGTATCGAAATTCCTTAAAATTTCCTTTTGATGATGATAACGCATTCATTTTTAAAAATTTTTATTATTTTTCACTCGATATAATTTTTTAGATTATAAATTTCAACACACAACGACATAAGAACCCACAAAAGCAATTTTAAGGTTAGGCCTGAGTGCACAATAAACCGCGTCAGCTCTGGTGAATACTTTTTTCGCCCTCTGGGCGGAAAGTGGCAACTTTGGTCTCACTGCGCTAAACAAAGTTGCCGCTTTCCTCCTTCCTCGGACAAAATAGTATATTACACATCTAGGGCAGTAAAATAAGAAATGTCTCAGATCACATGTAATTGTTGTCCGAGGCGAAGCCGAGGTCAATAAAAATGTGATCTGAGGCTTTCTTATTTACTGCCCGTGGTGTGTATACTATTTTTCTCCTCGACGGAGGCGGAAAGCGGCATTTTCGTTTAGCGCAGCGGGAGAAAAATTGGCGCTTTCCGCCCGGAGGTGAGAAAAAATATTATACAGCCCTTGGGAAGTAAAAAAGAAAACCTCAGATCACATGTTTGTTGACCTCGGCTTCGCCTCGGCCAACAATTACATGTGATCTTAGGCTTTTCTTATTTTACTGGCCTAGGTATGTAATATACTATGAGAATGAAATTCTGGCTAGATGATCAGAGATAGAAAATAGGAACCTTTTTTGCAAAGAATCAAATTTCCTACACAGAAAAAAAAATTTTCTTGAATCAAGTATATAATTTTGAAGAACTTGATACTCTTGATTTGAGTAGAAAAATTCTTGAGAAAATTTTTCTTGATTTAAGGAAATTTTACTTGATTCAAGAATTTTTCTCTTGAATCAAGTTAAGTTTTTTTTCAGTGTACAAAAAATGTCTCACATGATTTTTTTATATCTTCAATATTAACCTCAGAATTTTTATTTTAAACTTTTATAAACGCGTAATCTATCCAAATACTTTGAAAGATTAATTTCAGATTGAAATTCTGGCTAAATAATAAGAGATAGCGGAAAATTGATAAAATTTTTTTTGGAGAGAATTAAATTATCTACAAAAAAAGGTTTCATAAGATTTTTTTGAATCTCTAATAAAGAGCCTAGAATTTTGACTTTAATATTATCTCATCACATAATCTGATTAAATGCTCTGAAAATCAAATTTCAACATGAAATTTTTGGCTAAATGATCAGAGATAGAAGAAAATTAATGAGGACTTTTGTAGAGAATCAAATTTCCTACACAGAAAAAAAAATATTCTTGAATCAAATATGTAATTTTGAAGAACTTGAAATTCTTAAATTCAGTATAAAAATTCTTGATTTAAAAAAATTTTTTTAATTTAAGGAAATTTTACTTGATTCAAGAATTTTTCGTCTTGATTCAAGACAATTACCCTATTCAAAATTATATTCTTGGTTCAAGAATTTTTCTCTTGAATCGTAATTTTTTTTTTTTTTCAATGTACAAAAAACATCTCATATCGATGGTTTAATTAGCAATTGGTCTAACTCCTTATTTTTTAGAGAGTGATTTTTTAACTTTTTGATGTAGCAATAGTCCAATTATGAATTATTTGAATGGTCCAAACAAAAATACTAAGGTAAAAGACCCAATACCGGAACGATTTGACAATTATTATTTTATATTTTATCTTGTACTCAATCAAATTAAACAAACTTTTCTTTATTAGAAACCTCAATCTTTTTTTTACATAATAAAATATGAATGAAACTTTAAATTATATTGGAAATATTGAAAAAAAATGTTAATGATGTCAATAGTCTTAGATTTCTGACTTATCAAGGTCTCTTAATGGTTTTGCTAAAAAATCACTCGATGATCTTAAGCTCATAGAAACCTAATGGAAATACTTTTCACTAAAATTTTTAACTTCCCGCTAAGAAAATCGAAGATTTTCAAAAATTGGGAAGTTATTGTTTTCACCCCGTTTTGCAAAAATCGAGTTTTCATCAGATCTCGACGTTTGAAGATCACAGGAAGCTTCCCTGACTATCCCCGCGAGGTTGTCACGGCTTGACCGATTTCATCGCGGTTGGTGCCATTCGAAAAGGCTTGACCAAACTTAGATTTTGAAAACTATTTGGACCGATTCAGATCAATAGATTTTGAGAAATCTTAAAAAAACTGAAAAAAAAATTTTTTTCAAATGTGGTTTTTTTGGAATAACTTTTAAACGGCTTGATGGTTCAATTCCAAAAACTAATCAGCTCTTAACTTCAAAAAACCACGTCGATCGCCACCAGTCCGGTCAAAATCGGTTAATTTGTTCGAGAGATATCGTGAACGAAAGAAAACCGAAAAAAGTGTTTTTTCGGAATAACTCCGAAATTCCTAGCGCGATCAATTCAAAATTTGAGTTTCTTTGTGAGGCTTGAAAAACTGCGTCGAATGCTGCCAACCGTGTGAAAATCGATTTTTTCATTCAAAAGTTATTGCGGTTTAAAAATTCAAAAAATAGCGTCTTATCAAATCTCTCAGACTTTTGAGCTCGAAAAGCTCAAAAGCATAGGAAAGCAATCTCTTTGAGCTCGGAGAGCTCAAAATAACCCATAAATTGTATTTTTAAGCTCGAAGAGCTCAAAAACGTCATTGGTGCAATTTTAAGCGCCTAAGTATGGAATTAGCGGGAAGTTGCAGGGATGGCCTTCAGGGTCAACCGTTTTCCTAATTTTTTTTTTATATATTAATACAAATACTAAGAATTCGATGCAATTAATTGATAATACAAAAAAGACCCTATTGTTATTTAAAATTTACTGTTCATCTATTGGTACACCCGAAATGAGCTCATACCCAGTATCGGAACAGTCAGCCATATTGATATTATTTATTGACATTTACGATATACTGTGTTGATTGTTTACATCAAGCACAACAACAAAAGTTTTTGTGAAATAACATTTAATACAGAAAGTAATTTTATTATAAAAATTGCTTCAAATATTCGTAAATTTTAACTTGAAGAACAAAAGCAAATTTCTGTTTTGAAATTTTCTTTTTTACATAAGTGTCGTCAAGTATAACCACGAATCGTTTATTTTTTTTTTTTGATTTTTAGTAAAAATTTATTTGATTTTTTAATATTAAATAATTATTGTTAGTTTCACTATGCATACATGTCATTTGAGTTCTGAATTAACTGCTTAATTTTTTATACACTGATAGAAGGATTTATTTGTATTAAAAAAATATTTGTTAATAGTTAACAAATCATTTATTAGAGACCATTTTTTAGTATCAAACAAATATTTCTTAGTATTTAAAATGATTTGTTTGTATTTAATAAATCAGATATTCATTTATTAAATATTAATAAATCTTTTTTAATACTAAGAAATATTTGTTAAGGACTAAAAAGTGGTTTCTAATAAATGATTTGTTAAATATTAACAAATATTTTTAACTATAAACAAATCCTTCTATCAGTGTAGGTAGTAGTAGGATGCCGAAAGTTAAGTCGAAGATAACATTTTATAAATTAGTTTTATAAATTCAGAAAAATTCACATAAAGTATTATGATTTGTTAATTAATTATTTAATTAATTCAGCTTACGAAAAGCGGACTCTTTAGATTAAAAAAATTAGTTTTATTTATAGTTTCGGTATTGGGTCAACCATATTCCGGTATTGGGACTAGGAATTTAAGGTGTTCCGATACTGGGTCTTTTAGACTTTTTCAAAAAACATTTTTTTTTTAATATTAAATTCGACAAAATTGATAAATTTAATTATTTTCGCGTAACTACATGTTTATTCTATATGATTGGATGAATAATTATTACTAATGAACCATTTGAATATTTTCTAAGTAATAAAAATCAGTCATGTACCCTTCGTCGTTCCGGTATTGGGTCTTTTACCTTATTCCTTTAATAGATTTTAAATTGTTTTTTAAAGTGATAATAAAGTTTGAACTAATTGTTTTTTGTAGTAATGGAAGATTCTCTAAAGTGGAGTTAGACAATTTGCTAATTAAAACGTCGATATGATTTTTTTATATCTTCAATATTAACCTCAGAATTTTTATTTTAAACTTTTCTAAACTAGTCTTATCAAATACTTAATGAAAATTTTATTTGACATTAAAATTCTGGCTAAATAATAAGAGATAGCAGAAAATTTATAAGATCCTTTTTTTTTGTAGAAAATATTATTCCCGACAAAAAAGATTTCTAGTGATTTTTTTTTTAATTTCTAACAGAATATCTAAAATTTTGATTTTAATATTATCTAATCACGAGACCGAATCAAATTATCTGAAAATTCAATTTCAAAAGGAAATTTTTATAAATGATAAGAAATAGAAGAGAATTGATGAGGTTTTTTTGTAAAAAATTAAATTTTCTATTATTAAATATTCACAAAGTTAAATTTGAGAAAATTTTTTTAATTATTTTTCAGTAATTTGGCAATTGAAACTTAATGACGCTAATTAAAATTTATTTCAATGTAAAACTATCTATTCGGATATTTATCGGAATACAATTAACATTCACTTTGCTAAAAAAAAAAAAATAACCGATTTTCTCAATTTATTGATAGTTTATTTCAAAGCAAAATTGAAAAAACTCGAATTAAAGTTTGTGTGTATTGATTCAAGTAAAATAAAGTTTGATGTTCAAACGAGCGTTAGTACGCACAATCCTCGCGTTGGCACGAAATCTATAATTACAATTAAAAACCACGAATATTTATTCTAGTAACAGAGGGTCCGTATATTCGCACGTAAAAATTCGCTTTTTATATTCAGAACCAAAAAATCCGTCAAAGCACTTGAAAAATCTTTAGAAACTCAGATTGTTTTGAAATGACTATTGACTCGTTCATTTTTCAGTTTACAGTAAACTAAATGAAATTTATAAATAGACCAGCGGTGTCAGTCAGGACCAAAAAAAATCAAGTGAAAATGGGCTCTATTATTCTATTAGTAGGTTTTGAGTTTCAAATTGTGTAAGCAAGCATTGACGTTTAAAAATTTATAAATATTCTTGACATTTATTTTTTATTTCTTGATGTTTTTAAAATCTTTGCTAATTTTTTAAATTAAAAAATTGAGCTGACAAATTTTTTATTTAATTTTCTTCTTTTTTTTTAGGTTTTATCAAAAATTCAAAGAAAATTATATGAGACCTTATTTGTAGAAAAATTAATTCTCTATCTACAGAAAAAAAATCTGACCAATTTTCTACTATCTCTTATCATTTAGCCAGAATTTAAATCTCAAGTTAATCTTTCAAAGTATTTGATTAGACTACGCGTTTAGAAAAGTTTAAAATCAAAATTCTGGGGTTAATATTATATATTATTAATTTAAAGAATTTTTTTTTCTTTTTCTCTTTTCTCAAATCTCTTAAATCTATCTTCTCTTTACAGATGTTATTTATTGTACATAAACATTGAGTCTAAATTCTTCTATAAATAATTAATTTAAATCAGGATTTTGTAGACCAAAATGATGTTATATGGTTCATTTAATTGGATATGGTTTATTTTGTTTATCACGGACTCTAAATATAAAAATAAAATAAAAAAATTTGTTTGTATATTAAAATGTCATGCGCAGTAATTTTTTGTAAATTAAGAACTATGTTTTTTTATATTGTAAAAATTTTAAAGTAATTATTAATTTATTTTTTAGACATTTATATTCGGGTTTTGATTTTACATGAAAATTGTTAATTGTTTGTTTGTTTGTAAACAATTAGGTGCGAGATGAGGTCAGAATGAAATTGACGAAACGTCGCATGTTAAAATAAATGAAATAAAAAACATAACATCATTTTGGTCTGCAACATCCTGATTTAAATTAATTTTAAACATTAATTAAACATTCTACACATGAAAATGTAACATATTCCCGTGCAAAAAAAATTCTGATTCAAAATGAATTTAAGATTGAAATTCATATTTTGACACAAATATGAATTAGTTTTGAGATCAATCCAAATTTGAAATTGATTTGTAAATAAAAATTAGCACATCTGTAGTACTTTCGATCATGCTTCAGAACTTTAATAAAGACTTAAGAATATTTTATATATAAAATTAATCCTAAATATTTTCAAGTCTTAATTAAAATTCAGAAGCATGATCGAAAGTTCTACAGATGTGCTAATTTTTATCTACAAATCAATTTCAAATTTGAATTGATCTCAAAACTAATTCATATTTGTGTCAAAATATGAATTTCATATTTTCAATTTCAATCTTAAATTCATTTTGAATCAGAATTTTTTTTTGCACGAGTTATTGTAAATTGCGAGGGGGGTTTCTTTACAAATAAATAAATAAATAAATATTGAAACTGTGAAAAAATCATACGAGACTTTTCTTGTAAGGAATTTAATTTTCTGCAAAAAATATCTTTACTAATTTTTTTCTATCTCATCATTTGGCCAGAATTTTAATTTCAAATGCGACTTCAATCAATTTATCTAAAACAATTTAAGGTCATTAAGGTAAAATCCCCCATTATTGACACTATAAAAGTGATCATGAATATTTGAATTTTTTTATCACGTTTCAAATCAATATTGTCATTTTTTTTTATAGGACACCTTGATCATTGTTTTTACTTATATAATCTAATTAATTAAGTTTAATAGCAATAAATTTAATAATAATTATATCAACTTAAAACCAACAGGTCGAATGTATGTATTATTGACAGCGCAAAAAATTTAAAGAGCCGATTATTGACATACCATTGACCCTATTATTGACAGGTCGTTTATTACAGTTAAATTTATAATTGCAATAATAATTTTTACTAACTATGCAAAGCTATCAATAATTTTTATTATTTTAAAATGCGTTCAGGACCTAGCTTTTCTATATTTTTTACCAGATTTTTTTTAGCAATTTTTTCTGTCTCAAATACTTTGATTCTTATAAAATCACGTGACAGTATGTAAACATTAATCCGTTGATATGTATGTTGAGGGGGTAAGGTTACCTTACATTATGGCCAATGTCGTTAGTTGACGCAAGTTAATTTTTGTGTCCCCGACATTGACATCTGCTATTTTAAAATTAATTTTAACTCGATAAAGTATAAATAAATGATTATATGGTTATTTAGACTATAAATAATCTAAAATAATTTTAAACAATACAATTACATAAAAAATCATTGACAAATCTAGATTTGAAAATAAGGTCTTTCTTAAGGAAGTTCGAACGTAACTAATGAATCAAAATAATGTTAAAATATTTTTTTAATTTTAGTCTTCCCAATATTCGTAAAAAATCTTTATTTTAATTTAAAATAATTTAAACAATTTAATAATTGATGATTTTTACTTATTTAATAAAGTAAAGTAATAAGATGACTTTGGTATGTATTACTTGCCGGAATAAATAAACAGATTTGGCAATAGCGCGCTTGATTATACCCTTAACTTAACTGAGATATGGATGAGTGTGTGAGTTAAACATTTATCTCTCTGTAACTATATTTCTATCTTTTTCTTTTTTCTCAGCTGTTGACGCGATGTTGTCAAATCTTTATTCGAATAAATGGCTGACCATAAACGAATTACAAACATAAAATTTGACTTTAAATATTTCAAAAATTATATCGGTAATGTATTATTATTAAATTGTTTTTATATTTTGCAATAATCCAGGTTTCTTGTGTATAGTTTTTTACCCGTTAAAGTTGGGAGGTTAATATTGAAAAAAATAATTAAAGTCTTGACAAAAGTTTGTCCGCCATAAGAGCCCGTGTATAAGAAGATAAAATATGTTTTTTTTTACACGCTTTATATTAGCTTCACTTGTATGTCAGTATGTAACTCTCCGTGGGTAATCTGCGCGCCTGCGGCCTTCCTTGGTTCTGGTAGCCGTTTCTCAGGCTCGCTCTCCGAAATCGAACTCTGATTCCCCGTATTTATAATATTTATAAATAATTATTTTTTATTAGCTCCACTTGTATGTCAGTATGTCAGTATGTCAGTATGTAACTCTCCGTGGGTAATTTGCGCGCCTGAATATTTTTGATAATCAACAAATAATAGTTTAAAAAAACTAAAAAATCACGCTTTTATAAATAAACCAAACTAAAAAGTAAAAATAAATAATAGTTTAAAAAACTAAAAACACGCTTTTTATAGAAAACCAAACTAAAAATAGAAAATAAATTTAAATTAAGAATAGTGTTAAAAATTTCAATAAATATAAATTAATAATAGTGTAAATAAAAAAAATGTATTTTATTTTATAAAAAGGGTGTGGTGCTTTTTAAGATATTATCAAAATGATAATCACTCTACTCATATCTGTCAATAAAATATTTATAACTATTGACACCATGCACCTCACGCTTTTTTTAAAATAAAATACATTTTTTTTATTTACACTATTATTAATTTATATTTATTGAAATTTTTAACACTATTCTTAATTTAAATTTATTTTCTATTTTTTAGTTTGGTTTTCTATAAAAAGCGTGTTTTTAGTTTTTTTAAACTATTATTTATTTAAATTTAATATCTAAGTAACTAAACGGTGAATCTTTTTAAAATTTTGGGATTAGATAAATGACGTATTTATTTATACGTATACTTAATTTCAAAGCTCAAAGTTGGAAATTATTTTTTACATTAGATTCGCTTAAACCTCCTTAACAATATTGTTAAGAAATTACAAACGTATAAGCAGTAATGGCCTACTTGAGAAAATGAAATTTTTTTGCGGTAAATAGTTTATACCTTGGAATTAAATTTTACTATTATTTAATTTTAAGAATATGTAAAATTGTTATGAAATATCAACAATTGTGATTATTAACAGATTTTAATAATGAAATAATAAAATTAAATAAAGTGTCAATAGTGGGGGCTCTGTCAATAATAGGAGCTTTTTATCTGATATTAAATTTAACTTTTTAATTACTAATTAAAATTTGACTTTTAGAATATTGAATTAGCTATCAAACCAAAAATAACAAATTTTTTAGGCTGGAAAACTATAAATTATTAAAATTATCGATCGACTAAAGCAAAAAAGGCATCTGCCGGTGTCAATTATAAATTATCGGGATAAATCAAGTGTACTGACCCAGTTTGTCGGTAAATATCAAAGTTGATTATTAATAACGCAACTAATTAACATGTAGATGATAAATAATAAATAAATGAGATGCGTGCAAACATACGTGGACGTGAATCCTCGATAACACTGGATTCCGCGGTTTCGTCATCCAAATGAGCCTTCGGACTGGATTGCGGTGACGAATCGAGCGGCACTTGGTCGCCATTCCGATCGTTCAATTGTGAATCGTGTGACTGCGATTGTTGTTGGATACTCAAGCAGGGTTTTCTCACGACTTTGTGGCATTTTTTGTGGACCAGAAGCTTACATTGGATGCACTTGAACCCTTGGCGGCCCAAACCCCAGATCCGGTCTTGACAAAAGGCGCAGAACGCTCGCTAAAATTTATTTTTATTTTTATTAAAATAAAAAATTTAATTTTCAATTAATATTTGGGGCATTCCATGCACTGATAAAAGGATTTGTTTATAGTTAAAAATATTTGTTAATATTTAACAAATCATTTATTAGAGACCACTTTTTAGTCCTTAACAAATATTTCTTAGTATTTAAAAAGATTTATTAATATTTAATAAATGAATATCAGATTTATTAAATACAAACAAATCATTTTAAATACTAAGAAATATTTGTTTGATACTAAAAAATGGTCTCTAATAAATTATTTGTTAACTATTAACAAATATTTTTTTAATACAAATAAATCCTTCTATCAGTGTGTGAAATAGAAAATTGACTAAAATTTTTAAATTTCTCTAATTCATTCTAATTTATTATTAAAGGTTTATATTTTACTAATTTGTAAAGAAATTTTTTTTTAATCAATAAGAAAATCGATTTTTCTCTCCTAGTAATCTTTCAGCCGTACTAACTTGTATCCGGGTCAAATGTTGTTTTAATAATTTTAAGGACAAATTCATTTTATGTTTGTTATTAACTAACATATTTATTATTATAGTTTTAAGAACAAATTTTTTTATGTTCGTTATTAATTAACACCTAAGTTTATCAAGATCGTGTTGTTAGCATGTTAAATCCTTTATTTGTGTTTTTTATTTAGTTTTTTTTTCATTATCTTGAATAATTTATAGTTAAATATATAAACAATAATGTTTCTAAGGTTGAAATAATATAAAAGTCTTTTTAATAAACAACTTCATGTAGACATTTTGTACTTGTCCCACCAGTCACAATAAAAAAAAATTTTTTAATTGTTTTTACGTAGGTAATCAATCTAATTCTTCATAATATTGAATGTTTGTAGGATAAATTTTGAATTGAGAGGGAAGTATTTTTTAAAAGTTTAGTGATCGAACTGAAATTAGACTAAGTATACCTTTGGTAAGAGAGAAGGATTTTTCTTAGTCCCACCAGTCACACTCAATCAAATGATAATTACGAGAAACTTAAAAAGTAATCGAGGTTTTTGACAAAGGGAGATTGTTAATTAGTTATTCTTTTATATTATAAGATAAATTTTACTATAGGAGCATTCCACGCAAAATGGGAAAATGACTAAAATTAAAAAATTTTTCTAATTTAGTCCTAATTTATTATTAAAAGTTTACATTCTACTAATTTGTAAAGAAAATTTTTTTTAATCAATAAGAAAATCGATTTTTCTCTCCTAGTAATTTTTTAGCCGTACTAACTTGTATCCGGATCAAATGTTGTTTTAATAGATTTAAGAACAAATTCATTTTCGATTTGTTATTAACTAACATATTTATTATTATATACTGAAAAAAAAGTTTTCTGCTCTGCACTATACAGTATCGCTACTATCAGGATCCACACGTTGCTTTCTAGAAAAGAGTGAGGTTAAGAAAACTGTATACTAACGGTAGCAATAGTTTCGTGAACAGCACTGAATATATCGCGACGATCAACATCTAGACTGCTACTCGTAGCGATCCACTCGTTACTATCGAGTTACTATACAGTAGATGCTGCTGAGTAGAAAACTTTTTTTGCAGTGTAGTTTTGAGAACAAATTTTTTTATGTTCGTTATTAATTAACACCTAAGTTTATCAAGATCGTGCTGTCAGCATGCTAAATCCTTTATTTGTATTTTTTAATTAGTTTTTTTTAAATTATCCTACATAATTTATAGTTAAATATATAAACAATAGTGTTTCTAAGGTTGAAATAATATAAAAATGATTTTAATAAACAACTTGATGTAGACATTTTGTACTTGTCCCACCAGTCACAAAAAGTTTGGAAAATCCAAATGAGCATGCCTTAAGCGCTCATGTCATACATAAATTATTTAGATCATAACAAAAATTATTCGTTTTTAATTTGAATTTTCCCGCTAGAAGTATTATCACCTTTGGAGGTCGAGCTAAAGAAAAATTTTAACAGATGATAAAACAGTTAGTAATTATACCATCATGTATGCATAGTTTTTGCTTGTTAATAGTTATTTCAATTCTGTTTAGGTAAAATAATATATACACTGAAAAAAAATTAACTTGATTCAAGAGAAAAATTCTTGAGCCAAGAATATAATTCTGAAGAGGGTAATTGTCTTGAATCAAGACGAAAAATTTTTGAATCAAGTAAAATTTCCTTAAATCAAGAAAAATTTCCCTAAATCAAGAATTTTTCTACTCAAATCAAGAATATTAAGTTCTTCAAAATTATATACTTGATTCAAAAACATTTTTTTTTTCTGTGTATGGCTGCCGAAATCGCAGAAAAAGTCACCGAACTGATAATCGAAAAAAATTAACTGTATCGAAACGGAATTATTTTGACACGCAATTTTCACAAGGGTTTTGATAAACTTCCTCAGGAATAAAACAAAAAAAAAAAATTAAATCGTGAAAGTGATTTTTGAAAAAGTTGTGGTGTTATCAAGCCCAGTGCTCCCGTGAATACCACGCTCTTATTCATTTAATTAATCAGAAAAACGAGTTTTTTCTGAGAAATCTTATTTAATCGATAAGAAAATTTTTTTAACGTGTTCTGTAGTAACTATTATTTATTTTGATATGCTTTTTATCAATAATTTTTTTTGTTTAAATTATGAAAATCACGTTTTAATCGAAATCACGATTTTTAGGCGAGAGTAGAGCATACCTGCGCGCTTCGCGATTGAGGCATACAATACCTTTCCCCCCAGTCACAATAAAAAAAATTTTTAACTTCCCGCTAAGAAAATCGAAGATTTTCAAAAATCGGGAAGTTATTGGTTTTACCTCGTTTTTCGAAAATCGAGTTTTCATCAGATCTCGACGTTTTGAGGTCCTAGGAAGCTTCCCTGATTATTCCCGCGAGGGTGTCACTATGTCTGTATGTATGTATGTGTGTGTGTGTGTGTGTGTGTGTGTGTGTGTGTGTGTGTGTGTGTGTGTGTAAACCTCTTATAACTTTTGAACGGTTGAATCGATTTCATCGCGGTTGATCCCATTTAAAAGGGCTTCGCCAAACTTAAATTTCCTGAAAATTTGAACCGATTCGGGCCGATAGATTTTGAGAAATTTGGAGAAATAAAAAAAAATAAGAAACAAAATTTTTTCAGAAGTGGTTTTTTTAGATAACTTTTAAACGGCTTTATGGTTCAATTCCAAAAACTAATCAGCTCTTAACCTTGAAAAACCACGTCGATCGCCACCAGTCCGGTCAAAATCGGTTGATTCGTTCGAGAGATATCGTGAACGAAAGAAAACCGAAAAAAGTGTTTTTTCGGAATAACTCCGAAATTTCTAGTTTGACCAATTAAAACTCAGAAATTTTTTAGGAGGCTTAAAAAATTGCGTAGAATGCCGTCAACCGCGTAAAAATCGGTTCATTCATTCAAAAGTTATTGTGGTTTGAAAATTCAAAAAATAGTGTTCCATGAAACTTCTATCAGACTTTTGAGCTCAAGAGCTCCAAAGCATAGGAAAGGTATCGTTTTGAGCTCGAAGAGCTCAAAACAATCACACAGATTGTATTTTTGAGCTCGAAGAGCTCAAAAAAAACGGCCATGTATTAACGAAATCAGCCGGAAGTTGCAGGGATGGCCTTTAGGGTCAACCGTTTTCCTAATTTTTTTAATTGTTTCTACGTAGGTAATCAGTCTAATTCTTCATAATATTGAATGTTTGTAGGATAAATTTTGTATTGAGAGGGAAGAATTTTTTAAAAGTTTAGTGGTCGAACTGACATTGAACTTTAAGTATATTGCGGTGAGAGAGAAGGATTTTTCTTAGTCCCATCAGTCACACTCAGTCAAATGATAATTACGAGAAACTTAAAAAGTAATCGAGGTTTTTGACAAAGGGATGTTGTTAGTTAGTTATTCTTCTATATTATAAAGTTTACTATAGAGACATTTCATGCGAGATGGGAAAATGACTAAAATTAAAAAATTTCTCTAATTCATTCTAATTTAATCCCAATTTATTATTAAAAGTTTATATTTTACTAATTTGTAAAAAAAATTTTTTTTAATCAATAAGAAAATCGATTTTTCTCTCCTAGTAAATTTTCAGCCGTACTAACTTGCATCCGGGTCAAATGTTGTATTAATAGTTTTAAGAACAAATTTATTTTATGTTTGTTATTAACTAACATATTTATTATTATAGTTTTAAGAACAAATTTTTTTATGTTCGTTATTAATTAACACCTAAGTTTATCAAGATCGTGTTGTCAGCAGGCTAAATCCTTTATTTGTGTTTTTTTAATTAGTTTTTTTTTTAATTATCCTAAATAATTTCTAGTGAAATATATAAACAATAATGTTTCTAAGGTTGAAATAATATAAAAGTCTTTTTAATAAACAACTTCACGTAGACATTTTGTACTTGTTCCACCAGTCACAATAAAAAAAATTTTTTTAATTATTTCTTCGTAGGTAATCAGTCTCATATTTCATAATATTGAATATTTGTAGGATAAATTTTGTATTGAGAGGAAAGTATTTTTTAAAAGTTTAGTGGTCGAACTGAAATTCAACTTTAAGTACACCGCTGTAAGAGAGAAGGATTTTTCGATGTCCCACCCGTCACACTCAGTCAAATGATAATTACGAGAAACTAAAAAAGTAATCGATGTTTTTGACAAAGAGATGTTGTTAATTAGTTATTCTTCTATATTATAAGATAAATTTTACTATAGTATAAGTTTCAGTCACATAATTATAGCTTATAATTGATGGAATTCTAGAGTCAAATGTCCCACCAGTCACTGTGGAATGCTCCATTTATTATTAATTATTTATTATTGAAGGTGCCAGTTAAGTACTTACTCTGTTAAAACGTTTTGCTTGGAAAATGTGCCCATTAACTCGGTACAGTTTCCTCCACCTCCGCGCTCCCCGTCTGTATATGCTTCCTGTAAACAACAACAAATAAAACCTTCTAAAGTAAATATATAATATATAAGCTCTTCTTTTGTGATTTATATATATATAGACTGTATATTGAATTTTATTTAATAAATACTCGGGGAAATTGGTTTTTATTGTATTTCAAAATCAATAATATCAAATGGCTTCAAAATTTATTTACGTTTTCTTTTTATTTTTCACATTTTAGTTTAACAACTTCAACTTGCTATCATTCAGATATATTATTGCCTTTTCTTATACGAGTATTGAAGATAAATTATTGTGATTCTTAATATTTTTTATTGGAAGTTTTTTACCCGTAAAAATAACTGTAACTCATTGATAAAAGGATTTATTAACGCTTCATAAATTTATTTATTGGAAAACAAGTTCATTTATCAAATGTAACTTTAATATTAAAAAATATTTTTTAGAAAAATACTTAATTTATTAATAAGTTACTAAATATTTTTTAACAGTTAATTAATTTTATTGCACTGATAAAAAGATTTAGTTTTATTTAATAAGATTAGGTAATAGTTACTAAATCATTTATTAAAACTCTTTTATTTCCACCAAATAAATATTCAGTAGTATTTAACAAATTATTTATTGCTACTCAATAAATCGTTTATTGCACGGAAAATAATGTGCAGTATCATTTACTACAAGATTGCAGTAAATGTTTCTGTAGTTACAAATATCATATAAATGATAGCTCAATATGCGTCAAATTTTACTAAGTCAATAAGTTGAATTTACTCCAATCTTGCGGTTAATTCTACTGCACACTGCAATATAACAAATACTCCACGCGGGAGTTGAAAGTACTACAGAAGGAACCGTTCCCGCTATTTCGCCAATTTAGGGTTAGTCTCTTGTTAGTATACTCGTTTATTATACACGGTGAGAAATTTCCATTATTTTTTATTCTGCATGGATTTTAGATATTACAATGGTGCATATTACTAGTGAACCTTATTGACTCAGAATAAAATTTTACAATGGCCCATAGTAATTTCCGAAACAAATGAAATCAGACATAGTAAATGGTAGAAATTGAAATGTACCATAGTAAAATGAAATATGCAATAATTTAAATTTCCGAATGTACTATAGCAAAAAAAAATAAGAAAACGTTTGTAAAAAATAAAAAATTTTAGAGTAAAAAATGTTTTTAGCAATCAAAAAAAATATCAAACCAAACAAGATTTTTTTTGTTTGCAATAATTTTTAAGAATATTTTTTAAAATATAGTTTTTTTTATTTTTTTTTCATTTTAACAATGAACGTAGGATTTATTTTGGCAGTTAATTTTATTATGAATAATTATAAACACAATATATAACTTTTAAATTATTTTTTATTATTATTAGAAGTGTCGGTTGCAGGTTAACCGTCAAATGTTTGTTTTCATTTTAATTTTTCACGGTAAATTATTAAATATTTTATTATTTATGAATCTTACAAATTTTCATTAACTATTCACGTGTTGATGGATTTATAAACTAATATTTATTTAAAACTTAATGTTTATTGCAATTTTCATAACACCGTTAACCACTACTGATAGCGTCTGTAGACTTATGTTGACAAAACAAAGCAGCACGAAAAAATGAAAGAGCGCGCGTCGCGACTGACGCGCAAACGTTTACTATGCGACATTTGAAAATTTCATAGTCACAATTTTAAATTTAAACCGAGTACACGTGACTAAATGTGAAACTTTTTTATAAATTTTTATTGTCGACTGAGCAACAGAAATTTTACTATGAAACTATAATGAAAAGTTTTAAGCACACTAACAGTTTTTGTTCTGTCAGTTTACGAAAATTTTTTATATATGTTTATGTAACAGTTGCATGGTCAAATTTACTATGGTCCCTAGTAAATATTGATTGGTACAATATGATATTCTTAAATTTTTATGGTAATATTTTGAATTGAGTCATTAAGGTTCAGTCTTATTATGTATGCATAGTAAATTTCTACAGAAATTTCTCACCGTGTAGCGTCTCATAAATAATCATCTGTAAATAAAATACTAAACGTCACACTGATAGAAAGATTTGTTTATAGTTAAAAATGTTTGTTAATATTTAATAAATCATTTATTAGAGACCACTTTTTAGTCTTTAACAAATATTTATTAGTATTTAAAAAGATTTATTAATATTTAATAAATGAATATCAGATTTATTAAATACAAACAAATCATTTTAAATACTAAGAAATATTTGTTTAATACTAAAAAGTGGTCTCTAATAAAAGACTTGTTAACTATTAACAAATATTTTTTAATACAAATAAATCCTTCTATTTTTATAAAAATAAAAAATAAAAAAAAAAAAATACAGACATTTTTTTTAAATTCATACTTTTTTAAAACCCAAAAATATTTAGGGTAATTATTTACAAGTGGGGTCCAGCCTATTTTTGGCCATATCTAGGTGAAGCATTAACATTATTTAATTTTTTTTTATTCTGCTTGTTTTTATGACGTATATATGATAAAAAATGTCGTGGATATAAAAAAAATAAAGATTTCGAAAGCTTTTTTGCCATCAAAAGTTGGAAAAAAAATTGGCTCTCATTTTTTTGTATAAAATTTCTATTTTATCTTTTTTGATGTTTTTGATATATTTTTTTTTTTTTTTTTTTTTTGAAAAATACATTAAAAAAACGAACAATTAAAAAAAAAATGATCAATTTGATCAAAAAAAAAAAAAAAAAAAAATAAAAATAACATGGCCCAGCATGGATGAACCCCACTTGTAAATAATTACCATATTTATTATATATAAATAACTCAGTAAGTAATTTTTAATTATAAACTATAAAAATTTTAGGTTATATACCGTTTATTTTTATGCAATTGGTTAACCGCATATTAAGTAAATTGAACTACACTTGGAATTACAAAGACCGCATGCTGTAGCATATCTTACTTTTTACTACAGTTAACGCTTAACTACAATATTGGAGTAAATCTACCCACAATTTGGAGTTGTGTCAGGTCATACTACAGCCTGCGGTAAATGGAACTACAGTTGTTGTTGCCACTATTCGCTGGGTGCGTAAGGCATAGTGGGGGACACAAAACTGATATCAGCGCCCGCTGCGGGACAATACAGAACTAAGGGTGGCTCTTTATTACTAAAAGCTATGAAAATAACACGTGTGTTAGTTTATTTAAATAAATAAAATAAGATGGGTCATCAAAATTGTTGTGTAGTTAATTGTAAAATACTAGTAGAAATAGTGATTGTAAATTTTATAAATTTCCGGTTGCCAATTGGAAATTAAATCAGCGAAAAAATGGATAGCTGCTGCTCAACATCTCTCATATGTTCAGCCAGGACTAAACTTTTACCCTTTATTAAAGTTTGTGGTTGAAAAATAATATTATGGGTAATAGATTGCAAAATTAAATAAAGAATATAAAAATTTAAGATACATTCGTAAATATATAGTTATGTTAAATAGAGCTATTCGTTATTTTTTATATAATTTCAGATTGTTATATATTTAATATTAATACTGATTTTACATTTAATATTAATTTAACAATAGACACCTTGACAGATTTTAACACTGATTAACCTAATTCACTTGAGATTTGTTTTAGTTATTGTGTTTATTTTCCTTACTATTTTCAACTGACCCAAGAAAAAATTTTTAATTTAATCTACATTCTGTGTAATATGTCACATTTTACATAAAAAACAAATTTTTTTCAAGTTTATTTAATCGTTTAAATAACTATTTGGCATCTAATACATGTAAATTTTCTTAAAAGCCACCGTAAGTTGTATCGTCAGGTGGCGGTGGGGTCACGCACCCAGCGAATAATAAAGAAATTAATTTTTTAACTAATTTTAGTGTATAACCTAACTTTTTTACTCAAAATAAATCAAAATAATTAAAGTAAATAATTTTAAGTAAAAATATAAGGTATTATAAAGAAGAGAATCTCATAGAATTATCATTTTTAATTTAAGACATTTATAAAATTTAAAATTAAACAAGTTTTTAAGATATTATTAATAGACAAATTGAAAAATTTAAACTAAACTCAACTGAGAAATTACATCTAAAGCCTTTTGGGAGTATGTGTGTTTCCAAAGGTTTGATAAATCTCCCAAAATCGAGCTGAATAAAATAATCCGAGCAAAAAATAGTTTCACTGTAAAAAAATCGCGCCAAGTCCACGTTCATAAGACTATTAAGAAAAAAAAATTTTATTCCTTTACAAAAAGATATGAAATAAAAAATTAAAAAATCCAAGATACCGATATAGTTGTATATGATTTTCGGAAATTAAAAAAAACATTTTTGTAAATTTAAAAATTAAAAGAAACAATTTTGGAACGTATTTAGTGTGCGTGGTTACAAAATATTTCACTTTTTATGAAATTCCTAAAATCTATCTTCTAGGACTTTTAAAAAAAATTAAAGTACACAATCATGCACACCAAGTACGTTCCAAAATTGGTTTCTTTTAATTTTTAAATTTACAAAAAGATTTTTTTTAATTTCCGAAAATCATATACAACTATATCGGTATCTTGGATTTTTTAATTTTTTATTTTATATCTTTTTGTAAAGAAACAAAATTTTTTTTTCTTAATAGTCTTATGAACGTGGACTTGGCGTGATTTTTTTACAGTGAAACTGCTTTTTGCTCGGATTTCAGTATTTTTTGTAATTATAATAAAAATTGACAATTTTAATTTAATACATTTCCGGTGGCAAACTATCCCCTTTAAGCTATAGTTCATGTAAAAGTTATTCTTGCGCCGCCTGGCGTGTGTAATTGCAAGCTGTCAAATATCTTTTTTTCACTGTAGTTTCCTATCTATTATAAGATTAGCATGCATTCTTATATTATTTAGTCTCTGGCCGTCCGCTCTTTACATAAGAAAAAGTTAAAATCTAAAAATCTGGGTCGCTATACACGGAAAAAATCCTATGAAAATTACAATGGTAACATCGTAATCCAGGACTAGACTTTCAGTATGTTAATTTTTACGATGCTGCCGTCTACAGAACACAATTTGAATTATTGAAAATTACGATGTTATTTAGTAAATTTTTTCCGTAAGAGCAAGTGAATAAGGACGCATACTATATGTTAATATAAGAGAGACAGAGTCCAATAGTTTTGCGACGCCACCACCAAAAGATGACCAACTACTGTATGGAGGGTCTTATTATGTGACTGAACAGAAAATCTAGATCTTCCCTCTGATAACTTAAGGGGATAAACCTTGAGCTTGTGGTGGATAGGACACCGGGTTCGATTCCTCGGTGATACAAAATTAATTTTTCTGTGACCTGAACTTATTTTTAATTTGAGTGATAGAAATTTACGATGTTGCATCGTATAAATTATAATGTTTGAGTTCTGGTCCGGCACTACAATGTTCTATACTAAAAATTACGATGTTTCCATCGTAATTCTTCGTACAATTTTCTTTCCGTGTAGTTTGTGCTGATTATTTTTAGCAATTTTAAATAGAAATTATAAAGATAATTGATAATAATCAAGTAATATGCGTAATAAAAAGCATGAAATACTATTATAAAATATCATATAAAAAAAAAATCCAAATAAATTTGAAAAAAAATTTGTAACCTCAAAAAACCGTTCTGCTTTCGATATATACACACTCGGTAGTCTGGCTTGAGAACGGAACTTGGCGCCAGACTCTATCGAGTCTGTTGATCTAAGTCAGTGAATAGGTTATGAATCACATTGGAATTAAAGCGCATAGCCATCTACCGACAATACTTACTAAATAAATATTTAGTAACTACTACTAAATATTATTTGGTGGAAACAAATATTTATTTCTATGTAATAAGACTTTGTTTATATTAATATAATTTATTTAGAGTAAAAAAATCATTTATTAAATTGTAACAAATAATATTGATCGGTAAAAAATATTTTTTTCTCCAAAATAAATGACTAAAAATTTTATTACTAAATCAGTTATTAAAGCCCATTAATTTCCACCAAATAAATATTTTGTAGTATTTAACAAATTATTTATTGGTACTCAATAAATCGTTTATTGGTATAAAAAAAATTAATTTTTCAACTAATTTTTACGTTAACTTAACTTTTTTACTCAAAATAATTAAAAATTATTTATTAAATTTTAACAAAGAATATTTATGGGTAAAAAATATTTTTCTCTCCCAAATGAATGACTAAGAATTTTATTACTAAATCAGTTTAGTACTCTGTATTAAATCCTTCTATAAGTGTAGTAAAAAAATAATGTCAGAACTTTTTATAATAAAGATATAGTACACTTATTATTTTCAATATTAAAAAAATTCTATAACTTATTACAAACATTGTTTTGTTATTAATTTTTTTTTATAATTTTTTATTAGAAAATAATTAATGATTCTAATAAAATTATCTATTGAAGTACTGAGATTATAAAAAGTCTTAAAGTTAAATTTTTTTTATTTATTATTCAAGGATGTAAACAAATTTTCATTAACAATTAATAATTATTTCTTAACTTTTATCAAATATTTATTAACTGTGAATAAAGCTGATTTAATAAATGATCTACTCACTGTTAATAAATATTTATTAAATCATTTAATGTTTAAAAATCATTTAAAGTAAAAGACCCAGTTATTGACACTGGTCTAGTTGTTTAACAATTGCAATTTTATTCTGGTTAAAAAAAAATTAAATGTTCTCAAAAAACCAATTTTCTTAAAATTTTTAATTCAAAAATTACATTTATTTATTTATTAGGGTTATTATTTTTTTTTTAATTAAAATGAAATTACAAGTGTCAATAACTAGGTCAGTGTCAATAATTTGGTTTTTTACTTTATTAAGAGTTAATAAAGTTTACTAATTATTAACAATTTCTTCCAGAAATTTACAGTTTTTCTTTCGTGTTTTTTAGAGCAACTTTCAAATTTTAAAGTGAACAAAGAGATCTATTCCGAAAAAATAGATTAAAATGATAATTGTATTCAAATGTTGTGAGTGTAATTCACAGTAATTGATCAACAATTAATCACTAAAATATATAGTTTCTTCTAAAAATGATAAATTTTGAGCGATTGTAGCGCCACCTAAAAGTTAATAGATAACACTATCGCTTGAATTCATTTTTACAAAAAAGTCCCTTTAATTTTTTACAAATTTCACTAAAAACATTTTATTTTACTATAAATTTAAATATTTAAATAATTAAAAATAATTTTTCATCTAATTCATTTTTAACCTCAATAACATTCCAATATAAAATTAATGGTACTTTTCAGTATTTTTTTTTCCATCATAAAACCAAAATTTTTTGACTATCTTTTAAACTTATTCACTTTATATAATTAACAGTGAATAATATAAAAAAAGAAAAAAATATAAACAAAAGTTATTTTTAATCTCGTAAATGACAATAACGGAGAACATTCTATGTGTGTAATATTAAAGTTGTTTTACAATCGAATTTGGACCGGTGCCAGTTCTAGCAATTCAGTCAAATAATTAATAGTCGCACATATCCAAAATAAAAAGTTCACACATGAACACATGAGCATATAACAATTAAACCGAAGCAAACTAGGTGTGACTATAACTACAACTACAGCTAAAACCTTCGACATATATACATATATATATATATATATATTCCCACCAATATAATTTAAGTCTCGGCTGTTTATTGGGACATCAATTAAAACGTGTATTTGTATATTTCATCAGCGATTTAGCCTTTAAAATATAGACTAATATTTGCGCTCGCGGTATTCCAAACAGTAGTTGAGCCGAATTAATTTAAACCGGAAAATTTATTGAATTGATATCAACAAATAAAACGAACAATCGGGTTAATAAATTAAACTTGTAAAGAGTATAGAGTATAATATAAGTACTTACGATCTTCTCCCTGACATGGCATCCCAGGTGCTGGCGGTACATTCGGAAACACTGTAACATGCCAAAGATACGATAATAATTAGTAAACTGCCGTCTACCGTACACCAGATCTTAGAGTACTAATTATAATTAGAGAGAAATTAGAATGTTTACTCTACAGTTTCTGTATCTTGTTCTTGTTGTTGTTATTATATATTATATATATTACGTATTCTCGGCACGGTCGACTTTTATTGACATAAGTTTTAATCTATGTCTTTACTTTTAAAAGTTTATGTAACGCCACTGATTGTAGGAAGTCGAGAGGAATTGAGAAAACGACATAACTAGAGCGACGTATTACACGGAAAAAAATTTCTGGGAAAATTTACGATACAACTGAATCGTTTATTTGAGAAACCCCATAAGTCAAAAATACTAAATTTTTCAGGAGAAACAAAAAATATTTTTCTCGATTAAGTTTGCATTAAATTAACATCATGAACCAATGATGAATAATAATAATGATAGTATCCTGAAAAAATATTCGAGCGTAAAAAAATTTTATTGTTAATTACTACACTGATAGAAGGATTTATTTGTATTAAAAAAATATTTGTCAATAGTTAACAAATCATTTATTAGAGACCATTTTTTAGTATCAAACAAATATTTCTTAGTATTTAAAATGATTTGTTTGTATTTAATAAATCAGATATTCATTTATTAAATATTAATAAATCTTTTTAAATACTAAGAAATATTTGTTAAGGACTAAAAAGTGGTTTCTAATAAATGATTTGTTAAATATTAAATATTTTTAACTATAAACAAATCCTTCTATCAGTGTACTATTCATAATAATAATTTGAAGTTGATTGACTTATTGGGTTTCTCACCAAAACGAACAAAATAGTAATAAAATCATTAATATATTAATTTTTCTCCGTTAATCATTTATTATATTTATGAAATAAAGTACAAAATATTTATTGGAACTACAATTAACGAAAATTATAATAAATCATCTATTTTTAATTTCAAATTAGTGAACTGAGAGTCAACAATAAAACAACATTTTAATTTATCTCAATCTAACTTTATAAAATAAAAATTGCAAAAATTATTGAAATCAAAGTATTTAACAGTAAATATAATATATTTTTATTTGGTTATCATTAATTTCAGAATTCAAATCAGTTAAATCAATCAACAATAAAACAACATATTTTTAATTTTAATCCATCGAGCGAATATTGTAAAACTCATTAAAATTCAAGTATTTAACAGTGAATTTAGTTTCTAATTACCTAATAATCAATCATTTTAAAATTAAAATCAGTGAAATCACATCAAACAATAAAACAATAATTTAATTTAATTTTTTTAAATCCATACTGTGAGAATTATTAAAATTCAAGTATTTTGAATTGAACTGAATTTTTTTACTCAAAAGAAGTTTTTTTGAAAGAAAAAAAAAAAAAAATTTATTTTTGGAATTTTGAAATTGAATGTTTATTAAGTGAGAGGAAATTCAAAGAACCGAAAAAAAATGCAATAAACCCAATTTCGAAAAAAATATGACTTATAGGGTTTCTTAAATAAACGATTCAACTATTGTAAAGCTGGAATATACTTTCATTACTATTAATTGCCAAATATTTTAGAGGAAAATTTGCAATTTATTTACGAAATTTTACAACTTACTATCGTAATTTCACCAAACAATTATTGTATTAAATTTGATTAAAAAAAATACATGACTATTGTAAAAAGTAAGAGATACAAATTTCCAGTGCTGCCTCTGTATCTTTCCAATAGAAGCAACAAATTTTACAATAATTGCATTGGAATGTTTTTCAATTAGTGAGTGATGGCCGTGCACAGCGCTAGACTCCGAGTTTGTGTAAATTTTGAAGGACATCAATAGTAGTTTACCTCGGATAGCGTAGAGGGAGAGTCTCTGGCTACCAACTTAGAGTTCTGGGTTCAATTCCCGGACGAAAATTCCGATTTTTATTTTCAGTTACTGCAAAATTACCGATGAGTCTAACCTCCAACCTTCTCCCTCCCTAAAATTTCTTTTAAAGAAACCGACTGTCAATTTTTACAATAGTTGAATTGTAAAGTTCACTAACACATCTTGTATAATTTGCTCTATACTGTTGAATAAAGTTTACAATAGTAGATCGTAAAAATTATTAAATGAGAAGCATAGTCCACCGTTACTATTTTATTTAATAAAAATTCCTTCAGTTTTCTTTCCGGATACTCTTGTATACTTTTCAATTAACTTTATGTATGAATGGAAATAATATTCCAATTATTTATTTATTAATATTCTTGTATCCTGAAAAAAAAGACTTGAGTACAAAGAAATGTAATTTAAAAAATTTTATGATTGTTTTAAGGAATTTTTTCATTCTAATATTTAATTATTCAATTAATTATTCAATTTTGATAATATCAGATATTTTGTTAATAAAAAAAAAAAATTCGGTACCTTATATATACTCCGATAAGATATTTCTACAAGCGAGAGAGCATAGCCACCTAGTGGCGAAACCAAAAACTAACTTTTAATAAAAAGTGTAATCTACTGACACATTATTTGGACAAAACTTTTCTTGTCTTATAAACGATCTAATTTTGATTGTAAACAATTTTACAAAATATCGGGTGAGAATTTTTTGGAATCCAGGGCTTGTAATTGGACTAATTGTTGCGGCGTAATATACATGTCATGAAATAGGAGATAACGTCGTGCTAATGAAAATATAGACCTTGAACTTGGTCTCGAAATTAGTACGAGTGTTAATATTAATATTAATGCAAACGCCAGTTAACATTATCAAAGCGAAGGTAGAACACAATACATTCTGCGATAAATAAGGGAAGTTTTTAGGTCATTCGTCTTAATATAGCCTCCTTTAGATGATTAAACGTGAAGCAAGTTTTCACTACCAGGAACAAGAGCAACAAACAGATTTCTGCAACATCCGGTCGTGTTTTCTGTAGAGAGGGATGATACGGTCGATCGAGCATAGTACTAATAGAATACAACAGAATAGAATATAATAGAATAGAATAGAATAGAAACGAGTTGAGAGTAGTAGAGTATATAGAATTTCTGCAGTGAGGCCGATGTTTTGGCTACTGGGCAGGTGTAACACCACCAGTTGCAATTTAACTCGACATTGCCCGTATGTATTTGAATATTTGTAAATACTCGAGTCTATAATAATAATAATAATGATAATAATGATAATTAGCAACCTAACAGACACTATGTGACTGCCGTGAATGTAAACTATAAATAAATAAAATTTTGCTGTATAAAATAATTACTTTTGTTAAATTGCACTGTACTTTTTTAACTATTGACGTTTTTAAAGATATAAGCTCATTCCGATGTTACACTCATCAAGAGCTTTCATTTGAGTATCCACATGCAATTTTGATATATTTTTCATATATATACACAATATATATATTTTCAAAATATAAGCTCATCCCGATGTTACACTCATCAAGAGCTTTCATTTGAGTACCTACATGCATTTTAACATATTTTTTATATATACATATATATAATATATAATATATATAAAATATATGAAAAATTGATGTGGGTACTCGAATGAAAGGCCTCGATGAGTGTAATGTCGGGCTGAACTTATAATTTAAAAAATGTTATTAATTCACAAGATACAAGATCATTTCTTAATTATGTTGAATTGCACTGTATTTTCTTAACTATTAATGTTTTTAAAGACTTAAGCTCATCCCGATGTTACACTCATCAGGAGCTTTCATTTGAGTCCCTACATGCATTTTTGATATATTATTCATATATAAATATATATGATACATATAAATATATGAAATATATGAAAAATTGATGTGGATACTTAAATGAAAGGTCTCGATAAGTGTAATGACGAAGTGAGCTTATTTGCTTAAAAATGTCAATAATTCACAAGATACAAGGTCATTTCTTAATTATGTTAAATTGCACTTTACTTTCTTAACTATTGATGTTTTTAGAGATATAAGCTCATCTCGATGTTACACTCATCAAGAGCTTTCATTTTAGTCCCCACATGCATTTTTAATATATGCATATATATGATATATATGAAATATATAAAATATATGAAAAATTGATGTGGGTACTCAAATGAAAGGTCTCGATGAGTGTAATGTCAGGGTGAGCTTATATCTTTAAAAATGTCAATAGTTCACAAGATACTAGGTCATTTCTTCATTATGCATCTAGAGATCGAGTATTTTTGAATGCAGCCTAAATACTTATCGTAAAAAATTGACTATCGGTGAGAATGATATGAAACCTTGAAAAGGCACAAATTTAAATCAAGACCTTTGTAATGACACTAAATTTCACTAAAAAAAACCGATCTCATCATAAGACTATCTTGGACGCGAAATTTTTCTTATTCTCTTAATAATATAGATAATAATAATTAAAATTTTCAGCATTGAATTTGAAAAAATTAATCTTATAAATTTAATTGCATTTTTCTCCTTGTAAATAATTAATAATGTTTCAGGAAAATTTTGTTAAGTATTAATAATTATAATAATAGTTGTAGAGTATGTTACAGTATTGTGCTAGAATATAATGATGTGAGAGTGTAATGTTTAAGCTCAAAGTAGGACATTGAAGCTAACACGACGTGTAGCCAAGCACTTTAGGTCACATGGCCAGAGGATATGTAACTATGCGGATACTTCACCCTCACACCCTTTCATTCCTCGGTCAAATATACATGTATGTGGATCTGTGGATGTTGGAGCTGGTAGTATCAACTCAAGACGTTAATATGCGCAAGACTGGCTCCACTGCGAGCTCTCTGCTCCTTAATCATTTATATTTATATTTACTCTAGGCATTTTCTTCCCGCATTATTTTTTTACCAATGCGGATGGAGGTTTCTGGGTAAATAAATTTAGCTTTGTTGCAACCCGCCCCCGTTGGCAGATCGTGAAGCTTTAATGCGAAGGAAACATTTAAAGTTTCAAGAAATTTTTGGTGAAGATCTGACGTGTTAAAAAATAATAGTTTTTTTTTTATTTCTTTACCAAAAAGTCTTTGGCAAAAATCAACATTGTAAATAAACTATCAGAAATAAAAAAAAATTTACGACGACTTTTATTGTAAGGGATTAAATTTCCTGCAAAAAAGATATCTTATAAATTTTTTGTATCTCCTAGATTTTATTTAGAATTTGAATTTCAAATTTTCGTAACTTTTTTTCCTTAAGATTCAGTCAATTTTTGCACAGAAAAAAAGGAGCTAAGAAAATATTTTTCTGCCTAATTATTTTCTTGAGCAAAAAAATTTTTTTTTTACAAGAAATTTCTTTTATTCCACCAAAATTAATTCTCTTGCTTTAAAAAATACGTATCTTGATCCCAGAAAATTTATTTAATGAAAATTAATTTAAGTCAAGAAAATCTTTTTTTAAGAAAACTCAGCCTCTTGCTCCAAAAAATTTAGTTCTTGATAGAAATAAATTTTCTTGTCTAGAGAAAATTTCTCTCTTGCTCCAAAAAATTAAATATAAAGATAGAAGTAAATTTTCATTGATATTTTTATTGATTAACATGTCAAATGGGAAGATCAAATAATATTGAATCATTTTTTTTCATTCAATATGTATAATTGCACGCTAAAATAATATAAAATGGGTATCAATAATTCAAGAGAAAAATTTTTTCAAGGTGTGAAAATTTTTTTCTCAGCTGAAGTAGGTGGCGCTGCTTCCTTAAAATATCTAAAAATCTTGATCCAATATAAAAATTTATTGTATCAAGTATTTATGATAATTTGAATTAAGAAAAAATTACTTCCACCAAGAATAGAATTTCAAGAAAAATTTTTACTTCAGCCAACAAAACTTAGGCCTTCCTTCAGACACCCAAAAATTTTCTTGAGCCAAGAATTTTGTTCTCCAGTCAAGAAATTTTTCTTTCTGCGTGATTACTTCATCATGAATTACTCAAAACAATCACAAAATTTTCTAAAGAATATTTTTCTTAAACCAAAGCAAGTATTATTTTTAATACAAGAACTTTTAACCAAAAAAATCAGGTCGACTGATAAAATATTTCCAACTTTTGATTGACTAGAAATGTAATTACTCGTCTTCAAAAACTCTGAGAATCCACCATTGCGATCAAGTGAAAAGGATTAAGGTCACTAAATTTACCTCAACCTACTGTGCCTTTTGTATAAAAATCCAAGTTAATATCAAAAGAATTGGGTCAATTGATTGAGTCTTGAGTCGAAAGATACGAGACTCAATTCATTAGAATCCAATTCACTCCTCTAAATTAAACTTCTCTTAATATAAGCAACCGAGTGAAATGAAACACCAAATTTTCTAAAAACCATATACATATATATATATATATATATATATATATATATATATATATATATATGTAACCTTAGATCTATCTCTAAAAACCTTGAAAGACACATCACAATCTAGAGCAGAGCTCATGCCATTTTTTCGTATCCAATCACATTTTCTCGGGCTTTCTTCATCCTTCTATTCACTTTTTTGTATCCGAAATATTTTTTGTGTTTTTTTGTTTCCACCGAAATCTTTCTTTCACCTATTTCGGAGTCAAAATAATTAAAACTGACTCTTAAAATTATTAATGAAATTTAATAATACCTGACTCCAGAGACCTTGGCGATTTTGAGCCCTGGAGTTCAAATATGAGGAAAACAAGCTGTGGTATATCACCGGGTAGCCATATGTTAGCGGAATTCTTGACATCATTTCGGTTTTTTTTATCACTAACTTCAACAAGTTTAGCAAAAAAGTTTTACAAGTGTTTCGGCCAGATGTTGGTCATAGTACACTGGAAAAAATTGCGAGTTTTTTTCGGTGGAGTGATTATAGATTTTAAATCCATAGTTTTGATTTTTAAATTACTAACAAGTACTTCAAACAATTTATCTCAAATTTAATTTTATTATTATTTAGCAATTTTTAACGATCTTTTATAATTTATCCAGAATTTTATGTTTAATTTTGATTTTCTGAGAATTTAATCAGTCTACGTGATTAAATATTAAACTAAATTCTAGGCTCTCTATTAAAGATTCAAAAAAATAATAAGAGACTTTTTTTTGCAGCGAATTATGTAAGTGCACATTTACGTTTAAAAAATTTCTAAATATTTTTGACATTTATTTATTATTTTTTCACGTTTTTAGAATCTTAATTTTTTTAATTAGAAATGAAAAATTAAAAAATTGAGTTGAAAAATTTTTTATTTAATTTTATTTTTTTTTTTTTTTTTAGGTTCTATAGAAGATTCAAAAAAATCATGAGACCTTTTTTAGAATTTTAATCTCAAATTAAGCTTTCAAACCCGTGCAAAAAAAAAATTCTGATTTAAAATGAATTTAAGATTGATATTTTCTTTTGACACAAATATGAATTAGTTTTGAGATCAATCCAAATTTGAAATTGATTTGTAGAACTTTCAATCTTGCTTCAGAATTTTAATAAAGACTTAAGAATATTTTATATATAAAATTTATCCTAATTTGTGTCAAAATATGAATTTTAATCTTAAATTCACTTTTAATTTAGAATTTTTCTTGTACAGGAAAGTATTTAATTATACTACACAGAAAAAAAAATATTCTTGAATTAAGTACATAATTTTGAAGAATTTAATATTCTTGATTTGAGTAGAAAAATTCTTGATTTAAGGAATTTTTTTTTGGTTTAAGGAAATTTTACTTGATTTAATAATTTTTCGTCCTGATTCAAGACAATTACCCTCTTCAAAATTATATTCTTGGTTCAAGAATTTTTCTCTTGAATCAAGTTAATTTTTTTTTCAGTGTACGCGTTTAGAAAAGTTTAAAATCAAAATTCTAGAGTTAATATTGAAGACTTCAAAAAATCATAAAAAACTTTTTTTGTAAAAAATTTAATTCTCTTCAAAAAAAAAGTCCTTATTAATTTTTCCGTATCTTTTATCATTTCACCAGAATTTAAATTCCAAATTCAACTCAATCTCAAACAATTTATATAAAGTTTAACTTTTTAAATATTAATTATATTTCTCAAGAAATTTTTGAAATATTGAACCAAATTTTCATGAAGATTATTTTATTTTCAATTTTTGTTCATAAATTTTGATGTATAAAATTTGAAGTTATAAATTATCATCACTAAGTTTAATTAAATAAAATTCATTACTTTAATGGTGCTGAAATTAACGATAATTTATCCATATTTATGATTTTAAATTAATTAAATTATTTTAGAGATAATTTAAATTAAAAAAAAATAACAATGCAGTTTTTTTAAAATATAAAAATTCGTAATATCAAACTCAGTAAAATATTAATCATTCATTTTTTAATGTGCATGTTATTATTCTTAATTTAAACACGTAAACATTTTTTATTTTTGTCCATAAAAAAATTAAAAAATTCACTCCGCTTTTTTTATTAATATATAAATAAATTTCCTGAAGTAAATTTACCCTTAAGGGATTCAAATCAATTAAAAATCCACTCCGAAAATTTTAACAGTGTAAGCACAAAAAAAAATCGATATAAAAAAACTTTAGGGTGATTTTGGATAAAAAAAAAAAAAAAATTTCTAGTACTTCGACTAGTCAGACATTATATTACTTGAATGTCAACTGCATTGAAGCCCCGGAGCGACTAGAAAAATACGTGGACTATATAAAATCTAAGCCATCATTACAAGTCTGTTTTTATTATTATTATTATTTTTATTGTCGCTGCCATTGTCATTATTGAACTTTAGTCTTGAGTCTTTAAGGCCTGAGTCTATATTCTAGTCATTGGACTAAATTCTGCTGATGGAATAGGAGTGGTATATGATAGAAGAGACTCGAAAATTTATTTGTCAATTTGATGCTACGTTTCAGTTAATAAAAATAAATAATAATAACAATGATAAATGATAATAAAGCCGTTATCAATAAACGGCTTATCTTCTCACTGTATTTCAGGTTGTATGTGATATAACGCGAATAGAATCTCGCACGATGTCATACGGTGTAATTAAAACTTTTATGATAGAAATACAAAGGAATGAGTAATCATGGGGCTCTATATAAATACATAAATGTATGTGGGTGTGGATGTGAGGCCGGTCGTTACAGTCTAGGGAGCTCTTATTGTTTTTTTTATTTTGATGGTAATTTCCACAGAAATTAAAACTACGCCCGGTGGATTTGAATAAAAACGAGCACATATTACCTCACAATAAATTTGTTTTTATTATTAAACAACCAAACATTTACATATTACTTTTTTGGTTTTAATTATCTGTGGATTTTTAAAAATAATAGAGTATTTTTAATTTTAATTTGAATTTTAAAATAGAATTCCCGTGTAAAAAAAAATTGTCCCAAAAATGTCCCAAGCGTGGGACATCCAAACGTGACACAATTTGGGACATTTTTGGGACAATTTTGGGACATCTTAAAAAATATTAAAAATTTTAAAATAGTGCGTTTAAGTAATTTTTTGTCGATTTTAGGTATTTTTTTGAAGATTTTCAGAAGACTTCACAATTTCATGACAATTTTACTACAATTTTAAACGGTTTTTAAATGATTTTGAAGAAGATAATTTATTTTTGCACAGCTGTAGATTTGTCTAGAAATTAATGGATGAAACATTTATTGAACATTTTTGGGACAATTTTAGGACATTTTTGGAACATTTTTTTAATATTTTTAGGACAATTTTGAACGTTTTTCAAATAATTAAAAAAAAAAAACAATTTATTTTTGCACGGTTGTAGATTTGTCCTAAAATTAATAGATGAAAAATTTTAGGACATTTTTGGGACAACTTGAGGACAATTTTAGGACATTTTTAGGACATTTTTGGGACAATTCTGTAATGTTTCTACAACAAACTTTGAAAATTTTTAGAACTATTTCACGACACTATTGAAAAAATATTTAAAAAAATATTTAAAAAATATTAAAAAAATGTTCCGAAAATTTCCAAAAATTGTCCTAAAGTTGTCCCAAAAATGTCCTAAAATTGTCCCAAAAATGTCCTAAAATTGTCCCAAAAATGTCCCAAAAATTTGCTAAAATTTTTCATCTATTAATTTTAGTACAAATCTACAAGCGTGAAAAAATAAATTATCTTTCTTGAAATCGGTCAAAAGTGTCGTAAAATAGTTCTAAAAATGTTCAAAGTTTGATGTAGAAACATTACAGAATTGTCCCAAAAATGTCCTAAAATTGTCCCAAAAATGTCCTAAAGTTGTCCCAAAATGTCCTAAAGTTGTCCCAAAAATGTCCTCAAGTTGTCCCAAAAATGTCCTAAAATTTTTCATCTATTAATTTTAGGACAAATCTACCTTTCGATGCAAAAATAAATTGTTTTTTTAATTATTTGAAAAACGTTCAAAATTGTCCTAAAAATATTAAAAAAATATTCCGAAAATGTCCTAAAATTGTCCCAAAAATGTTCAATAAATGTTTCATCCATTAATTTCTAGACAAATCTACAGCTGTGCAAAAATAAATTATCTTCTTCAAAATCATTTAAAAACCGTTTAAAATTGTAGTAAAATTGTCATGAAATTGTGAAGTCTTCTGAAAATCTTAAAAAAAATACCTAAAATCGACGAAAAATTACTTAAACGCACTATTTTAAAATTTTTAATTTTTTTTTGAGATGTCCCAAAATTGTCCCAAAAATGTCCCAAATTGTGTCACGTTTGGATGTCCCACGCTTGGGACAATTTTTTTTTACACGGGTTTAAATAGTTAATTTAAAAGATGAGTCTTGTTAAACGATAAAAAATTTTTTAGGAGTTATTTAAAATTTTTAAGAGTCCAAAATGTCAAATATTGAATTTTCAGTAAAGACTTCTAAAATTTTCTTGAGATGTTGGATAAATATTTTTAAATTAGTAATGCAGTAGTAATTATTATTTTGTCAGACTTTTATTTATTTTTTTATATTTTTTAAAATGTCAACTTTATAGAAATAAAATTTAAAGTTTGTTGATAGTAATATTGACAAGTTAAGAGAAAATATTTCAAGTTCTTTACTTTGAAAGTTTTAAAAATCTTGAGGGAACTTTAAAAAATTTTTTATCAAGCTGATTTTTGTCGAGAGCTCTTAAAACATTATGAACTAACATACTTTCATAGTAAACTTGAAGAAAAAAAAGTTGGTTTTTTTTGCGCCGTCTTTATATATACTCTAGTAAGATTTTTCTGAAAGCGAGAGCCATAGGCCACCTAGCGACGAAAACAAGAACTAAAGTTACAAAAAATTCGATATAAAACTCCCAACATTTTTCATCTACACTAGAATATTATTTGTTACAGTTTAATGAATTATTTTTTTATTCTAAATAAATTATATTAATATAAACAAAGCCTTATTACATGGAATTAATTTATTAAATACCACTAAATATTTATTTGGTCGCAATAAATAGACTTTAATACATGATTTAGTAACTATTACTAAATCTTATAAAATAGAACTAAATCCTTCTATCAGTGAAGAAAATAAACTGCAGAATTTCATCTTATTGTACCTTGACATTATTACCCACAGTATCTTTTAAAAAATGTAATTAATCAAACTAATTCTTTTCAAAATCAATTTTTTGGCTCTAAATACATTTTCTATCAAAAAATAGTAAATTTTACGCTTTTAGTTTTATTGTCAAAGCAAAAAAAGCGTTAAATACGGGCACATATAACGTCAGCCATGTTGGATAACCTCAAATTCTAATTTAGTTTCACCTGCCGCTGCTAGATGGCATTAAAAGTCTATTCTAAAATCTTCTTCCGTCCTTTTAAATATTTTACTGTACTTCAATTGTTTTCAAACTTTTGTTTGTTATTTATTGGAAAATACCTCAATAAAATAAAAAAAAAATTTTGCGGTAAAAATAACTTTCAATTAAAAATAGTCGTTTAGTTTTTATTTTTATTAATCATCCCAGTGGGTTTGATGGGGCATTCCGATAGGTGTCGGTCAGTGTAATTGCGATAGTAGCAATATTGTCGGGAGCATCGAGTACTACTCGACAACACAGATGAGAGGAAAATAAAAAAAATTAGAGTAATAGAGCCCGAATGTCAGACAGAAAATGGACAAAGGGAAGACAGAGGTAGTGTAGGGTTGGTGAGGACAAGGATGAGGACAAAGTGTTTTCAATTTCACAAGAGTAATTAAAACAGCCGACAACAACAGCGATTTCATTGTCATCGTTGTCGCTTAACATTCCGTGCCCGTTCGGCTGACGATAATCTTAGATAAAATTTCACTGCATTGCACTAAACTTACAGACATTTCAGCTTATAGCTTTTATTCGGCACAAGCGCCAAAGCTCCTTATCCTACTTTATGTACTGTTATATACCTGAATTATGCATTTTGCATTTCATGTTTGTATATTCATATACACTAGTTTCATGACACATAATTAGATGGATTTTAATCTTTCAACTCAAAGACTGGTTCACTTGTTGAGTTCAAGATATTTTAATAAAGCTCAAGACTTAATCACACCCTTTTTATTTTATTCTAGACTTTTCATTTTTATTTATTCAACAATCATTTCTATGCTTCAGTTCACATACAAATTACTCTTTTGAGGTCAATGGACTTGGGAGTGTTCATGCTCCATTCCTTTGAAAGCGACTTTGTTAATAAATTTCGGCTTTTTTTTCTGACGATTGGTTTTAATTATTAATAACTTTTTTCAATTAAGCTCGACAAATTTTTTCAATTTGTTTCATTTACTGATACAAATCTAATTTTTTTTTTGAGAAAGAAAATGTCCGTGAGATAATATAACTCTTGCTTTAAAATATTCACTTTAAATTAGTTCAAGGGTTTGCTGAATTTTTAGTTGGTGCGATAAATGGGACAACAACCAAAAAGTAAAAATTGATTTTGTATTATCTATATTATTAAGAGAATAAGTAAAATTTTGGGGCCAGTGTATTTGAAAAAATGGATTTTTGTGGTTAAATTTGGTATCGTTGGAAAAGTCTTGATCTGGAGTTGTGCATTTTCAAGCTTTCATATTCTCACCAATAGTCAATTTATGATGATAAGTATTTAGGCTGCATCCGAAAATGCTCTATCTCTAGATACATAATTAAGAAATGACATTGTATCTTGTGAACTATTGACATTTTAAAAGATATAAGCTAATCATGATGTTACACTCATCAAGACCTTTCATTTGAGTACCCACATCAATTTTTCCTATATTTTATATATTTATATATATAAATATATGAAAATGCATGTGGGTATTCAAATAAAAGCTCTTGATGAGTGTAACATCAGGATGAGCTTATATCTTTAAAAATATCAATAATTAAGAAATGATCTTGTATTTCGTCAACTATTGACATTTTTAAAGATATAAGCTCATCCCAATGTTACACTCATCAAGACCTTTCATTTGAGTACCTACATCAATTTTTCATATATTTGTATATATTATATATATATATATATGTATGTATAAAGAATATATCAAAATGCATGTGGGTACTCAAATGAAAGGTCTTGATGAGTGTAATATAATATCGGTACGAGCTTATATCTTTAAAAACATCAATAGTTAAAAAAGTACAGGACATTTTAAAAAATATCTTGTGAACTATTGACATTTTAAAAGATATAAGCTCATCCCCATGTTACACTCATTAAGACCTTTCATTTGAGTACCCACATCAATTTTTCATATATTTATTTATATATTATATATATGTATATATGAAATATATATCAAAAATGCAAGTGGGTACTCAAATGAAAGCTCTTGATGAGTGTAACATCAGGATGAGCTTATATCTTTAAAAATATCAATAATTAAGAAAAGACCTTGTATCTCGTCAACTATTGACATTTTTAAAGATATAAGCTCATCCCGATGTTACACTCATCAAGAACTTTCATTTGAGTACCCACATCAATTTTTCATATGTAAAATGTATGAAAAATTGATGTAGGTACTCAAATGAAAGCTCTTGATGAGTGTAACATCAGGATTAACTTATATCTTTAAAACCGTCAATAGTTAAAAAAGTACAGTGCAATCCAACAAAAGTCATTATTCAATAAAGCAAAATTTTATTTATTTATAATTCACAAGTCACAGCAGTCACATAGTGACTACAAGGTTGCTATCTTATTTTGTCAAATTTTCTAATGTAATGGATTGTCAATTATAAGACTTGAAAAAAATTTTTGTTCCATAAATTTCCTCAATTTTTTTGGACAATTTCAATTTTTCTCAACTTTAACAATAAATCAATTGTTGAAAAATTGTTTTTTAAAATTTTCCTAAAGAATTTTGTTAAGTTTTTTAAAAATTTTTATTGCAGTAAAACTTAAAAAAAATAATTTTCTTAAATTTTTCAGAAAACTTTGATTTATTTTTCCGAATTTTCCAAAAATTTGTTTTCCATAAAAATAAAAAAAAGCATTTTTTCACAAAGTTTTTCTCAATTTTTCCAAGTATATAAATAAACTAGCATAAATTTCCCAATAAAATTTATTTCACAAATATGAATTTTTTCGATTTTCCCTAAAGCACCGTCACTATGTAAAGCTGTAACATTTTTATTCCTATTGAAATCTAATAAATATTAATGGAATATAAAATATACGCATAACTATTAATCTGGATGAATTTTTCTCGTTAGAAAATTCAGTAAAAACCATCAATAATAGGACAAAAAAAAAGTAATATTAAAAAAAGTTTTGTGAATTCCCCTCGAATTGACACCCACGATTTATCCTTGGCTCGAAATCCCCAAAACTTTTCCGTATTGATCGCGGTGATTTCATCATTATTATCCACCGAAGGTTTATTTGAGGCAAGTTACCTCCGAGATGTCAATGCCAGGAAAAATCTCAATATATATTCATTAATTCACTAATTTACTTGTATAAATACCGCTACCTAGCGCTAGTACCTGCAGGGGGTGAATTCTATTAGAAATAAAATGTCCTACGATGACACGCTTGGATTGTCACGTAACGAGAATTAACCCTTCCATGTTATGTTGACGGCAACCGCGTACGAGATGTTGGTAGCGTTAATTGCACCAGGGCTTAGGTCGCATGTCATTACCATTACTTTACAACATGACTCAATAAAGCGAGTCTACTACTACCCGGAAAAATTTACGAAAACTCTATTTTTCCACACGGAAATAAAATTTGGTTAGAAATTGCCGTGAAAATTACATAAATTGTAGGACGTTCTTTAATTCATGCTCTAATTACAATTTTTTTAATAATTATTCACAAATAAAATGAAAAAAAAAAATACTGAAAAGTACCATTAATTTTTACTGTAATATTATTGAGGTTAAAAATAATAAATGTGAAAAATTACATAATTAAATTACATGTGTGCGGTAAGCTGTAAGGTAAAGTACTAAGTATACTATACACGGGAAAAAATTTCTAGGAGAATTTACGATACAACTATTGTAAAGCTGGACTATAATTTTATTACTATTAATTGTCAGATATTTTAGAAGAAAAAATACTATTTATTCATGAAAAAATACGATATTACTATTGTAAAAAGTAAGAGATGAAAATTTCCAGTGCTGCCTCTGTATCTTTCCAATAGAACTATAGCAAATTTTACAATAGTTGAATTGAAATGTTTCTTAATTAGTGTGAGTGATGGCCGTGCACAGCGCTAGACTTCGAGTTTATGTAAATGTTAAAGGATATGTGTCTTAGTTTACCTCGGATAGCGTAGAGGGAGAGTCACTGGCTGCCAACACAGAGTTCTGGGTTCGATTCCCAGATAGGACGAAAATGCCGGTTTCTTTTTTCGATTACTGTACAGGTACCAATTAGTCCAACGTTCTATCTCTTTCCCTCCCTAATATTTCTTTTAAAAAAACCAACTGTGAATTTTTACAATAGTTGAATTGTAAAGTTCACAAACACATATTGTATAATTTGCTCTATAGTATTCGACTTTTTACGACTCTTGCTAGTCTTATTTGTTGGATAAAATTTACAATAGTAGATCGTAAAAATTACTAAATGAGAAGTATAGTCCACCGTTACTATTTTATTTAGTAAAAATTACAATAGTGAAATAGTAAAAACTCCTTCAATTTTCTTTCCGTGTAGTTGAACAGGTTTCAAAGTAAAACGTATTTGACCCTACTTTTAATATATACACTGTAAAAAATTTGCGGAGTGAACGCGGAGTGAATGAAGAGTGAATGATTTTTAATTGATTCACTCCCAGCGGGAGTGATATTTACTCCGAGAAGGAGTTAATTTTTATTAATAATAAAATTCACTCCGCATTCACTAACAAAATAAATGAATTTAGAAATGAATCAATTTTTGTAGAGAAAATATTTTTATAAACCCTTTTTATATTTAATTATTAAAAACTTAATTTATTATTTTTAATAATATTTCATTTTAATTAATATTATAATGTTTTTGTTTGGGTCATTCCACGTCAAATCGACCAATAGTTGGACTCGACCCCTTTCGATTTGGACAAATTTTGGTCAGAAGTTTTCTTTTATCTTATAACGAAGTTCTGCCAAAGGTAAAAATTAAAAATTTTTTTTCAAAAGTTATGCAAAATCTAAAATTTCACTATTTTCCATATTTTTTAAACTTATGTTTTAAAAATCTCGAAAACTATTGCAATTAAAAAAATCGCATTGAGTAAGTTTCAAAGGGAATACTTGGGGCTATTAAAAAAAAAAGTTCCAAAAAAAAATTTTTAAAAATCTCCAATTTGTGAAATTTTGAATTTTTGAAAATTGTCAAAATTGACCGTCGACAATAAATTTTTGGCTCAAATTTTTTTGAGTGCTACCTTGTACCAATCTTAAAAGATCCTGAAATTTTTGGAACTGTTTTTTGTTTTTTCAAAAATATGAATTTTTGAAATTTGTTAAAAAAATTAATAGGAAATTAGTTTTGAGATTTTTTTTGTAGAACAAAAATTCATCCATATTTTATTTATTTTAAAAACTCCGAACGCGGATGTTTTTCGGAGTGAAATTCGAAATCACTCTGAAATCACTCCGCAAATAAAAACTCCGGATTCACTCCCTACGCGGAGTGATTAATAACTTCACTCCAGAACTCCGAGTGATGGGAGTGACATTCACTCCGAATTTTTACAGTGTAAAGATGTAATTATTAGTTCAAATTAGTGATTTTCATGAAAATATAATCAATTTTGAATTGATTAAAGCGCAAAATAACAAAGATAATTGAATATTTACAATTTGACATTTTTAAGATAGACTATGAAAGGAGTAGTAGTTGAACTAATAAAATATGATGGCAATAGGCACAGCAAAAAGTTTCAACGTTTTATTAAAACATCAAAAGAATTATACCATATTATTGAATAATATTAAAAATAATGCTATGAATATTTAATATGTTGATTAGGATGGCGCAAAAAAACCGACTATTTTTTTTTTTGAGTCTCGAGTGAAAAAATGTTAGTTTTTGATGTTTTAAGAGCTCTCTCCAAAGGACAGCTTAAAAAAAATTTTTATGAGGTCGCTCCAAATTTTTTTAAATTTCAAAAATCGTCAAAAATCGAATTTTTTTTTTTTATTTTTTTTCTTGTTACGTCATAATTTTAAGGACGAAAAAAAATTTTCCTGAAAGTTTCAGTTCAAAATGTGAATTTTGAAAGGTCGCTCATAATTTTTTTTTAAATTTATTAGTGACTATTTAATTGGATTAGCATTTTTTGACTCTAAAATTTAAAAAATATTATGAGCGACCTTTCAAAATTTAAATTTTGGAATGAAACTTTCAGGAACTTATTTTTTTTTTGGTTTATAAAATTATGACGTAACGAGAAAAAAAAAATTTCGATTTTTGACGATTTTTGAAATTTAAAAAAATTTGGAGCGACCTTTTAAAAATTTTTTTTTGAGCTGTTCTTTGGAGAGGGCTCTTAAAACATCAAAAACTGACATTTTTTCACTCGAGACTCAAAAAAAAAAATTAGGAAAACGGTTGACCCTAAAGGCCATCCCTGCAACTTCCCGCTAATTCCATACCTGGACGCTTAAAGTTGCACTTATGCCGTTTTTGAGCTCTCCAAGCTCAAAAATACAATTTCTGTGTTGTTTTGAGCTCTTCGAAATCAAAGGGATAGCTTTTCTATGCTTTTGAGCTCTTTGAGCTCAAACACCATTTTTCGAATTTTCAAACCTCAATTACTTTCGAATGAATGAACCGATTTTCACGCGGTTGGCGGCATTCGACGCAGTTTTCTAAGCCTCATAAAGAATCTAAGTTTGAATCGATCAAACTAGAAATTTCGGAGTAATTTCGAAAAAACACTTTTTTCGGTTTTCTTTCCTGCACAATATCTCTCGAACGAATCAACCGATTTTGACTGAATTAGCGGCGATCAACGTGGTTTTTTAAGGTTAAGAGCTGATTAGTTTTTGGAGTTGATCGATAAAGCCGTTTAAAAGTTGTTTAAAAAAAACCACTTTGAAAAAAATTTTTTTTTTTGCGATTTCTCGAAATCTATCAGTCCGAATCGGTCCAAATTGTATTCAAAATCTAAGTTTGGCCAAGCCCTTTCGAATGGCACCAACCGCGATGAAATCGGTCAAACCGTTTAAAAGTTATAGAAGGTTTACATATAATACAGTTTACACACACACACACACACACACACACACACACACACACACACACACACACACACACACACACACACACACACAGACATAGTGATACCCTCGCGAGGATAGTCAAGGAACCTTTCTGTGACCTCACAGAAAAATAGATTTCTTGACTGGAGAATAAAATTCTTGGCTTAAGTAAATTTTCGGGTGCCTGAAGGAAGACCGAATTTGTCTTGGCCGAAGTAAAAATTTTTCTTGAAATTCTATTCTTGGTGGAAGTAATTTTTCTTAGTTCAAATTATCATAAATACTTGATACAATAAATTTTTATATTGGATCAAGATTTTTAGATACTTTAGGGAAGCAGCACCACCTACTTCAGCTGAGAAAAAAATTTTCTCACCTTGAGAAAATTTTTCTCTTAAATATTTGATACCCATTTTAGATTATTTTAGCACGCAATTATACATAATGAATGAAAGAAAATAGTTCAATATTATTTGATCTTCCCATTTGACATATTCGCCAATAAAAATATTAATGAAAATTTATTATCGAGATATTTAATTTTTTGGAGCAAGAGAAAAATTTTCTCAAAACAAGAAAATTTTCTTGATTTAAATAAATTGTCTTGGATCAAGATACGTATTTCTTGAAGCAAGAGAATTAATTTTGTTGGAATAAGTGAAATTTCTTGTGTCAAAAAAAAAGTTTTTGCTCGCCCAAGAAAATAATTAGCAAGAAAAATATTTTCTTGGTTCAAATGAACCATTCTTTCTGTGCTTCAAACGTCGAGATCTGATAAAAACTCGATTTTTGCAAAACGTGGTAAAACCAATAACTTCCTGATTTTTGAAAATCTTCGATTTCTTAGCGGGAAGTTAAAACTAGTCGGTTTTTTTTTGCGCCACCCTAATGTTGATTTAAAAATGAGAAATATTTGTATTTAATTTTTTAATTACATTTTTTATGAATGACAAAGCAAATTTTCAATTATAAATCAAAAAAACTCAATTCAAAACGTTCAATAATTTTTAACTACACTAATTTTTAGTCATAAAACTTATTTGATTTGCAGTATTTAATACAAATCACAATGCTAATCACTAGTCTATAATCCTATTAGAGGTTAGAGTGCTGTTAAAATTATACGGCCCCAGCTTGTTCAAGTTCTGGGTACCACTTTGAAAATTTGGAGGTATAGTTAGACACAAAAATTTAATATAAAAATTATAGTTTATGTCTCTGCAAAAAACGTGTTTTATTTAAAAAAGACTATTTCATTGGGTGGTACAATTTCTTTTACTTAAAATGATGATATACCATTTTTTTACTGATTGTTCGATTTACCGTTTAGTACCTTTTTCATGAAAAAATAGCATCTATCGGCTATTCTCGACATGTCAACTTTAAACTTAACAAAAATATAATTTTTTTGATTTATAATTGAAGAAACTTCCAGAAATAAATTACTGTATCATTGAATAATTATAAAATCCGCATATTATTTATAATAAATGTACGGATTTTGTATTACAACAATTCGAAAATTCTGTTTAAGTAATTGGTACTTTGCCTTATTGAGGTTAAAAGTAATAAACGTAAAAAATTACATGTGTGCGGTAAGCCGTATTAAATTTTTTTTTATTTTACGAGAGAGGTAAATTTTACTGACAAATTTTAATGTATTTAAAAATTTTAAATAAAATTTTTTTCCGTCCATAAAAATAAAATTAAATAGGATGGAACAGAATAGTTGATTATTTTCGCGGGTGCTTCAAAATTAATTTATTTATTGGATTTAATTTTCGGGAGAGACCCGAGAGCTTAAGTGAGAACGGATGCAAGGTAAACGGAAAGATAATCTGCAGCACATAGGAGGAATATTATCGCCCTTAAGAGACAGGCTCTGTGTTCTGTATTATGTTATTGAACTGCTGGAATATCTCCTGGGGGACTTTAATAATTTACAAATGATGTTACAGCTCAAGGCTCAGGATTAAAAGGAAACTAATGGATACCCGATAATCAAGTGAATGTTCTTCGTATTCCTCTATATTTTCATCTACCTGCCGTTCATGCATGTACAAATACAGAAACTTTTATCGAAAAAAGTTTCTCGGAATCGGAATTTAAAACTACTCTTTTCATCTTATTGGTTAATTACTTAAGCTCGCCCCGGCAAATGCTATTTTTGGCGATCTGAATTTTCGCCAAACATCAACTATCACCTGTAATTTATTTATCTGTAGGCAGACAATTTTCTCCGAATAGGTGGTACGTTGGTGGAATTTTAAGGAAAAACTTCATTGAAAATTCATTCTTCTTGCAAGAAAACTAGAAAGGTGAAAAAAAATTTTTTTAAAGGTAGATTTCTCTTGGAAAACTATAAAGAATTTTACTGTAAAAATAACAGCAATTTTTTTTTACAATTTCAAAATTAATAGTTTTGGAAAAACATGAAAATTTTTCGGAAAATTTATTTAAAAAAATTTTTAAAGTTTAACTTATGATAATATTTTGGAAAATTCGGAAAAACCAATGAAAATTTTCCGGGAAGTTTTGAGAAGAAATTTATGGAGAAAATTATTTCTAAAATTTATTATTAATAAAAATTCAGAAAAATTAATCGAATTTCCCGGAAATAGTTTTGGAAAAACATAAAAATTTATTAAAAAATTTTTTTCCAAGTTTAATTAATGATAACATTTTGGAAAATTCGGAAAAGCCAATCAAAATTTTCCGGGAAATTTTGAAGAAAATTATTTTTAAAATTTACTACTGATAAAAATTGCGAAAATTCAGAAAAACTAATTAAATTTTCCAGAAGCAAAAAGAAAAATTTTTTAATTTCACTAATGATAAAGTTTTGGAAAAATCAATCAATATTTTTAGGAAAATTGACTAAAATTTATGAAGAATAATTTTTTTTTAATTTTAGTAATGTCAGAGTTTTGGAAAATTCGGAAAATCTAATCAAAATTTTCCGGAAAATTTGTAAGAAAATTATTTCTAAAATTTAGTACTAATAAAAACTGCGAAGATTCAGAAAAACAAATCGAATTTTTCGGAAACTTGAAAAAAAAAACATTCTGTAATTTCATCATTAATAAAATTTTGGAAAGTTTAGAAAAACTAATTGAAATTTTTAGGAAAATTAACTAAAATTTATAGAGAAAATTTTTTTTTTAATTTTGGTAATGTTAGTTTTGGAAAATTCGGAAAAGCCAGCCACAATTTTCCGGGAAATTAAAAAAAATATTTATAAAGACAATTACTTCTAAAATTTACCACTGATAAAAATTACGAAAATTCAGAAAAACTAATTAAATTTTCCGGAAGCAAAAAGAAAAATTTTTTAATTTCACTAATGATAAAGTTTTGGAAAAATCAATTATTTTTAGGAAAATTGACTAAAATTTATGGAGAAAAATTTTTTTGAATTTTGGTAATATTAGAGTTTTAGAAAATTCGGAAAAGCTAACCAAAATTTTTCGGAAAATTTTTAAGAAAATTTTCAGTTTAATAATATTGTTCTTATCAAAAAAAAATAAACAGTAAAATGGAAATAAATCTCGGAAAAACTTTATAATAAAAAAAAAAACATTTTCCAATCGCCGAAGTAATAAAAGACAAAAAAAAAATAAAATATCGTCATTGAAAATGAAATTTAATTAAAAACTTTGAAGATTTCCTCTCAGAAAATCCTTAAAACTTTTTCGATAAATTTCCCTCTAGTAAATTTAATATTTAAAAGTAGTCGGTCTTAAGAAATAAATCTCCTTATAAGAAAAAATTTTTGAATAATTTATTTCACCCAAACGCAGATGTAAAATTTTTATTTTTGCTTCAAGAGCTGACGTTGAGGCTTTTTTTAAACAAATTATTTACTAAAGTTTAAATATATCTGCATGACATTTTCTATAATAAACTCAGAGGGTAAAAAGTCCGAGAATAAAAAAATAAAGGCGTTTATCGGTAAAAATAGTCTTATGAGTAAAAAAGTAGTGATAAAAGAGAATAAAAGGAGGGTTTTAATTGTAATGAAGTTTAAGTGTAATTTTTTGCAAAGTGCTCTTTTCTTTTTTATATTTTATCGATAAAAGATACTCTAGTGAGAAAAAGAACTAATCTAATTAAAGTAATGTAAAGTTTTGCATAATGAAGATATATATTTTTGAAAAAAAAAAAAAAAAATATATCGCTTATAGTATTGATTATATGTAGTTTTAAATCGATTGTTATTATTCGTGCAAGTATTCACTATTCATCTTGACACAAAAGTTTCCAATATATATTCTAGTCTCCTATTTCAATAATATATACATATTTATCTGTATAGGTAGACATGAATGTATGATAGTAATAATAACAATGACAATAACGGCATAGTATCATCTGCACCAGTGGCAGAAGCAATAGCAACAGACAATTTTCAATTTACAAATGTATATTTGGCAAATAAAATCCAAAGGATGCAAGTCAAGTGAACAGAATAGAAGTAAAGAGTTGTATAAAGGTTCATCCATTCGTGGATAATAGATCGCTTTTAATTCATTGAATTTATCTGCTAGAGGAAGAAATATAATCGATAAATCTGAAAAGTCCTAAATTTAAACTTTATAATAAATTTTTGAATTTTCACTGATATGATTTTTTTAATATTTAATAAATTTTAGTCACTGTTTATAAATATTTGTTAACAATTGAGAACTTTTTAGAGGTTCATTTGAAGAGTAAAATAAAATTTTGATATTCGGACTTAAAAATTCTGGAGGTCGTGGGTTCGATTCCTACACAGAAAAAAAAGTTCACTTGAGTCAAGAAAATATTTTTCTTCCTAATTATTTTCTTGAGCGAAAAAAAAATTTTTTTTTGACACAAGAAATTTCTTTTATTCCAACAAAATTAATTCTCTTCCTTTAAGAAATACGTATCTTGATCCAAAAAAATTTATTTAAGTCAAGAAAATCTTGTTGTTTCGAGAAGATTCAGCCTCTTACTTCAAGAAATTTAGTTCTTGATAGAAGTAAATTTTCTTGTCTTGAGGAAATTTCTCTCTTGCTTCAAAAAATTAAATATAAAGATAGAAGTAAATTTTCATTAATATTTTTATTGATTAACAAGTCGAATGGGAAGATCAAATAATATTTCATCATTTTTTTTCATTCAATATGTATAATTGCACGCTAAAATAATATAAAATGGGTATCAAATATTCAAGAAAAAAATTTTCTCAAGGTGAGAAAATTTTTTTCTCAGCTGAAGTAGGTGGCGCTGCTTCCCTAAAGTATCTAAAAATTTTGATCAAATATAAAAATTTATTGTATCAAGTATTTATGATAATTTGAATTAAAAAAACATTACTTCCACCAAGAATAGAATTTCAAGAAAAATTTTTACTTCGGCTAACACAACTTCGGTCTTCCTTCAGGCACCCGAAAATTTTCTTGAGCCAAGAATTTTGTTCTCCAGTCAATAAATTTTTCTTTCCATGTAGTCGAGATAATTTAAAAAAAAGTTTAAAAACTTTTTTTTAAATATTATTGAATTTTATTAGATGTCTTTTAACATCAGATGATTTAATAAAAATTTATTTACAATCTATATTATTAAGAGAATAAGTGAAATTTTGTGGCCAGTGTATTTATATGATAAAATGGGGTTTTATAGTTAAATTTGGTATCGTTGGATAGGTCTTGACCCGAAGTTGTGACTTTTCAATGTTTCATATGCTTTTCTAGAATAGTTTGTTTATTATGATAAATTTTCGAAGTAAAAAATAGATTTGAATTTAACGATAAACAAAATTTATTTATTTTGTTTTGTACACGTCAACGTGGTTATGTGTCAAAAATTAATTTATATAATTAAGAGAGTAAGAAAAATTAATAACGGGTATATCTTTATCGTAAATTAGGTTTGATATTTTTTAGCGACAGTTATTTATGATTTAAATAATTGAGAGAGAAAGGAAAATTTTGTGACGAGCATATTATTATTTTTAAAGAAATTCTTATAGTTTAACTTGGTATCATCAGAAAGGTCTTGATAAGAATTAGTGCCTAGGTTTTATATATTTTTTAGAAAATTTTTATTTCAAGTTTTTGGAGGAGTTTTTAATAGTTTTTTAGTTCTATAAATTTGTACGGTCACATTTTTCCATTAAATTATTTGTAATTGATCCTGTGATAGCACTATTATTTTTAAAAATTTATTTAAAAAGTTTCCAAACTATTAGTGTGATTATAAATATAAAAAAATCATTAAGACAAAGTTTTCTTATTCATAATTCGTAAATCTCGGCAGTCGCATAGAGACTGCAGATTACTAGTTGATAAATTTTTTCTTGAAAAATTTTTATTCATTGCAAAAATTTTCTACCTTTTTTCTTCAATAATCGTCCATTTTTTATTAATTTAATTAAACATCTATCTTTTGACTAAAAATTTTTTAATTGATTTATTCTCTGGACAATAATCAAGTTTTTTGTTAATTTAGAGAATTAACTTCTTTTTTATAAGTTAAACTTGAAAAAATTTGAGAAATTTCAGTCTCTGTATTTTCAAATCATTTCTAAATAATTAAATTTATCAACAGTTAATAAATTCTATCAGTACATAAGTTTAAGTTTAAGTTGACCTAAAATTTATATTAAAGTTGATGTTGATGCGTTCTGTTTGGTCGAAGAGCAAAAGCGATATATAATACCCAAGTATCGTTGACACGAAAGTAAAAGAGCAAAAGATAAAAAAAATTTTCGACAACACGAAACGATGCAGTGATGCCCTATTTTTTTTATTTATGTTTTGTAATTATAGAGTAAGCGCTACTCGGAAAAATGTTTTGTTTGGTAGAAAATTGCTTTGTGTGGAGTTCGAACTCGGCATTTTATGATTCGAAAAAAAATTTTTCAATTGTTAGAAAAATATTTAATTTTGATACAGAGGTAAAAGAATTTTTATAGATAGCTGAAGAATTTTTTAAAGGTCTTATAAAAAATTATAGAGACTAAGATTCGAACCTGCGACCTTTAAAGCTAATATAAGTGGCATTTTTTAATTTAATTGACCGATTTTTGTACACGATCATTTAATTTATTTAGGAATAAATAGAAAACTTTGACCTAAAAAATATTTAAGTAATTTAGAACATACACAATTATATAAAACAAAAAATTCCCCTTCTTTTTTATCATTACACTGATAAAAGATGTTATTAACTGTTAATACTTTTAATTGTTTAAAAATAATTTTAAAACACAGTTATTGAAATTTTCCAAATTTATTCAAGTTAATTTTCTTAGAAAAAATTTAATTCTCGAAATTGAAAAAAAAAATTTGATTGTTATACAAAAAATAAATTAATTAAAAATTAAAGAAAAAAAATATGATTGTTTATAAGGTTCTAAATTAATTAAAAATTAAGTAAAAAAATATGATTGTTTACTTAAACTAATAAAAAATGCAACAGTACCGAAAAAAACAGGGTTAAAAATTTTGCAATCAAAAAAAAATTTTCAATAAATCATTGATGTTAAAAATTATTTATAAAAATTCAATGAAGCTTATTAAATAATATTCATACAAAAAAAGTTTGAAAATTTTTTTTAAATTATCTCGACCAAGAATCGAACCCACGACCTCCAGAATTAAGTCCAAATAAAAAAACATCGATACCTCCTGAACTAATTCGCCGATTTCTACGATCAACATCTCATTTTGTTCCTCGAATAAGTCTCTACATTATTACAGATTAAAAATTTAAGTCACCGAAGAAGTAAAAATGACCTTAATACTGAAAAATAAATTCCGCGGCACAATATTTCATAACGAACGTTAATTTATAATATAATATTCCTCATTACATGCAAAGGAACAAATTCAGCGCTATTCAAATCTACATAGCATTAATTTGTGTCCTCATTTCCCCTTCTTCGGTGCTTCTAGTTTGTATAGTCTATATATATTAACATATAGCTGGCGAAGTATAAGTAGAGGTAATGAGACGTATCAGGAACGGAAAAAGTAAAAAGTGGTATTGTACACCAACAAAATCAGAGTTTCCACCCCGATTAATCACTTGTAATCAGATTCCGTGGTGTAAGTGATTAATTACGTAAGGTAAATTGTAAGCTGGAGTACATGTAATGAGTTAGTTACTTATCACTTATCACCAGTCCTTACACTTCCATGACCGCGATGACAGTCGCCGAGTGGTTGGGTGTCAACACCCATTCTCTGAGTGTTATGGATGGATCAATTTGATATAACGTACATAGATATAAGAAATTTTAAGCTCATCTCTTACCCAGAATATTAATTTAAAACTTTTCTAAGATGTAGAATAAGTTGAAAATCGATATTCTAGATTGAAAATTAAAGATACGAAAAAATCATAGAAGAGTTGTTTATGGCAAATTTTATCCTCTACAAAAAAAGGTCCTTATCAATTTTTCTGTATCTTGGGCATTCCATAGTGACTGGTGAGACATTTGACTCTGGAATTCTATCAATTATAAGCTATAATTATGTGACTGAAACTTATACTATAATAAAATTTATCTTATGATATAGAAAAATAACTAATTAACAACATCCCTTCGTCAAAAACCTCGATTACTTTTTAAGTTTCTCGTAATTATCATTTGACTGAGCGTGACTGGTGGGACATCGAAAAATCCTTTTCTCTTAGCACGATATACTTAAAGTCCAATTTCAGTTCGACCACTAAACTTTTAAAAAATACTTCCCTCTCAATACAAAATTTATCCTATAATCATTCAATATTATGAAGAATTAGACTGATTACCTACGTAGAAACAATTAAAAAAATTTTTTTTATTGTGACTGGTGGGACAGGCATTTGTGACTGGCGGGACAAGTTCAAAATGTCTACATCAAGTTGTTTATTAAAAAAGACTTTTATATTATTTTAACCTTAGAAACATTATTGTTTATATATTTAACTAGAAATTATTTAGGATAATTAAAAAAAAACTAATTAAAAAACACAAATAAAGGATTTAGCATGCTGACAACACGATCTTGATAAACTTAGGTGTTAATTAATAACAAATATAAAAAAATTTGTTCTTAAAACTATAATAATGAATATGTTAGTTAATATCAAACATAAAATGAATTTGTTCTTAAAACTATTAAAAAAACATTTGACCCGGATACAAGTTAGTACACTGATAGAAAGATTTCTTACTATTTAAAAAGATTTCTTTGTATTTAAGAAATCATTTCTTAAACATCATTTTTTAATATTTAAAAAATATTTCTTAAATACAAAGAAATATTTCTTAAATATTAAGAAATATAAATACTAAGAAATATTTTTTAAATGCTAAGAAATGATGTTTAAGAAATGATTTCTTAAATACAAAGAAATCTTCTTAAATGCTACACTGATAGAAAATTTATGTTGACTCAAGAGATATTTTCTTGATCTAAAAATTTATTTTGGAAGACAAATGATTATTTTGTGTTAAGAATTTCTTGTCTTGATTTAGATTTTCTTGCTTTAAGAGCTATATTATCTTTAATTGATATATTTAAGTTTTTCAATCAAAATAACATTATCGTTTAAAAAACTTAAAATAATTCATCAAAGTATATTTCAAAAACTAAATATTCTTTAATTGTTATACCAAAAAAAAATTATTTCTTGGAAATAAGTAAATTAATGACTCAAAAAAACGCCATTCTTACCACAAGTCGGTAACATCTTGAATCAATGTTATCGCCTATCTTGAACCAAGAGACAAAAATCCTTGAATGAAATATATCTATATCTAGTTTCAAGAGTTCAAGTTTTGAAGAAAAAAAGTTTCTTGAATCAAGATTGTTTTTCTATCAGTGTAAGAAATCCTTCTATCAGTGTATGGCTGAAAAATTACTAGGAGAGAAAAATCGATTTTCATATTGATTAAAAAAAATGTTCTTTACAAATTAGTAAAATATAAACTTTTAATAATAAATTAGGACTAAATTAGAATGAATTAAAGAAATTTTTTAATTTTAGTTATTTTTCCATTTCGCATGGGATGCCTCTATAGTAAAATTTATCTTATAATATAGAAGAATAACTAATTAACAACATCCCTTTGTCAAAACCTCAATTACTTTTTAAGTTTCTCGTAATTATCATTTGACTGAGTGTGACTGGTGGGACATCGAAAAATCCTTTTCTCTTAGCGCGATATACTTAAAGTCCAATTTCAGTTCGACCACTAAACTTTTAAAAAATACTTCCCTCTCAATACAAAATTTATCCTACAAATATTCAATATTATGAAAAATGAGACTGATTACCTACGAAGAAATAATTAAAAAAATTTTTTTTATTGTGACTGGTGGGACAGGCATTTGTGACTGGCGGGACAAGTTCAAAATGTCTACATCAAGTTGTTTATTAAAAAAGACTTTCATATTATTTTAACCTTAGAAACATTATTGTTTATATATTTAACTAGAAATTATTTAGGATAATTAAAAAAAACTAATTAAAAAACACAAATAAAGGATTTAGCATGCTGACAAGACGATCTTGATAAACTTAGGTGTTAATTAATAACGAATATAAAAAAATTTGTTCTTAAAATTACAATAATGAATATGTTAATTAATAACAAACATAAGATGAATTTATTCTTAAAACTATTATAACAACATTTGATCCGGATACAAGTTAGTACGGCTGAAAAATTATTAGGAGAGAAAAATCGATTTTTATATTGATTAAAAAAAATGTTCTTTACAAATTAGTAAAATATAAACTTTTAATAATAAATTAGGACTAAATTAGAATGAATTAGAGAAATTTAAAAATTTTAGTCATTTTCCCATTTCGCATAAAATCTCCGATCTCTAATCATTTTCCCAGAAATTCATTTCAAAATTCTATTCTAAGAATGTTTGATTAGATTACGTATTCAGAAAATTTTAAATCAAAATTTTGGATGATATATTGAAGATACGAAAAAAATATAAGATAGATTTTTTTGTAAAAAATTTAATTCTCTACAAAAAAAAAGTCCTTGTTAATTATTCCGTATCTCTTATTATGCAGTCAAAATTTAAGTTTCAAATTTAATTACAAGCGATTTTGATGAAATAACGGGTTTACGCGATTTTGAATATATTTTTTATAATTCAACATATTATTTCACGTATCGATTTCATTAATTCGGGAATTGTATTACACAATGTCCACGATATTATTTACAATTTTATTTAAAATGAGGCTGAATACAACGTAGAATATTAAACATTACTATTTTATTTTCTCCGAGCAAATAATTGTAATCAAATAATGTACAAACAGGAATATTCATATAAATAACGTAGCCTGAAGATTTATTCAGGAGCCGTGCCCCGTTTCGACAATATTACATGACGCGAATGTGGAATATTGAGTGCTGCTTAATAACTTTAAACGGCCCGTAAAACATTTTGTTAATTAACCTTAATTGTTATTGTTACTGTTTCGTTTATATTATGTCATGATAATGATAATAATTGTTAATAATGATTAAAAGGATATAAAAAATATTTTTGGTCTAGTAACAAAATAATGCTTTTGAAAGTCAATAGAGGTAAAAAGCTTTTGAATGGTAAAATGACTCTTCAGCTTCAGCATATAGAAAAAGAGATAAAGAGAAGAGAGCCTTTACAAAATGAGTCTGCAATTTAAATCCTTCTAGCGCCAAAACTATTGACTAACTGTATTATCCAAATAACCTTTACTTTTTTATGGAGATATTTTATACGCAAAATTGTTTATAAGCTCACTTTAAACTTTTATTTTCAGGCTTTCAAACTTTTTATAAAGACCTTTAATCCTAGTCTTAGTCTCGGGGTGAAATTTTGTTTGCTTTCTTTCTGGGATAACACACGCGGTTTTTAATGGGAAAAACTGATTCAAACATAAAAAATTTTGGATTAAAAATGATTGTGTTTAAAGAAAAAGAAATCTAGTACCCGTGTAAAAAAAAATTGTCCCAAGCGTGGGACATCCAAACCTGACACAATTTAGGACATTTTTGGAACATCTCAAAAAAAAATTAAAAATTATAAAATAGTGCGTTTAAGTAATTTTTCGTCGATTTTAGGTATTTTTTTGAAGATTTTCAGAAGACTTCACAATTTCATGGCAATTTTACTACAATTTTAAACGGTTTTTAAATGATATTGAAGAAGATAATTTATTTTTTCACAGCTGTAGATTTGTCTAGAAATTAATGGATGAAACATTTATTGAACATTTTTGGGACAATTTTAGGACATTTTCGGAATATTTTTTTAATATTTTTAGGACAATTTTGAACGTTTTTCAAATAATTAAAAAAAAAAACAATTTATTTTTGCACGGTTGTAGATTTGTCCTAAAATTAATAGATGAAAAATTTTAGGACATTTTGGGACAACTTTAGGACATTTTTGGGACAACTTTAGGGCATTTTGGGACAATTTTAGGACATTTTTGGGACAATTCTGTAATGTTTCTACATCAAACTTTGAACATTTTTAGAACTATTTTACGACACTTTTGACCGATTTCAAGAAAGATAATTTATTTTTGCACGCTTGTAGATTTGTACTAAAATTAATAGATGAAAAATTTTAGGACATTTTTGGGACAATTTTAGGAAATTTTCGGAACATTTTTTAAATATTTTTTCAAAAGTGTCGTGAAATAGTTCTAAAAATGTTCAAAGTTTGTTGTAGAAACATTACAGAATTGTCCCAAAAATGTCCTAAAATTGTCCCAAAAATGTCCTAAAGTTGTCCCAAAAATGTCCTCAAGTTGTCCCAAAAATGTCCTAAAATTTTTCATCTATTAATTTTAGGACAAATCTACAACCGTGCAAAAATAAATTGTTTTTTTTTTTAATTATTTGAAAAACGTTCAAAATTGTCCTAAAAATATTAAAAAAATGTCCTAAAATTGTCCTAAAAATGTCCTAAAATTGTCCTAAAAATGTTCAATAAATGTTTCATCCATTAATTTCTAGACAAATCTACAGCTGTGCAAAAATAAATTATCTTCTTCAAAATCATTTAAAAACCGTTTAAAATTGTAGTAAAATTGTCATGAAATTGTGGTCTTCTGAAAATCTTCAAAAAAATACCTAAAATCGACGAAAAATTACTTAAACGCACTATTATAAAATTTTTAATTTTTTTTAAGATGTCCCAAAATTGTCCCAAATTGTGTCACGTTTGGATGTCCCACGCTTGAGACATTTTTGGGACAATTTTTTTTTACACGGGTACTTGAGTGAAATTTTTTCAATTTAAGTTTGACTTAAGGTAGTTTGGGTGCCAAATGACTTCAAATTGACCCCATATTTTTTTATATTCATTTGAAATATTATGATTTAATACATCTATAGAAAAAAAATCTGATTTTTTTACCACACCGTTTAAGAGATATAATTAATTAAAGTTTTGCAAAAATACACAATCTTTTGTGAGTGTCCTTGTTCAATAACTCTGGAAATGGAGGATTTATAAAAAATTGACCAACTTGACCCCATAAAAAAAACTTTTCAATAGATAGAACAATGTTTTATACATATTCTATCAAAATTTGATAACGATTTACCACATAGTTTTAATTAAATTAATTTTTTAATATCAAAAATTGGTTTTTATCTGTTTTGTTTGTCGGAGACATTACTCCCCCATCTTTATCAGGGGAAAAATGGCGACTTCTCGGTGCGCGGCAAATTTGAAATTAAAATATAATCATAAAGTTTTTTTGCATTAAAATAAATTGTTATTAAACATACATTAAAATTTCACGTAAATTATAGCAGATTTAACATATTGAAGTGATATTTGCAAATTTAAACAATAAATGAACACCGTGAGCAACTGTTTTAAATACCGACCTTACATAACCTATAACAGTTGTTATTGTTTCGTGACAGCCCAGTACTTGTCAGTTGATATTTTAATAATTATTTAACTATAATGATGAATTTAATTTATTCAATTAAATTCTGATTAGAAATAATTTTATATTTTATGCTATTTTTCGAGTGATCACTTGCAAAAAAGAAAAAAAAATATCTATTAATTTGACCTCGGATTGCGACGACCAAACTACCTTAATATTCTGGCTAACAGATGAAGAATACAAAAAAATCGATAAGGACCTTTTTGATAAAAAAATTCGCGTGCCTAAAGGTGAAAGGGCGCATTTTTTTTTTTTTTTATTGCCAATCGAGTAGTAGACACATTCTACGCTTGAAATTGAAAAAAAAAATTGCAAAGGTAAAAGGGCGTATGTCTAATTATACGCCCTTTTACTTTTAAGAATTCGAAATTTCGGTGATCTAAAGATGAAAGGGCGTATAATTTTTTTTTTTCGGCCAGTTTACAAAAGAACATATTCGTAGTTTAAAAATGTGAAAAAAAACTTTCTGTGATAGTAGCGGCGTAAAACCTCAACTATACAATTTTTTAAAGTTAAAAAAGAAAATATATCCAAAAAACAATAAAGTACGCGTGATTATTTTCTCGCTTTTTATTTTAAGAAATAGTTATTATAAAATTTGGATTCTGGATTGTTGATCATGATGAAACAGCTGTTGTGTGAACGGCGCCAGTAGTTATATTCAATAAGGCGATTAAAGCGAGAAATTTCAAAATATTTGAATGTTATCTGTCATTGTGATTTTTTTATTACTTAATTTTTACGTAATTAGTTTTTGATTGATTTATTTTCTATTTGTTTCTATCAAACTTTGTATATGAGGCTGTTATTTTAGTATAACTTGTCTTGTGAAACTATTATTTAACATTTGGTATCAAAACTACAATTTTTTTATGTACCCTTTTACCTTTAAGTAGTACTTTTTATAAAGCTGAAAGGGCGTATGTTTTGAGGTACGCCCTTTCAGCTTTAGGATACCAACTTTTTTTTCCACAGATTTTTACGTTTCAGAGAATTTCAAGCCGAATGGCAAAAAAAATTATTTTAGACGCCCTTTCAGTGCAAATCCCTATTAACCCTTAGCTATACGTCCTTTTACCTCTAGATACGCGATTTAATTTTCTATCAAAAAGGTTTCTAATCAATTTTGGGTATCTAATATTTAACCCAAAATTTTTAATTTAAATATTTTAAGTAGATCATAAAATCAAATGCTTAAATTGAACTTCGAATTGAAGTTATGGCTAAATGATAAGAGATACGGAAAAAATGATCAAAATCTATTTAATAAAAAATTGAATTTGCTATAAAAAAGGTTTTTTATCATTGTTTCTTTAATATTTAACTCAAAATTTTGATTTCTAATTTTCTGAAGTGATCTAATTTTTTTAAACTCAGAATAGAATTTTAAAATGAAATATCGTTCATCAAATTTCAAATAATACTAATAAAAAAATAAATCGACAAAAAAAATTCTAAAAGAATGTAAAGGTAACTTTTTTTAAAGATAATTTTCTACAACTAATTTATTCATTAAAAAAATGTCTACTAATTTCATAAAATTTTGAATTGTAGTTGGAGTTTAATGTAAAAATATGGAGGCTACCATTATATTAGTATTGAAATTGAGTCTCGGAGGAATTGAAGAACCCAGAGAATTATTGCATACTTTTTTTTTTAATCATAATTACATGTAGTTTTTATGATTTATTAACTTTTAAATTTCAACGAAGAGATTTCCATTTTTTATTACAATACTTGAGATTTTAAATTAATTATTGATCATTTCAATTTCAAAATTCTGCAACCACTAAATAATTTTCATAAATTTATTAACCAAAACTTTCGACCAGTCATTTAAACCTTCCTAAAAAGACTATCTCTCCTCAAGACCTTCCAACTTCCATGAATTTATCTAAATGCAAATTTTCTCACCCACACAAAAAAACAATACTTCTATTAAGAATTTATATTCTTGACACAAAAACGTGGGGTAAAAAAACCAAATATTGACCAAGCAGAACAAAAACTTTATCCAAAAAAAATCTAGTGGTTTAACTTTATATTCAAGACGTAATTAATAATTCTTGATTATACATGAAATGAAAATTTTGCGGATTCACAGAAATATACGCTATTTTTATAATAAGAAAAAATAAGTTGGTGTAAAAATATCAGAAAGTTTTAAAAACTGGTTATTATAACTCAATCTCACCGTGTTTAATACGTACATTTATCATTCATCAATTTATATAAAATCAATAACTTTATAATGAATAATTAAATATCAAAGATTAATTATCAATAACTTTAGTTACAAAAATGACTTTAATAATTAAAATAATACTCTGGTGAATAATTGGCGTTATAAATAATCGAATGTACAGAATATTCGTATGCTTTCGACCATTCATTTAAATATCATTCAATCGTACTGTTATTAAATATCTTTTCCCTCGTTAGAAAATTCTATTTGCTTAATCAGATTAATATAATATTTCATTAAGATTAGTTTAATTACTACAAAACTTATATAGATTTAAAGATTAAAAAAAACGTACTGTTGTAGATTAAAAATAGAAGTTATTTATGAGTTTTATAAGCATAATACTGCTAGTCAGTATTTAAAGCCCAGGCGTTCAGTATTTAGTAAGTTATGTTTAATATACGGAGCAATCAACTCTACTGGAACTGTAACTTTAATTATTACAATTAAATGTTTATTGTTAAGGTGAAAGACCCAGTTATTGACACTGGCCCAGTTATTGATATTTGCAATTTTATTTTAATTAAAAAAAACAAGCAAACTCTAATAAATTAATAAATACTAGCAATCTTGTAGTCACTATGCGACTGCCGTGACTTTTGAACTATAAAATTAAAATTTTGCTTTATTAAATAATGAATTTTGTTAAATTGCACGGTACTTTCTTAAATATTAACACTTTTTTAAAATATAAGCTCATTCCGATGTTACACTCATCAAAAGCTTTCATTTGAGTACCCACATGCATTTTGATATATTTATATTTATATTCATAAATATAAATATATAAAATATATAAAAAATTGATGTGGGTACTCAAATGAAAGGTCTCGATTAGTGCAATATCGGGGTGAGCTTATATCTTTAAAAAAAGTCAATAATTAACAAGATACAAGGTAATTTCTTAATTATTGACATTTTTTAGGATATAAACTCATTTCGATGTTACAATCATCGAAACCTTTCATTTGAATACCCACATGAGATTTTTTATATATTTTACATGTATGATATTTGTGAAATATATATAAATATATAAAATATATGAAAAATTGATGTGAGTACTCAAATGAAAGGTCTCGATGAGTGTAACATCAGAATGAGCTTATATCTTTAAAAATGTCAGTAGTTCACAAGATACTAGGTCATTTCTTAATTATGTATCTAGAGATAGAGTATTTTTGAATGCAGCTTAAATACTTATCATAATAAATTGACTATCAGTGAGAATAAAATGAAACCTTGAAAAGGCACAAATTAAAGTCAAGACCTTTGCAATGACACTAAATTTCACTAAAAAAAACCAAATTTATCACACGACTATCCTTGAAACAAAATTTGTTTTATTCTCCTAATAATATAGATAATTTTTAAATTATAAATTTTAAGAAAATCGGTTTTTTGAGAACATTTAATTTTTTCAATAAATACTAGCAAACTTTAATAAAGATTAGCAAACTTGCAGTCACTATGTGGCTGCCGTGACTTTTAAACTATAAAAAATTAAAATTTTGCTTTATTAAATAGTGACTTTTGTTAAATTGCACTGTACTGTCTTGACTATTTGCGTTTTTAAAGATTTAAGCTCATCCCGTTGTTACATTCATCAAGAGCTTTCATTTGAATACCCATATGCATTTTGATATATTTTTCATATATTCATATATATATAAATATATAAAATATATGAAAAATTGATGTGGGTACTTATATGAAAGGTCTCGATGAGTGTAACATCAGAATGAGCTTATATCTTCAAAAGTGTCAATAGTTTACAAAATACAAGGTGATTTCTTCATTATGTATGTAGAGATAGATTATTTTCGAATGCAGCCTAAATACTTATCATAATAAATTGATTACCAGTGAGAATGAAAAGGCACAAATTAAAGTCAAGACCTTTGCAATGACACTAAATTTCACTAAAAAAAACCGAATTTATCATATGAATATCCTGGAAAGAAAATTTTTCTTATTCTCTTAATAATATAGATAATTTTTGAATTATAAATTTTAAATTTGTTTTTAAGAACATTTAATTTTTTTAATTATAATAAAATTGCAAGTATCAAACAACTAGGCCAGTATCAATAACTGGGTCTTTTACCTTACATATTTTCTAAACATAACACTTGTTTCAGCTCATAAACTCTTCCAATAAATTTACAAATAATCTATTTGTCTTCATTTTATCTAAACTGGTCAATATTTTAAACCTTTCCCGTGTAAAAAAATTTATTTTTTACATAATTATAATCTTTCTGCACAAACCCAGAAAAAACATAAACATACCCCAAGTAATATGATCAAGCCAAACTTCGGATGCATAATTAGGCCTCTGTCCAGCATACTGATCATAATTAATAGAAGACATCGAGGAGGAAGTGCCAGGATCGGGCGGCATCCTCGGACCATGAATAAGACAGCTGCCCAAGCTCCCAGTAAAACTAGCCCTGCTGGGAGTGGTCTCGTAAATAACCTCAGGAACAATAATCTCATCTTCAAACTCGACATCAGTAGCATCATCATTGACCCCATCGTGCCCCGAATTCCCCACAAGACTGTTCCCAGCGCTATCAATCCTGATGCTCCTGAGCCTCCTATCCAAAGTTCCAGCCACCGAATGAATTTCAGTGGGCGAGTGCTCCCGCGTGTCATGCTGCTGAACGTAGGCTTGCAAAGCAATAGTCGGCTGTTCGTATTCCGCAGAATCGCTTCCAGGAGACGGAGGTCCATAACTAGAAGTCCCAGGCAGGACAACCGGATCCTTGGCCAGGGCTTGAAGCAACCCGGAGGATCCATCAGCAGCTGGAGTTCTTTTCCCAGCAGCTACAGCAGCCGCAGCAGCAGCCAGCGAGTACGGATAGAACCCACCTGGAATCTGGTCTTCATCAAGCTCCAGGTTCTGTTCATCAATTTGTCTTTGCTGCTGCTGTTGCTGGAGCTGCTGAACTTGAGCGCCAACTTCACTCGCGGTCTGATACTGGGACTGCTGCTGCTTGTCCTTTTCTCGGCGTGGAGAACGCCCTCGATCGTTCACCGAAGTCGCACTCCAGTAGCCCCACGCCATCTTCGACTTGGATTAAACCTTGCTGTAACCTGAACCTGGACCTTCCAGCACTCGTCAAAGGATCAGTTTGTTTTGATCAGCTAGATGACGTTCATTCACTTTGTTCACTTTATTCGAGTCTCAAACAACAAACTGGGTCATTTATCAACTTGTTGAGGGAGGGACAACTTTGTTTATTGAACAGGATCCTGGAGAAACCTTCCAGTTGGAATCCTAGTAGCTGATTGATTTTTGAATGATGAATCCCGAATTAGGAATTAGAAATCATCCAGACTAACGAATAACTGTTTTATTTCCACGATCACGATTACGAAGACCGAGATGGAGTTTGTCTTGGTGTAGGATATCGACTGCGGCATTCCCATTAGTTTGTCGCCGCCCGGCGCGCACTGAAGGCTGGATGTTGAACGCGCAATCGCGGACTAACAACTAGGAACAACTACCACCAGAAGCTCCTGGCTAATGTGTGGCGCCTAAAGGTTTTGATAGTGTGGGTGGATTTCTGGGTGGGAAGTACCGGCACAGTTAAAGAAACTCTTGATCCTTCATGTGGATACGGCATTCTTGTGTAAGAGTCACCCGTTAGATGCTAGTGTGCTGATCACTAGTAAGACCGACAAAAGAGCTTGAATACCAGGTAATTCGGCCGCTCCACGCCTATTTTTTCAAGGGTAGTTATGATGATTTTGTTTTTTATGTTTTGATGAAATAGAGAGAGTTTTTGATAATGTTTTGAATGTTTTTATTGATTTGATATTATGGGTGAAAGATATCAGATAAGGGAAAATTGGTGACCTTTTTTTGTAGAGAATCTAATTTTGTACAAAAAAGGTATCGTCATTTTTTAACATCTTTAATATTTAACCTTAATTTTAATTTCAATTTTTCACTCTCAATTTTTAACTTTAATTTTTTCAATTTTTAATATTAATTTTAATTTCAAATTTTCAAATCTTTGTTATTATCTAAAACACTTAGAATCTAATTTTAAATTGAAATTCTACACGGAAAGAACAAGATGACACTGGATATCATCTACGATTATACTGAGCGAAAAAAAATTTCAGATAGTAGGTAGTATGATCCAGATTACAATGAGTATAATCCAGATACGACGCAGTATAATCTGGATTATTCTAGCTACTATCTGAAATTTTTCTTCACCACAGATGTCACTGAGTATAATCTGGGATGATATCCAGGGTCATCTTGTTTTTTCGTGTATCTAAACGATTATGAAGAATCGATAAGGACCTTTTTGATAGAGAATTAAATTTCCTATAAAAAAGGTTATGGTTTTTTTATATCCTCAATATCTAATCCAGAATTTTAATTTCAAATTTTCTAATCTTTGTTTTTATCTAAAACACCTAGAATCTAATTTTAAATTAAAATTTTACACAGAAAGAAAAATTTCTTGACTAGAGAACAAAATTCTTGGCTCAAGAAAATTTTCGGGTGCCTGAAGGAAGACCGAAGTTGTGTTGGACGAAGTAAAAATTTTTCTTTAAATTCTATTCTTAGTGGAAGTAATTTTTTCTTAATTCAAATTATCATAAATATTTGATACAATAAATTTTTATATTTGATCAAGATTTTTAGGTACTTTAAAAAAGCAGCGTCACCTACTTCAGCTGAAAAAAAAATTTTCTCACCTTGAGAAAATTTTTCTCTTGAATATTTGATACCCATTTTATATTATTTTAGCGTGCAATTATACATATTGAATGAAAAAAAATGATTCAATATTATTTGTTCTTCCCATTTGACATGTTAATCAATAAAAATATTAATGAAAATTTACTTCTATAGTGATATTTAATTTTTTGGAGCAAAAGAAAAATTTTCTCAAGACAAGAAAATTTACTTCTATCAAAAACTAAATTTTTTGGAGCAAAAGGCTGAATTTTCTCAAAACAAAAAGATTTTTTTAACTTAAATAAATTTTCTTGAATCAAGATACGTATTTCTTGAAACAAGAGAATTAATTTTGTTGAAATAGGTGAAACTTCTTGTGTCAAAAAGTTTCTTTTTCGCTCAAGACAATAATTAGGAAGAAAAATATTTTCTTGACTCAAGTGAACCTTTTTTTCTGTGTAGCTAAACGATAAGAGATACGGAAAAATCAATAAGGACTTTTTTAATAGAGAATTAAATTTCCTATAAAAAAAGGTTTTATATGGTTTTTTCATATCCTCAATATTTAACCCAAAATTTTGATTTCAAATTTAATGAACGAGTGCTTAATTAAAACGAGTGACATTAAATTTGAAATTAAAATTCCGGCTCAATGATAAGAGCTAAAGGGAAATTTATAAGAACATTTTTTTTTTCGGAAATTAAATTTCCAATAAAAAAAATTACTTGTAATATCCAATATTCAGCACAAAATTTTAATTTTAATTAATTGTTTTTAATGGGATAGAGTTCAAATGAATTTCAATTGTTAAAAATTAAAAATTTATATTAATAAAACTCCGAAATGTAGTTTGACGTCAAACAAAACTCTCAATGAGTTTCAATAAATCCTCTTTATTAATAATCAAAAGATTGAACAACAAATGATTCACTAATTTCATAATTAAAATTAATAACACACTCAAAGAAAATGACGCGTAATCGAAATCTAAATCTAATTTAGAGAAAATTGTAACGGCTCTATTGCGTGTGGCGATAAATTGTCCGAATCTAATGAACTTTTCTTCAAAACGGATCAATAAATAATTCCTTTGTTGGAAATTATACAAACGATGGAATCAAGTCTATATTTCAGACTTTAATACTTTTTTTATTAATACAAGAGGATTTAATTTATAAAACAATTTATCGTTCGATAGAATACATGTAATACTAACATTTAATATTTATTCCCTCAATTGGATCACCAGATTCAAGTGGATTTCATGCGATTCAAACTAGATTCTACTAGCCGATTCTTATTTAATTTCAATCATTTTTTAAACTCTTGCAATCGAATCGAATCCTATTTGATGAAAAAAAATTTTAAATGAAACTTTAACTCTGATCTAGGTTTTAGATTATTATTATCATTTTCTTTTTATTTAAAAATTGACATAATATTTTATTATGAAATTCAATTCTAAGAGTGTTTACTGAGATCATGTTATTAGAAAATTAAAAATTTTTGTTTAAATATCGAAGATACGAAAAAATAATAAGAGACCTTTTTTGTAAGAAATTTGATTTCCTATTTACAAGGCCCTTATTACTTTTTTCTTATCTATTATTTAGCCAGAATTTAAGTTTAAAATGCAATTGTAAATTTTTGATTAAAATAAATACTTAAAAAATTTTTAATCAAAATTTTCAAGCAAATATTGAAGATACCCAATAAGGGACTTTTTTTATAGAAAATTTGATCCTCTATCAAAAAGGACCTTATCACTTTTAAGGTAGATTTCTTTAGAAATCAACTATTGCATTACTCCTCATTAGGGTGGCGCAAAAAAACCGACTATTTTTATTTTTTGAGTCTCGAGTGAAAAAATGTGAGTATTTGATGTTTTAAGAGCCCTCACCAAAGGACAGCTTAAAAAAAAAATTTTAAGAGGTCACTCCAAATTTTTTAAAATTTCAAAAATCGTCAAAAATCGAATTTTTTTTTTTTTTTAATTTTTTTTCTCGTTACGGTATAATTTTATAGACTAAAAAAAAAATAAGTTTCTGAAAGTTTCAGTTCAAAATTTAAATTTTGAAAGGTCGCTCATAATTTTTTTTTTTTTCTTTAATTAGTCATATCGCCGACTTTAAGTGTTGGGAGTGGTACGTTGGGGTCTTTTTGGTTTGAAAAAATCTTAACCTACGCGGCAAGGTCAAATTCCAACCAAGCTGGTTTCTAAGACCAGCTTGGGATTCGAACCCACGCCTGGCAGTTGATTAAATAAAATTATTAAATTAAAAAAAAATTATATTTTCTATGTTGTGCTTGATTTTTAGTTCATCTCACTAAATACGTTCCAAAATTTATTTCTTAATGTTTAAATTTACAACAAAATTTTTTTCAATTTCCGAAAATCACAAACAATCATATCGGTTACTTGGATTTTTAATTTTTCTATTTTATATCTTTTTGTAAAGAAAAAAAATTTTTTTTTCTTAATAGTCTTATGAACGTGGACTTGGCGCGATTTTTTTTACAGTGAAACTGTTTTTGTTCGGATTTCCACAGATTCGGTAAAATCTGGCGCCAAGTTCCGTTAAAATGTTGTGTAAACGGGGCGCCAGACTACCGACTGTGTTTACGGGAAGCAGAACGGTATTTTTAGGTGGCAAATTTTTATTTAATTCTACGTTCCTTTTTTTTCCTAAATTGTGGGTTATAACAGTAATTCACACTTTATTTGACTGTTATTAATTAATTATATTTACTTGTAACAATTAACCTACTTTAAATTATTAAATTTAATCGGCACAAACTATAGCAACGCAAAAATTTCGATCCTGACTTTTTTCGATGGGCAAAGTGATCTGCCACAGGCTAAATAATTCGAGAATGCATAGTAATCCTTCATTAGATAAAAATGCAGCCAACGCGAGATTTAAGTTGGTATCAATTGTAAATTTTTATTATGATTACAAAAAATACTAAAATCCAAACAAAAACAGTTTCACTGTAAAAAAAATCGCGCCAAGTCCACGTTCATAAGACTATTAAGAAAAAAAATTTTCTTATTTCTTTACAAAAAGATATAAAATAAAAAATTTCAAGTAACCGATATGATTGTATTTGATTTTCGGAAATTAAAAAAAAATTTTGTTATAAATTTAAAAATTGTGAAAAAAATTTTGGAACGTACTTGGTGTGCGTCATTGTGTATTTCAATTTTTTAAAGTCCTGGTAAATAGATTTTACGAATTTCATTAAAAGTAAAATATTTTGCAACCGAGCACACTAAATACGTTCCAAAATTTTTTTCTTAATTTTTAAATTTATAACAAAATTTTTTTTAACTTCCGAAAATCATAAACAATCATATCGGTTACTTGGATTTTTTTATTTTATATCTTTTTGTAAAGAAAAAAACAAATTTTTTTTTTCTTAATAGTCTTATGAACGTGGACTTGGCGCGATTTTTTTACAGTGAAACTGTTTTTGTTCGGATATTCACATACCACGGCAAGTGAATATAAGAATCCGAAGTATTGAGTATATCAGATTATAATATTGTGAAAATGACAATACTGTTTTGAGCTAATCACAATATTACGTTCACGATCCACTGGATCGCTACAATAGCAATACTTTTTTCTCCGTGTAGATCGAGTTCAAAGATGAGCAAAATCGGTCAATTAGTTTAGAAATGGTGGCCATTTAAAATTTTCAAAATTTTGTAAATTTCAAGTTTTGTAACTTTAACCGTAAATAACTTTTGACTGACAAAAAAAAGCTCATTTCTGAAAACTTAGGATTGAAGCTAATTATATTACCGTTAATGTGCTCTATAACACTTATACTTTATAATGATTTTTATTAATTTTATAGGCCATTCATAAATTTTAAAATAATGAAAACTTTTTTTCAAATGTGGTTTTTTTAGACTAACTTTTAAACGGCTTTACCGATCGATTCAAAAAACTAATCAGCTCTTAACATCAAAAAACCACGTTGATCGCCGCCAGATCGGTAAAAATCGGTTGATTTGCTCGTGAGTTATCGTTGACGAAAAAAATCGAAAAAAGCATTTTTTTTTTCAAACTAACTCCGAAATTTTTCATCTGATCAATTTCATTACAGATCTAAACAAATTACATCAACTGTTGTCAGCTGCGTGATAATCGGTTCACTCATTCAAAAATTATAGCGGATTGAAAATTAAAAAATTACATTAACATTTGTAAGATAAATTTAAATTAAATTTAAAAATAAAGAAAATCTTATATCACATGAAATCTACCTTCCTTTTCGGGTGAAGCCGAATAGAATTTTTTTCTTATCTCTTATCATTTAGTCAAAATTTCAGTTTGATACACAATTGTAAGAGTTTTTGATTAAAATACATAATAAGAAAATTTGAAATCAAAATCTTGGAGTAAATATTGAAAATACCAAAAAATGATGAACCTTCTTATAGAAAATTTGATTTTCTATTAATAAACATCATCACTTTTTTCTGATCTCTTATCATTTCGACAGAATTTAGGTTTAAAATGCAATTTTAAGAGTTTTCAATTGGATCTTGTTTTTAAAAAATAAAAAATCAAAATTTTAGATTAAATATTAAAAATCATAAGAAACCTTTTTCGTAGAAAATTTAATTTTTTTTATTAAAAAGGTCCTCATCGATTATCTTGTATTTCTCACCGTTTAGCCAGAATACAAATTCAAAGTCAAATCGCTCCAGTACCAAATTTTTACAAAATAAAAATCATACTAAAATTATTTTCCAAAGAGGAAAATAATTTATATCTTAAATAATAAAGGCTAAATTGATCATAAACAATCATAAATGATCATAAACGAGGTCAACTGGCCTGATCTGAATGAGATCGAGTATGATATGATAAATACGGGTGTTTTTGTTTTTGTTTACGGCATCATCCATATTATGTTTTGCAGTAGTTTTTTTTGTTCTGGCGTGTAGTCTGACATTCAAACACCTCCTACAATCCATGCAGGATATAGTACAAGTTTGGCAACCCACTAACAGTAACCCTGGAGCAGATGTAAGCCAAGAGGGATAGAATAGGAGGGATGATGGAACAGAATGGAACGGAAAAGTGGATCGAGGATAGAAGATGAAAGAGAAGAGAGGAGAGGAGGGGAGATGACACAGCCGGGCTATATCGATGCCTCCCTTGGCGCCGTACGAGTTGAGCTTCTAGGCGTGGCACATGCCGCTACCATAAACTATTATTCTACGCTATTTTACACCTTCAATGAATCGCCTAGTTTTGTTCCTCTTCGTGGTCCTAATGATGATCATGATGATGGTGATGGTAATAATCATCATAATCATCATCATCACCATCATGGCCATCATATTCCACAACCGAGTGTTGACACACAAAATATATATGCCCATTGTCATGCCACTCTCAATATTTCTAAAGAATTTGATTAATTGGCCTACTTCAATCATTTATTATTAATTTATCCTTCTGTTCTCGTGGAAATAAATATATTGATTGCCTGAGAATACCAAGATAGTACATTAGAGGTTTTATTGCTAGGAAAATTAATTTTTTCTTCATAGAAAAATTTATTTGGAATTATTTTGTAGAATTTGATGTAAAAAATTTTGCCAGTTTGAGTTTGAATTGATATTCTGAATGAACGGTGAGAAATTTATTCTGGAAAATCAATTAGAACCTTCTTGATAGCGAATTTAATTTTCTACAAAAAAGATTTTTTGGTATTTTTTTATCTTGAATATTTGACCCAAATTTTTTATTTTTTAAATATTCCAAGTACACAGAAAAAAAGGTTCACTTAAGCCAAGAAAATATTTTTCTTCCTAATTATTTTCTTGAGCGAAAAGAAAACTTTTTTTTGACACAAAAAATTTCACTTATTCCAACAAAATTAATTCTCTTGCTTTAAGAAATACGTATCTTGATCCAAGAAAATTTATTTAAGTCAAGAAAATCTTGTTGTTTCGAGAAGATTCAGCCTCTTGCTCCAAAAAATTTAGTTCTTGATAGAAGTAAATTTTCTTGTCTTGAGAAAATTTCTCTCTTGCTCCAAAAAATTAAATATAAAGAAAGAAGTAACTTTTCATTAATATTTTTATTGATTAACATGCCAAATGAGAAGATCAAATAATATTGAATCATTTTTTTCATTCAATATGTATAATTGCACGCTAAAATAATATAAAATGGGTATCAAATAATCAAGAAAAAAATTTTCTCAAGGTGAGAAAATTTTTTTCATCGCTGAAGTAAGTAGCGCTGCTTCCCTAAAGTATCTAAAAATCTTGATCAAATATAAAAATTTATTGTATCAAGTATTTATGATAATTTAAATTAAGAAAAAATTACTTCCACCAAGAATAGAATTTCAAGAAAAATTTTAAGTTCGGCCAACACAACTTCGGTCTTCCTTCAGGCATCCGAAAATTTTTTTCAGCCAAGAATTTTGATCTCCAGTCAAGAAATTTTTCTTTCAGAGTAATTATTTTCTTGAGCAAAAAAAATTTTCATTTGACACAAGAAATTTCACTTATTTCAACTAAATTAATTCTCTTGCTTTGAGAAATACGTATCTTGATCCAAGAAAATTTAAGTCAAGAAAATCTTTTTTTTAAGAAAACTCAGCCTCTTGCTCCAAAAAATTTAGTTCTTGATAGAAATAAATTTTCTTGTCTAGAGAAAATTTCTCTCTTGCTCCAAAAAATTAAATATAAAGATAGAAGTAACTTTTCATTAATATTTTTATTGATTAACATGCCAAATGAGAAGATCAAATAATATTGAATCATTTTTTTCATTCAATATGTATAATTGCACACTAAAATAATATAAAATGGGTATCAAATATTCAAGAAAAAAATTTTCTCAAGGTGAGAAAATTTTTTTCTCAGCTGAAGTAGGTAGCGCTGCTTCTCTAAAGTATCTAAAAATCTTGATCAAATTTAAAAATTTATTGTATCAAGTATTTATGATAATTTGAATCAAGAAAAAATTACTTTCACCAAGAATAGAATTTCGAGAAAAATTTTTACTTCGGCCAACACAATTTCGGTCTTCCTTCAGGCACCCGAAAATTTTCTTGAGCCAAGAATTTTGTTCTTCAGTCAAGAAATTTTTCTTTCTGTGTAGGTTATCTAATCAAAAACTCTTAAAATCGAATTTCAAATTTAAATTATGGCTAAATGATAAAAGATACAGGAAAATTGATAAAGACTTTTTAATAGAGTTAAATTCCCTATAAAAAAGGTTTCTTATAAATTTTTCGTATCTAATATTTAATCCAGAATTTGAATTATTTTTTTAAGGATGTAAATTAATTAAGCACTTTTTTATTGGAAGTTCGGAATTAAATCCTGGGTAAATAATAAGAGATATGGTTAATTTAATAAAAACCTTTTTTATAGAGGATGAAATTTCTTATATAAAATGTATGGTATCATTTTGCCGTATCTTCAATACTTGAGCCACAATTCTGACTTAAAAATACACAAGAAAAAGAAGTATTGATTAAACCGTCAAATTTTTGATTAAACGTTATAAAATCCGGTTTATTTATTCAAATCTCGAGCGACTAGAGGAATATAAGTTTATTCAAAAGTGAAGTTGTAGTCGAATACGAACGAGAACGAGATTACATTCCAAAATAGCATCGGATTGAAATACTTAACTATAAAGTAAAGTCACAATGCGACACGACTCGTTTAAATATTCTCAGATAACTCAGAGCTCACAATGTAGAACTGCAGAGAAGAGATTCTCTTTCAATCTTGTTATGTCTGTCATTAAGCAAATTACAACTTAAAACTCTTACTCTGGCTCTCTTGTTATCTGACATCCATTTTTTATTATCATCATACGTTATATTATATTATATTACTCTTTTATCGATGGAATGTATAATACATAACATCAATTCACTCTTTCATTTTAAATATTGACGCGACCTTGATGCAATTGCGTCTATTCAATCATATTTTTTATTATTATTACTGAAGCTTTTTTAAAATACAATTATTAATAATTATAATTTTCATTTAAAATTTTATGTTAAGAACATTTAATTGTACAACTTATTTTGATTAGTTTAAATTCAATATTCTGAGTTTAATATTAAAGATACAAAAAAATCATTAGAAATATTTTTTTATAAAACTAGCTGTTACTCGCCCGCTTCTCTGAGCGCTTTATATAATTGCATTTTTAGATCTACACGGAGAAAAAATTGTTGCTATTATCACGATACAGTATAGTGATGATCACGATCCACGTATGACTATACTTTAGATGCGCATATGTCCAATCTAATGGATCGTGATTATCACGATCCACATAGATTCGGATATCGAATGTCTATATTGCTACGGTTTATAGATGATTATTAGTTGTTTTTGATTAAATGTTAATTATATGTTATTGCAGATTATTTTTAACTTCCCGCTAAGAAAATCGAATATTTTCAAAATTCGGGAAGTTATTTTTTTCACCCCGTTTTGCGAAAATTGAGTTTTCATCAGATCTCGACGTTTTAAGGTCACAGGAAGCTTCCCTGACTATTCCCGCGATGGTGTCCGTGCGGGTGTATGCATGTATGTATGCATGTATGTATGTATGTGTGTGTGTGTGTGTTTTTTTTTTGTTTTAAGGGGGGGGGGGAATCCTTTTTACGGATTCTAGGCATAGTTGTTTGGCCTGGATATGTGGCGATATATGTGTGTGTGTGTGTGTGTGTGTGTGTGTGTGTGTAAACTTCTTATAACTTTTGAACGGCTCCACTGGATCTCTATAATAGCAATACTTTTTTCTCCGTGTAGACTTGAAATTTAATTGAAGTATTGTTTTGATTTGCACAGATTCCAAATGAGCATTGAAAATTCTAGTTAAAATCATTGCAAGTCTCATAAGTACAGTTGAAATCTGTCTAACTTCAAGTAAGAACAATTTTTCTGTTATTTAAAATTTTCTCAGTGACATCAATTTTTTATAGAAAATAAATTTAACATATTTTTACGAATTCTATTTAAATAAGTAGCCAAATTTATTTTTCACATATCTAGTGTTTGGAAAATGCATTCATTTTAATCTGTTACATTCCCGCGATTCTGCAATAAGAACAATTTATAAGTTATGAAATCAGCAAAAATAACATGTATGTAAAATTGTTAGTCCGTTGACTGAATTACTACATGTAATGTTAAGATTTGGAAATCTTACAATGACTTTTTTCCCGCTGCCAAGAGACGTTTGTTGTCAGGAAATTTTTAGTAAATGTTATTGAAACTCAATAGACATGGCCTAAATTTCATGTTTCAAAAAGTCCTAGTTTATAAACAACAACATTTTTAATAGATTTCATATAAATCTAACTATTTTATTTCATGGAACCAATTATCATAACCAAACACACGATCAGCATATAAATATAAATTTTCAACTCTTAGTTCACCAGACTTAATTAGCTTGTTTCTTAAACTTTTTTTAAATGACGTTAAGGTATCACCCTCGCGACTTCCGTCGTCAAAAGTTTATGCTAGAGTGTATGGTACACATACTGGATAGTCATTATTGACAAGCCTAAAACTTTTGCTGCTTATGTACTTATTTCAGCCAATCACGAACGAGAAACTGATCGTTTGAAAAGTCTGGCAACACTGCGTGAGCGTTGAGACATTTTATAGTAGTTATACTGGAGTGTTTTGGACTAACTGTAGACTAACCTCTGTTTTGACACATGCGTTTATTTATTTATTTACATACATTTATTCAAAAATATAATTACAATGTCTGAAAAATTGACTTATAAAGGACGATTCATAAAAAAAGTCCTTGAAAAACGACAGAAATCTCTAGCAAATATGAAAATAACTATGCAAATAACAACTAGAAAAAAATAATTGACAATAATGTTTTCTTTTTCAGAAAAATCAGTAACTAATTTTTTATGTTGATATATTAACTGATTTTAAATTTTAGTATTTTTTTATTTTTTCATCTGACTATTATTTTTATAACTTATGAAAGATTAATAAATATTATTATATTAAAATTGATAACTTTTGAATTTTTATAAATATAGAAAAATACTTATTTTCATAAAATAATCATTGTTATTTTTTTAAATAAATAAAATTAATACCTATAATATTACACCTAACGTAAATTAAACTTTTCAAATTTGTCAGTGCATGCGCGTCTCATACTTCTTTCGCGGCTCACAAAACTTGCGCTGTTGCCACAGCTTTATTAACGTATCCCCTCCTCGGCTAAAGTCTGGTAAATTTTTCATTACTTATTAATAAATATCTCTGAAACTGTGTGGTTATTATCAATGAATTTTTTTTTCAATTGTTAAGTTGTTAGTTAACGTTACTCTAGTTTTTAAAAAGATCCTAAGAAAAGTTTCTAAGATATAAAAATGTTTGTAGGTAAATTTTTCGATATCCCGTATACCGTAATGTATAAGAGCGTTCAAAACTCAAACTTTGAAATTAAATATCTCGGAAACTAGATGGTCAAAAATTCTCAAATTGCACCAATCGACGCAGAATTATATGAACATTAATCTGCCAAAGTTTAAAAAAAATCCTAAGAAAACGACTCTGGCGAGGGTAATACCTTAAATCAATCAAATATTAAGATTATGTAATAAAAACAAAAGAAAATCGAATTAAAAACAAATGATTGAAATATGAGAGTCTTTTATTTTTATTAGCGGGAAAAATGTATATAAAAGTAAATCGTAAAAAAAATGAGAAAGGGTTGATAAAATCCAAAAAATAAGTAGCCGATAACCATCTAAGAAAAATTATGCGTCGAATGGTAACAGTCCCATCCCGATAGCTTCAGTAGTTTTGAAGTCAACTTTGGTCAAAGGAACCCTATTTTGTTTATATATACAGAAAGAAAAATTTCTTGACTGAAGAACAAAATTCTTGGCTCAAGAAAATTTTCGGGTGCCTGAAGAAAGACCGAAATTGTGTTGGCTGAAGTAAAAATTTTTCTCGAAATTCTATTCTTGGTGGAAGCCATTTTTTATTAATTCAATTTATCATAAATACTTGATACAATAAATTTTTATATTCGATCAAGATTTTTAGATACTTTAGGGAAGCAGAACTACCTACTTCAGCTGAGAAAAAAATTTTTTCACCTTGAGAAAATTTTTCTCTTGAATATTTGATACTCATTTTATATTATTTTAGCGTGCAATTATACATATTGAATGAAAAAAAAAATGATTCAATATTATTTGATCTTCTCATTTGGCATGTTAATCAATAAAAATATTAATGAAAATTTACTTCTATCTTTATATTTAATTTTTTGGAGCAAGAGAGAAATTTTCTCAAGACAAGAAAATTTACTTCTATCAAGAACTAAATTTTTTGGAGCAAGAGGCTGAATTTTCTCAAAAAAACAAGATTTTCTTAACTTAAATAAATTTTCTTGGATCAAGATACGTATTTCTTACAGCAAGAGAATTAATTTTATTGGAATAAGTGAAATTTCTTGTCAAAAAAAAATTTTTTTTTCGCTCAAGAAATTAAGTAGGAAGAAAAATATTTTCTTGGCTCGTAAACCTTTTTTTCTGTGTACATTAAATTGTCTTTAAGAAAGATTCTTGTCAATTTTTCGCTATCGCTTATCAATCAGTCAGAATTTTAATTTTAAGTATAATATTGCAGATAAAAAAAATATCAAAAAATATTTTTTATAGAAAATTTAATTTTCTATAAAAAAAAGTCCTTATCAATTTCCTTCTCTCTTATTATTTCGCCGGAATTAAAATTTAAATTGCAACCGTGTTAAAAAATGTAAATGACAGAGACATTATTTAAAAAATGTATTTCAATTATTTATCATTATTTTTATCAATATTTCAAAACTCTTAGAAGCTTATAAATAAAGTAATATAAATAAAAAAATTAATGTACGAAGGAAAGATAAATGGGGGTGAAAAGAATTTAAAGCTTGGAACGATAAATGTAACAGACAGATACTTTCATTTAAGAGTTATTTTTTCTCCAAGGAAAACTAACGGTTCGTTAGGAAAAAAATTAAAAAAATGAGAACAGGAGCAAAGTACAAAGATAGTGGGTAGTGGAAAAAAGTAAAAGCTAAGGTATGAAGTAAAAGACAAATAGAACAAATGCATTCAAGAAGAACAACCGGGGAATGAAAGCATTCGCGCGAGCGACTTTATTGTTGAGACTTATTCATTGATTCTCTGTCTAGTCATCACTATTTTTTATATCATTTTATTTTATTCCACCCTTTATCTGCTCTTTCAATAAAATTTCATAATAAATAATAATAATAATTAATAGTATAATCTAAAATAAAAAACAGGGATAATATCCGCAGAGTAAGCAAAGAGAGTAATGCGGAAAGTCGAGTTAAAAATAAAGAAACCTTTTAGGAATTGCAATTTTGAAAACAGTCGAGACCTTGATCGTGTCTTGAAATTTTGTTATACTGCTTATGCAGCAGTACGTGATTAAGTGGATTTTCGGGTGGATTCATTGGTTTAAATTTAGGTAATAGTTGCGCTCCTCCAGTTTCAGTATTGGTCTTACGTGGTATGTTTTTAAACAACGCTAGTCTTAGTTTACTTAAGAATAAAAATAAAAAGAGGCAAGACTGACCATGTATCGTTATCTCCGTGTCCTTTTCGAGCTCGTACAGTCTCAGCGCTTCGTCTAACTCCTGTTGAGATGCAATCCGACAAGGATCGCCCTCGTCATCGACCCACTTCATTGTAAATTGATCTGCTCCATTGCCCGATGAACTGAACCCACATATTGTTCTCATTTCCTCTCGAAGTGTGTCCACGGTCATCCCCGCGGTAATGTAGGTGATTTGTACCTCTCTGTTAATGATAAACAATGAATTAAGTCCTTTTTATTTCTAATAGTTAGTTATCTATATTATTAAGAGAATAAGCGAAATTATGTGGCCAGTGTATTTATATGATAAAATGGGTTTTTATGGTTAAATTTGGTATCGTTGGAAAAGTCTTGGCCTTGACTTGTGCCTTTTCAAGGTTTCATATCATTCTCACCAATAGTCAATTTATAATGATAAATATTTAGGCTGCATTAGAAAATTATCTATCTCTAGACACATAATTAAGAAATGACCTTGTATCTCGTGAACTATTGACATTTTTAAAGATATAAGCTCACCCTGATATTACACTCATCGAGACCTTTCATTTGAGTACCCACATCAATTTTTCATATATTTTATATATTAAATATATTTCACAAATGCCATATATATAAAATATATAAAAAATGCCATGTGGGTATTCAGATGAAAGGTCTCGATGATTGTAACATCGGGATGAGCTTATATCTTGAAAAATGTCAATAATTATGAAATGACCTTGTTTCTTGAGAACCATTGACATTTTTAAAGATAAAAGCTCATCACGATGTTACACTCATCGAGACCTTTCATTTAAGTACCCACATCAATTTTTTATATATTTATATATATTATATATATGTATATATGAAAAATATATCAAAATGCATGTGGGTACTCAAATGAAAGCTCTTGGTGAGTGTAACATCGGGATGAGCTTATATTTTTAAAAAGGTCGATAGTTTAAAAAGTATAGTGCAATTTAACATAATTAAGAAATGATCTTGTATCTTGAGAACTATTAACATTTTTAAAGATATAAGTTCACCCCGACATTATACTCATTGAAACCTTTCATTTAAGTACCCACATCAATTTTTTATATATTTATATATATTATATATATGTATATATGAAAAATATATCAAAATGCATGTGGGTACTCAAATGAAAGCTCTTGGTGAGTGTAACATCGGGATGAGCTTATATTTTTAAAAAGGTCGATAGTTTAAAAAGTATAGTGCAATTTAACATAATTAAGAAATGATCTTGTATCTTGAGAACTATTGACATTTTTAAAGATATAAGCTCATTCCGAAATTACACTCATTGAGACCTTTCATTTGAGTACCCACATCAATTTTTCATATATTTATATAAATCATATATATGTATATATGAAAAATATATCAAAATGCATGTGGGTACTCAAATGAAAGCCCTTGATGAGTGTAACATCAGGATGAGCTTATATCTTTAGAAACGTCAATGGTTAAAAAAGTATAGTGCAAATTAACATAATTAAGAAATGATCTTGTATCTTGAGAACTATGACATTTTTTTAAGATATAAGCTCATCTTGATGATACACTCATCAAGATCTTTCATTTAAGTACCCACATCAATTTTTCATATACTTATATATATATATATATATATATCATATATATCATATATATGTATGTATGAGAAATATATCAAAAATGCATGTGGGTATTCAAATGAAAGCTCTTGATGATTGTAACATTGGGAGGAGCTTATATCTTTAAAAAAGTCAATATTTAAGAAAGTACAGTACAATTTAACAAAAGTCATTACTTCGTACAGCAAAATTTTATTTATTTATAGTTCACAAGTCCCGGCAGTCACATAGTGACTGCAAGATTGCTAGTTATCATTAATTCATTATTATTTTGCACGATATTGTTATAAATTCAAAATTGTTATATTATAATAATTCCTTTCACATTATATTATAAATATTCACTTAACGAAAATTTTTTGTTAGTAAATATATTTAATAATCTAAAATAAATATATTGGATAAAAAGTTAGTTACAAAATTATCGATAGATGGCTACAGTTTTCGTAGTTAGATTTCTAAAATCTTGATACTTAATTTAACTAAAAAATTTTAATAGAAGAATTAATTAATATTCAATAAGCTTAATTAACTGTTAATAAGTAATTTTTTTAACGCTGAATGACTTAATAAATATTCATTGACAGATAATAAATAATTTATGAAATAAGATTTTGATAAAATAAAAATAAAATTGGCTATAAACGTAATACGACAATTGAATTATTTAGATGCTGAGTTTTATTATAAATATCTCGAGTTTAATGTATAAACTGGGAATTTTAAACGTTCAAGTACCGTGATATTTTAATGACTTATCATTCCAATTATAATACATACCCATTATTATTATTATTGTTATTTATTATTTATTATGATTATTACTTACCCATTGTATACGATTTTTACTCGTATTTCGTCGTTGACATCCGTTTGACCTGACATTTTTTTCCAGAGTTTTCGTCTTCCTGTAAAAAAAAATTCAAATAATCATTATTATAATGTTTATATTATAATAATAATAACAATAATTATTATTATTATTATTCACAAAAATATTTTAAAAGTATTATTAATTATTAACATGAAAAATAATGCAATTAAATTCATTAGTTTAGGTTTTTTTTTCAATTTAATACTGAAAATTTTAATTAATTTAATTAAAAATTTTCATCAAATAGTAAATTAACATTCAAAATTTTCATTGGAAAATTACAAAAGATAGATAATAACGGATTTTTTCTAAGTAAATTAGTAAAATTTTTATTTTTTCTGTTAATCTGAAGAAAAGTATAATAATTGAGAAAAACAGTATTTTTATCATGCACTATACTGTTGAACTACGTTACTTTTTTTCTTGATTTTCTTAACTTAGAAGAATATTTAGAAAAACACTATCTTGGTTTAAAAAAAATTTTTAACTCAAAAATTTTGAAAACAATTTTAATGCTCCTAAAAATTTCTCTAATTGAATTAATTTGCATTATTTCCTGCATATAGATATGATTCAATAATTTTATATCACGATTTAAAAAGGCTAACAATATCACTATGATATCATTATGATTTTCTGCAGATATGACCATCACTTTATTATGAATTCATATTAATATCATACTGATTTCTTAATCAAATTACTAAAAATTTTCTTTCTCCAACAAGAAAAATAAAAATTTTATAATCTAGTTAAAAAAAAAATTTGTTCCCATAAATATTTTACTTATCAAATGTATATTAATATGGCTTTTATATGAATGTTATATTTGTGTCAAAAAAGTTTGGAAAATCCAAATGAGCATGCCTTAAGCGCTCATGTCATACATAAATTATTTAGATCATAACAAAAATTATTCGTTTTTTATTTGAATTTTCCCGCGAGTAGTATTGTCCCCTCTGTAGGTCGAGCTAAAGAAAAATTTCAACAGATGATAAAACAGTCAATAATTATACCATCATGTATGTATAGTTTCCGCTTATTTATAGTTATTTCAATTCTGTTTATGAAAAATAATATATATGGCTGCCGAAATCGCAGAAAAAGTCACCGAACTGACACTCGAAAAAAATTAACTGTATCGAAACGGAATTATTTTGACACGCAATTTTCACAAGGGTTTTGACAAACTTCCTCAGGAATAAAACAAAAAAAAATTAAATCGTGAAAGTTATTTTTGACAAAGTTGTGGTGTTATCAAGCCCAGTGCTCCCGTAAATACCACGCTCTTATTCATTTAATTCATCAGAAAAACGAGTTTTTTCTGAGAAATCTTATTTAATCGATAAGAAATTTTTTTTAACGTGTTCTGTAGTTACTATTATTTATTTCAATATGCATTTTATCCATAATTTTTTTCGTTTAAATAATGAAAATCACGTTTTAATCGAAATCACGATTTTTAGGCGAGAGTAGAGCATACCTGCGCGCTTCGCGATTAAGGCATGCAATATAAGATTCATTATGATATTTATAATAAACCTCATCATGATATCAGATGATTTTTACACGGGTTATTTCATCGACAAACGCGGTTACTGTTATTAATTATTTTTTTCACTATTTATTTGTCAATTATTATTTGATTCTTATGCAGTTGAAAATTCAATTTGTTTAATGAATTTACATTTTGTTTACTTTGAATTTGTTACTTACTTCTCTGCATTTTATTTAAAATTAAAGTGTTTTGCACTTATTTGAACTTTACGGCTCTCTACAAGATAAACTTTTCTTAGTGCATTTTTCTACGATGTGCACATTTGGAGAACTTAAGAAGGGTTTACATTTTTCCTCTCTCTCGCCCTCTATTGGACAAACGAAAGTATCTCTGTCATACTTGTACAACAAATGGAATCTTAAAACGCATTTTATGCATAAATAAATGCAAATTTTCCAAAAAAGCGCTTCGCTCTTCGATAGATAATTCAATTATCTATCGAAGAGCGAAGCGTTTTTTTTTCGAAATTTTATCACATACATGAGAAAAACACGTTTGAAAATCAACTATAAACCGCTCTTAATCACATATTTTTTCATCAAAGTCCATCCATGCATCGTGATTTATAGAAAAACTATATTTAATATATAGATTAAAGTATTTTTGGAAAAGTTATTTCAAATAAGAGCAAAATTCTTAATGAAAAAGTTATTTATTATCCACTTTTAATATAGGAGAAAATTTGGATCTTTATATATACTCTGGTAAGATTTTTCTGCAAGCGAGAAGGCGTAGCCACCTATCGGAAAAACCAAGAACTACCTTATAATAAATGGCGCCAATTAATTAAATGTTATCTGAACCAAGCTCAGAAAAATAGAAGTTTTTGATTCGAAACTATTTCTTTTTAATCACAAATTAAAGGAGAACATTTTTTGGTGATTATTTTCTTGGGCCTTTACCCTCATTAGCGTTTTCCTAAACATGACATTTGGGCCCCCTCTACTTTTACATGTGCGTAGTAATTTAAAATATATTTGACCACGTGTGCAAATATAATAATAATAATTTCACTTGTTATTTCTTAAATATTCATTCTTTTATCTTTTTTGTAAGCCCGCTATCGGAAGGATTTAATCTGCGGTGTCATTAGAATTGTATTACAGTATTTACTTTCAGGCCTAGAAAACTCATTGAATATTTCTGTACAATTTTGAAGGGCACTTTAACCATTTCGTTTAAGTGACCCAGAGTTAATTTATGGCTTGAAAAAAATGAAAAACCCAAAAAATTATTTTAGATAAAATGATAAAAAAAAAAAATTAAAAAAATAAAATACCGGACGTAACACAATATTATTATTGTTGTTATTATTATTATTTATTTTAAAATAGAGCTACATAAATTAATTTCTTATCGATTTTTCACGACCAACTTAAGGTTTGTTTTATTTTTTATGCAGTCGGTTTATCTCGTGCCAATATTTTTCGTACACACAACAAAAAACATCCGCAGAATCTTCCTCTCTGTTTTTTTTGTCCGTGGACTAGATTTTCACGAGTTTACAGAAATAAAAATTTTTATTTCGTTTTAATTTTTATCTTGGCAATAAATTTAACGCTCTGGATTACTGTCAGCGAATGAAAAATTTCAAAGCTTTGACCTTAAAAGTATATTTAATACATATTATTATTTATTTTCTCTTTATTTTGTTTCAGATTTTTGATCCCGGATTTCGACGAGTAAGTGAATGTTTATATTTTTTTATTATTTCCTTTATCCCGAATTAAAAATTTTTAATTATTGTGATTATAAATTAATTATAAAAAAATTGAAAAAAAAAAACTGTTTACATTACTCCTTTTCATTTTTTTTAACAATTAACTTTTTTTTCTACTTATGAAAAATTTATAACAAAAATTAATTATAATTACTAAAATTTTTAATGGTCAGATTTATAAATCATTGAAAGTAAAAAATAACTATAAAAAATTTCTTAATATCTATAATTTTGAAATTTTATATCTTCATTATTCATGCGTGTACTTTTATTGTAATTTTTTTGTATACTTTTGCCGTTTGGCTATACTGCCTTGGCATTGAAATTAAATAATAAATAAATAAATAAAATAAATTTTAACACAAATTCTTTAAATTTGAATTAATAAAAAAAATTTTTTAGGCTGCATTTGAAAACGCTCTATCTCTAGATACATAATTAAGAAATAACCTTGTATCTTGTGAATTATTGACATTTTTTAAGATATAAGCTCACCCCTATATTACACTCATCGAGACCTTCCATTTGAGTACTCACATCAAATTTTCATATATTTTATATATCTTATCTACATATATATAAGAGGTTTCCACGTATATAGTATTATAGTCAATCATCACGACATCTCTGGAACCATAAGACCTAGAGACTTGAAATTTGTTAGTAATATTCTTCTCACCGAGTAGAGGTCAGCTAAGAACGGATTTAACGAAATTCCACCCACAAGGGGGGTTGCGGGGGCGTTAACAATGAAAATTTCCAGTTTTTAAACTATAGCTCCTATCGACTCCAAATTTGGTAGAAATCTTTTGTAAGAGATGTAGAAATAATCTTTAAACGAACTTTACGATATTTCACCCCACAGAGGGTTGCGGGGGTGGGTATTAACAATGAAAATTTTTAATTTTCAAGCTATAACTCCTACGGACTCCAAATTTGGTAGGAATTTTCTATAAGTACACGGTGAGAAATTTCCATTATTTTTTATTCTGCATGGATTTTAGATATTACAATGGTGCATATTACTAGTGAACCTTGTTGACTCAGAATAAAATTTTACAATGGCCCATAGTAATTTCCGAAACAAATGAAATCAGACATAGTAAATGGTAGAAATTGAAATGTACCATAGTAAAATGAAATATGCAATAATTTAAATTTCCGAATGTACTATAGCAAAAAAAATAAGAAAACGTTTGTAAAAAATAAAAAATTTTAGAGTAAAAAATGTTTTTAGCAATCAAAAAAAATATCAAACCAAACAAGATTTTTTTTGTTTGCAATAATTTTTAAAAATATTTTTTTAAAATATAGTTTTTTTTATTTTTTTTTCATTTTTAACAATGAACGTAGGATTTATTTTGGCAGTTAATTTTATTATGAATAATTATAAACACAATATATAACTTTTAAATTATTTTTTATTATTATTAGAAGTGTCGGTTGCAGGTTAACCATCAAATGTTTGTTTTCATTTTAATTTTTCACGGTAAATTATTAAATATTTTATTATTTATGAATCTTACAAATTTTCATTAACTATTCATGTGTTGATGGATTTATAAACTAATATTTATTTAAAACTTAATGTTTATTGCAATTTTCATAACACCGTTAACCACTACTGATAGCGTCTGTAGACTTATGTTGACAAAACAAAGCAGCACGAAAAAATGAAAGAGCGCGCGTCGCGACTGACGCGCATACGTTTACTATGGGACATTTGAAAATTTCATAGTCACAATTTTAAATTTAAACCGAGTACACGTGACTAAATGTGAAACTTTTTTATAAATTTTTATTGTCGACTGAGCAACAGAAATTTTACTATGAAACTATAATGAAAAGTTTTAAGCACACTAACAGTTTTTGTTCTGTCAGTTTACGAAAATTTTTTATGTATGTTTATGTAACAGTTGCATGGTCAAATTTACTATGGTCCCTAGTAAATATTGATTGGTACAATATGATATTCTTAAATTTTTATGGTAATATTTTGAATTGAGTCATTAAGGTTCAGTCTTATTATGTATGCATAGTAAATTTCTACAGAAATTTCTCACCGTGTAATGTAAAAATAATTTGTTAACGAATTTAACGATATCCCACCCTACAGGGGAGTCGCGGGGGTGTGTATTAACAATGGAATTTTTTAATTTTCAAGCTATAGCTTCGGCAGATTCCAAATTTTGTAGGAAATTTCTGTACGTGATGTAAAAATAATTTATGAATGAATTTTACGATATCCTACCCCAAAGAGGATTGCGGGGGCGTTAAAAATAAAAAATTCCCGTTTTCAAACTATAGCTCCAATAGACTCCAAATTGGGTAGGAATTTTCTGTAAGAGATGTAGAAATAATATAGGAAAGAATTTTACGATAGCTTACCTCACAGGGGTTTGCGGGGTTGGGTGTTAACAATTAAAATCTTTAATTGCCAAGCTATAGCTCCTATAGACTTTAAATTTAGTAGGAGTCTTCTATATGTGATATAGAAATGATCTAAGAACGGGGCTTACAACGAATCACCTCCAATAAGAATCGCGGAGGTGGGTGTTAACAATAAAAAATGTTATTTTCCAAAATATAGCTTCTAAAAACTCTAAATTTGGTAGGAATCTTTTATTTCTCCTGTAGAGATAATTTCAAAATGGATTTCAACAGAGTTTACTTCTGATAGGAATTGAATCGTTTATTTGAGAAACCCCATAAGTCATATGGAAATCCCATATGACTTATGGGGTTTCTCAAATAAACGATTCAATTGTGGGGGTGCGTGTTAAAATCTAAAATTTTAATTTCCAAACTGTAACTTCTACAGACTCTAAATTTGGTGGGAATCTTCGTGTATGATGTCAAATTCAGCTAAGAATGAATTTTATCAAGTTCTAATCCCGAAAAAGATTATGGGGGCGTTAACAATGAAAAATTCCCGTTTGTAAAATATAGCTCTTATAGACTCCAAATTTGGTAAGAGTTCTATATGTGATGTAGAAGTAATCTAAGAGCGGATTTTACGACGAACCACCCCCAATAAGGATTGCAGGGGTGGGTGTTTACAAACAAAAATCTTAATTTTCAAAATATAGCTTCTAAAAGCTGTGGATTAGATAGGAATCTTTTATTTGTCATGTAGAGATCATCTCAAAACAGATTTCAATCAATTCTACACGGAGAAAATAAAACAGCAATGATTACTGTTTCGTACAAATATTAGAAAAATGTTCATAGTCAGTAGTGAGTGCTGTACGAAACACAACTACTTAGTGCCAGAACACGACTCAGTAATGTGCAGACAATAGTCAGTAGTTTTTATAAAGCGCTCTCTACTGTCCCAAACATTTTAACGTTACTTTCTTCCTAAACAGTACTCAGTACTGCACAAAACAGTAATCGGTGTTGTTTTTTTTTTCTCCGTGTACGTCCGATAGGGATTTTCTTGAATTCTAACCTTAAAAGAGATTGTGGTGGTGTTAACAATGAAAATCTCTCATTTCCAAACAAAAGTTTCTATAGACTCGAAGTTTTATTGAAACTTTTAGTTTATAATGTAAAAATTATCTCGTATAGGATCTTACTAAATTCCTCCCCCACATAGGAGTGCGGGAGTGATAATTTTCTTACAAGAATCGTCTCTTTGGCAGCGGTGAAAAAGTCATTGTAAGGTCTCCAAAATTTAACTTTACATGTAGCTATTCAGTCAACGGACTAAGAATTTTACATATATTTTATATTCGCTGATCACATAACCGATGAATTTTTCTTATTACGGGATCGCGGGAATGTAACTGGTTAAAATAAATGTATTTTTTAAACACTTGAGCTGTGGAAAAGAAATTTGGCTAATTATTTTAAGAGAATTCGTAAAAAACATGTACAAATAATTTTCTATGAAAAATTGATAATACGGAGAAAATTTTAATTGATGACAAAATTCGTCGCACTTGAAGCTAGGCAGATTTCAACTTCACTTATGAAACCTACAATTACTTTATCCGAAACTTTCAATGCTCATTTTAAATTTTTTTCTTCGTGTCAATTATTATTCATTTTTGGAAGAAAGCCACGGGAATGTTATAGTGATTGCACATTGAAAGTTACAATGAATATTAGTTAGAATAATCACATAGATAGAATGTACAGGCCAATCGAATGGAATTTAGAATTTGTACAAGTCAAAACAATACTTCAATTAAATTTCAAATCTAGATCTAAAAATACAATTCTATAAAGTGCCCAGCGGAGCGGGCGGGTAACGGCTAGTTATATATATTTCACAAATATCAAATATATAAAATATGTAAAAAATGCCATGTGGGTATTCAAATGAAAGCTCTTGATGAGTGTAACATCGGGATGAGTTAATATCTTCAAAATATATATATGTATATATATATATATATATATATATATATATATATATATATATATATATATATATATATATATATGTATATATGAAAAATATATCAAAATGCATTTTATCATTTATTTTTGAGTGTTAATGTTGAAAAATAATAATTAAAAAGTATATTTAAATCATTTTTCTTAAGAATAATCACAAAAAAAATTTACTAAAATTTTTAAAGAAAATTTTTAATTTATTAAAAAGAATTTTGATTTTTTTTAATCATAATAAAATCAAAATTTTAACACTTTTTCAGATATAAATTGACTTTTTCAAAGATACAAGCTCACCCCGAAAATAAACTAATCGAGAACTTTCATTTGAGTACCCACATCAATTTTTCACATATTTACATATGGGTGATTCTCTGTAAGGATGTTTTTTGCTGTCCCAGGCATTTTTCTATGAGAAAAATTGTTATTTTGTTACTAAAAAAAATTTATTACGAAAGTAAAAAAACATTTCTATTTGGAGCATTGAAAACTAAAATCGAATAAATTTTGGTTTTTTTGCTATAAATTCGTAAACCACCGAAATGTCAGTCCCCTGTGCTGTCCCAGTCCCAAAATTAAAACTTTGAGATTAAATTTTAAGTTATTCATCAATAATATATAATTTGGTCCATAATGTTTATAAACTTAATTAGTTAACTAACAATCTTCTTCAATAAAAAGTACCGAAAGTTAATTTTTTTCATTAAATTCATTAAACCAAAGTTTGTCCCAGGCATTTTAAGATCAGTCCCCTGCCAGAAAGTTCAAAGCCAAAAAAAAAAAAATCTAGCGTGTTATTTTACCTTTTGTAAGGTTTATAAGGATCTAACTAGCCGTAAGTTAATAACCATAGGGCTGTTAGCGCTTTATCGCCATTTTATTTAGTGTCAAAGCACCGTTTGTTCTGGAAATATGTGTCTGGGCCACTTCAAAACTCAGTCCCCTGGTAGCTATTTTTGTTTATAATTTATTTATAAAATTGGATCCTTAAGTCTTAATATTATTCTAATTAATGTAAACATTCATTGAGAACTTAAAAAGTTGAATGCATTGAAATACAGTCAACGCTCTCTGTATTTGACTCGCCCGTACAGGACCATTCTCTGTACTTGACTCGTCCTTGTCCATAAGATCTGTGTAAAATCGTCAAATACAGAGGAAGAATGTGGTCAAATACAGAGAGGTCCAATACAGAGAGTGTCAACTGTAGTTTGCTTGATTTTTCTCAATTTGATAAAAAAAATCAGTCCCCTATCATGTTATATGGCAAAACATACACAAATATCGAAAAAGCAAAAATTAATTCGGCTGTTTATTGATTATAATTAAGCTGATAGTTTTGTAGCCCTTGTTAATTTTTTTTCTAATAAAATCAAAAATAATTTGGTCAGACAATTTTGTACAGATTTGAGACGTCCTTACAGAGAATCACCCATATATTATATATATTTTATAAATGTATATATGAAAAATATATCAAAAATGCATGTGGGTACTCAAATGAAAGCTCTTGATGAGTGTAACATCGGGATGAGCTTATATCTTTAAAATATATATTATATATACGTATATATATGAAAAATATATCAAAAATGCATGTGGATACTCAAATGACAGCTCTTGACGAGTGTAACATCGGGATGAGCTTATATCTTTAAAAACGTCAATATTCAAGAAAGTACAGTGCAATTTAACAAAAATCATTATTTAATAAACCAAAAATTTATTTATTTATAGTTCACAAGACACGGCAGTCACATAGTGACTGCAAGGTTGCTAGTTTACAATTTAAAAAAATTCCTTCTGTGTAAATAAACATAAATAAAAAAGAAACTCACCACAAAAAACTCTTGGCAATTCAAAGGGAAGTTCAAAATAAAAGTACGGATTAAACAAAATGTCATTTTTCCTAGTTTTGCTCAACAGCGCCGTGAATTTAACATCCATTTCTGTTTTCATAATTAATCAACAATCAAAAAAAAAAATTGAATAACCAATCACGATAATTAAAAATCAATAAAACAATTAAGGTAACTTAATTAGTTAAACACCTCCTGGTATATCTTATCAGTAATTACAATAACATAAATCACATAAAATATAATGAGTATTTAAAAACACAAGTTACCGCGAAGAGTTACCTTTTAAAACTGAAGCATCAACAAGTCTTGACAGCGACTAAGTATTTTATTATCTTCTCTCTTCTCTCTTACTCTCAGGCTGATAGATGGTAGGACTAAAATAAAGAGAAAAAATAATTTAATGACGTTTTGTTAATAAGAAAAAGCAGTGACAAAACATTCAATCCAAATGTAACCGGACCATGTCAGATTAAGTCAGTAACGTGATATGTGTACGCTTAAATTCACAAGCACATATACATTCAAAACTTGCATACATACCTCAATAAATATGTACAAATTTACCAATACTAGTTTTAAACGCATTCAGACAGACATACGCCCAATAATTGTCAGCGGTTAAATAATCGTCAATTAACCTCGTTTATTAGCGAAGACCTTAGTCTTGATCACTCGCATCACAATGTGACTCACCGTTTCTGGTATATACCAACAATTGCAGTTTCAAAGTGTACTTGGAAAATATCAAGTAGATGTTCTATAAATTCTTTGTAATTTGATGGTTGATTCTTGACGTTTACGCAAAACTAGAAGCCGATGACATTTGAATGAATTTTAGTAAATAAATAGACTAATATAGAATGTAGAAACTAAAAAAAATAAAAAAAAAAAACGGAGTTAAAGACACTCGGTAGTCTGTGCACACTCAGTCGCGTTGTCACTTGTTGTTTCCTTCGCCATTTTGAAGTTAAGTGACATCTGACGGCGTGGAAAGTTTTGGCGGGAATTTTGAATTTTTAAGTTTTCTTTTTTTATTTTGAAATTTTTTGAGTGGATTTTGGATAGTGGAAAAATTTTTTGGGTAAGTATTTTTTTTTTTTATAATAATGACTTTAAAGTTAGCAGTCACTTGATAATTTTTTAATTTTATATTTAATAGGTAAATTTGCACCGAAAAATTATTTCTGAAAAATTGCATTTTTTATTTATTTAATTTTCTAAATGTCAATTTTTTTTCTCATATTCTTTGACATAATTTAATTGTTAAAACAATTCTTAAAATTATAAAATACCTGCTAAATTAATTTTCATTTTATAATAATAAAGTTAGCCGAAATTTTTTATTTTTTTATTTTGCTTTATTAATTAAAACAGAAGTAACAAAAAATTTATGACACTAAAGTTAGCAGTCACTTAACAATTTTTTAATTTTATTTATCAAAAAAATTTGTTTCAAAAAATTATTTTTAAAAAATTGCATTTTTTATTTTTTAAAATTTCTACATGTCAATTTTTTTTTGCCATAATTTATTTGCTATAAAATTTTAAAAATTATTAAATATATGCTAAATTAATTTTCAGAAAAAATTTTCTTAAATTACTCTTACAGTTTTTCAAATTTTCTACATGTCAAATTTTTTTTTTATTTTTTGTAATAATTTTTTCAATAAAAAAAATTATAAAAATTTTTAAATGTCTGCTAACTTAATTTTAATTTTTTTTTTTTTTTAAGTAATTGAGAATTTTTACAATTTTTAGAGTTTTTACAATCCCATAATAATCCCATAATAAAATTGAGATGAAATGTATGTGAAACCAATCTATTCGTGATGTGATTGGTCGAAAATATTTATTCTCATTCTGATTGGTTGAAAGTGAATATAATATACATAAACTACACATAAATATATCATGACCATAAATATGAGGCGCGCGCTTGCGCGCGCAAATTTGAATTCTAGTCCTAATATAAAATTCCTAATATCCTAATATAAAATTGAGATGAAATGTATGTGGCATCAAACTATTCGTAACGTGATTGGTCGAATATATCATAAGCATGAAAATATATGCAAATGCTACAGTCAGGCGCGCGCTTGCGCGCACAAATTCAAATTCTAGTCCCATAACACGGAGCTTAGATAGCCCTATCTAAGCTCCGTGTCCCATAATAAAATTGAGATGAAATGTATGTGAAACCAATTTATTCGTGATGTGATTGGTTGAAAATATTCATTCTCATTCTGATTGGTTGAAAGTGAATATAATATACATAAACGACACACAAATATATTATGACAATAAATATGAAGCGCGCGCTTGCGCGCGTAAATTAAATTCTAGTTTTTTATGAAAACTGACCTTATTTCAAGACTATTTTGAGGTTATGCCGACTTTTGTGATAAACAGATAAACAGTGGAGTTTATTATGTAAATATATGAATGGTAGCTGTTTATGTTTATTTATTTATTATTTACATTCATGGAATTTTGAGATTTAATGATGGCTGATTTATATGGATGTAATGGAATTGTTGACAAAATTATTTATGCTTTTCCTATTCTTAATGGACAGGTAAGAAAATTAATTTTTTTAATAATTTGTTATGATAAGTAGTTTTTAAGTTGACAGATTTTTTTATTTTTAGAATTTTTTTTGATTAATAAAATATTGGATGGAAATTAATTTAGCAAGTATTATAATAATCTTTTATTGCTTCCAAGGAATACAAGTTCCCATAGCAAGGGAGAATCACAATTTACATAAAAACATGCATATACATAGTTAACAGAGTAAATAGTTAAATATATTATTAGCAGAGTAAATAAGTGTAAAATTATTCAAATATAATAAATGCTCTTATTGCACAAGCGCTTCTCGCGTAATGATATATTGACTTTATACAGTTGCAAGAAGGGTTGAGGATGTCCTGGATTGAAGGGGTTGGTTCGAAGTTAGCTGCTAAGAATTGGCTACGAGGTTCCTTAAGGACTGGGCATCTTAGCAAGAAGTGTTCTATCGTGTCTTTAGCGTCACAGTTACAAATAGGACAATTCGAGTTACAGTCGAAGTCGTACTTGCAGTTGTTTATTTTGATAGAGCAATGGAAGCTGCTGGCCAGTCTGAGTTGCGTGAAGAGTCTGATCGCATAGAATTGTGTTCTGTGGTGTAAGTAGCTGTCTTCTGCCTTAGTTGGAGTATAAGGAACTTGTAGGTAGTGTGATTTGCGTGCGACTCTCAAGTCCTGCTGGAGTAGGGATTTTTTGTAGAGATTTAAAAAGACATTTTCTTTAGAGCACCACCCGTGGAGGTTCAAGTTGGAGAGGCCGAGCGCTAGCAGTGGAGAAACTTCTGTAATTATTGAGAGAAACTTTTTAAACCAGTTGGTTTTGGGCGAGCAGGAATCATTTTTGGCCAGGTGCGCCAGTCTATACAGGCAGATCTTTGGTTGGCGAGAGTTGTCAAACGTCAGCACTTTGATTATGTACTTCCACGTGGCTTTAATCACATAATAAGCTAAAGGTGGTCTGTTGAATTCTACTCTGAGCAATGCACTGGCAGTAGTTCTATGTAGGCCAAATACTTGTTTGATAAAGTCAGTCTGAATTTTCTCTATGAGGTCCAGGTAAGAAAGAGCCCAGATAGGTGACGAGTATAGGAGCGTTGCCGCAACAATGCTATCAAATAGTTTAAAAATACTGGGGATTGAGTCAATTTTTGAGGCGTAAATAATTGAGACGGTCATATTTAGTGCTGCCTGTGCTTTTTTAATAGCAGACATAGCTGCCGGTCTACTAAAGCCATTGGGGGAAAAAGTTAGACCTAGGTATTCGTAGCTGTCGACGATGTCCAGTTCTTGGTCAGCGAGATGGAATTTTGTATTGTCGGGAATATTTAGCAAGTATTAAATAATTTTTTTCACAAATAAATTATAGCAAAGAAAATAAGAAAAAAAATTGACAAGTAGAAATTTAAAAAAATTAAAAATGCAAATTTTAAAAAATAATTTATTGGAGCAAATTTGCTTGTTACTAAAAATAATTAAAATAAATATTGGAACGATTTCAAAATAAAATTCTATGGGTAAAAATTAAAAAAAATTTTTGATGCAACATTTTAATTATAATTTATTTGGTAATTGTTTAGTTTCACGGTCTACAATAATTGAACTTATAAAAATAATATTTTTTATTTTTTTTTACAGTTTATCAAAAATATGATAATTAAAACAAAAAAACTGTTTTTTTTAATTGTTCAATACTATAATATAATTTGGAGTTTAATTTATTATTGTAGCTAAAGGATACGAGATACGGAAAAATTGACTAAGACCTTTTTGATATAAATTAAATTTCCTATAAAATAGGAAATAATTCTCTTATCATTTTATGATATTTTTAATAATCAACCCAAAATTTTAATTTTAAATTTTCTAAGCCAAAGTATTATCAAAAAAATTTAGAATCTAATTATTAATTCAAATTCTAGCTAAATGAAAAGAGATACGGAAAAATTAATATGGACTTTTTTAATCTATGTTATTAAGAGAATAAGAAAAATTTTGTGCCCAGGATAGTCATATGATAAAATCGGTTTTTTTAGTGAAAATTGGTGTCATTGTTAAGGTCTTAACTTGAATTTGTGTCTTTTCAAGGTTTTATATAATTCTCACCGATAGTCAATTTATTATGATAAGTATTTAGGCTGCATTTGAAAATACTCTATCTCTAGATACATAATTAAGAAATGACCTTGTATCTTGTGAACTATTAATATTTTTAAAGATATAAGCTCACCCCGTAATTACACTCATCGAGACCTTTCATTTGAGTACCCACATCAATTTTTCATATATTTATATATATTATATATATTTCACAAATACCATAAATATAAAATGTATAAAAAATTCATGTGGGTACTCAAATGAAAGCTCTTGATGAGTGTAACATAGGGATGAGCTTATATCTTTAAAAAGGTCAATATTTAAGAAAGTGCTGTGCAATTATACAAAAGTCATTATTTTATAAAGCAAAATTTTATTTACTTATAGTTCACAAGTCACGGCTGTCACATAGTGGCTACAAGGTTGCTAGTAGAGAATTAAATTCCTTACAAAAAAGATCTCTTATAATTTCTTCATATTGTTGATATTCAACCCAAAATTATTATCCTAAATTTTCTAAATAAATAATTTAATCAATCATTCTCAAACTCGGATTTAAAATTAAAACTCTGGCTAAATGAAGAGATATGAAAAAATTGATTATTTTTTCGTACCTTCAATACTTAGCCCACAATTTCGACTTAAAAATTTTTGAGAATATATTCATGAAAATTTTTAAGATTAATTGAAACAATTTTTAAGTTTATGAAAATAAAATGATTTATTATCAAATGACTAATAATTAAAAAATTTTCTAGATCCACTCAGACTGCACAGACGAAGAATTCCTAACAATATCAAAGGAGCTAGAGTCCCAGAATATATTTTACCAAGTAAAAGAACTAGTCTTAGAAGAAATAAAACGCCACATCCGTGAAAAGATAGCTCCTAAATTTTGGCACGAGTTCCAGTCACTGGACAGCGACGATTACATCCAGCAGTACGGGTTCGAGCGGTTCAAAACCGCAGTCGACAATCTGTACACCGACTCAATAGAATTCTTGCCATTGCTAAAGCGACTAGAAGAACTCACAACCTCTAATCACTTGTTGTACGGAGAACCTAATCATCTAGCTCAATTCAAATTGCTGTTACGAGCCACTCTGTCTAACCAACTGCCGCTGGCTCATGAAACTATCATCGAGTTGTTTTATAAGGTTGCTTTTAATGTCTTTTGCAACACTGACGCTGGTGAGTAATTTTTATTTAATGTATTAATTTATTTACTCACTTATTTATTTATTTCTCTGGATTATTTCAGATTCAAACGATGACGCGGCTGAGTGTCGCGGTTGCAGTAAAGACTTGGATAATTGCGAGTGCCAGTCCATCGTATTTATGTTCCACGAGACTAATAGAAAATTGATGGAATTGGAGTTACTTGAGAGATTAGTCGGCAATGTACTTACATCTTTAATTCACATTAGGATTAAAGAGCATGTACATCAGATGTGTGATAAATTATTTGATGTTTCTCAGCTTAATGCGCTTGATAATGTAAGTAATTATAATTATTGAATTTATTATTTATTGTTGTCGACTATTATTAGTTTTATTTTGATTATTCTTAGTTGACCTCTCTAAATAATTTATCTATTTATTTATTTTAGAAATTTTTTCTTTTTAATAAAATAATACATTTAATATTTGACATCAATATTGAATAAAATTAAAAAATAGTAAATTTAATATTAATTTTAAACTGATAAAATAAAATTAAATTAATAATTGTAAAATTCTTTGAATTTTTAAATTATTGGCTAGAAAATTGAAAAATATAAGTGAAAATTAAAATTTTTTTCCTTTACAAAAATCAAGACATTTAAAAAGAATTTTTTTTAATTTTATTTTTGAAAGATTAAAAAAAAATTTTTTAATTTATAGTGAAATAAATTATGAATGAAAAAATGTGAACAAAATGAAAAAAAAAAAAAATTTTTATAATAATTTATTGAAAAAATATCTTAAAAATTGTAAAATGTCTTTTAATTTTATAGTAATTTAAAAAAAAATATATATTTTATTATTTTTTTTGAAAGAAATCAAATTTTTTTTTTTTTTTTGTAACAATAATTTATTTTTTGAAGCATATTTTACGGAATACATTTAATAATATTTTTTGTTATTTGTAGTATTAATATGTAATATTCTAATATTTAATGATATAAATATTACAGTGGCTAGAAACAGTAGTAATGAGCTGGTTGACAAGAATTTACTCAGGCGGTTCATCAAAGACAGAAACGCTAAGTGAAAATATACGTGAAGCAATATTAAAATTCAAGAGAAAATTATCTCACTATTTATATGAAACTTATACAAAGATCAGAATCGAACAATTATTTGATATAATAATTGGTAAGTAAAAAGTTGATAATAATAATTTATGTACTTGAGACATGAAAAAAATTATAATTTAAAAACAATGATCTTTGTTTTTATTTCTTATTTTTTATTTAAGCTCATGATGATCTTACACTAATCGAGACCTTTCATTCGAGTACCCACATCAAATTTTCATATATTTTATATAATATATATATATATATATATATTTCACAAATACCAAATATATAAAATATATAAAAAATTCATGTGAGTACTTAAATGAAAGGTCTCGATCAGTGTAATATCATTATGAGCTTATATCTAGTTATTTTGCCTTGTATCTTATTAAATATCAACATTTTTGAAGATGTAAGCTCATCATGATGTTACACTTATCGAGATCTTTCATTTAAGTACTCACATGGTTTTTTTTTATATATTTATATATGACACTTAAGTTAAATCCTAAATACAATTTATATACAGTAGATTCTCGGTAACTCGAACCTTGTTAAGTCGAAATCCTCAGTAACTCGAAAAAAATTTGTATTCCTTTCCGCTGAACTCTTAAATTCGCGATATCTCGAATTATTTAGACTCTGTAACTCGAACTTAGTATTGTTTCCCTTCCAGTATCGATAAAGGATATTTATACTCTATAACTCGAATTTTAAAAGTAAAATTCTATACGTCGAAGTTAGTAAAATATAAAGACGTTTTTCTCCAAACTGTCCAAGCTTATAGCAATCAAATCTGAATTCCTATAAGAATTTTCAATGCTTCTTATATTCTTGTTTGCAATGTATATTTTCTCTCCAAGTTATTTTCTTGCAAATCAAGTATTTTCTTAATTTTTTTGGTCTACTTACAAATTTTGAACATCTTGTTAAGTCGAAAACTCGTTAACATAGTGTTATACCATCATGAGCTAATATCTTGTTATTTTGCTTTATATCTGCTTAACTATCAACATTTTTGAAGATATAAGCCCATCATGAGCATACACTAATCTAGACCTTTCATCTGAGTACCCACATGACCCACATGACTTTTTTGATATATTTATATATGACATATATACCAAATACATTTATATATAAAATATATAAAAAAAAAACCATGTGGGTACTTAAATTAAAGGTCTTGATTAGTGTAACATTATGATGAGCTTATATCTTCGAAAATGTTGATATTTAATAAGATACAAGACGAAATAACAAGATATAAGCTGATCATGATGTTACACTTATCGAGACCTTTCATTTGAGTACCCACATGGTTTTTTCGTATATTTATATATGACACATATATCCCAAATACATCTATATATAAAATATATGAAAAATTGATGTGGGTACTCAAATGAAAGGTCTCGATCATTGTAACATCATGATGAGCTTATATCTTCAAAAATGTTGATAATTAAGCAGATACAGAGCAAAATAACGTTAGGAAGAAATTATTAAAATTACTATTATTAAAAATTATTAACAAACAATAAAAATTTTCAGAATACCCAGATTCACAGCCAGCAATTGACGACCTGCGTTTATGTCTAGAACGAACGGATCTCCAAAAAGCCTTGGTTGTAAACTTACAAACAGCTTTAAAAAACCGACTGCTCCACGCAGGTGTCAACACTCCAGACGTATTAACGGCATACATTGCAGCAATAAAAGCGCTCCGTCAACTGGACCCTACTGGAGTTTTATTAGAAACAGTATCAGAGCCAATAAAGTCTTATTTACGCAGTCGTAGCGACACTGTTCGGTGCGTAGTCAGCGGACTGCTCGACGATTTTCCAAGTGATCTCGCAGATGAGCTAGTAAAAGGAGAACCTCTCCAGCTGGACGATGGGTCTGCTGATGAAGAGAGTGAAGACTGGGAAAAATGGATGCCTGATCCTGTTGATGCTGATCCTGGTAATTTATTTTATAATTACCGTGATAAAACAATTAATTTAAATCAAGAGACAAATATTAAACCAAAAAAAATCATTTTTAAAAATCTTGAACCAAAAAATTTTTCTACTTAATGGACAAAAGAAAAGTGGAAAAATTAAATTCATAACTAGGATTTATTAATATTAAATACCAGCCAAGCCCTTCTAGTGAAATTGTAAAAATTATATTATTTTTGAGACTAGAAGCTATTACAGTTTCACTTAAAACCTTTAACAGTTTATATACTAAAAAAAAAATTAATTTGAAACAAGACAGAATTCTTGAACCAAGAAAATAATGTTGAAAACTTTTTATTTGCTTGAATCAAGACAAAATATTTTTCAAGTAAAGTTTAATTACACTAAGGAAAATTTCTTAGTACAAGAATTTTTCTACTTAAGACAAGAAGATGAAGTTCTTCAAAATTATTTACTTGATTCAAGTTAATTTTTTTTCTGTGTTATAGTAAAAGGTTTAAACGTTTAAATTTTGTTCTCATATTTAATATTTCATACTGAAAAAATGTTCAACATAGGATTTTAAGGACAAAATTTTAACTAAATTGTTTAAAATAAAACGCGATAATTCTAAAATTATCTTAGAAGTACTTCGAAAATCTTAAAATTCACGAAAAAGTTCTTAAAATTCACTATTATATTTGAAAATTTCCGATTATTTATGTGGTCCCAAAATCTAATTTATTTATTAAATAAATTAGATTAATTTAATTAATAAAGATTAACTAACTATTAATCTATTTAATAAATTATTCACAGCAAAATCAAACCAAAGACGGATGTCAGACATAATTTCTATGCTGGTGAACGTCTACGGAAGCCAGGACCTCTTTGTTAACGAGTACAGGACCCAATTAGCAGACCGACTGCTCTCTCAGCTGAATTATCACACAGAGCGCGAGGTCAGGCACCTCGAGCTGCTGAAACGCCGGTTTGGAGAGAATCAATTACACTTCTGTGAAGTTATGCTCAAAGATATTTATGACTCGAAGCGGATTGATGGATTGATCCAGTCGAATGTCAATTACACCGCGGAGAAATCTGCGTTTGACACTTCGGCGCTGATCTTGTCCGCGCAGTTTTGGCCACCGTTCAAAGAAGAGTGGAAACTTCAGCTACCCAAGTTCGTTCAAGACCAGCTGGATAAGTATGTCAAGGCTTATGAGACCCTTAAGGGCAACAGGACTCTTAGCTGGAAGCCACATTTAGGAAATGTTCATTTGGAAATTGAATTGAAGGATCGGAAACTTGATCTCAATGTCGCTCCTATTCATGCGACTATTATTGTATTGTTTCAAGATAAAAGTAAGTTTTTGATTAATCTTAAGTAGCTGAACTAACTTAAGGGGTTGTGTATGCGTGTGTGTGTGTGTGTGTGTGTGTGTACGTGTGCGTTTCTTTAACGCTAATGCCTTCGGTAAGACAGCAGTCGAAAAAAATCAAGAAAATTTTGAAAAAAATCGAGGAAATTCAAAAAAAAATTGCAATTTTTTTTTTTCGAATTTCTTAAAAAGTTAATCTCTTTGACCGAAAAAATAAAGATTTTTTAGAACAAAAAATTTTTTTCACTGAAAAAATGAATAAAAATCGAACAATTGCTCATCATGGTGATTTTTGCGAAAACAAAGAATTTGAAGCTACGGGGCAATATGCAAAAAAATCGCAGCGCGTTGAATTTTTCAGAGATTTTAGGGGACACTTCAAGGTTGAAAAATTACTGACGATATCCTCCGTTCATCCATTTTATCCAAAGTTATCCAAATATCCTTAATCATGCGAATTTTTATTTTTTTTTTCAGTCAAAGTTTTTTGCTTTGATTGACGATAACTCTGCGATAAATTATCGTACAGGCTTTTTGATTACGTCAAATTAAAAGGCATTAAATTTTCTAAAAGAGCTTTTGAAGTAAAGAATATTTTTTGAAGCTCGTAGACCTTTTTTAGATGATAAAAAATTTGGAAAATTTTTTTTTTGGTAGTTTTCTTAAGATTACTCCAGATCCAAACATGATAAAAAAATTAGGAAAATGGTTGACCCTGAAGGCTATCCCTGCAACTTCCCGCTAATTTCATACTTAGGCGCTTAAAATTGCACCAATGACGTTTTTGAGCTCTTCGAGCTTAAAAATACAATTTATGGGTTATTTTGAGCTCTCCGAGCTCAAAGAGATTGCTTTCCTATGCTTTTGAGCTCTTCGAGCTCAAAAGTCTGATAGAGATTTGATAAGACACTATTTTTTAAATTTTTAAACCGCAATAACTTTTGAATGAATAAACCGATTTTTACGCGGTTAGAAGTATTCGACGCAGTTTTTCAAGCCTCATAAAGAAACTCAAATTTTAAATTGATCGCGCTAGGAATTTCGGAGTTATTCCGAAAAAACACTTTTTTTCGGTTTTCTTTCGTTCACGATATCTCTCGAACGAATCAACCGATTTTGACCGGACTGGTGGCGATCGACGTGATTTTTCGAGGTTAAGAGCTGATTAGTTTTTGGAATTGAACCATCAAGCCGTTTAAAAGTTATTCCAAAAAAACCACATTTGAAAAAATTTTTTTTTTCAGTTTTTTGAAGATTTCTCAAAATCTATTGATCTGAATCGATCCAAATAGTTTTCAAAATCTAAGTTTGGTCAAGCCCTTTCGAATGGCACCAACCGCGATGAAATCGATCAAGCCGTTCAAAAGTTATAAGCAGTTCACATACTTTCACACAAACACACACACACACACACACACACACACACACACACACACACACACACACACACACACACATACAGACACCGTGACAACCTCGCGGGGATAGTCAGGGAAGCTTCCTGTGATCTTCAAATGTCGAGATCTGATGAAAACTCGATTTTTGCAAAACGGGGTGAAAACAATAACTTCCCGATTTTTGAAAATCTTCGATTTTCTTAGCGGGAAGTTAAAAATTTTCATGATCATATCTGGAAACTAGACACTTAGAGCTACAATTTGCATTTTTTTTGCTGTATGATCATTTTCTTCGGAGTAACAGCTCGTTGAAAATCACCTTAAAATTTGGAATTTTTTTTGTTGGTCTTGTGTGTTGGTTTACTGTCGAATAAGTACACACAACATACATAATAAAAGGGCACAACACAGTAACAAGCTTATATGTTGGTCTACTGTCTAATAAACACACATAAAATTCATGATAAAAGGTCACAACACGATGGGTGGGATCAGTTGTCAGTGGGGTCATTTGACGTGGGATCAGTAATCGCGGTATCAGATGTCGTGGTATTTAATTCCGGGGATTAATTATCATGGAACCATTTTTTTTATATCCCTTAATTTTTGTGACTAGTGTATTGTCAGTGAATTGTTGTTGGAAATTTAATTCTTTATAAAGAAATATCTCATCAACTATCCGCTTGCTCTTATCATTGAGTCAGAATTTCAATTTGAAATGTAATTTTCAGAGAATTTGATTAGACTAAGGTAAAAGACCCAATACCGGAACGACGAAGGGTACATGACTGGTTTTTATTACTTAGAAAATATTCAAATGGTTCATTAGTAATAATAATTCATCCAATCATGTAGATTAAACATGTAGTTACACGAAAATAATTAAATTTATCAATTTTGTCGAATTTAATATTAAAAAAAACATGTTTTTTGAAAAAGTCTAAAAGACCCAGTATCGGAACACCTTAAATGCCTAGTCCCAATACCGGAATATGGTTGACCCAATACCGGAACGATAAATAAAACTAATTTTTTTAATCTAAAGAGTCCGCTTTTCGTAAGCTGAAGTAATTAAATAATTAATTAACAAATCATAATACTTTAAGTGAATTTTTCTGAATTTATAAAACTAATTTATAAAATGTTATCTTCGACTTAACTTTCGGCATCCTACTACTACCTATAAAAAATTAAGCAGTTAATTCAGAACTCAAATGACATGTATGCATAGTGAAACTAACAATAATTATTTAATATTAAAAATAATAAAATTACTTTCTGTATTAAATGTTATTTCACAAAAACTTTTGTTGTTGTGCTTGATGTAAATAATCAACACAGTATATCGTAAATGTTAATAAATAATATCAATATGGCTGACTGTTCTGATACTGGGTATTAGCTCATTTCGGGTGTACCGATAGACGAATAGTAAATTTTAAATAACAATAGGATTTTTTTTGTATTATCAATTAATTGCTTCGAATTCTTAGTATTTGTATTAATACATAAAAAAAAAATTTTAGTGAAAAGTATTTCCATTAGGTTTCTATGAGCTTAAGATCATCGAGTGATTTCTTAGCAAAACCATTAAGAGACCTTGATAAGTCAGAAATCTAAGACTATTGACATCATTAACATTTTTTTTCAATATTTCCAATATAATTTAAAGTTTCATTCATATTTAATTATGTCAAAAAAAGATTGAGGTTTCTTATAAAGAAAATTTTGTTTAATTTGATTGAGTACGAGATAAAATATAAAATAATAATTGTCAAATCGTTCCGGTATTGGGTCTTTTACTTTACGTGTAAAGAGAAGATTAAAATCAAAATTCTTGGTTAAATATTGGAAATACAAAAAAATCATAAGGAACTTTTTTGTAGGAAATTTTCTGTTGCATAAAAAAGGTCCTTATGAATTTCCCGCTATCTCTTATTATTGAGTCAGGATTTCAATTTTCCAAGTATTTGATTAGATAACGTGTTTAGAAAATTTAAAATCAAAATTTTTGATTTAATATTGAAAATATGTAGAAAAAAATTATAAAGAAACTTTTTTAGGGGGGGGGGGGGGAATGATGCGTCTGTGATAACAAAAAGTGATAATAAAAATAAAAATAATAAGAAATATATAAAAAAGTATAGCTAGAGGAATAATATAAAAATATTAGGGTATTAAGAAATTAACAAAAATGCTGGTCAGGCAGAAAAATCATTTTAAAAAATATGATTTGTTAACAAAGACTAATACCAAAGATGGAAATAGTAATAATAATAATAATATAAAGTGGTCTTAAAGTTGTAGCTTATAAGGAAAAATATGTTTAAGAATCAAAATATAAAATAATTTATATTCTAAAAATTATTTAATTTAACATTATTGTTAAAAACTTTGTAAAACACATAATTGTGATACAAATAAAACCCTTATCTATCTATCTACAAAGAAACTTTTTTATAGAAAATTTAATTTCCTTAAAAAAAGTCATTATCAATTTCTCTCTATCTCTAGCCGGAATCTCTTATCATTTATCCGGAATTTTAACTAATATAAAATTATTGCTTTCTCAAATCTATTAACAATTAATAAACTTTTCAGACGAATGGACCATCGACGAATTATCAGAAGCGATGCACATACCAGCGACAGTAATCCGCCGGAAAATAACCTTCTGGGTGTCCCAAGGCCTTTTGAAGCAAACATCAACAGACGTATTTCACCTCCAAGAAGAAAGCTCAAACAAAAACCGAGTGATCTCTGAAGTGATCGAGGAAGAAGAGGTCGAGAGCGCGATGGCTTCAGCTAGCGACCAACGGGAAGAAGAGCTCCAAGTCTTCTGGTCTTATATTGTCGGAATGCTCACTAATTTAGACTCTATGCCACTGGAGAGGATCCACCAGATGCTAAAGATGTTCGCGTCCCAAGGACCGGGTGCTGTCGAGTGTGGATTGCCAGAGTTGAGGCAGTTTCTAGATAAGAAAGTTCGCGAACATCAACTGCTTTACTCTGGAGGACTCTACAGGCTTCCTAAAATCTGAGTGTTGATTATTGATTTTTGGAAGAAAGCATAAACAGACTTTAAATTTATACTGTATATTTAATGTTCAGTTTACGAGGAACTGGCAGTTATAGTTACAGTATTTTGTAAAGAAACTTTAATATTAAAAATAAGAAAATTAATTAATTAATTAATTAACTGGGATTATTAATTAATTAGCAACAAATTTATTGACCAGGTCCGGAGAGAGACTTGTCCATGAATTTCTTCTTGGCGAAACACAGCCACCATTTGCTTGGCTTGCCATTGTCGCTGTATACTTTTTCGACAAGTCTTCCTGCAGTTTCTTGGCGAATTTGTTGTAAATATTGTCTCATTTTATCTGAAAATTTTTAAACAATTTATAAAAATATTAATAGAGTATTTAATACATAAAAATACAGTTAAAAAAATTAACTTAAAGCAAAAAAAAAAATTCTTTAATTTAAAAAAATTTTATTATTTTGAATCAAAAAAATTGTTCTTGGTTCAAGAATTTTTTTTCTTTAATCAAATAAATTTTTTTATCATTGTGAATGATTTTTTCTTCGAGTTAACTATAAAAATATATTAATTTATGTTTTAAAAATCCTAAAAAACAAACCAGCTGGGTAAAAAATTATTTTAGGGCTCGCTCAAAATTTTTAAAACTTTCAAAGTCAATATTAATATCAACAAACTAAATTTTTGTTTCTAAAGTAAAAGACCCAGTTGTTGACACTTGCAATTTTATTTTAGTTTAAAAAAAAAAAAAAAAAAAAAAAAACAAATTAATAAATTAAAATTATAAATTAAAAAAAAATTGGTTTTTTGAAAACATTTAATTTTTTTTAATTAGAATAAAATTGCAAGTGTCAAACAACTAGTGTCAATAACTGGGTCTTTTTACCTTATAAAGTTAACACATTAAACAATATAAATAAATCACCAAAAAAATAAATACAAGTCTGAAAAAAAAATAATTACTACTGTATTGTTAAATAATACTAAAGTTAGCCAACGTTTTTAATTTTTTTGTTTTCATTTATTAAACTAGAACTAAAAAATGTTTTTTAAAAATTACACTCAGAGTTTTTCAAGTTTTTTACAAATTAAAATTTTTCTTTATTTTTTTGTAATAATATTTCATTTAAAAAAAATTCTAAAAATTTTTAGATGTCGGCTAACTTAATTTTCATTATTATTAATTTAATAAAAATATTTATCCAGCAGCTGAAGAAAATTTTTACAATCTTTACCGACTTCTATAACTAAAAATTTCGACTTTTAGTTTTCAGAATTTATATTATTTTTATCCTTCAAAGACTGACGATAAAAATATTGAAAATTCAATTTTTAAAATTCTGAACTTTTAAAAATTTTGAGTAAGTCCTAAAAAATTTTTTTTTCTGATTTATGTTTTATTTAATTCAAGTTGACAATTATAAATTTCTGACTTCTTGTTAAATAAAATCTCCGAAAAAATCAACATTTTATTTTGTGACGCTTGGGCATAAATATATTTTAGTAATAAACTCGAGTAAAAATTTGGTAGGTTTTTTAGCGCCACCCTAATTATTATAAATAATTACCAGCTTCATCAGAAGTCTCTGGTTTAGCATAAACAGAATTCAATGGGAATCCAGGATCACCAGGAATGTCAAACTTAGATATCGCCAGCGAGTACATCTCCGTCAGCGCTTGATTATGTGTAGCACATTTTTGCAAGCGTTTCAAGCATTCCGTGATATACAAAGTTATATAAATAAGCAATCTGTCAGCTTCGTTCTGAAAGTTAAAAAACTCTTAAATTTTTTTCCAATTAATTTTAAAGAAGGAAAAAAATTTCAACAACTTTAATGACAAAAAAATTAATTTAGCAGATGTTTGATAATTTAAAAAATTTTTATAACAAATAAATTGACAAGAAAAAAATTATTTAAAAAATTGACAGAAATTAAAAAAAAATTAAAAATGCAATTTTTTAAAAATAATTTTTTGGAACAAATTTTTTTGTTAAATAAAATTAAAAAATTGTCTAGTGACGGCTAACTTTAATATCATAAAGTAATAAATATTAATTTAGCAGATAGTTGATAATTTTTAAAATTTTTGTTACAAATTGTATGAAAATTAAATTAGCCGACATCTGAAAATTTTTATAATTATTTTTATTGAAAAAATTGTTACTATAAAATTAAAAGAAAAAATTTCACATGTATAAAATTTGAAAAATTATACGTGCAATTTTTTTAAAGTATTTTTTTAATTGAAATTTAATTGTTAAAAAAAATAGAAAAATTTTTGAATGTCGGCTAACTTTAGTATCATAAATTATGATAAGAAAAAAATTATTTAAAAAATTGACATTTAGAAATGAAAAAAAATTAAAAATGCAATTTATTTTAAATAATTTTTTGGAACAAATTTTTTTGTTAAATAAAATAAAAAAATTGTCAAGTGACAGCTAACTTTAATGTCATAAAAAAGTACCTTGATTTCATACGTTCTAAAAAAGACATTAGCTTTGAAAAAATAAAGAGCTTCGTCGATGATATCAAGCTCGGTATCAGGAGGACAAACCGGAGCTGGTCCTCTGAAAGTCGTCTTCAATGGCAGCATGGCCATATTACCCAATAATTTGTCACTTTTAGTGAAACTTGAGTGATAAGCCTAAAAAAATATTTTTATATTTTAATTTAATAAATTTTTATTTGTTTATTAAAATAATTTGAAGTGAAAATCTTTGACTTACCGGCATTTTTACTTTTTACACTTCACCAAAGTAAGTTTTTATTTTTTTTTTATTGTTTAATTTAATTTATTTATTATTGCATCAATAATAGGTGTGGTATTGTTTCGTTTATAAAATTATCAACACGATAAATGACAAATGACTAATTTACATTTTTTTTTTGTCAGATTAGGTTAGGGATGACAGTGATAAAAGAAGAAATCTTTTAGCCGATAACTATAACTCGGATGATAATAAGCCGACATTTTAAAATTATCTTCACTTCTTCGCACTAGCCTCATGTTGTTTTTAACTTAGATAAAAAATTATTCACGTTTTTCCCCTGATAGCCATGCAGAATACAAGTTGGCTTTAGACTGGACTCCCAGTTGTGAAAAATCTACGACTCGAATCTAACGACAGTTTCATTAAACATCTTCCCTGATAGCCACAGTTTCAGACCAACCAAGTTGGTGTCAGATAGTTGCCACCAACTTAGCGACAACTTGCGGTCAACTTCCGAATTTGAAACTGTTGGCGCCAAGTTGGCTACAAGTTTCTGAGAAAAAAGAGACCAATCTACTGCCGCAATATGTCGCCAAATTTCTTGAGAAACTTATCGTCAACTTGGTGTGAAAAAGTTTCAGAGCAACTTTTGCCGACAACTTGGTGACAACTTGGTGAACAAGTTGACACCAACCGAGTTACTTTCCAAGAGTTGCCGCCAAGTTGGTGACAAGTTGCGGCAGTAGATTGACAGAAAGTTGCGGCCAACTTGGCTATCAGGGTTGTAGTGCAGGAGTTTGAGTGAACCTGCACTGACCCTGATAGCCACAGTTTCAGACCAACCAAGTTGGTGTCAGATAGTTGCCACCAACTTAGCGACAACTTGCGGTCAACTTCCGAATTTGTAACTGTTGGCGCCAAGTTGGCTACAAGTTTCTGAGAAAAAAGAGACCAATCTACTGCCGCAATATGTCGCCAAATTTCTTGAGAAACTTATCGTCAACTTGGTGTGAAAAAGTTTCAGAGCAACTTTTGCCGACAACTTGGTGACAACTTGGTGAACAAGTTGACACCAACCGAGTTACTTTCCAAGAGTTGCCGCCAAGTTGGTGACAAGTTGCGGCAGTAGATTGACAGAAAGTTGCGGCCAACTTGGCTATCAGGGGAACTTTGAGACAATGTCTGTTAATGCGGCAGAGTACAAAAATTTTACCATTTGCATTCTACGATCGGTAAATTACCGAAAATTGATGATAGTTTGTCGGTATAAGCCTTATAGCCATCAGAGAAATTCAATCTTATGGCCAATTGTTAATAAATTACAACTACAATTATAATTGTTATTACGATCATTATTATCATTGTTATTTTTACTGTTTTTATAATTATTAATAAATTATAAGAAATATATATTAATTCTGAGACCAATGTAATCAATTTTATATATTTGTACAAAATCAAATAAAAAAAATTAACAGTAAATTTATTTTTCATATTTATTTTGCGTATAAATATAACTTTGGTGCTATATTTGCCGTAGGTGAAAAACTTCTTCGAATAAATGTTTTTTAACGATAGGAAAAAACATCAGGTTAAAAAATTATCTTTTTCAAATTTATCCTTTTCAATTAAAATATAAAAATTTTTATTTAATTTCATTGAGTTACTTATTTATGAGTTATAAGTAATTAATACTTCATCAAATGACTAAGAAAATCGTAGGTTCTTAATTTTATGCATTATCTTTCTTAAAAAATCATATCGAAATAATTGCCTCAAAATTTGTTGTGTTGTAGATTGAACTTTCTGAGTTAAAAACTTGATTGCTAAATATGTCTTCATATTTGTTAGTATTTTAAATGAAAATTGAAGTTTAAAATTTATACAACTTCAGCTAAAAAATTTGTTAAAAAATGTTACAGTCTAACTTGACATTATTTTTTACGCAAATCTCATTACAACTTTTAGCTAACCTTCTGCAAATAAAAACTTGTCAACAGCTTTAGTTCAGATGTCGGCGTAGGTTTATTTGAATTTCCTAACCAACTTCACTACAGAGTCAATACAGGATTCTGCAGTGAGTGACTTTAAGTGAACTTTGAAACGACTTGGCTAAAATCCCGCCAGTGCAGGTTATTTTACTCAAAGCGTGGCTATCAGGGATCATTTCTCATTTCAACTTCTTACCGAGTTCCAACAAAAGATCATCATGGTGAGTAAATTTTATTGAAAATAATTAATCTTCATAAATAATCTCAATCTTATAATTTGAAATAATTCTTTTTATAAAATATTCATTGTCTAAATTTACAAATTTATGTAGTTTAATTATTGAAATTAATTTTAATTTGTAAAAATGTTAATATGATGAATTGTACATGCACCACTCTTACTAAATAATGGAGATTATGTAAAGCTGATTTATATTTAATAAAAAAATTTATTTTTATAGTTTTTAATATTTATTTTTATTAATTTATTCATTATTAAAAATAATTTTCAGATTGCATTCATTCTGATGAGCGTGGATTGCCATAAAATGAAATTTCAGGACCCAGGAACTTGAACTTTGAACTTTACAATGGTAAAATTTATATTACATTATATTTTTTATTTATTTATTTATCTGGTAAAGAATTCTATCGAGGTGTAAAGACACCTGTTTATAGAACCAGTACAAAAATACCAATTTTACAATATATATAATTTTTACAAAATTTTTGTCGATAATACAATGCAAAGAGATAATAAGTACAAAAGTAATAAATTTATATAGAAAGAAATACAAAATTATAGATAATTATCATAAAAAGAAATATAATTAGCAGACATTTAACAGTTTTTATGAATTAATTATAAAAAAAATAATATTTTGAAAATTTGTAATTATAATTTTTGTAAATTTTTTGTATGGAGTTTTTTTTTTTTTTTTATAATAATTTAATTGTAAAAAAATTTTTAAAATTTTTAGATGTCTTTCAGTATCATAAAATTTATTTAAAATATTTAGAAAATTAATTTTAATAATTATATAAAACTAAATGATGATATCTTTTATTTTTAAAGATTTTCTGTGGTTAATATAACTTCCTTGGATGTCTGAAAATTTTAAATATAATTTAATTATTTTACTATTTATAAAAACACAAATTTATGAAAGATTTTTTTTTTATTTCAGGCGTGAGCTGATTGATATTCTCAAATCCCAAGTTATGGACACTTGAGGCTGAAATAGGTTTAAAGAGGTAATTTTTAATAACTATCAATATCATTGGAATTTAATTTTTATAAATACTTGCAAATGATGATTCGTACATGCACCACTCTTACGAAATAATGGAGATTATGTCGAGCTGATTTTAATTTGATAATCTAATTTTATTCTTTTTATTTTTATTCAGTGTTTTATTATTTGATTTTTCTGCTACAGGGTACTGCGGAAAGATGCCGAAACTCTTCGAGGATTGGATCAAAAATTTACTCAAGGAAATGAGTAGAAATATGAAATTAATGTAACTGAAAAATTTTAAATAAAAGAAATTATCTAAAATAATTCTACTTGTTTTTTATATTTAAAAAAAAAATAATTAAACCAGTCATTAAAAATCCCAATTTTTTTTTTATTTTTTTTTTGTGAAAAATTATCACAATAAATTTAAAGGAAAATTCTACAAGTAAAAAATAAAAAAGCCATTTTCTTAAAATATTTTTATAGCTCTAATTTAATAAATAAAAACATATTGTCACTGATTATTGATTAAATTTAATATATTATTTATTTATAAATAAATTTTAATTAAAAGACCACTTGAACTATTTTTTAAAATTATAATTTTAATTAAATTTAATAAAAATTTGTGCCAAAAATTATTTTTATTAAAAATTTTAAACAAAAATTAAAAAATTGAAAATACACATTAAGAAAATAATTTCTATTCCAACAAAACAATTTTTTTATTTTTATTTGTAGAACAGAAACATGAGAGAGCCAGCCAATCAGAGCGCAGACACCACTAGAAGCGGAGCGGGGGTGAAGGACGTTACAAACGGTTTCTGCAGTCTCGACTCAGCAACTCAACAAGTGAAACACCTTTCCGCGCGCGTCGCGTATATTTCTTTCCTTAATTGTTGTGTTTTAATATTTTACATGAAATTATCAGAGTATTTAGATTCTAATTATTGTTAATTTAATTTATAATTTATAATTAAGAAAATAAGTAGTTTTATTTATTAAGTTTTTGACTTTTTGCGTGTGAAAAATAAGTTTGAATAAAATCTCGAGTGTTTGCTGTTGAGAAAGTATTTCTAAGTGAAGTGTCAAGTGTTATTGTCCCAGATAGCAAAATCACGTATTAAGTTATTCCGAATGAGCTCAGATTTATGATTTGGACGTCAGAGTCTACGTCTAAAAGACGTCTTTAAGACCTTCTGAAGAGGTCGAACGCGCCGCTTATTGTAGACTTTAAGAACTCATCAAAACGAGCTCTTAAAGAGCTCTTTTTTCTGAACTCGCACAAATGAATGATTTTTTATCTCTATACGCTATTATAATGATAACAATAATAAGAACACAACAAAAATAATATTAATAATAATAATAATAATAAAAGTAAATTATGAAAAATAATTCAGAGTTTCATGAAGCACCGATGCTGATTTCGAATGTTTATTATTTTAGTTAGACCTAATATTGTCGGTTTAAGGTAGTTGTAGCGTGATAGGCATTTCAACAGAAAATTATGAAATTTTTTTTATTGAAAGATAAATATATTAATAATTCACTACCAAAATTTCAGATCAATTGACCGCACCGTTTTTGAGTAATTAATTTTTGAAATTGCATCTTTTACACGTAGCGGTATAGAGAGATGACAAAGTTAGTATGAAATTATTTGCATCACTCGAGTGGTATGGAAGATTTCATACTAACTTTACCATCTCTCTATACCTCTACGTGTAAAAGATACAATTTCGAAAATTAATTACTCAAAAACGGTGCGGTCAATTGATCTGAAATTTTGGTAGTGAATTATTAATATATTTATCTTTCAATAAAAAGAATTTCATAAATTTTCTGTTGAAATGCCTATCACGCTACAACTACCTTAAAGAGAGAAAGTGAAAATCGCAATTGCCGTAACTAAGATTCGAACCCGAGTCGCGCGCGTGCTAGATCGATACCTAACCCCCTACGCTGTTCAAACGATATGTCATTACACATTTTATTATTCTTATAAGCTAAGTTTAAATAGTGATGAAATGTTGCGATCATTGTCTAGATTATTTATTCTATTTGATACTGTGTATCGATAGAGAAAAAGTAACTTTTACGAATATTTATATACTAAAAAATATTCAAAAGTCTACCTGTAATATTTTTTTAAATGGTCTATATAAATCTTGTTTACTTTTCACAATATAAAATCTAATAGATAAATTAATGAATATTAAAAATTCAACAATAATTAATAAGTATATAGTTATAAGATATCGTTAAATTCGAATAAAATGTTTAAAATTGATACATGCAAAGTACTCCTTAAATGTAGAAAGTTCACATAATTTTTTCAGATTAGAATCCAATTTTATTATTTTATCTAAATTAGTTTGATTACGAACCAGATTTTAACATTATTGCCGATTACTTCATAATATAATTTAAAATTTTTGAAAAATTTAATTAACCTGGTTCAAGAGAAATGAGTTAACCTATGCCAAGTGTATATCTATATATTAATCTATTCAAATTGTTTTAAATTATTTAATTCGAATTATTTTTAATCATTTTCAATTCAATTTCTCAATCAGGAAAGTAATAAATGAAAAATGAATAAGATTTTGACAGCTTTATATTAAAAAGAAATTTGTGTTTTTGTTTATAATGTCTATAAGCTCATTATACTCAACTCAAAAAGAAGTCCAAAAAAAGGACTCAGTTAGATGTCAGAAAATTGACTCCAAACTTATGAGTTCATTAAGAGCTCTTAGTTCTGACCTCGTAAAAAAGAGCTCCTTAAGACTTACGTCACATTAGGACTTCTATAAGAAGTTTTTTAAAAGACTTCATACTGAAATCTTTCTGACTTGGATGCTGACTGGGGTGATAGTAAAATTGAAAGTTATCTGATCATTTTTATAATGTTTTGACATGATACTGAAATTAACAGCCAATTGAAAATTTTTTTTATTTTGTGAGCTAGAAGTTAGCCGCTCGCCATTTTTTATAAGTACCGAGCGTTAAAAAATGGTGACGGCTAACTTATTCTAGCTCACGACAATTTTTATCATTTTTCTTATTAAAAAAATTAGAATAAAAATTCTGCATGTAAGTTTGAAAAATGGAGTGTAATTGTCTAAAAATATTTTCTTAATTAAAATTAAATTGATAAAAAAAACAAAATCTGTCAGAAATTTGATAATTTCAGTACCATTTTTTTAACAAATAAGCATAAAAAATTCAACAACAATTTTAAAAAAGTATAAGTGCAATTTCTAAAAATAATTTTGTAAATATATTTGTCAAATAAAATCAGAAAGTAATTAAGTGTGTTAATTTAAGTGTCAAGTGTTTTGTATAAAAAAAGTCTATCAGCTATCAACTGCAAGGAAAGTAATTCAGACTTTTTCGTCAGTCCAGCAGCTCAATTCTGTCAACTGGCATCGTCTGGTAGAGAAATAGCAGTTAAGTGATGAAATGTTAGCTGATTAATTAAAACACTTGGATCAATCGAGAAAGTGTTTACCCTTCTGCGTATTTTTTCTCTGCCAAGGTTTGTTAATTTTTTTTTTAATTAAATAAAAGTAATGAAAATATTTAATGATTCTCAAAATATTGATCAAGTTCTAAATTTTATTTTTTATTTTTCGAGTTAATGAAATTTATAATATTAAAGTTAGCAGTCGCTTGACCATTTTTTAATTTTTTTTAATTAATAAATTTGCTCTGAAAAATTATCTCTAAAAAATTGCATTCTTTATTTTTTAAATTTTCTAAATGTCAATTTTTTTTTCTCATTTTCTTTGTTAAAAAAATTCTTAAAGTTATAAAATATCTGCTAAATTAATTATCATACGAAATTTTTTAGTTTTTTTTTTTTAAGTTTTAATGAAATGATAAAGTGACTTATTTGAAAAAATAAATTTGGTAAGTAATTTTTTATTTGAAGAAATAATTCTAGTAAGTGAATTTTTATTTTAAAAAATAGTTAAGAAAATTAATTTTAATTTTTTATTTATTAAATCAAATTTTAAAATTTTCAGAATTTTAAACATTTAAAAATTTCCCTCTAAAATAATTCTTTAGCGTTAGTGAAGAACGGCCAAAATAATAAGCTAAAGCGCCACCTGGTGTCATCCCCATTAGCCATCTAACTCAAAAGAACACAACGAAAATAAAACATAGCCTAGAATTTCTTTTATACTTTAGCTCTGAGTACGTATCGTGCTGGGTGAGTTTTATTTTTTTAATAATCCGCCAAAATAATTGCAATCGGCTTACAAACAATAAAAACTCTTATCAATATTAAAAACAAGTGTCTAATCCACAAGTTTCAGGGATAATTTTCACTCGCGGATTAAATTTCATCAAAATAATTAAATAATTGTCGGCCTAACCTCACTTGCGGTCCAGACCATGCATACTTTGTTTATGCGACTTTCTGAGCAGGCTCCAAATTAAAAACTAATTAATTTAATTTTTCTTTTAGGTAGTCACGATGGGAGCTTACAATTATATCACTGAGTTGTACCGCAAAAAGCAGAGCGATGTTATGCGGTTCTTGCTCCGCGTTCGCTGCTGGCAATACCGTCAATTGACAAAATTGCACCGTGCCCCGAGACCATCTCGTCCTGACAAGGCACGTCGTCTAGGATACAAAGCCAAACAAGGTATGTTTTTTTTATTATTCATCAATTTTTATTTTTATATTATACTTTAATTAATATTCATTTTTAAAATGATGATTCGTACATGCACCACTCTCACGGAAGAATGAAGATTATGTCGAGCTGATTTTTTATTTTATTAATTTAACACATTAAAAAACTATTTTTTTTCTTGGATAAATTTCTAATTTTTTTCATTTTTACAGGCTTTGTTATCTACCGTATTCGGGTACGTCGTGGAGGTAGAAAGCGCCCAGTACCCAAGGGAGCTACCTTCGGTAAACCCAAGAGCCATGGAGTTAACGAGTTGAAGCCATCGCGTAAACTTCAATCTGTTGCTGAGGTAATTAAAATAAAAATATTTCTTTTAATGAAACTAATTTATTTAATTTTTTAGTTTTTGTTATTGAAATAACTTGAATATTTTTTTTTAAATTAAATTTAACTATTTTATAAAACTTGTCTTGAAAAAAAAAAATAATATTTAAATATGCACTTAAGGTAGTTGTAGCGTGATATGCATTTCAACAGAAAATTATGAAATTTTTTTTATTGAAAGATAAATATATTAATAATTCACTACCAAAATTTCAGATCAATTTACCACATCGTTTTTGAGTAATTAATTTTCGAAATTGCATCATTTACACGCAGAGGTATAGAGAAATAGTAAAGTTAGTATGAAATCTTCCGCACCTTTCGAGTGGGCCAAATAATTTCATACTAACTTTACCATCTCTCTATACCTCTATATGTAAAAGATGCAATTTTGAAAATTAATTACTCAAAAACGATGTGGTAAATTGATCTGAAATTTTGGTAGTGAATTATTAATATATTTATCTTTCAATAAAAAAAATTTCATAATTTTCTGTTGAAATGCCTATCACGCAACAACTACCTTAACGTAAAAGATCCCTTTAGTGGCACCTTTAACTCCTACTAATAGCACTTTTCCTTTCAATGAAAAGATGTTCTATTTGGAATAAAAATTAAAAATTTTTTTGATCTAAGGGGCTTAAAGATTAGAAACAATATATTCACTATTGAAATTAATGATTTCATTAATTGAATAAGTACCAAAGTCAAAAAAAGTGTCAGTAATTTACACTAGTAATTTTCTTTTTAAATTGAGTAATTTAAAAAGTTTTTTACAAAAGCAGTTTGCTGTTTTTTTGTTCATAATTTTTTTAAGTTTTTAATAATTCAGTAATTTTATTGATAATCATTTTTATTCTAAATTCTTAAAAAAATTTAATTAACAATTTTCTAAAAATAAGCTTGAAAAAAATAATATTAAATGCACTTAGTAACTTTTTTTTAATTCTTGAGCAATTAAAAAAATTTTCTTTAAAAAAACAGCTTGCTAATTTTGTCTTCATAAATTTTTTAGATTTTGACAAATTCAATAATTTTATTACAAATTTTTTTTAATTTACTTGATAATTTTTTTGTCATAAAAATTTTTATTCTAAATTTATGTCAAAAAAAAAAAACTAAAATTTTTCTCAACTAACTTGAAAAATTTTTTTGTGATAAATTTTATGATAATTGTTTACAAGTGGGGTCAACCATTTTAATTTAATTTTTTTTTTTTTTTTGAACGAAATTTCTATTTAATTTTATTGACATATTTTTTTTTTTTTTTTGAAAAATACATAAAAAAATAAACAATTGAAAAAAAAAGTTGATTATCACAATTTCAACAAATTTTACAAATTTTCAAAAAAATTTATAAATTTAAAAAAAAATTGTGATATTCAACTTTTTTTTTTTTTAATTCGTTTTTTTATGTACTTATAGAAAAAAATATATGTCGACGGATTCATTAGCAATTTGTTTAACTCTTTATTTTTTAGAGGGTGATTTTTTATTATTTTGATGTAGTAGTAATCCAATTATAAATTATTTGAATGATTCAAACCTAAATATTATATCTCTATTAGATATTAATGAAATATTAAATGGTTTTTTACAAATAAAAGATTCTCTAAAATGGAGTTGGACAATTTGCTAATTAGAACGACTATATATTAAAAACATAAAAAAAAGATGAAATACAGTCAAATCGCGTTATGAATCCGGCTTGTTTCCTTTTTTTTTAAACCAGACTCGCGTTAATATGAGAGAGACACAAAGAGGACTCATAACGCGACTCGACTGTAAAAATTTTATCCAAAAACATGAAAGCCAAAACTTTTTCAACTTTCAAAAATGATTTTTTAATTGAAATATTAATTTTTTGATATTCTCGATATCACCACCATAAATCCGATGTAAAAACAAAGAAGTTAAAAAAAAATTATGATGATCCATCAATTCATCTATTTTTTATGGCCAAAAATAGGCTTGACCTCACTTGTAAATAATTACCTAAATGTTTTATTTTTAATCATTTATAGAATTAATATGTTTTATTATAAATTCTGTAAAAGAAAATTCAAAATTTTTTTTTTGTTTTTAGTCATTTATAAAATTATAAATTTCAAAAAAAAAAATATTCATTTATTTCTAATGCAACTAAATTAGTAAACTTCAAAACAAAAATGATGATATTTTTCTATTTATATAAATGAAAAATTCCATGATTGATATAACTTCCTTGGATGTCTGAAAACAATTGAAAATTAATCTTGAATTTTCTTAAATTAACTAATTATTAAAGTTCTAAAACGCAAATTTTATTTTTCAGGAACGTGTTGGCCGTCGGTGCGGAGGTTTGAGAGTTCTCAACAGCTACTGGGTGGCCCAAGATTCTTCCCACAAATTCTACGAAGTTATCCTTGTTGACCCATTCCATCCGGTAAATATCAGTCTTAATAATTTTATTTATTTCTTCAAATAATAAATGAATGACGAATTATATGGTGAAAAAGGGGAGGTCCTGAATTAATGACGGAAAAAAAAAATACAGAATCAAAACTTATTAAAAAATCAAAATTATCCACAAAAGAACTTGATAATTAACAAAACTATAAAAAAATTTCAGGCAATCCGCAACGACCCCAAGATAAACTGGCTCTGCAAGCCAGTACACAAACACCGTGAGCTCCGCGGCAAGACCTCAGCTGGTAAAAGTTCACGTGGTCTTGGCAAAGGACATCGGTACTCTCAGACAATTGGTGGTTCTCGACGTGCTGCTTGGCTCAGAAGAAACTCGCTTTCTTTACGCAGAAAACGATAATAAGTTTAACACTGATGCTGATGTGATGTGGATAAATATAATTGAAAAATTAAACACAGTTGAAATAATTTTTTTAATAAAAACCATTCCATCGGTACCGAATTTTTTTTTTTTTTTTTTTTTTTTTTTTTTATATATTAAAGTGAAAGACCCAGTTATTAACTCTGGCCTAGTTGTTTGACACTTGCAATTCTATTCTAATTAAAAAAATAAAATGCTCTAAAAAAAAACAACTATTTTGAAATTTATAATTAAAAAATTATCTATATAATTAAGAGAATAAGCAAAATTTGTGGCCAGTTAATTTACATGATGAAATCGGTTTTTTTAGTGAAATTTAGTGTCACTGCAAAGGTCTTGACTTGAATTTGTGTTTTTTCAAGGTTTCATATCATTCTCACCAATAATCTATTATAATAACTACTAGTATACGTTGCGCGCGTGTGAATTTAGTATGGAATTGTCTATATTTTCATACTTATGATATATTTGACCAATCACGTTACGAATAGTTTGTCTTATGTATATTTTCATATTTTTCATCTAAATTATAAGAGTGGATTTAGGTTTAATTCGAAAATGCTCTATCTCTAGATCCATAATTAAGAAATGACCTTGTATCTTGTCAACTACTGACATTTTTAAAGATATAAGCTCATTCCGATGTTACACTCATCGAGACCTTTTATTTGAGTACCTACATCAATTTTTCATATATATATCTATATATATATATATATATATATATATATATATATATATATATATATATATATATATATGAATGAAAAATATATCAAAATGCATGTGGGTACTCAAATGAAAGCTCTTGATGAGTGTAACTTCGCGATGAGCTTACATTTTTAAAAATATCAATAATTAAGAAACGACCTTGTATCTCGTGAATTATTGACATTTTTAAAGATATAAGCTCATCCCGATGTTACACTCATCGAGACCTTTCATTTAAGTACCCACATCAATTTTTTACATATTTTATATATTTGTATATATTATATATATAAATATATGAAAAATATATCAAAGTGCATGTGGGTATTCAAATGAAAGCTCTCGATAAGTGTAACATCGGGATGAGCTTATATCATTGAAAATGTCAATAATTAAGAAGATATCTTGTATCTTGTGAACTATTCATACTTTTAAAGATATAAACTCATCCCGATATTACACTCATCAAGACATTTCATTTAAGTACCTACATCAATTTTTCACACATTTTATATAATTATACATATTACATATATTTATATGTAAAAATTATATCAAAAATGCATGTGGGTACTCAAATGAAAGCTCTTGATGAGTGTAACATCGGTATGAGCTTATATCTTTAAAAACGTCAATATTTAAGAAAGTACAGTGCAATTTAACAAAAGTCATTATTTAATCAAGTAAAATTTTATTTATTTATAGTTCACGAGTCACGGCAGTCACATAGTGACTGCAAGGTTGCTAGTATTTATTAATTTATTAGAGTTGATTTTTTTTTAACTAAAAATAAAATTGCAAGTGTCAATAACTGGGTCTTTTACCTTAAATTAAATCAACGATTTTAATCAATTTTTTTACGTTTAAAAATTTTTTATTTTTTAAATTAATACAACGATAACAAATTATAAATTTATTAGATCTCGGTTTAATTATTAGTTAATACATTTATGATACATACAATCAGTGATCTACATAAATAATTAACACACGTTTTATAAAATACACGCGATACACAATCACACATCTCTTTTTTTTAATTGACGAGCTTTAATTATTATTCATATTTTTTTTTTTATGAATAATAATTAATGATCAATTTAACAAGAGATTCATTAAATGCTTTCATTACTTTTATATTATACATATTTCTCTTTTATATTATATTTTTAATTAATTAATTAATTAATATTATTTATTACATTAGGTTAAGTTACTTTGGCTACATTGTTTTTGCCCATATACCCAGGACATAGGTTTCTATTTCACATTCGTTCGTTCCTTTTACAATTCTGAAGAGTCCGTTTTCGCCCCAATTTGTTCCCCAGGAATTGGCAACGAGCTAAAATAATTTTTATTAATTATTAATTATTTATTTATTATTTATAATTGATAATTTATGTGGAATTTTTTTAAACTTACCCAATATTTAGTTGGTTGGTAATTTCCAACGAGTTCTTCACCCCATCCTAATATTCTAACCGAATGGTAACCAGAAGGATAATTATTGTCTAAGTTTGAGTGCTTGTAAATACCTCTTTGGTAGGTGAAGAAATCTTGGTGTATTCGCATTGTTGCTGTTAAAAAAAAAAAAAAATAAATTTATTTTATTTTATTATGTTTATAAAATAATTATTATAAAAGGTATGGTCATTTTTACAGTGATTAGATATTAAGCACTAAAAACACTGTATCTCCAAAAATATTGAAGATAGTCCTATAGTATAAAAACATTTTTTATGGGAAATTTCTCGTAATAAAATTTTGTATTCTTACAATTTTTCCTAAAATTCAATATTTCATGAGTTACTACCTTTTTTAACTTTCCGCTAAGAAAATTGGAAATTTTCAAAAATCGGGAAGTTATTGGTTTTACCCCGTTTTTCAAAAATCGAGTTTTCATCAGATCTCGACGTTTTGAGGTCCTAGGAAGCTTTCCTGACTATTCCCGCGAGGGTGTCACTATATCTGTATGTATGTGTATGTGTGTGTGTGTGTGTAAGTATGTAAACCTCTTATAACTTTTGAACGGTTGAACCGATTTCATCGCGGTTGGTGCCATTCGAAAGGGCTTCGCCAAACTTAGATTCCCTGTTAATTTAAGCCGATCCGGACCGATAGATTTTGAGAAATTTGGAGAAATCTAAAAAAAAGTAGGAAAAAAAATTTTTTCTGAAGTGGTTTTTTTGGGATAACTTTTAAACGGCTCAACCGATCGATTCCAAAAACTAATCAGCTCTCAACCTTGAAAAACCACGTCGATCGCCGCCAATCCGGTCAAAATCGATTGATTCGTTCGAGAGATATCGTGAACGAAAGAAAACCGAAAAAAGTGTTTTTTCAGAGTTACTCCGAAATTTCTAGTTTGACCAATTAAAACTTAGAAATTATTTATAAGGCTTAAAAAACTACGTAGAATGCCGCCAACGGCGTAAAAATCGGTTTATTTATTCAAAAGTTATTGCGGTTTGAACATTCAAAAAATAGTGTTCTATGAAACTTCTATCAGACTTTTGAGCTCAAAGAGCTCAAAAGCATAGAAAAGGTATCTTTTTGAGCTCGGAGAGCTTAAAACAACACACAGATTGTACTTTTGAGCTCGAAGAGCTCAAAAAAGCAGCCAGGTATTAACGGAATTAGCGGGAAGTTGCAGGGATGGCCTTTAAGGTCAACCGTTTTCCTAATTTTTTTTATAGTGGCTAGTTATAGTGGATAATTATTCATTTTTTGATATGTGAGCACTACTTAAATTACTATACCTCCGAAAATATCAAAGATAGTCCTATAGTATGAAGACATTTCTTAAAGGAAATTTATCAAGCTACAATTTTGAACTCTTATAATTTTTTCCAAAAATCAATACTTCAAAAGATATAGCCATTTTTATGGTGACTATATAAGTAATTTTCATTTTTCACTTTGTGAGCAATACTTAAAAAATTACTATATCTCCCAAAATATCAAAGATAGACCCAAAGTATAAAGATATTTTTGTTAGAAAATTTTATAAGCTACAATTTTTGTCTCATAATTTTTTCAAAAAATCAACATTTTGGAAGATACAGCCATTTTTATGGTGACTAGATAATGAAATGTCATTTTTCACTTTGTGAGCAATACTTAAGTTACTACCGTAGCGCTCAAAAGTATTTTGACAAATATATTTAATGGTTTAATTATAAATAAATATGAAACACAATAATCATTTATTTATTTTTTTAACAGCTTTTGAATAATCTACAGAATAGTATCAAAGTGGTTCTTGTTCGTAACAAAAGAAAGTTTAATTTTTAAAATATTTGAAAAATGGTGACTCCAAAGTATTTTGACATTGTTGAAAAAAACTAACGCATAATGTTGTCAACATACTTTTGAGCGCTACTGTATATCTCCGAAAATAATGAAAATAGCCCTATAGTATAATAAAATTTTTAATAGGAAATTTATTAAGGGGTTAGGGGTAGTCAGAATTTTCAAAAAATCAATTATTTTTTTTTTTTGCATTTTCGTTATGTGTAATATCTTAAAAATATTCTCTGAAAATTTCAAGTCGATCCGATAATTAGTTTTTGAGTTATTCGACAAATAACAAAGAGAGCTCGGGTACTTCAAAGCGCTCGGGAGCAGATAGCTAGCGGCAGCTTCAAGAAACCCCCTTTTAGGGTTCTATTGTCATCCTATTCTGGAATTATAAAAGCAGATCCTTACAAAAATACAACCATAAATAAAAAGGAATGTATAGGCCATGTTCAGAAGCGGATGGGGACTCGACTGCGTACTCTGAAAACTAAACAAAAAGGTCTTGGTGGTAGAGGTAAGCTTACAGGAAAAGTAATAGACAAATTAACTGTGTACTATGGTTTATCAATACGTCGTCATTGCGATTCTATTGAAGATATGAAATCTGCTATTATGGCAACTTTTTACCACTACAGTTCGACTGATGAAAATCTGAATCATGATATGTGTCCCAAAGGCGAAGATTCTTGGTGCTCTTACCAGCGCGCTGAAGCAAGTGGAGAGCTTGATACTTATACTCAAGATTATTCTCCCTTACCTCTTGATTATTTAAAAGCTATTAAACCGATTTACGACGATCTCAGTAATGATAATTTACTTTCAAGAGGTGTAGGTGGATTCAATCAGAATAATAATGAGAGCTTCAACCAACTAGTGTGGAAAATATGCCCAAAAACCGTGAATACTAGTTCTACTATCGTACAAATTGCTGCATACATAGCTACTTGTATATTTAATGAAGGTACAAATTCATTATTAATGATTATGGATACCCTAGGACTTAATTGTGGGCCTAATTCCCATCGGTATGCTGAAAAATTGGATGCTGCACGTGTGAAAGTGGCAGATCAGTCTGCCAACGACAACACTTGGGAAGGCAGAATGCTTCGTAGGCAACAGCAAATTGATGTTTTGGAAACTTCCACAATGGCTGAAGAACTATTATATGGCCCAGGAATAGATGACTCGATGTAAGTAATTTAATAATTCGTATTTCTGTACGCGAATCTAGTGTGAAACTTTAAACGCGTTTTTCTCAAAACTATGTTTTTTGAACTGGTGACAACTGTAACTCGAAAACCCCTCAGTAGATTTTAATAAAATTTATACAGCTTTTAGAATACATAATAAACTCGGGCCTGATCGAATTAGGCAGTAACTGGTTTTATCAAACCCTTCCACAACATCCTTTTTTTTTGACTAATCTTCACTGATTCACTGTTCAATACTTTTATTAAGAAAATTTTCTTGATACAAGAATTAATGTTCTTGAAAATTTTCAAGAATATATATTCTTAGTTCAAGAACTTATTAAATTGATTGAAATAATTTTTACTTAATTGAAATAAAGCTATTCTCTTGTTTATATATTATTCAAATATCAATATTGAGACTCTTCTCTTCAGAAATTAATACCCGAGGCAAAAATTTGAAGACTGGAATGGAACTGTCAAAACTATCGATTATTATTTTTGCAGTTTTAAAATTAATATAGAAAACTGTATTTAAAGATAAAACTGATTTGAACCTTCTAGTTCCGAATATTCGACGATTCAGGAGCATCAGGTTAAACTCAAGGTTCATTTTGATGATAAAAAAAAAGTCATTCAGTTTCAAAACAGGTTGATAATTTAAGCAGTCGGAGAACGATTTTCGTTAATAAAAATTTGGTGTAGTTGATTGTGTTCACGGTTGTGATATCAATGAGATGTATTCTATTGATGTCGTAGTTTTAATTAATGAATTTATAAAATTGAATGGCGCCTTTTATAATAAATTAAATATGATAAATTTTCTAAAAATATTATATACCTGCTTACATTTTTTTTATTATTAATTTTTTTTTTTTTTTTTAATTAATTGAAATCACAACGATAATCAATGAACTTCATTGTGAATTGTACGTATGAACATTCCATTTATAGAGAATTAATTAATAATGCTGAAAAATCAAATAGAAGAAATTTACTCTGGATGGGACTCGATCGCGGAACCTTAGAACCCGAAGTCTGGAACGTTAACCACAAGGCTGCTCTCAGATTTGAAAAACTTCCATTATTCTTAACTTTTAAGACTCAAAGATATCTGACTTAGAAAATCAGGTTATCCAGTTCAAAAACAGCACATTCAATTTGATAAGATAAAAGAAATGAGCTTGATTTCAACCTTATCAGACTGACTCGAACAAATAATTTGGTCAGTATCAATTCAGGTTCATATTTTATTGTACAGAAGGTAGTGTCAAGAAAGCTCAAAAAGTTGACGCTGGTTTGAAAGTGGAAAGCCTAAATAATACTTTGGTTCCATTCAGTTTCAAATCAGTTTGAACCTTAATGCTTATATCAGGCTAAACAGTTTGATTTTAGTTTCAATTCAACTTAGTCAGTTTCATATTAAGTTCAATTCAGCTTGAACAGTTTAACCTAAGTTTGAAATCAGCCTCAATAGCTTCAATTCAAGCTTCAAATTCTTGCCTCGGGTAATTAATAATAATAGAATATTTGGTCGTCATCGAATTTCTTGAACCAAGAAATTGTTAATTGAGTAAAAGTATTTTTTTTCTCAGTGTAACGGTATGACAATTTTACAATCGCCAACAGAAAACCTGACATCAGCTATAAATTCTATAACCATTTCGTAGAACTGGTAATCCTAATAAGATACTTACATACGGTAATAATTTTAAATTCGAGATAAAGAGGTCGAAGTGTATGTATTCAAGTTATAGAAGGTAAATATATACAGAAACAGCTTGTAGGGACTCACTTATTATTTCGGCTTATAGAGGGTAAAAATTTCGAGTAACGGAGGTTTTACTGCCAAAATTTCAGATCAACTGACCGCACCGTTTTTGAGTAACTAATTTTCAAAATTGCATCTTTTACATATAGAGGTATAGAGAGATGGTAAAGTTAGTATGAAATTATTTGGCCCACTCGAAAGGTGCGGAAGATTTCATACTAACTTTACTATTTCTCTATACCACTGCGTGTAAATGATGCAATTTCGAAAATTAATTACTCAAAAACGATGTGGTAAATTGATCTGAAATTTTGATAGTGAATTATTAATATAATTATCTTTCGATAAAAAAAATTTCTTAATTTTTTGCTTATCACGCGACAACTATCTTAAGCAAAAATTTGGGATTCTTATAATTTTTTACCAAAATCAATATTTTGGGAATTGTTACCTTTTTTTAGTGATCAAATAATAATTTAGCTCTTGATTCAAAAATTTTCTTTTTAAATTATAATTATTACTAATATTATATAAAGAACAAAGAATTTTTGAGTAAAAAAAAAAAATAAAAACTTTTATCATTATAAACCATTGTAATTATAAAAATAAAATCTTGAAGTTAAATATTCTTCAACATAAAAAATTTAATTACAATCACTAATCTCACTAAAAGATTACAATGATAAATATTTTTGTTTTAAAATTATAGGTCAAAATAATAAATTACTTAAGGTATTACCCTCGCGACTTCCGTCGTCAAAAGTTTATGCTAGAGTGTACGGTACACATACCGGATAGTCATTATTGACAAGCCTAAAACTTTTTGCTGTTTATGTACTTATTCCAGCCAATCACGAACGAGAAACTGATCGTTTGAAAAGTCTGGCAACACTGCGTGAGCATTAAGATATTTTATAGTGGATATACTGTACTGTAGTGTTTTGGACTAGCTGTAGACTAAACTCTGTTTTGATACATGCGTTTATTTATTTATTTATATACAGTCGTCGTCATTAATTTGTAACGGTTGGCAATGATTAGAGTAAAATAAAAAATTCTCAATTTGGACATCTCTCACTAAAAATTTCAATTAATAATATGTTTGGAAAATAAAAAAAATAAACGAAACTATGAAGAAAATTTACATAAAATAAATAATTGTAAGCTCAGACAAACATAATTATAGAACTTTAACCAAAGAAAAAGTACTATACATAGAGATAATTAAAAATAAAAAATTCCTTTATTGTAAATCACCAGAGAAATAATTTGAATATTTAAAAATATACAAATAAAATATTTCAAATAAATTCGATATTTCAATTAAAAGAAAATCAATGAAATATCAGTCTCCTGATAATTACAGTCTTCAAAATAAACAATATCAAATAACTATAGCTAAATATAAAGACATTTACTAAAATATTAGATCATATCATTATACAAAATTAAAATTGAAAAGGCCTAAAATTAGAAAATAGTCCATCGAAGCAATTTAAATTTTTTAAAAATGGAAATATAAACAGAAGAAACAAAGGAAATTCAAAAATAATGACAAACCTAAATTCAGACAATTCGAATAAAAGACATCAAGGTTATTTAACATATATACAAATGAACAACTCTGAATATAGAAAAGCTTTACAAATGAACATCTCTAATTATGGACAAGAAAATTCGGAAATCTCTCATAATGGACATCTCTCATTAAAGAAAACAAAAAAAAAATACAATATTTATAAATTAAAAAATAAGTAATTGTTCAAAAAAACACACTTTAACATAAAACCAAACTAAAAAGTAGGAATTTAATTTTTTTTTAGTAATCCAAAATTAATTTAAAGTGATTAATAAAAAAAAATCATTTTTATGTAAATAAGTGTGGGGATCAGATAAAAACAATTATTCAAGGGCAATAAACTCTGCACCAAGACAACTTCTTCGGAGAACTTTACTGAAAAATTAATTTTTCTTACTGTATTTGACGATTTTACACAGCTCTTATGGATAAGGACGAGTCAAATACAGAGAATGGTCCTGTACGGGCGAGTCAAATACAGAGAGCGTTGACTGTAATCATAGGTAATGTACGATTTTTTAATTTTTAGGTAGATTTTTGAGGGGGGGGTGGTGCCCATTGAGTATCAGCACCGGCACGTGCCAGAGTCGCGGCTAATTGCGCGGTTGTAATTGCCATTGCGCCGGTACACGATGATCCGTTTTGATGATGCGCTGAATTTGATGATTGAGACGAGTCGCCCGCCATCTCGTCGTCGCTCAAATTGTCCAGGTCGTAGGATTACGCGGTTGATGCAGCGTTCATCGCTGATGACTAGAGTCAATGACGAGGGTTTTTCATGTCAAACTTTTCTTTCTTGACTACTAACGTGATACTATGATAAAATTCATAAAGATCAGTTCAATAGATAGATTTCTAAAAAATCTACCTAAAAATTGAAAAATCGTACATTACCTATGATTAATAAAAATTAATTTTTCAGTAAAGTTCTCCGAAGAAGTTGTCTTGGTGCAGAGTTTATTGCCCTTGAATAATTGTTTTTATCTGATCCCCACACTTATTTACATAAAAATGATTTTTTTTTATTAATCACTTTAAATTAATTTTGGATTACTAAAAAAAAATTAAATTCCTACTTTTTAGTTTGGTTTTATGTTAAAGCGTGTTTTTTTGAACAATTACTTATTTTTTAATTTATAAATATTGTATTTTTTTTTTGTTTTATTTAATGAGAGATGTCCATTATGAGAGATTTCCGAATTTTCTTGTCCATAATTAGAGATGTTCATTTGTAAAGCTTTTTTATATTCAGAGTTGTTCATTTGTATATATGTTAAATAACCTTGATGTCTTTTATTCGAATTGTCTGAATTTAGGTTTGTCATTATTTTTTAATTTCCTTTGTTTCTTCTGTTTATATTTCCATTTTTAAAAAATTTAAATTGCTTCGATGGACTATTTTCTAATTTTAGGCCTTTTCAATTTTAATTTTGTATAATGATATGATCTAATATTTTAGTAAATGTCTTTATATTTAGCTATAGTTATTTGATATTGTTTATTTTGAAGACTGTAATTATCAGGAGACTGATATTTCATTGATTTTCTTTTAATTGAAATATCAAATTTATTTGAAATATTTTATTTGTATATTTTTAAATATCCAAATTATTTCTCTGGTGATTTACAATAAAGGAATTTTTTATTTTTAATTATCTCTATGTATAGTACTTTTTCTTTGGTTAAAGTTCTATAATTATGTTTGTCTGAGCTTACAATTATTTATTTTATGTAAATTTTCTTCATAGTTTCGTTTATTTTTTTTTATTTTCCAAACATATTATTAATTGAAATTTTTAGTGAGAGATGTCCAAATTGAGAATTTTTTATTTTACTCTAATCATTGCCAACCGTTACAAATCAATGACGACGACTGTACATTTATTCGGAAATATAATAACAATGTCTGAAAAATCGACTTATAAAAGACGATTCATAAAAAAAAGTCCTTGAAAAACGACAGAAATCTCTAGCACATATGCAAATAACTATTATTTATTTTATTTTTTATTTAACCCCGCTTTTCAGACTTCTGTCTCGATGGGGGTCCGGCCGAGACCGGAGGGGGACTCCAGGCTGATCGGTACATTAAGTTTGGCAGAATAATTTTGGCGGTATTACATACTTTTTCAGCCTGGAGAGTAATGCGACGATGGACCGACTTTGGGGAAACTGCACGCATTATTGCCTGTGCCCCACCGGCAACACAGGGCTTGGGGAAATCATCGATTAACCCAAGCCTGTACAGCCCGGCGTGAGTTACGAGCACGGATGATCACTGAAAATTAAATTTCAGCTCACACCGGGATTCGAACCCGCGCCTCACCAGTCCCAAGCAAGTATGACAAGCGTTGTACCGCTTAGCCATGGGACTGGCTTTATGCAAATAACTATACAAATAACAAAGGGGGCGTCCATTAATTACGTGAGGTGTTCTAGGGGGGAGTGGGTCAAGCTAAATCTTACCAAATCTCACTAAGGGGGGAGGGGGGATCTTAACAAATATCACGTAATTTTTTCTCTAGCAGAAAACAGAGTAAAATTGCGTGAAATAGTATTTCTATAATAAAATATGGCCAAATTTGACACAATAGTGTTTGTCGTATTCGTCTGAACCCTGCAGAGCAGCAAAGTAGCGCTCGATTGTTTAATTTGATTATTGATCGATAGGTTCACTAATTTTTTAGGTAGATTTATTTAGAAATCTATCGGTGGTAGCCGGTCTCATGTCGTAATTTTAATAAAATTTTGTCATAATATGTTTAATTATCTTCAATTTAAGCTATTGTTCGTCGACTTTTAATACTTTTTTCAATTTATTTCGTAGTTAAGAAAATTCAAAAAAAATCAAGAATAAATTAAATTTTAGCTTTTATCATCAAATGACTTTTATCTGTAAAAAATCTGATTTTTTAGGTAGATGTCTTTAAATATCTATTTGTTATAGTCAATCTCATGTCGTTATTTGCAAAAATATAATAGAAAATAAATTTTAGGACATTACGGCCTTTAAATAGGGTTTTTTTTTCAATATTCAAACAAGAAATCTACCTATCCATGTCGGGTGTAGCCGAATGGCGCTTTTTTTTTCTCAATAATCCAACACGTTTACAGCCAAAACATAAATTTTGAAGAATCTCGCGTGAGATTAGGGGAGGGGGGAGGGAGTTGGGGAAAATCTTATGAAATCTCATCAAGGGGGGAGGGGGGGGGGTAAAAAATTTTCAAAAATGCTTCACGTAATTTATGGACGCCCCCAAATAGAAAAAAAATAATTGACAGTATTGTTTTGTTTTTTCACAAAAATAAGTAGTTAAATTTTTGGGTTTATGTATTAACTGATTTTAAATTTGAGTATTTTTTATTATTTCATCTGACTATTATTTTTATAACTTATGAAGGATTAATATATATTATTATATTAAAATTGTTAACTTTTTGAATTTTTAATAAATATAAAAAAAAAATGAAAATTAATTCAGCCGACATTTAAAAATTTTTAGAATTTTTTTTTTATTGAAAAAATGATTACAAAAAAATAAAAAAAAAATTTCACTTGAAAAAAACTTCAAAAACTGTAAATGCAATATAAAAAAAAATTTTTTTTTTCTAATTCAATTATTAAAAAAAAAAAATCAAAAAATTAAAAATGTCGGCTAATTTTAGTATCATAAAAAATACTTATTTTAATAAAATAATCATAGTTTTTTTTTTAAATAAATAAAATTAATAACTATAATATTACACCTAACGTAAATTAAACTTTTCAAATTTGTCAGCGCATGCGCGTCTCATACTTCTTTCGCGGCTCACAAAACTTGCGCTGTTGCCACAGCTTTATTAACGTATCCCCTCCTCGGCTAAAGTCTGGTAAATTTTTAATTACTTATCACTAAATATCTCTGAAACTGTGTGGTAATTATCAATGAATTTTTTTTTTTTAAATTGTTTAGTTGTTAGTTAACATTACTCTAGTTTTTTAAAAAGATCCTAAGAAAAGTTTGTAAGATAAAAATGTTTGTAGGTAAATTTTTCGATATCCCGTATACCGTAATGTATAAGAGCGTTCAAAACTCAAACTTTGAAATTAAATATCTCGGAAACTAGATGGTCAAAAATTCTCAAATTGCGCCAATCGACGCAGAATTATATGAACATTAATCTGCCAGAATTAAAAAAAAATCCTAAGAAAACGACTTTGGCGAGGGTACTACCTTAACACGTAATTTTACCTTGTACGGGACCAGATGTTAAGATTTCTTGCATAATATCAGTTTCATTGCCAAGTTTATAAGCTGGGCCAACTTTATATAGATCAGTCCTCAATGAATTTCTCGGAGTCCGACACCCAGCATGCCTCAAGGTCGTTTTTCTGCGCAATTTGCACTTGTCTTCACGCCCCACCCATGGATAGCATTCTTCGTCCACAAGACTAAAAAAAAAAAAAAAAAAAAAAAATTAATTTATTAAAAAGAAAAAAAGTCATAAAAAATTTTTAAAGTAAAATCTTACCCAAATTTTCTGACGAAGTGCCATGCGCGGTCAAGGTATCCGCCTCTGCATCCTTGCTGGCCACGAATATTGCACGAAATTAGATGCTGGGGACTGAGGTCAATGTCTTCAGAGCCTTTGCTCATCAAAGCAAACCGATCCGAAGCAACATCTGCTGTAGAAATGGCCCAGGAAGCTCCACACCAGCCTTGGTCTTTTACACCCCCGATGTCTCTGGGCCACCGGGACCGTGAGTCGAATTCACGGGGCAGAGATTCGGGGTTGTAGATCCTTTTCACGGGAATCATGTTATGGATCTGTAAAGAAATCATTAATTAAAAATTGAATTTTTTAATGATAAAATAAAATAATTAAAAATTGAATTTTTTTAAGATAAAGTAAAATAATTAAAAATTGAATTTTTTTATTAAATAAAATAATTAAAAATTGAATTTTTTAATGATAAAGTAAAATAATTAAAAATTGAATTTTTTAATGATAAAATAAAATAATTAAAAATTGAATTTTTTTATTACATAACATAATTAAAAATTGAATTTTTTAATGATAAAATAAAATAATTAAAAATTGAATTTTTTTTTATCGAATAAAATAAAATAATTAAAAATTGAATTTTTTAATGAAAAAATAAAATAATTAAAATTTGAATTTTTTAATGATAAAATAAAATAATTAAAAATTGAATTTTTTTATTAAATAAAATAATTAAAAATTGAATTTTTTAATGATAAAGTAAAATAATTAAAAATTGAATTTTTTAATGGTAAAATAAAATAATTAAAAATTGAATTTTTTTATTAAAAATAATGATTAAAAATTGAATTTTTTTATTAAAAAAAACGATTAAAAATTGAATTTTTTAATGATATAAAGAAATTAAAAATTGAATTAAAAAAAATGATTAAAAATTGAATTTTTTAATGATATAAAGAAATTAAAAAAAATGATTAAAAATTGAATTTTTTTTTATTAAGAAAAATAATTAAAAATTGAATTTTTTTATTAAAAAAAAATGATTAAAAAATTTTTTTAAGTACCGATTTAGCAGGATTCAAAGTTCCTAATTTATTTTGGATTCCATCTTCAAGAGTACGGCCCCAAAGCTCTGAATAATTAGTCGCAGTCCAGCCTAGTCTCTCGGTTTCAAGGTAAAGAGTGCTCAGCAAATCTTGTTCCATCAGACATCGGTTTTCTTCGCAGAGCACATCTGCACGTTTGCCCAGTGATGAACATTTACTAAATAATTTTTTTAATTATTTATTAATTCTTAAATTTTAATAAAGTGCAAATTAACATTTGCAATTTTTTTTTTAATTAATTTTTTAAAAATATTTCTTAATATTTTTTATCAAAAAATTAGGTATAAATATCGTTTGATTTTTGAACTTGAAATTATAAGTTAAAAATTGAAAATACAAAAAAAATTAAGAGACAAAAAAATAATAAAATACGAAAAAGTAATATCTCTTATCAATGAGCCAGAGTTAAATATTAAAATTTGAATTTAAAAATGTACGATAAAATCAAATGATTTGATTTGTTTACAATTTTTAAATTTAAAATTCTTTATTGAATTTTGAAGATGCGAAAAAATTATAAAAGACCTTTTTCGCAGGAAACTCAATTTTTAACAAAAGTGGTCCTTATTTATTTTCCCTTACCTAGCACTGTTCAGCTAAAATATTCAGCCAAACAAACAATTTAAAAAAATAACTCTTATATTTATTTACTTGAATTTCAAATGCTAATTTTTTGCATAGATTAAAAATTATTAATTTAATAATTACCAAACATTGCAATTTATTTTAAATGTGTCACCATGTTGATAATATTTTCCTTTGAAAAAACATTCTGAAAAAAAAAATAAAGTAAAAATATAAATAATAATAATAACTTGCAATCTTGCAGTCACTGTGTGACTGCCATGACTTGTGAACGATAAATTAATAAAATTTTGCTTTATTAAATAATGGCTTTTATTAAATTGCACCGAACTTTCTTAACTATTAACGTTTTTAAAGATATAAGTTCATCCCGATGTTACAATCATCGAGACCTTTCATTTGAATACCCACATGGCATTTTTTATATATTTTATATATATGGTATTTATGAAATATATTTAATATATGGGTGATTCTCTGTAAGGATGTTTTTTGCTGTCCCAGGCATTTTTTTATTAGAAAAATTGTTATTTTGTTACTAAAAAAAATTTATAACGAAAGTAAAAAAACATTTCTATTTGGAGCATTGAAAACTAAAATGAAATAAATTTTGGTTTTTTTACTATAAATTCGTAAACCACCGAAATAACAGTCCCCTGGGCTGTCTCATTCCCAAAATTAAAACTTTAAGATTAAATTTTAAGTTATTCGTCCATAATATATAATATGATTCATAATGTTTATAAACTTAATTAGTTAACTAACAATCTTTTTCAATAAAAAGTACCGAAAATTAATTTATTTCATTAAATTCATTAAAACAAAGTTTGTCCCAGGCGTTTTAAGAACAGTCCCCTGCCAGAAGTTCAAAGCCAAAAAAAAAAATCCAGCGTGTTATTTTACCTTTTGTAAGGTTTATAAGGATCTAACTAGCCTTAAGTTAATAACCATAGGGCTGTTAGCGCTTTATCGCCATTTTATTTAGTGTCAAAGCACCGTTTGTGCTGGAAATATGTGTCTGGGCCACTTCAAAACTCAGTCCCCTTGCAACTATTTTTATTTATAATTTATTTATAAAATTGGATCCATAAGTCTTAATATTATTCTAATTAATGTAAACATTAATTGAGAACTTGAAAAGTTAAATGCATTGAAATAGTTTGCTTGATTTTTCTCAATTTGATAAAAAAAAAACAGTCCCCTGACAAACAGTCCCCTGTCATGTTATATGGCAAAAGACACCCAAATATCTTAAAAACAAAAATTAATTTGGCTGTTTATTTATTGTCATTAAGCTGATAGTTTTGTAGCCTTTGTTAATTTTTTTTCTAATAAAATCAAAAATAATTTGGTCGGACAATTTTGTACAGATTTAAGATGTCCTTACAGAGAATCGCCCATACTTATGGTATTTGTGAAATATAATGTAATATATGAAATATATGAAAAATTGATGTACTCAAATAAGAGCTCTTGATGAGTGTAATATCGGGGTGAGCTTATATCTTAAAAAATGCCAATAGTTCACGAGATACAAGGCCATTTCTTAATTATTGACATTTTTAAAGATATAAGCTCATCCCAATGGTACACTCATCGTATCCTTTCATTTGAATACCCACATGACATTTTTGATATATTTTATATATTTGGTATTTTTCAAACATATAAAATATATGAAAAATTGATGTGGGTACTCAAATGAAAGGTCTTGATGAATGTAACATCGGAATGAGCTTATATCTTTAAAAATGTCAATAGTTCTCAAGATACAAGGTCATTTCTTAATTATGTGTCTAGAGATAGAGCATTTTCGAATGCAGCCTAAATACTTATCATCATAAATTAACTATCGGTAATAATGAAATGAAATCTTGAAAAGGCATAAATTCAAATCAAGACATTTGCAATGACACTAAACTTTACTAAGAAAAAAACCGATTTTGTCATATGACTATCCTGGGCACAAAATTTTTCTTATTCTCTTAATAATAATAATTATAATAATAATAATAATAATAATAATAATAATAAATAGGTTTTAGCAAATTAAGCCAATGAATCCCGATTCGAAATTCTTAAAGAATTACTAAATTTTTATTATTACTTCTTCACCATAACATTTTATCGGTATGAGGTCCCATACCATCAGAGAAAATTCAGGTGAAATTTAAATATTAAAATTCGTTTTTCGACAATTGTTGTTAGAAAAGATTTTTTTACTCAGTGTAACTTTTTTCAGCGACTGTAAAAATAATTCAGACAGCCCAGACCAGGACTCGAACCTGGATCTTTTGGTTACGCGCTAAATGCTCTACCTCTACCGGACAGTGTCTCGGATAGCTTAATTGGTAGAGCATTTGGCGCGTAATCAAAAGATCCAGGTTCGAGTCCTGGTCTGGGCTGTGTGAATTATTTTTTCAGTCGCTGAAAAAAGTTACACTGAGTAATAAAATCTTTCTCTAACAACAATTGTCGAAAAACGAATTTTAATTGTTAAATTTCACCTGAATTTTCTCTGATGGTATGAGACCTCATACCGATAAAATATTATGGTGAAGAAGTAATAATAAAAATTTAGTAATTCTTCAAGAATTTCGGATCGGGATTCATGGCTTAATTTGCTAAAACCTATTAATTTAAAACCACCGATCTTCACATCATTCATTTATTGAAATTAATAATAATAATAATAATAATAATAATAATATTTACGTCTAATTTCTTGATAATCATCATCAATTGTCGGTAAAGTGATCCCTCGACAATGTGACCAGTAATCAGGACAACAGTCTTCCTCGCGAGTTCGATTACAGAATTCATCGCAGTAGCATGTAGTCTTCAAAATAGGCGCACTGCAGTCATCATGTCTTCCCGGACAACACCTTCCGTTGTTGTACCTACCGGCGCAGTAAGGTCCCGGGGGAAGTCCCGAGTAATTTGGAATCGCGCTTACGGCTATCACGAAATTCGCGATAAGGAGCGCCAGGAAATAGCTCATGATGGCGAAAGTTCACTGCAAATAAATTAAACAAAAAGATTTATAATCAATGTTATGTTTTATGATATTGTGTTTTATGGTATTGTGTATTGTATGTGCTATAATTTTACAATAGATTGTAATTTATTGCCCTCGAGGTATTATTTATAATGGGTGAATTTGTTTTTTATAGATGGTATTTATAGGCTTTAGACCATTTTTTACGCAAGATCAAATGAGGCTTATTGTTAGGAGGCGATATTAGTGATACTATAATCCTAGGGCCAATTAATCTCTTTGTTTCGAGTTTTAATACCGGTTAAATTTATACCAAGGTTGATAGTTTTATTTATAGAGCTTAGATGATTTTTATTTAAGAATTTTTACGATTAGTTTTTTTGTTTTAATTTATTTTTATCAATTGTAAGCTAAATATTGGAGATACTTAAATTAAAAGAGTACTTTTTTATAGGATTTAAATTTTTTATAAAAAAGGTTATCAATTTTTCTCTATCTCTTTTCATTCAGCAAAAATTTTAATTCAAAATTCAATTTTTAGATAATTTGATTACATTATGTGTTAAGAGAAGTTTGGGGTATTCCAAAGTGACTGGTGGGACATTTGACTCGAATTCCATCAATTATAAGCTATAATTATGTGACTGATACTATAGTAAAATTTATCCGAACAAAAACAGTTTCACTGTAAAAAATCGCGCCAAGTCCACGTTCATAAGACTATTAAGAAAAAAAAATTTGTTTTTTTCTTTACAAAAATATATAAAATAAAAAAATTAAAAAATCCAAGTAACCGATATGATTGTTTATGATTTTCGGAAATTAAAAAAAATTTTGTTACAAATTTAAAAATTAAAAAAAAAAATTTGGAACGTATTTAGTGTGCGCGGTTGCAAAATATTTTACTTTTAATGAAATTCGTAAAATCTATTTACTAGGACTTAAAAAAAATTGAAATACACAATGACGCACACCAAGTACGTTCCAAAATTTTTTTCTTAATTTTTAAATTTATAACACAATTTTTTTTAATTTCCGAAAATCATAAACAATCATATCGGTTACTTGGATTTTTTAATTTTATATATTTTTGTAAAGAAAAAAACAAATTTTTTTTTCTTAATAGTCTTATGAACGTGGACTTGGCGCGATTTTTTACAGTGAAACTGTTTTTGTTCGGATTTTAGTATTTTTTGTAATTATAATAAAAATTTACAATTGGTACCAACTTAAATCTCGCGTTGGTTGCATTTTTTATAGCAAACTATCCCCTTGAAACTACAGTTTATGTAAAAATAATTCCAGCGCACCCTGGCGGGTGTAGATGCAAACTGTGAAATATCTTTTTTTAACTGTAGTTTCCCATCTAATGAAGGATTACTATGCATTCTCGAATTATTTAGTCTGTGGCAGATCACTTTGCCCATCGAAAAAAAGTCAGAATCGAAATTTTTGCGTTGCTATAGTTTGTGCTGATTAAATTTAATAATTTCAATTAGATTAATTGTTATAAGTGAATATAATTAATTAATAACAGTCAAATAAAGTATGAATTACTGTTATAATATACAATTTAGGAAAAAAAAGTACCGTAGAATTAAATAAAATTTTGCAACCTCAAAATACCGTTCTGCTTACAGTAAACATAGTCGGTAGTCTGGCGCTCCGTTTACAGCAGATTTGAACGGAACTTGGCGCCAGATTCTACCGAATCTGTGGATCTTATAATATAGAAGAATAACTAATTAACAACATCCCTTTGTCAAAAACCTCGATTACTATTTAAGTTTCTCGTAATTATCATTTGACTGAGTGTGACTGGTGGGACATCGAAAAATCCTTCTCTCTTACCAAAGGTATACTTAAAGTCCAATTTCAGTTCGACCACTAAACTTTTAAAAAATACTTCCCTCTTAATACAAAATTTATCCTACAAACATTCAATATTAAGAAGAATTATCCTGATTACCTACGTAGAAACAATTAAAAAAATTTTTTTTATTGCGACTGACGGGACAGGCATTTGTGATTGGTGGGACAAGTACAAAATGTCTACATCAAGTTGTTTATTAAAAAGACTTGTATATTATTTCAACCTTAGAAACATTATTGTTTATATATTTAACTATAAATTATTTAGGATAATTAAAAAAAACTAATAAAAAAACACAAATAAAGGATTTAGCATGCTGACAACACGATCGTGATAAACTTAGGTGTTAATTAATAACGAACATAAAAAAATTTGTTCTTAAAACTATAATAATAAATATGTTAGTTAATAACAAACATAAAGAGCGACTGCGTGGCAGAGCGGTTTAAGTCTTAAACTGCCCGTACAACAGTCGCTCAGGCGTGGGTTCGAGCCCTGGCAGTCGCAATTTTTCTGCGATTTCCAAGGCTTGCTCCCTTGCCGACTGTACCCTGGCCAGGTTTCTGTGGTTTTCTTGGTCACTGTGCTAAGGGGCGGGGCACAGGCAAATGCGGGTACAGATTGTAAGTCGGCCACAGCCGCGGAAAGGAGGTAAAGATGTGTATTTAGACACATCAAGGACAATAAATAGTAGGAAGGGACGTAAAAATCCCACGTGTCTAGGCCAGAAGGCTGACGCGTAAGATTCCAAAAAAAAAAAAAAATAACAAACATAAAATGAATTTGTTCTTAAAACTATTAAAACATTTGACCAGGATACAAGTTAGTGCGGCTGAAAAGTTACTAGGAGAGAAAAATCGATTTTCTTATTGATTAAAAAAAATTTTTTTTATAAATTAGTAAAATATAAACTTTTAATAATAAATTAGGACTAAATTAGAATGAATTAGAGAAATTTTTTAATTTTAGTCATTTTCCCATTTCGCACACGGAAAAAAGTAAACTGTTATAAATAATAGTCGATTTATAATAAGTAATGATAAACTGAAAAAATTACCATTTCAAACAGTAAAATCGTGATTTTATCACTTTATAATATTTATCATTTAAATGCTACAATTTTTTATTTATATGGAAGAAAATACTATTTCAAACAGTAATATTCGCTATGTGAAAGTCGAAAACGTTAATGTATAATAATTAAGAATTTTGACTTTGATATTTATCATTTCGTACCCAAAAAATGATCGTATGATATGTAAAAAATATAAACTACTGTTACTAAATTTCTATACAAGCAACGTCAATATTTACAAAGTACAATGGTAAATTTTAAACACAACGCTAAAAATCAAACTATAATTATTGATTTGCTTGGACGTAAAATATATATTTTAAGAGTAGAATTTTTACTGTTTCAAATGTTAAATTCTCCGAGTGTGAGAGCTCCCCCTTCTCCTCATAGTATAGACTATATACCCATATAGCAATCTTTTTCAAGGCTTGAGCAAATCTGGTCTTAATTTCGATAGTTGTTAGTGTCTTTTTCTACCTATGGGTCCAGATACTTGTAGCAAATTCAATTAACAAGCCTTGTACAAGAACTTTGGGCCAGATTATAGCTCAAGTCTTGAGAAAGACTGACACCAGAAGCATGCTAAATATACTTGTGCAAGAGTTGCTCAAGATTTGCTCAAGATGAAATGTTTTCGAATAACCGTTCGCATCATTCTACGCCTCCTATATTTACTATAGAATCAGTGGATTTCTGAGAATTACGGATCTTGAGCAAATCTTGAGCAAGTCATGGGTAAGTCTTTGTTGTGTTTCTGGTACAAAAAATGCGTCAGAAAGTTTTTCAATGCACCTTGCTTTAGACTTGTCTCATATTCTTGCACAAGATGTCTTGAGCTAGTTATATATAAATCTTGAACCATGTCTTTTTAAATAAACTTGAGCAAGACCCATATGTAGAAAAAGACACTAGCAACTAGGGGTTTTGCTCAAGACGCTGGCACCAAAATCTGGCTCAAGCATATGTTACTTGGGTATTGAAACGGCAATTTTTACTCTTTGAAACTGTAATTTTTTAAGATGAGAGAGTCGTTATTTACTATAGTAACAGCTACTAATCACAATTTCGATATTAAATTATAAATTGTGACTTTTACACTTTCCACATTAAGTTTTGTAACATTTACATTTGTGCCACCTCGATGCGCGCTGTAGTGTTTAAAACTATAAAAATTAACCGGAATCCGAGTGAATTTTACAGTTTACTTTTTTCCGTGCAAATAAAATTTTTAGTGTGTTTAATATAGACCACGTATTAAACTAAGTTGAACATTAAAATTCTGAGCTCCCGTTTAGAGATATGAAAAAATCATATGAAACCTCTTGTAGGAAATTTAATTTCCTATAAAAAAAAGTCTTTATCAATTTCTATCTATCTCTTACGATTTTACAAATTAAAAGTTTCAATTTTAATTATGTTGAAAATTAATATTATGATTTTTAAAGCGAGAATATTTCGATTATTATTAAATTTAAATTCCGTAAATATTTACTTTAAAAAAAAAAAAATGCGTAGTTTCTTTCATTAATCAAACATAATGAATTGATAAAATTTTTTTCTCATGATTGTTACAATCTATAAGATTAAAATCAAAATGATAAAAAATTGAAATTATTGATTTTCATACCAGAATATTAAAAATTACTAAAAAAAATTAAATTATCGATATAAAAATAAAAAATTTCATTTTCCAAAAATGACAAAATATTTCGTCCTGATAAAAAATAAATCTGAAACATATTTTATCACAACACAATGAACAAAAAAAATCCCGTTAAACGAAAGTGTATAATAAAAATAAAATAATTCATATCAAACAAAAAGCGTCTTATGACCCAGTGCTTAATATAGCTCGCTCACGTTAAATTATAATTAAAATAAAGAATATAACAAGAGTATAAGTATGAGTATAATAATAAAAGAACCGAGTAAGAGCAAAAAGTTGCAACGTAAACATACGTATTGACATTGCTGAATACACTTTACTTAACTTGTTCCGTGATTAATTTTTCAGCTTTATCTTTTATCTTTTATCTGACATAAGACACAAGACCTAATAGGGTAGATTAGACTGCGATAATATTATATCAAATATGTGTGTACATATATATTGTGTACTATTGTATACTGAGCAAAAAAACATGAGGTAAGTGTTAGTCAACACTTTTATTCTATTTATTACATGTCTGATCGCAATCCTCAGCCGGAAATAAATTCAGTCATTGTCATTAATTATTTATAGCTTGCTATTATAAACCAATTTTATTATTATTATTATTATTATTATTATTATTATTAAAATTGCGTAATAATAATAAATAATAAATTTTGTAAATAATATCGTGATTAAAATAAAAAGATCAAATTTTAATACACAGTAAAAAATTTTGCGTCAATGCGTCAAAAAATTTTATGTTAAAAATTTTTGTGTTAAATATTTAACACTTTTTTGTGTTAATTTAACACAATAAATGTTAAATTTACATATAAAAGTGTTAAATATTTAACACAAAAATTTTTAACACAAAATTTTTTGACGCAATGACGCAAAATTTTTTACTGCGTACGATTGTATTGGAATTTGAAATTGAAATTCCGATCAAATGATAAGAGATATACAGAAATTGATAAGAAAATTCAATTTTCTACAATAAAGTACTACACGGAGAGAAAAATATAGAAATCATTCCTATAATTTTAATGAAATGTTTTCCTATACCATTTCAGGAGCGATTACTTAAATTATGGGAATTGTACCCATAATTTTTGGGAAATGTTACAATAATTATAGGAATGGTTCCTATAATTATAGGAACGATACCTATAATTATAACTGTAATATCGGTATGATTCTCATAATATTATAGGAACCATTCCTATAATATTATAGGAATCATTCCTATAATATAATGGGAACCATTCCCATAATATTATAGTTATGATGTGTAATAATATTGAGATATTTATCATTACAACTCAAGCTATTTGTGACTTCGATGACCACTTTGAAGCATTTGAAATAATTAGTAATTTCGATAATTTTACTTGCTTCCCAATAACATCATTTGAAATATGTAAAATAAGTAATATTGCTCATATAAATTATAAAAGTAACACACCCAAAAGGTGGATTTAATAAATATTCAACGTATGTATTGTAAATAAATAATTTGTTTTGAAAATAAAATGAAATTATAAAAATAAACAATAAATTTCCATATCTACTTTGCTCCTCTAATTGTATTGTGAGAAAATATCCTTTTTATTAGAGAAACTTTAGAATTGCTACAATATTTTTCAATATTATCTAACACAATTATAACTGAGTTGGAATAAACAATTTAAGATTGAGTACACACGTGAATAAAAATTCTGAAAAAGAAATTTTTTCACTCTAGTGAAAGATCAATTTTTATTTACAAAAAAAAATTTATTAGCAAAAAAATATATAATAATTACTTTATATTTTTGATGTGATTGCTTCATTATTATGTATATAAACATTTTGTTATTATTATGAGCGTCATTCCCATAATATTATAGGAACCATTCCTATAATATTATAGGAACCATTCCTTTAATGATATAGGGACCATTCCTATAATATTATAGGAACCATTCCCATAATATATTGAACCTATTCCATTATTGTATAGAAATGTTTCCAATAAACTATGGGTATGGTTCCCATAATGAGCATAGGATTGATACCTATGATGATCATTTTATTATAAGAACCATTCCCATAATTTTAGGAAAGGTTCCTATAAATTTCTCTCCCCCACACTGAAAAAACATATATGCGCACATATGCTGGTAAAAATACATATACGTCGCACATATAAAATATATACGCCACATACTTTTTTTTTGCCCACGTATATGCGGCATATATTTTTTTTCAGTACGGGCCGTGTAGTGTGATTTTTTCGTATCTCTAAAAGGTAGCTCAGAAATTTGATGTTCGACTTAGCTTAACACGTACACAGGGAAAAAAGGTTCACTTGAGCCAAGAAAATATTTTTCTTCCTAATTATTTTCTTGAGCGAAAAAAAATTTTTTTTTGAAAAGAAATTTCACTTATTCCAACAGAATTAATTTTCTTGCTTTAAGAAATACGTATCTTGATCCAAGAAAATTTATTTAAGTCAAGAAAATCTTGTTGTTTTGAGAAAATTCAGCCTCTTGCTCCAAAAAATTTAGTTCTTGATAGAAGTACATTTTCTTGTCTTGAAAAAATTTCTCTCTTGCTCCAAAAAATTAAATATAAAGTTAGAAGTAAATTTTCATTTATATTTTTATTGATTAACATGTCAAATGGGAAGATCAAATAATATTGAATCTTTTTAACTTCTCGCTAAGAAAATCTCAGATTTTCAAAAATCGGGAAGTTATTGGTTTTACCCCGTTTTACAAAAATCGAGTTTTCATCAGATCTCGACGTTTGAAGGTCACAGGAAGCTTCCCTGACTATCCCCGCGAGGGTGTCACTGTGTCTGTATGTATGTATTTCTGTATGTGTGTGTGTGTGTGTGTGTGTGTAAGTATGTAAACCTCTCATAACTATTGAATGACTTGACCGATACGATCGCGGTTGGCGCCATTCGAAAGGACTTGTCCAAACTTAGATTTTGGATATAATTTGGACCGATAGATTTCGAGAAATCTAAAAAAAAACTGTAAAAAAAAATTTTTTCAAAAGTGGTTTTTTTGGAATAACTTTCGAACGGCTTTATCGATCAACTCCAAAAACTAATCAGCTCTTAACCTTGAAAAACCACTTCGATCGCCGCTAATCCGGTCAAAATCGGTTGATTCATTCGAGAGATACCGTGCAGGAAAGAAAACCCAAAAAAGTGTTTTTTCGGAATTACTCCGAAATTTCTAGTTTGATCAATTTAAACTTAAAGATTTTTTAAAAGGCTTAAAAAACTGCGTCGAATGCCGCCTACCACGTAAAAATCGGTTCATTCATTCAAAAGTTGTTGCGATTTGAAAACTCAAAAAAAAGTGTTTTATCAAACTTTTATTAGACTTCTAAGCTCGAAGAGCTCAAAAGCATAGAAATTTTATCTGTTTGAGTTCAGAGAGCTCAAAACAACACATAAAGTGTATTTTTGAGCTCGAAGAGCGCTCAAAAACGGCATAAGTGCAATTTTAAGCATCCAGGTATGGAATTAGCGGGAAGTTGCAGGGATGGCCTTCAGGGTCAACCGTTTTCCTAATTTTTTTTTTTTCATTCAATATGTATAATTGCACGCTTAAATGATATAAAATGGGTATCAAATATTCAAGAGAAAAATTTTCTCAAGGTGAGAAAATTTTTTTCTCTGCTGAAGTAGGTGGTGCTGCTTCCCTACACTGATAGAAGGATTTATTTGTATTAAAAAAATATTTGTTAATAGTTAACAAATCATTTATTAGAGACCATTTTTTAGTATCAAACAAATATTTCTTAGTATTTAAAATGATTTGTTTGTATTTAATAAATCAGATATTCATTTATTAAATATTAATAAATCTTTTTAAATACTAAGAAATATTTGTTAAGGACTAAAAAGTGGTTTCTAATAAATGATTTGTTAAATATTAACAAATATTTTTAACTATAAACAAATCCTTCTATCAGTGTAGAGTATCTAAAAATCTTGATCAGATATAAAAATTTATTGTATCAAGTATTTATGATGTGAATTAAGAAGAAATGACTTCCACCAAGAATAGAATTTCAAGAAAAATTTGTACTTCGGTCTTCCTTCAGGCACCCGAAAATTTTCTTGAACCAAGAATTTTGTTCTCCAGTCAAGAAATTTTTCTTTCTGTGTAGGGAAAAATTGATAAAGACCTTTTTTACAAAAAATTCAATTTCTTATCAAAAAGTAGTCTTATGATTTTTTCGTATCTCTAATAGGTAGCCCAAAATTAAGACTTTAAAATTCTTTAACAATAATAAACAAAACTTAAACTTTTATTACTATTATGTAAACTAATTCTATTTTTTTCTAGATTAGACATGACGGATAGATTGATGCATCTAATAGCTAATAGTTCGCGTGGGCGTTAAATTTATGAATATTAAACACAAAGCATTATTAAATGCATGACAACAAGCAAGCACCTGACGCCCACTTGTCGTTAATGAAACTAAATGGGTCAAGAACAGAGCAGAGTACCGAGAATTATGACTGTGATACGCACAAGATGCCAACAAATCGACCTGATCTGATTTTATTTTCTGCGCTAGATTTTCCGGCTCATTTTTAATCATGATTAATTACAAATACAATTTTGACGGGTCAATTTATCAAAGATGCTAGATCAAAGAATTTAAAGAATTCCATTAGGCATTCCATCCGAGAATCAAGAACGATCAGTTAAGTCATAAGATTACGATGACGCTAATGTGATGATGATCGAATGAAGTTACGTGGCATAGTTGGAATAACTCCAAAAATTAAATCATCTAAGTGATTCACAATATTCATAAACAATGACAAATAGTTTATTGCAGAGGATAAATTAATCATCTCTATCGTTATCATCATCACATCATTTATTTATTTTAGACAAATTGGTTGTTTAGCAATTTAGTTAAGAAATTTAAATAGTATGATAGTTGACTTTTGTACTTGAAATTAATTCCGTAGTTTTATAGTCAGCGTAATTTACATTTTTATTGGACGTGTTTTTATTAAACGTTATCGGCTATTAATTTAATGAATTACTAAAGTCAAGGTGTTGATTATTTTATCAATTTTTTTTATTAGTTCTGAATTTTTTTTTTTTATATTATACGGTTATTTTATTTAAATTTTTTAGAAAATTGATTAAAAATGTTATTTTAAATATTGTTGTTTTAATATAAAAATTATCTTGAAATTCAATAAATAAGAAATAATTAAAAAAAATTATAATAAATAATTTTTAATATGATTGAAATTGTGACTCAATGATAAGAGATAGCAAAAAATTAATAAGGACATTTGTTATAAGAAATAAAATTTCCTACAAAAAAGGTCTATTTTGTATCTTTAAAAGAAAGCCCTTAAATGAGATTTTAAAGTTTTCTAAACATTCACTTTAATTAAACTTTCACAAAATAGAATTTCAAAATGAAATTTTCATAATTTTTTAGGTGAAAAAAATTTTTTAAAAATTAATTTCATTTCAGCTAAAAATTAATTAAAGGGGAATTCCATAGTGACTGGTGAAATATTTGTCTCTGGAATTCCATCAATTATAAGCTATAATTATGTGACTGAAATTTATACTATAGTAAAATTTATCTTATAATATAGAAGAATAACTAATTAACAACATCGCTTTGTCAACAACCTCGATCACTTTTTAAGTTTCTCGTAATTATCATTTGACTGAGTGTGTCTCGATACAAAATTTATCCTACAAACATTCAATATTAAGAAGAATTAGCCTGATTACCTACGTAGAAACAATTAAAAAAATTTTTTTTATTGCGACTGGTGGGACAGGCATTTGTGACTGGTGGGACAAGTACAAAATGTCTACATCAAGCTGTTTATTAAAAAGACCTTTATATTATTTCAACCTTAGAAACATTATTGTTTATATATTTAACTATAAATTATTTAGGATAATTAAAAAAAAGTAATAAAAAAACACAAATAAAGGATTTAGCATGCTGACAACACGATCGTGATAAACTTAGGTGTTAATTAATAACGAACATAAAAAAATTTGTTTTTAAAACTATAATATTAAATATGTTAGTTAGCAATAAACATAAAATGAATTTGTTCTTAAAACTATTAAAACAACATTTGACCCGGATACAAGTTAGTACGGCTGAAAAGTTACTAGGAGAGAAAAATCGATTTTTTCATTGATTAAAAAAAAAATTTCTTTTCAAATTAGTAAAATATGAACTTTTAATAATGAATTAAGTCTAAATTACAGAAATTTTTAAATTTTATTAATTTTCCCATTTTGCATGGAATGCCCCAAGAATTACATTATAGAATGTAATATTTACATTGAAGGCTCTAGAATTAACATTCAAAGTTCGAATTTAGAAAAATGCTATTTCGAACTGTAATTTTTCTAGTTTTGATTACAACGGGACCGATTTTACATTTTATTCCTGTTTTTTTTTTTTTTTTTTTTTTTTTCCGTGTAGCCTAGAAAATTTGACTTAAAATTTTTCTACACGCAGTTTATCAAATTATATAAAAAATCAAATTTCAAATTTAAATTTTGACTAAATGATAAGAAATAGCGAAAAATTGATAAGAAACTTTTGTCGAAAATTCAATTTCTACAAAAAATGTCTTATAATAATAATAATAAATAATTTTATTTGCACGACTTTCGTCTCTTACAAAGTTTTTACATATTTTGTATCTGTATATTAATTATATATATTATTTCTCTTTCCATTTAATCTTTCTATTTTTATTTTCTTTTCTTTTTTTCTCTTGTTTGCACGTCGTTGTTCTGGTGACCCTCCTGCCCCAAACTCCGCAATCCCGTTTTTTTCCTTAGGATCTCTTCAATTTTTGTGAAGATCGTGCATGCTCTCACGTCTATTCTTCCCTTTAGTACTTCTATTAGTCTTTCTTCTACCTTTTCATTTTCTAAATCTTTCCATTCATTTAAGAAACTCTTTCCTTCTTCTCCTACTTTTTATCCTTATATCCTTTCTTTTTATCCTTATATCCTTTCTTTCCCCCTCTTCCTATGTTCCCACATCGTACCCTCGCCCATGTTTCCTTGTCTTCTCCACTTATTTCATCTTTTCTCCAAAAGTAGTTTTTATCTTTGTCTATTTTTATTTTCTTGTATAATTTGCAATATGATGATTTCTCTATTGCCTCTCCGTCTTCTTTTTTTGCTTCTTCTTTTATCCTCATTATCCCTTCATCCAGCTTTGTTTCTATTTCTTCTATTTCTTGCTCTTTATATATCATCCTGACTACTTCCTCACAGCCCATTTTTGTTAGTAATTTTTTTATTTCTTTACCCCATTTTGTTGCTCTTCCGTTTAGTATACCTCTCATTTCTTCTTTCATCACTATCCTTGGCCATCTATCCCTGTCCATTTTGATCACGTCCTTTATATATCGTACTGCTCTCTCTTTTAGTGTTATTTCTATATCCTCTACTCTCATTTCTTCCCTCCATATGTACCCTGGTGTGTCCCTACTCACTCCTAAAGCCATCTTGCACAACCTTCTATGCACCCTCCTAATCTCCTCCGATTTTTCCCACCCCCACACTTCTACTCCATACATAGCTACAGATTTCGCCACCGTGTTCATCAGATACATCCTCTTCCTTATGCTGTTCCTTTTGCTTCTTTTTATTATGCCCCATACCACATTCGTTGCTTTTTGTGCTTTTCTTGCCATCTCCTTTCTTTGCTTTGCTGCACTATTCTTCGTCGTAAACCAGTATCCTAAATATTTCACCTCTTTTACTTCCTCTATTTCTTCCCCTTCATATGTCCATTTTTTTTCTTTTTTCTTTCTTCCTCCATTCCTGCATATTATTATCTTTGTTTTCTCTGCATTTACCTCCATCTTATTTTCTTTGGTATATTTTCTTAGTTCATTCAGCATACTTCTTAGTTCTCCTCCTGATTCTGCTACTAGTGCCACATCAACTGCGTATTTCATCGCATATATTCTCTTGTTCCCTATCGCCGTCCCCCCAATTTTCTTTTTTTCCATCTGCTCTTCGAGTCCATCTAAATCTATTCCATATAATGCACCGCTCATTGCACATCCCTGCCTTACCCCTTTTCTAGTTTCGAATTTTTCGGTTGTTCTTTTTGGTCCTAGTTTTACTTTACTGTATGTGTTCTCATATATCTTACTTATCATCCTGTACATCTTGCCTCTTATCCCCTTCTCCCATATTTTCCTTTTCATTTTTCTCCTCTCCACTTTATCAAACGCCTTTTTGCTAAATCAATCAATGCTATATATAACTTTCCTCCTTTGTCCTTTAATCTTTTATTTATCAGTCCGCTTAAAACAAAAATATGATCTCTAGTCCCTCTTCTCTTTCTAAACCCAGCTTAGCTTTCCCGTACTATTTTTTCCTTGTCTATCCATCTGTTTATTCTTTCTGTCATCAATGTTGTTAGTAGTCAAAAAATGTCTTATAATTTTCCTGTATCTCTAAAAGAAGGGGCTTAATTTAGATTTCAAACTTTTCTAAACATTTGATCAAACTTCAAGAAAATTGGATTCCAAATAAAATTTTTTTTAATTTTTTAGATGAAAAAAAATTTTTTATAAAAAATTTTACCTTTTAATTAATTTGATTTCAGCTAAAAAATTAATTAAAATAATTTTTTAAACATTAAAAAAAAAATTTCTAAAAATATAAAAATTTTAAAATTAATTATCCAATAATTGCGTTTAAAAATCAACATCTTTCAAGACTAACCCATGCAATAAAAAAAAAAAAAAATAGAATATTTCCAAACAAAAAACAAAACAAACATTAGTTAAAATTAATAGTGGCTCCACGGTGTCGTTAACCACGATTAAGTCATCGTATAAATTTAAAAAAAGTAATCTTTTTATTGGTATGATATAATACGGCTCTAATCTGTGGTACTTAGCGTCTGAGTGTATGTAATGCCGTAATACGTTAATACGTTAATCGGTACTTTTGATCGTACACTCATTCATCCGATCCTCAATTAACATTCCAATTAAATCAACCACTTATGGATTTAATAATTCCATTATTTATTTACTATCTTCTCATATCACAGATCATGCATCGCTTTCCTAATTATCAATTACAACTACGCCTTTTATTTCGCTAATATTAATTGCCAATTAAAATAATTGTTACTATTTTAAACAGCAACAATAAATAATGGCCTTGTTGCTTATCGCATTCATCTATATATTGATACTGTAAATCTCCGCATTCTTTTCATAACTCCTGATAATAATTATCATTGCTATTATTTTTTTATCGCATTACAAAAATTTTATTTCTATTATTCAATTAAATAACTACAATTAATTATAATAAAATGATGATAATAATAATAAAGTAGTGAATATCAATGACACTGATCTCTAAAAGTGGGACTTAAGCTCTTTCTGAATAGTAGTTTCTCTGTAGAATGAAAGCGGAGCTTGATGCTTTAAGCATTTTTTGCTTAGATGCAAATCGTAGAAGAATTTTTATAAAAAATATAAATAATTTATGGAGCTTGAAAATTATCTATGTTATTAAGAGAATAAATGAAATTTTATGGTCAGTGTACTTATATGATAAAATGGGTTTTTATGGTAAAATTTGGTATCGTTGGAAAGGTATTGACCTGAAGTTGTGCCTTTTCAATGTTTCATATGATTTTCTAAAATAGTTTATTTATTATGATAAGTTTTTGAAGTAGTTATAAATAGATTTAAATTTAGCGATAAACAATATTTGATTATTTATTTATTTTGTTTTGTACTCGTCAATGTGGGTATATGTCAAAAATTAATTTATATAATTAAGAGACTAAAAAAAATTTAGTAACGGGTATTTCTTTATCGTAAATTGAGTTTGATATTTTTTAGCGATGGTTATTTATGATTTAAATAATTGAGAGAGAAAGGAAAATTTTTTGACCAGCATATTATTATTTTTAAAGAAATTTTTATATTTAATTTGAAATCATCAGAAAGGTCTTGATAAGAATTAGTGCCTTTTGGTTTTATTTTTTTTTTTTTAGTAGTCAATTTTTTATTTCAAGTTTTTGGAGGAGTTTTTAATAGTTTTTTGGTTCTATAAATTTGTTCGGTCACATTTGTCGATCAAATTATTTGTAATTGATCCTATGATAGCACTATTTTTTTTTTTAATTTATTTAAAAAGTACCCAAACTATTAGTGTGATTATAAATATAAAAAAATCATTAAGCCGAAGTTTTCTTATTCATAATTCGTAAATCTCGGCAGTCACATAGTGACTGTAGGTTGCTAGTAATTACTAATTTTAAAAAAATCAGATATGATTTTCTGGAATTATTAATTTTTTGAGCTAAACATAGAAAAGTATGAAAAAATTATAGAAGACCTTTTTTATAGAAAATTTAATTTCCTTAAAAAAAGTTCTTATCAATTTTTCTATATTTCTTATCGCTGAGTCAGAATTTTAATTTGAAATTTGATTTTCAGATAATTTGATTAGACCGCGGGTATAGAGAAGATTAAAATCAAAATTCTGGGTTTAATATTGGGAATATGGAAAAATTATAGCGGACTTTTTTGTAGGAAATCTTATTTCGTATAAAAAAGGTCCTGATCACTTCCCCCCTATCTCTTATCATTCAGCTCTAATTTCATTTAAAAATTCGATTTTCAAAGTATTTGATTAGAAAACATGTTCAAAAAATTTGAAATCAAAATTTTAGATTTAATATTGAAAATACAAACAGACCATAAAGAAACTTTTTTATAAAAAATTCGATTTTCTTAAAAAAGGTTCTTATCAATTTCTTCCTTCTCTGATAATTTAACCAGAATTTTAATTTTTAATCGTGTGTTAAAAATTGTTATTATATTTTTGATGATATTTTTCCAAAAGTTTCCAAATTATGTAAATTTTTGTTAAAAATATCGAAAAATTCAACCAAAGTTTCTTCAATCTCATTGAAGAATTAATGTCTCGGCAGTCATAGTGAGTAACATATCAAATTATATTAAGTCAGTGAATTGTTGATATGATACACTCAAGCGAACCCGATTCCCGTTTCCTGACAATTCTCACGCCCCGATTAAAAATAAAGTCCGCGATTATAATTTTTTAAGATACCGGAATCTGAGGTATTTATTAGCGCCGGCAAGATAACTCCCGATTTCATGGAACGTCCGGTAATAATTTTCCGTAAGAAGATAATTTTACTAATATTATATATTTATTTTAATAATTAACTAGCAACCTTGCAGTCACTATGTGACTGCCGTGACTTGTGAACTATAAATAAATAAAATTTTGCTTTAATTAATAACGACTTTTGTTAAATTGCACTATATATTTTTAACTATTGACGTTTTTTAATATATAAGCTCATCCCGATGTTACACTCATCAAGAGATTTTATTTGAGTACCTACATGCATTTTTTATATATTTTTCATATATACATATATGTAATATATATATATAAATATATAAAATATATGAAAAATTGATGTGGGTACTCAAATGAAAGGTCTTGATGCGTGTAACATCGGGATGAGCTTATATCTTTAAAAATATGAATAGTTCACAAAATACAAGGTCATTTCTTAATTTTTGACATTTTTAAAGATATAAACTTATCCCGATGTTACACTCATCAAGAGTTTTCATTTGAGTACCCACATGCATTTTTGATATATTTTTTATATTTACATATATGTAATATATATAAATATATAAAATATATGAAAAATTGATGTGGGTACTCAAATGAAAGGTCTTGATGAGTGTAACATCGGGGTGAGCTTATATTATTAAAAATATGAATAGTTCACAAAATACAAGGTCATTTCTTAATTATTGACATTTTTAAAGATATAAACTTATCCCGATGTTACACTCATCAAGAGCTTTCATTTGAGTACCCACATGCATTTTTGATATATTTTTTATATTTACATATATGTAATATATATATAAATATATAAAATATATGAAAAATTGATGTGGGTACTCAAATGAAAGGTCTTGATGCGTGTAACATCGGGATGAGCTTATATCTTTAAAAATATGAATAGTTCACGAGATACAAGGTAATTTCTTAGTTATTGTCATTTTTAAAGATATAAGCTCATCCCGATGTTACAATCATCGAGACCTTTCATTTGAATACTCACATGCATTTTTGATATATTTTTTATATTTAAATATATGTAATATATATAAATATATAAAATATATGAAAAATTGATGTGGGTACTCAAATGAAAGGTCTTGATGCGTGTAACATCGGGATGAGCTTATATCTTTAAAAATGTCAATAGTTCACGAGATACAAGATTACTTCTTAATTATGTATTTAGATATAGAGCATTTTCGAATGCAGCCTAAATATTTATCATTATAAATTGACTATTGGTTAGAATGATATGAAACCATGAAAATGCCTAACTACAGGTCAAGACTTTTCCAACGATACCAAATTTAGCCATAAAAACCCATTTTATCATATAAATACACTAACCACAAAATTTCGCTTATTCTTTTGATAGTGTAGATTATTAAAAATTTTTTTCTGAGATAATCTACAATTTTTTTAATTTTAATCTTGATTATTGTATTAAAGATCCATGCAAAAAATTAAGAGATAAAAAAAATTAGCAATTAAAATTTAAGTAAATATTATAAAGGTTATTATTTGAATACAAAGAAAAATATTTTTTTAATGTATTTAAATATTTTGTGGTTCAGTTTTAAAAAAACACATCAAATTTAATAGAGTGACAACTCGCTAAGTTTAGTGTGAATACAAATTCGCCGGAGTATTGAGTGTGTTTTACATATTACGATGAAAGCATTTAAAAAAAAAAAAAAACTGAAACATTAAGACGAAAAAACTCGTCTGAGTGAAAATAAAAAACATCCTTGACTGACAGAAGACTTCAAACAATTGCTAATTTATTAACCAGTTCGTCCTCGCAGTTAACCAGGATATTTTATTTTATTACATATTATAAACATAAATATTGTAAATATTTTGTTTTTACTACCTCGAATAGTTTAGCGGAACAATGACAGAAAAAAGTTAATAAAAATGTTGAGACTTTATTTCATAATACTGCTGATGTTTATTTAATAACCTGTTGTAGAATAATTATAATAATAATAATTTTAATATAATTTTAAAGAATTTTATTAATGAAGATTAAATTAAAAATTCTGGACTTCTTTTTAGAGATACAACAAAATCATAAGAGATCTTTTTTGTAGAAAATTTTATGATGTTGATTTTGGAACGCAATTATAGGATAATTAATTTTGAAAATTTTATATTTTTAGAATTTTTTTTGAAACGTTAAAAAAATTATTCTGATTGATTTTTTAGCTGAAATGAAATTAATTAAAATTTGTGACTAATTAAAAAGCAAAATTTTTTTATAAAAATTTTTTTTTACTTAAAAAATTAAAAAAATTCAATTTAAAATCCAATTTTCTGAAAGTTTGATTTTAACAAATTTTTAGAAAAGTTTAAAATATCATTCAGGGGCTTCTTTTTAGAGATACAAATAAATCATAAGAATCTTTTTTGTAAGAAATTTTATTCAATTTGTTTAAATTGCGCTAAAAAAATTTTAAGTCAAATTTTCTGGGCTACCTGTTAGAGATACAAAAAAATTATGAGACATTTTTTGTAGAAAATTAAAATTTCTACAAAAAAGTTTCTTATCAATTTTTCGCTATTTCTTTTAGTCAGAATTTTAATTAAAAATTAATATTTTCAGATAGTTTGATTAGACAACGTGTTTAGAAAAGTTTAAAGTCAAAATTATGGACTATATATCAAAAATATGAAAAAATCATGAGTAATTTTTTATAGGAAATTAAACCTTTTACAAAAAAGATCATCAATTTTTGTCTATCTCTTATCATCTGGTCAGAGTAATATTTATAATTTAATTTGAAATTCGATTTTAGAGAATTTTATTAAAGAAGATTAAAGCCAAAATTCTAGGCTTTTTTTAGAGATAAAACAAAAGTACTCAAGACTTTTTTGTAGAAAATTAAATTCTTAATAAAAAAGCTCTTCAATTTTCCGCTATTTTTTATAATGAAGATATTAAATATAGTCAAAATTTTAGCATAAAATTCGATTTTTAGATAATTTCATTAGACAACATGTTTAAAATTTTTAAATCAAAATTATGGGCTATATATTGAAAATATGAAAAAATCACATAAATATTTTTTTTAGGAAATTAAATCCTTTAAAAAAAAGGTATTTGTCTATTTTTTGTCATTTGGCCAGAATTTTAATTTTAAATTCAATTTTAATCGTATTAAAAGTTATTTATTATAATTTTTTTTATTATTTCTTATTTATTGAATTTCAAGATAATTTTAATACTAAAAAAAAAATTTTAAATAAAATTTTTAATCAATTTTCTAAAAAATTAAAATTAAATAACCGTAAGTTAAAAATAAAAATATAAGGTTAAAATTAAAAATTACAGGAAATTTTTTTGTGGGAAATTAAATTCTCTACAAAAAAAATACTTATAAATTTTTATTTATCTGTTATCATTTGGCCAAAATTTCAATTTCAAATGCATTTTCAATCGTATTAAAAATTAATTTTATTTTAATTATGATTATTATTATTTTCAAAAACTGCGCATTAAGAATAATCACGAATTTCAATTATAATTATAAATTTTATAAATATTTAAAAAAAAAATTTCCTTTTAATATTCAAAAATTTATTCTAAAATCCCAAAAATGAATCTATTATTTTTAAAAATTATTACTATTATCCCAAAAGTTATTAAATATTCCAACTTGATAATAAAACTCGAACCAACTTATCACAAAAAATTTTAAATAACAATAATGAATTAAAAAAAAAACATCGCAGTATAAATATTTATGAATCGCTCGCTAATTGATGCAATAAGTGAGATCTTACAAGTTATCGAAAGTTACTGTCACTTTTCATCCTTTAAACGATTATAACTCCTAAAAAATCACACCTTCGTAAATTTCCAAAGAGACAATTTTTATAAAAAATTAAATTTGCTACAAATTTCATCCCAAAATTTCTCCTTAACTCCAATAATTTCCGAGAAATTTGCGTTTGAAGAATTTTTAAAATAAAATTTACTTACGTAAAAACAATGAGTAATAAAAATTGAAGCACTTGGATAAAAAAAATAATAAATAAAACTATGATAAATGATAAATGTCTCGGTCGCGATGTTGGCGGCTTGAAATCACGAGCCGCACTGAGTGATCCCCAGTAGCGGAGGTAAACTATCCAACTAAACTTTGAGTATTGGATTTAAACTCGTCGACGTCAAGCATTTCTTCCCGCGCCTTGCGTCCGTGATATCACACACTTTTCAGTCTATCAATGTATTACCGCGGTGTATTGTAATAGTACAGTGTACATATTTAAATATATAAGATGACAATCATAATAAGAGAGCACCGATATCGTCTAAGCGATCAACTAAAATCATCTCTCCTGGTCGCAGGCATCGATAATAAATTAATAAAAAAAATATGAATAAACATTAACCATATAAGTATACAATGATAATAATATCGATAAAGATAAAATTCTTTATTGACTGTATCATTTGTATATTTGTACGGAATTTATGCTCATAAGTGACATTACTAACCATTCGCATGCATTACGTCTTATCAGCATTCACCATTATTTTTTAAAAAATGATTCATTGGATTTTCTTCAATGAAATTCTCGCACTTTCTAGTTTTATTTTTTATTATTATTGTTATTGTTGTTGCTATTGATACTGGGAATTTGTAGTGACAATCCCAAGTGAGGTCATCGGTCATTATCGCTGAGTAATTAATGAAATATTTTTTATAAATAAAACTTTATCTGAAAGACGTAATCATTTTTTCGCGGTGTCGAGTACCGTCTGAGTGGCAAGTATTTCGTGGTAATTGGGCTGGAATAATTTCTTTTTTTACCTTTAACATCTATTTTATTCATTTTATTTATTTTATTGGGAGAAATATTTTTGGCGGGATTTTAGTAAAGACAATTGGGTCATTCCATTTCAAATCGACCAATAGTTGGAATCGACCCCTTTCGATTTAGAAAAATTTTGGTAAGAAGTTTTCTTTTATCATATAACGAAGTTCTGCCAAAGGAAAAAAAATAAAAAAATTTTTTACAAAAGATGCAAATTCAAAATTTCGCGATTTTTCCAGTTTTTCAATTTTGTTTTTGTAATATCTAGAAGGCTAGTATAGATACAGGAATGGCCTTTTGTTTGTTTGAAATAGGATAGTTGGAACTATTAAAAAAAATATTTTGGGAAATGCCAAATTTGTCAAATTTTGAAATTTTGAAAATCGTCAAAAATGACGGTCGACAATAAATTTTTGGCTCAAATTTTTTTGTATCCTACCTTGCACTAATCTTAAAAGATTCTGAAATTTTTGGAACTGTGTTTTTTTGTTTTTTCGAAAATATGAATTTTTGAAATTTCTTAAAAAAAAAATCTGGAAAACGGTTGACCCTAAAGGCCATCCCTGCAACTTCCCGCAAATTCCGTTAATACCTGGCCGTTTTTTTTGAGCTCTTCGAGCTCAAAAACACAATCTGTGTGTTCTTTTGAGCTCTCCGAGCTCAAAAAGATACCTTTTCTATACTTTTGAGCTCAAAACTCTAATAGAAGTTTCATAGAACACTATTTTTTGAATTTTCAAACCGCAATAACTTTTGAATAAATAAACCGATTTTTACGCCGTTGGCGGCATTCTACGCAGTTTTTTAAGCCTCATAAAGAATTTCTAAGTTTCAATTGGTCAAACTAGAAATTTTGGAGTAACTCAGAAAAAACACTTTTTTCGGTTTTCTTTCGTTCACGATATCTCTCGAACGAATCAACTGATTTTTACCGGATTGGCGGCGATCGATGTGGTTTTCCAAGGTTGAGAGCTAATTAGTTTTTGGAATCGATTGGTCGAGCCGTTTAAAAGTTATCCCAAAAAAACCACTTCTGAAAAAATTTTTTTTCTTATTTTTTTTTAGATTTCTTCAAATTTCTCAAAATCTATCGGTCCGAATCAGTTCAAATTTTCAGGAAATCTAAGTTTGGCGAAGCCCTTTCGAATGGCACCAACCGCGATGAAATCGGTTCAACCGTTCAAAAGTTATAAGTGGTTTACATACTTACATACTCACACACACACACACACACACACACACTCTTCGAGCTCAAAAGCCTGATAGAAGTTTAATAAAACAGTATTTTTTGGATTTTCAAACTGCAATAATTTCTAGATGAATGAATCAATTTTCACGTGGTTGGCAGTATTCCACGCACTTTTTCAGAATCTATGATATACTTTTGAACACAAACTGATCGAACCGAAAATCTTCGAGAAATTTGAAAAATTCACTTTTTCCGAATTTTTTCGACAACGATAACTCACGAACCAATCAACCAATTTTCACGTTCTTGGTGGCAATCGACGTGTTTTTTCAAGCTTAAGAGCTAATTAGTTTTTGGAATCGATCGGTAAAGCCGTTTAGAAGTTATTCCAAGAAACCGATTTTTTTTTTAATTTTATTTTTGTGATTTCTCAAAATCAAGCCAACCGAATCGATTCAAATTTTCACGAAATTTAATTGCAACTAAATGAAATTTCAACTGTTCAAACATCAAAATTACGCGATTTTCCAAACTCAATTAAGTGAAAAATAAAAAAAAAAAATTTTTAAGAAAAATTTTTTTTTAACAAATTTCAAAAATTCTTATTTTTGAAAAAACACAGGCAGAACTTGCATGATAAAAGAAAACTTCTTAGCAAAATTTGTCCATTTCGAAAGGGGTCGGTAAAGAAGAATTATAACTGAGGAGAGTTAAAAATTCTTCTAAATTTAAAGAAAAATTTCTTATTGTAAGAATTTTTAATTATTAAAAAAAAGTTACTTAAGAAAAATTTTCTTCTGAAAATTTTATCATTGATTCAAGATTTTTAGGAAAAACTAAAGAAAGAAAAATTTGGAACTCAAATTTTGAATGAAATATGGAAGATACAAAAAATTCATAAGAAATTTTTCTAATAGGAAATTTAATTACTACAAAAAAGTTTCGATCAATTTTTTTCTATCTCTGATATTTTACTCATAATTTTGATTTTAAATCGTCGCAAATTTTTTCATAAAAATTACTTAATTCAAAATTCAGAGCAAAAATTTGAAATTTAAATTCCGGTAGAAATATTGAAGATACAAAAAAATAGAAGGTATCATTTTTTTAAGAAAATTTAATTTTCTATAAAACAAGGTCTGTAAATTTTTCCTTATCTTACAATTTTGATTTTAATTCTTAATAAATGTTTTTATTTTTTAATTAAGAAATTTCTACTTTTTTCAGTTCAAGCTTATTGAAAAAAAATCTTTATGTGAATGTTAAAAAGGCCCAAAATTTCCCTGTAACCTTCTAAAAAATCGAAAACATCAAAAATAAAAAATTCCTTTAAAAATTTTAATAAAAAATAAAATTAACAATGACAAACAAGCTAATAATAAATCGACGTGCAATTTACCGTCAATTCAAACTACGGCAATTAAATTTGTCACGGAATTATGCAAACGGTGATTTAACTCACATGTACACATACGTATATATAGTACGATAGATGAGAATCTTATTTACAATTACAACTGCCGGGCGTCTGAATTAAAACAACATGCGTATACAAGTATGACGGAATTTAAACTGTGACTGACAAGGCCACTAATTTAATGTACATTTAAAGAGCTTTTTAATAGCTTCGCTTAATCCTTTATACTTTATATCCATAAATACAAATATAAACAAGTTATAAATATTATATATCAACCGCACACCTAATGCATCATATCAATTAATAATAAAAATTAAGCCAATATTTAATTTCGTTTTTTTCCACAGTATGTACAATATATAACGAGTAATTATTAATTCATCAGTGACAGCCGACCTTCTTATTATTTATTTTCAATTTTTTTTATGTTCAATTAAATTTTAAACATTTTGCATGGTAAAAAATCTTGAATTTTTCTCCCAAAATTCGGAATAAATTTTAATTAGCTTTAATAAGTTTCAAATGCTAAATTTATAACAAATAAATTTAATTACTTTAATGTTACTGAAATTAATTTTTATTCGGTAATTTTTATCATTTCAAATCAATTAAATTATTATAGAAATAATTTATTAAAAAACACCTGTAGAAATTAAAAAAAAACAATGTAATTTTTTTTTAACAAATTAAAATTCAGATTATCAAACTCAGAAAAATTTTTACTAATTTCTTATTTTTGTCTATAAAAAAAAAAATTCACTGTGCATTTTTTTATTAATAATAATTAGAAACTCCTCAGTGAATTTACTGTGGATTGAATCAATCAAAAATCACCCGAAAATTTTTTAGTACATTTGTTAAAAAATAGTTAAAATTCCAAGCGAAATTTCTCGCCGTCAATCTATTTAACTTCCTGCAAATGTTTTGTATTTATTCTCACTACCTAGTCTAAGTACTATTGTTAAGTTATTGCTTCCTACATTTATAACTATTTTAATTTTTATTTTAATTTGGATTTTGTAGCGTACAACATTCCAACATTCCGCGGACACCGACATCGACTTTAAACTTGGAACTTATTATTTAAGAATTACACACTCGACTATTGTGAATACAAACAGTTGTATTAATAACTTTGAATATATCGCACTCTAAAGAATACATATGATTTATATATATACACGTACATACATAGACGAAATGAAGAAAGAGAAGAGGTGATTTATGCCCGCAACTATATAGAATACTTTCCGCAAATTTAAAGAACGCGGAATGAATGAAGAGAAATATAAAGTATAGAATTATTTTATATATTTATTGTGTATTGTACATATTATATATGCAATATAATGGTGGTCTATTTGATACTTAAATTTTATATATAACGATGAATTATTCTCGGTGTTATTATATATATGTTGTACGTATCCAATTTAAAATAATCTTGACCCAGTTGTGAAAGTAATTAATAGCTTGGTGAATTTATTGGATGAGTTTGTTGCTAAAAAAAACGTATTAGTATGTGTTATACATTTTCTTTTTTTTGCGTATGACTAATCCGTTTTGTTACTTTATTATTTTATTAAGACACTAAACACTTGACGTTTGGGAGCAATTATTGGTTGAAAATAAAGAAGTAGATTATTTCTCGAGTATAATTTCAATTACACTGATAAAAGAAATTATTAATTCTTAATAAATTTATTTATTTATTTATTTATTTATACTAACGCCAATCGGCAATATACATAAAGATTTACAGAATTTATATAATGTATCAGGGAAAAATTCGAGTGATTAATTAATTAAATTGTTTATTTAGCGGTAAGTGAGCAGCAAGTTCTTCGTAGCAGTTATGAAGTTACCACACGCAGAAAAAAATTTTGTTAAAATAACCTAAGATATGTTCTAGTAACAAATACATTTGTTAACATAGGGATAACAAATTATATGTTAAAATAACAAAATTTAGGTTATAGCAAGTTATTGATATGTTATAACAACAAAACAATTTGGTTACTATAGCACAATCTTTAAGTAGATTCGACAAAATAATTTAGTTGGTATAACAAATTTTTTTGTTGAAACAGCAAAATTATTCTATTAAAATAACAAATAAATTTACATTAAAAGTTATATTAAATTTTATAAGAATCCATAATTTAAAAATATGCTATAATCAGTGATATCTGATTTGGAAAATATTTTAGCAACAAATTAGTTTTGTTATTGCAATAGAATGATTTCGTTAGGACAACAAATTGATTTGGTGATTTAACAGACTGGTTTGTTAGTACAACTTGAAATATTTTGTTAATGCGACTAATGGATTTGTTACTATAACTATACTCATTTGTTACCAGAACATATTTTTCAGTTATCCCGTCTTTTGTTATTTCAATAAATAGTATATTACACACCTAGGGAAGTAAAGTAAGAAATGTCTCAGATCACATGTAATTGTTGGCCGAGGCGAAGCCGAGGTCAACAAACATGTGATCTGAGGCTTTCTTATTTACTTCCCGTGGAGTGTATACTATTTTTTTGTCCGACGAAGGCGGAAAGCGGCAACTTAGTTTAGCGCAGCGGGCCGAAAGTTGCCACTTTCCGCCTGGAGGGCAGAAAAATCATTTTTATGCGTGCATACGATCCTCTGTAGAAATCCAAATCGTTGTGTAGATAATTTACAAAATTGGCAATGCGATTGTGTGGTTTTATTAACGACGTAATTTTTAGTCGATTTAGCAGTAATTTATGTTGAAAATAAGTTCATTTATTAAATATAAAGATTTTTTAAGTCTTAATAAATATTTTTTTAAAAGAAACTACATTTATTAATGTTGAGTAAATATTTATTAACAGTTAATTAATTTTTAAGGAGTAAATAAGAATTGTCAACGATAAGATCTCGCGAGACAAATGTCGAAAGGGCGTATGAAAAAATGTTTTTTTTTACAATCACTTTGCAAACATACAGTCGTCATTCATAAAGATCGGTTCAATAGATAGATTTCTAAAAAATCTACATAAAAATTGAAAAATCGTACATTACCTATGATTAATAAAAATTAATTTTTCAGCAAAGTTCTCCGAAGAAGATGTCGGTGCAGAGTTTATTACCGTTGAATAATTGTTTTTATCTGATCCCCACACTTATTTACATAAAAATGATTTTTTTTTATTAATCACTTCAACTTAATTTTGAATTATCCAAAAAATTTATTCCTACTTTTTAGTTTGGTTTTATGTTAAAGCGTTTTTTTTTAACTATTACTTATTTTTTAATTTTTAATTTATAAATATTGTATGTTTTTAACTTCCCGCTAAGAACATCGAAGATTTTCGAAAAATCGGGAAGTTATTGTTTTTACCCCGTTTTGCAAAAATCGAGGTTTCAACAGATCTCGACGTTTTGAAACCCTAAGAAGCTTCCCTGACTATTTTTACGATGATGTCTGTACGTCTGTATGTATGTATGTATGTATGTATGTGTGTGTGTATGTAAACCTCTTATAACTTCTGAACGGCTTGACTGATTTGATCGCAGTTGGTGTCATTCGAAAGGTCTTCGCCAAATTTAGATTTCTTGCAGGTTGGAACCGATTCGGACCAGTAGATTTCGAGAAATTGCAAAAAAAGTGAAAAAAAATTGTTTTTTTTTTTCATTTTTTTTAAATATCTCCGAATTGACTGAACCGATCAACCTCAAAAACTAATCAGCTCTTAACCTTGAAAACCCGCATCGATCGCCACTGAAAACGTCAGAATCGGTTGATGCGTTCGTGAGATATCGTTGTCGAAAAAAATCGAAAAAAGTGTTATTTTTGTAATAACTCCGAAATTTTTTATCAGATCAATTTTTTTGTTCATAATTATTTATAGAACTCAAAAAACTACATCGATTGCCGCTAACCCATAGAGGAAAGTACCACGGGGCCTAGCTTGGCCCAGCCTTGGCTCAACTATGTAAAACTCTGGGCCAAGCTTGTAAGCCAGGGGATATTCAGGGAAGCTTCCTGTGACCTTCAAACGTCGAGATCTGATGAAAACTCGATTTTTGCAAAACGGGGTGAAAACAATAACTTCCCGATTTTTGAAAATCTTCGATTTTCTTAGCGGGAAGTTAAAAATTTTGCAATTAAAAAAAATTTTTTTTTTTTTATTTTTTCGTTGCTGATTTTGCCCATTTTTATAGTTTAATTCTTTATTTTTCACCTTTATGATATTGCTTCATTGATGCTGTATTATTTTTATGTTTTATAGTAAAAAAAAATTTTTTTTTACTGATCTTGACGTTTTGGACGATTTTGAGCTGATTGGCAAAAAAAAAAATTTTTATACGCTCTTTTACTGTACAAAGCCCTATCTTACTGTAAGAGTAAGCCCTTTTGATATTTGTCACGCGATAAGAAAATCATTAATAAACAAATGATGCCATAATTTTTCATAATAATATGATACACTAATTATTTTCAGTTAAAAAAAAAAATTCTGTAACTTATTACAAAAATTCCTTAATCATCGATTTTATTTTTGATATTTTTTATTAGAAAATAAGTAATGACTCTGATCGAATGGAATTATCTATTGAAGGTTTGAAATAATAAAAAGTCTCAAAGTTTAATTTTTTATTCACTTATCGCTAACTGCTGATAAATATTATTCAATAAGAGATTAATTAATTGTTACTCAATATTTATCAAATCATTGAATCTTAAAAAATCAGTTAATACAGTTAATTTAATAACAAAAAATCCTTCAATCATTGTTATTTATGAAGAATGACTTTAAATAATAATTAGACCTAAAAAATTACCATTAGTTTTCTTCTATTATAATTCTTCTGTAAACCATTAATTTTTTATATTTATAAAATATTTATTGACAAACAAATTTCGAAAATGAAAAAAAATAAAATTCTACTTTTAGAATTTTAAAAACCAAATCAATTTATTTTTTCAGAATAATTTTATTCGTACAATATAACACAACAAAACTAAAAATAATTTTTTATAAATAAAAACATGAACTTTTTATAATTTTTTTTTGTTCTAATAAATAAAAAGATCTTTTGCCATTTTTTTTTTACCCAGATGTGAAGTTTAGGCAAAAAAAAATAGACTTTTGCATAACAATAAATTAAATGATCTTTAAAAGCAAGCGTGTAATTTGCAAAAAGAATGCCAAAAAATTGTTTTGATGAGTTGAAAAAATAAATACACATGTTACTGACTTAAAGCATTCATATCAGATAGATATAGATGTGAATATATATAACCGGGTCGTCGCCGTCAAAACAACACGTTGTTTCACACGATATTTGCGCATTTCTTTTAAATCTAATGGCTTGGTCTCATTCAAAAATTCTAAATTAATAAATTACGCCTTAAATTAAATAAAAAAAAAAAATGAACAAATATTTCAACAAAATAAAACATTCATTCATTTATAAAACAAATATGTATATGTTACAGTGATTGTTTGATCGATGTTACGCGTGGGAACCATGTTGGAAGTTTGTCTTGAAAAAAATCGCCAATGTGTTGCTTGTAAATAAACAATAATAATTAATAAATAATTAAATAAATAATGGGAAACACCGAAAGCAATGTCGCAAGTGCAGTAAAAAAACAAACGGACACTTCATCGATTTTGCTTTACAAATTAGTCGATCTAAAAGGTGAATTTAAACGAATAAAAATTTAGATTCAATTGCTAAAAGTTTTGTTAAAAATCAAACACGACTATTGTTTACACAAAAAATATTTGTACGGATGTGATATTTGTACATAATACGTGGGTGTGATCCGTTTGCGTGAGTCATGTCTCAGTTTGTCCGTCAAGTACCTCAATATTAACTTGGTTGAATTAATTTTAGCGTAAAAATAATTGACGCACTCATTCTTCAGATTCTTGATGCAAAAGCTTCTATAAATTTGATAGTATAAATATTATTAATGAAAAGATGTTCTTAACCTTGAATTTCACCAGGTGGAGGATTGCTGGTAGACATGATGAAGAGAGCAACTCAAACGAAGCAATACGCGGAATTAGACCACGCGATCAGGACCAAAGTCGAGCCATTTCTCTATAACAAGGGCAAAGGCGCTTGGATTCCTATCGCGAAGCTCGTGATGCTGAGAAACAAAGATCGCCCACGCCACAAGATGGTAATTTTTTCCGGTTATTTATTTAACCGAGTTATTTCTTTGTTTTGGAACCCTGGACTCAGGAAAAGATGTTTGTTATCTTATTAACTTATTTTTAGTTACCTGTTTTCAAAGCCATGGAAAATCCCGCGGATTATGACGTTACCAAAGATATCGATGACAGTATAGTCGATGATAGTAAAATAGGCAAGTAACACCTAATTTTAGTGGTTTAGACGGATGTTTATGGAATTCCGACAGTTCTTGACGTTACTTTGATGTTAAATCGCCGAAATTATTCTTTTTATTAGAATTCCCGAGTAAAAATGAAATTATTATTTTTTACGGAAAAATAATAAATTTCGTTCGACCGCCGCACCACCGCTGCACCACCGCCGCACCATACCGCCGCACCACCGCGGCACGACCGCCGTTTGGCGGACTATTACGCCGCACGCTAAAAATTTACTCCCCCTAGCATCGCCGCACTACCGCTGCACCACCGCCGCACCAATGCTAAATCATACCTACAATTTCACAAAAAATGGTATCATAATTAATTTATCACGCAATAATTAATTAATAAATAATGCGACTAGAAATCTTTATGTAAGACCTATTGATCTACCTCCTTTTAATCGAATGCCTAATATTAAAAAAAAAAATTTTTTTTAAATCAGGCCAAAGCACCGCGAAATTATTGATTTTTTTAGTCGTATTGTTGATGTAGATTTTTAATTTCGTCCTCGGGTTGCACAGAAGCGGTACGCCTATTGAAATACTCTGAAAGAATTTTAAAAATTGAACTGTGATGGGATTCGAACCTGGATCGTCTGCATGGAAGTCTCGAACATTGCCAACTGCACTGCAAGCCATACTTAACTTAAAAAATTTAGTTAAGCTATTTGAATGATCAACGAATATATTATTTCAATGTATATACCATCAAACAGTGGTATGGTGCGGCGGTGGTGCAGCGGTGGTGCGGCGGTCGAACAAAATTTATTATTTTTTCGTAAAAATTAATAATTTTATTTTTACTCGGGCGCGTCACAGCTGTGGTGCGGCGGTGGTGCAGCGGTGGTGCGGCAAATAGAAATTTATTTACTTGTCACGGCGCTGGTGCGGCGGTAGTGCGGCGAATAGATAAATTCTTTACTTGTCACGGCGGTGGTGCGGCGGTGATACGGCACTTATAAAATAACCAAAATTGTCACGGCTGTAGTGCAGCGGTGGTGCGGCGGTCGAACAAAATTTATTATTTTTTCGTAAAAATTAATAATTTTATTTTTACTCGGGCGCGTCACAGCTGTGGTGCGGCGGTGGTGCAGCGGTGGTGCGGCAAATAGAAATTTATTTACTTGTCACGGCGCTGGTGCGGCGGTAGTGCGGCGAATAGATAAATTCTTTACTTGTCACGGCGGTGGTGCGGCGGTGATACGGCACTTATAAAATAACCAAAATTGTCACGGCTGTAGTGCAGCGGTGGTGCGGCGCTTAAAAAGCCGTGCAGCGGTGTTGCGGCGGTGGTGCGGCGGAATTCTGTTTTTACTCGGGTTGTTGTCTAAATATAAGAAATACTTTTTTTTAGTTCGTAATTTTGTGGAGAAAATTAACATTGAAGCCAATAGAAATCTTCTTTATCGTTAAAATAAAAAATTATTCCTTAGAAACGTCATAGATGGTGCTACTAAGCTTTTCTATCGATAAAAATACTTTAAAGTTCAAAAACTAAAAATTTTTAAGTATATTTATAATAATTAAAAAATAATAAATAAAGCGACTTATATAAATATTCAGTAAAAAATTTTACGCTAAGGCGTCAAAAAATTTATTATTAAAAACTATGTTAAATATTTAAAACTTTTTTATTTGTTAATTTTCTTTAATTAACACTAAAAAGTGTTAAATATTCAACACAAAATTTTTTATCACAAATTTTTTTGACGTAATATGACAATAATCCCGAAAAACAAATAAAAAGTTAAAAAAAAAAAAAAGAAACAAATATATTTTAAATAATAAATACAAAGTAATTGATATTAATTGACAACAATAAATTTATTTGAATCAATCAACACATAAAATTAAATGACATTAAATTTAGCTGTAACTTGACAATTTTAAAATTTTTTTTAACCGACAAATTTGTTCCAAAAAATTATTTATAAAAAATAGCATTTTTTATTTTTTTAAATTTCTACATGTCAATTTAAAAAAAAAATTTTTGCCATAATTTATTTGTTACAAAAATTATCAAATATCTGCTAAACTAATTTTCATTAAAATTAAACAGCTCAATATTAATGAATTATTTTTACTTTCGTTAAAAATATAAGCTTGTAATGTTAAGCTCACTTTTTTAATATTGACAGTTAAATTGTGTTTTTTTTTTTTTATTATTTATTTTAATTTCATCAATTTTCGCAGTCAATTTGAGTGTGCGAAATATAATTTGCGTGTGCCAAATAAACTTGTCACACTCAAATAACAGTTTTATTTATGAAAAAGCTCACGCGTAATTTTAAAATGCAAGCGTCTAGATACTACTTTTCCCGCATGATTAATAAAAAATTTTTTTATTGTGTAACGAAGTTTGAAACTAATCGAAGTTTCGAGAGCTTTTGATAATATTTTGATGCTAAATATTCAAAATTATATACTTATAAAATAAAATTTAATAAATGACTATTTCATTTTGTAATTTGCGATAAAATTGAAATAAGAAGGCAGAAAACTTCCTTACCGTAAAAATCATAATTGTTTTACTCAAGTACTCAACAGATAGCGCCACTGATGTCTTTCTTAAAATCCCTAATGTAGAAATGATTCAATCCCTGCAAAGTGTACGTCTATATATTAGTCAACTCAAATCATTTAAAATTATTTTTAATCATTTGAAATCAAATTTTTTAATCAGGAATAGAACGGATTAAGCTTCAAGAATTGTAAAAATTTTAAAGTAAAAATAGATGAATTAAACAAAAACAATATAAGCAAGAAACTTATAAATATCTTGATTTAAAATTAGACAAAAGTAAATATAGAGAAGTATGCTGGAATCTGAGTGAACGGGGAGCGGTAGGAGAAACAATATTGCATCTGTGTATGTTGAATGCAACAGCTCTCCATGCAGATCTCGCTAAACGATTACTGCGCTTTTATCCCCGGCTTATTAATGACATTTACATCAGCGATGAGTATTACGGTAATTATGACTAATGATTAATCATTACATTAATCAATGCATTAAAATTGATGATAATTAAGAAAAATCAGATGGATAGATCTATTTCATTCTATTTCAAGGCGAAAACGTTTTGCACATCGCGATAGTAAACGAGGACCCGGCGATGGTGAAGTACCTTTTGGACAGCGGAGCGGACGTCCACGAACGCTGTTTCGGGAACTTCATGTGCCCGGAAGACCAAAAAGCATCGAGATCTGACAGCCTGGATCATGAATGGGTCTCTGTTACTACAGAGACTAATTACGACGGGTATGATTCACCAACTTTTCCAAGTTGCAATTACCCAGATGACTATAGACTATAGTCATGATTGGTTGATCGCTAATGCTAGCTCTTTCATAGTCGTAGATAATGGATTTATGACGACATATGTAGAGCTTAATGCGATGTATTGATTGAATCATCTTTGGTGTTTAATAGATATGTTTACTGGGGTGAATATCCGCTGAGCTTCGCCGCGTGCTTGGGCCAAGAAGAGTGCTATCGGTTGATGCTTGCCAGAGGTGCTGATCCTGACAAACAAGACACTAATGGAAATACCGTGCTGCACATGCTGGTTATTTATCAAAAATTGGTCAGTTTTCTACAATTTTTCTTTTTTTTTTTTTTTTTTTGTCCTGATCATATTATAATAACCAATTCTCACAACTTTCTGATATTTTTACACAAACTTATTTTTTTTTATTATAAAAATTGGGTATATTTCTGTGCATCTGCAAATTTTCATTCATGTATAATTAAGAATTATTAATTACATCCTGAAGATAAAATTAAACCACTAGATTTTTTTGCACAGAAAGAAAAGTTTCTTGACTGGAGAACAAAATTCTTGGCTCAAGAAAATTTTCGGGTGTCTGAAGGAGACCGAAGTTGTATTGGCCGAAGCGAAAATTTTTCTTGAAATTCTATTCTTGGTGGAAGTCATTTTTTCTTAATTCAAATTATCATAAATGCTTGATATAATAAATTTTTATAATTAAGGTTATAATTGAGGATGGTTTTACTTGTATCACTGTAGAGTGTTTTACAAGGGAGGGTGGGGAATTATTGTCTCTCCACTTTTTTTCTCCGCAATATAATCTCTCAACCCCGTCATTATAACTCTCAACCACTTTTTTCGTCCCCACCCCCCTGCATGTCAGGATTTTTTCATGCCCGACACACATGTGCTGCGACTGTGGCCGACTTACGCGTTATAATCAGTACCTGCATTTGCATTACGGTCTTAAATAGTATGGAGGTACTTCTATAATGACATTTTACCTCCATAACTATATGGGAAAACCACAGAAAACCCGACCGGTACAGAGGCTGGCAATGAAACGCACATATTCTTAGTTTATAATCATTGAAAAATATTGGTGCGCGCCGGAATCGAACCCTGGTCCCACTCTTTCGAAATGCAGGTACCGAGCCGATTAGGCTATTGCCAACCTTCAATAAATTTTTATATTTGATCAAAATTTTTAGATACTTTAGGGAAGCAGCGCCACCTACTTCAGCTGAGAAAAAAATTTTCTCACCTTGAGAAAATTTTTTTCTTGAATATTTGATACCCATTTTATGTTATTTTAGCGTGCAATTATACATATTGAATGAAAAAAAATGATTTAATATTATTTGATCTTCCCATTTGACATGTTAATCAATAAAAATATTAATGAAAATTTACTTCTATCGAGATATTTAATTTTTTGGAGCTAGAGAAATCTTCTCAAGACAAGAAAATTTACTTCTATCAAGAACTAAATTTTTTGGAGCAAGAGGCTGAATTTTCTCAAAACAAAAAGATTTTCTTGACTTAAATAAATTTTCTTGGATCAAGATACGTATTTCTTAAAGCAAGAGAATTAATTTTGTTGAAATTAGTGAAATTTCTTCTGTGAAAAAAATTTTTTTTTCACTCAAGAAAATAATTAGGAAGAAAAATATTTTCTTGGCTCAAGTCAACCTTTTTTTCTCTGCAGATTAAATTTTTGTACTGCTTGGTTAATATTTGGTCCTTTTAACCCAAATTTTTGTGTCAATAATATAAATTCTTAATAAATAGAAGTATTGTTTTTATGTGTGGGTGAGAAAATTTGCATTTAGATAAATTCATGGAATTTGGAAGGTCTTGAGGAGAAATAGTCTTTTTAGGAAGGTTTAAATGACTGGTAGAAAGTTTTGGTTAATAAATTTATGAAAATTATTTAGTGATGTTGGAGAATTTTGAAATTGAAATTAACAATTATCAATTTAAAATTTTAAGTATTGTAATAAAAAGTGGAAATCTCCTGGTTGAAATTCAAAAGTTAGTAAATCATAAAAACTAAATGTAATTATGATTAAAAAAAAACGTATGCAATAATCCTCTGGGTTCTTCAATTCCTCCGAGACTCAATTTCAACATTAATTTCATTACTAATATAATGGGAGCCTCCATATTTTTACATTAAACTCCAACTACAATTCAAAATTTTATGAAATTAGTAGTTATTTTTTTTTTAATGAATAAATTAGTTGTAGAAAACTATCCTTAAAAAAAATTACCTTTACATTTTTTTAGAAATTTTTGTGTCGATTTATTTTTTTATTAGCATTATTTAAAGTTTGATAAACGATATTTCATTTTAAAATTTTATTCTGAGTTTAAAAAAATTAGATCACGTCCCCAGAAAATTAAAAATCAAAATTTTCAGTTAAATATTAGATACGAAAAAATGATAAGAAATCTTTTTTCATAGCAAATCAATTCTCTATTAAATAGATCCTAATCACTTTTTCTGTATCTCTTATCATTTAGCCGTAACTTCAATTCGAAGTTCGATTTCAAGTGTTTGATTACATGACCTACTTAGAATATTTAAATTCAAAATTTTGGGTCAAATAACGATACGAAAAATTGATAAGAAACCTTTTTGATAGGAAATTCAATTCTCTTTCAAAAAGGTCCTTATCGATTTTTTTGTATTCCTCATCTGTTAACCGGAATATCAAGTCTAACTCAAACTGAAAAAATTTCACTAAAGTACTAAATTTCTTTTTGTTTAAACACAATCATTTTTAGTCCAAAATTTTTTATGTTTGAATCAGTTTTTCCCATTAAAAACCGCGTGCGTTATCCCAGAAAGAAAGCAAACAAAATTTCACCCCGAGACTAAGACTGGGATTAAAGGTCTTTATAAAAAGTTTGAAAGCCTGAAAATAAAAGTTCAAAGTGAGCTCATAAACAATTTTGCGTATAAAATATCTCCATAAAAAAGTAAAGGTTATTTGGATAATCCGAACAAAAACAGTTTCACTGTAAAAAAGTCGCGCCAAGTCCACGTTCATAAGACTATTAGGAAAAAAAAAATTTTTTTTTCTTTACAAAAACATACAAAATAAAAAAATTAAAAAATCCAAGTAACCGATATGATTGTTTATGATTTTCGGAAATTAAAAAAAATTTTATTGTAAATTTAAAAATTAAAAAAAAAATTTTAGAACGTATTTAGTGTGCGTGGTTGCAAAATATTTTACTTTTAATGAAATTCGCAAGATCTATTTCATAGGACTTTAAAAAACGTGAAATTCACAATGAAGCACAACAAGTACCTTCTAAAATTTTTTTTTTTTTTTTTTAAAGTTACAATAAAATTTTTTAATTTCCGAAAATCATAAACAATCATATCGGTTACTTGGATTTTTTTATTTTTTTATTTTGTATGTTTTTGTAAAGAAAAAAAAAAATTTTTTTTTCCTAATAGTCTTATGAACGTGGACTTGGCGCGACTTTTTTACAGTGAAACTGTTTTTGTTCGGATTTTAGTATTTTTTGTAATTATTATGAAAATTTACAATTGATAACAACTTAAATCTCGTGTTGACTGCATTTTTTACTGCAAACTATCCCCTTGAAGCTACAGTTTATGTAGATGTAATTCCAGTGCACCCTGGCGGCCGTAAATGTAAGCTGTGAATTACTTTTTTTAACTGTAGTTGCTTATCTATAGGAGGATTACTACACATTTTTATTTTATCTAGTCTGTGGCGCTGACCTTTCTCCATCAAAAAAAAGTCAGGATCGAAATTTGTGAGTGAGCTACACGGGAAAAAATTTCTGGGAAAATTTACGATACAACTATTGTAAAGCTGGACTATACTTTGATTACTATTAATTTTCAAATATTTTAGAAGAAAAAATACTATTTATTCATGAAAAAATACGATATTACTATTGTAAAAAGTAAGAGATGAAAATTTCCAGTGCTGCCTCTGTATCTTTCCAATAGAACTATAGCAAATTTTACAATAGTTGAATTGGAATGTTTCTCAATTAGTGTGAGTGATGGCCGTGCACAGCGCTAGACTCCGAGTTTATGTAAATGTTAAAGGACATGTGTCTGAGTTTACCTCAGGTAGTGTAGAGGGAGAGTCTCTGGCTGCCAACACAGAGTTCTGGGTTCGATTCTCAGATAGTACGAAAATGTCGGTTTCTTTTTTCGATTACTGTACAGGTACCAATTAGTCCACTCTTCTATCTCTCTCCCTCCCTAATATTTCTTTTAAAAAAACCAACTGTGAATTTTTACAATAGTTGAATTGTAAAGTTCACAAACACATATTGTATAATTTGCTCTATAGTATTCGACTTTTTAAGACTCTTGCTTGTCTTATTTGTTGGATAAAATTTACAATAGTAGATCGTAAAAATTACTAAATAAGAAGTATAGTCCACCGTTACTCTTTTATTTAGTAAAAATTACAATAGTAAATTAGTAAAAACTCCTTCAATTTTATTTCCGTGTATAGTATGTGCTGATAAAATTTAATAATTTCAAGTAAATAAATTGTTATAAGTGAATATAATTAATTAATACGGTGAAATAAATTATGAATTACTGTTATGATAAACAAATTGGGTAAAAAAAGTACCGTAGAATTAAATAAAATTTCGCAGTCTCAAAAAACCGTTCTGCTTACAGTAAACATAGTCGGTAGTCTGGCGCTCCGTTTACAACGGATTTGAACGGAACTTGGCGCCAGATTCTACCGAATCTGTGAATACAGTTAGTCAATAGTTTTGGCGCTAGAAGGATTTAAATTGCAGACTCATTTTGTAAAGGCTCTCTTCTCTTTATCTCTTTTTCTATATGCTGAAGCTGAAGAGTCATTTTACCATTCAAAAGCTTTTTACCTCTATTGACTTTCAACAGCATTATTTTGTTACTAGACCAAAAATATTTTTTATATCCTTTTAATCATTATTAATAAATATTATCATTATCATGACTTATAATATAAACGAAACAGTAACAATAACAATTGAGTTTAATTAACAAAATGTTTTACGGGCCGTTTAAAGTTATTAAGCAGCACTCAATATTCCACATTTGCGTCCTATAATATCGTCGAAACGGGGCACGGCTCCTGAATAAATCTTCAGGCTACGTTATTTATATTAATATTCCTGTTTGTACATTATTTGATTACAATTATTTGCTCGGAGAAAATAAAATAGTAATGTTTAATATTCTACGTTGTATTCAGCCTCATTTTTAATAAAACTAGAATTCAAATTTGCGCGCGCAAGCGCGCGCCTCATATTTATGGTCATGATATATTTATGCGTAGTTTATGTATATTATATTCACTTTTAACCAATCAGAATGAGAATAAATATTTTCAACCAATCACATCACGAATAAATTGGTTTCACATACATTTCATCTCAATTTTATTATGGGATTTTATTATGGGATTGTAAATAATATCGTGGATATTGTATAATATAATTACCGAATTAATGAAATCGATACCGGAAATAATATGTTGAATTATAAAAAATATATTCAAAATCGCGTAAAAACGTTATTTGATCAAAATCGCTTATAATTAAATTTAAAATTCAAATTTTGACTGCATAATAAGAGATAAGGAATAATTAACAAGGACCTTTATTGTATAAAATCAAATTTCTTACAAAAAAAGCTATCTTATACTTTTTTCGTATCTTCAATATATAATCCAAAATTTTGATTTAAAATTTTCTGAATGCGTAATCTATTCAAAAATACTTAGAATAGATCACAACCATTTTTAATCAAAAATTTTTTCTTTTATTACAATTTTCAGGCAACTTTCGACATGGCTTATGAAGTCGGAGCCTCTTTGCCAATTCGCAATAACTTGCAGCTAACTCCCTTGACTTTATCAGCAAAACTAGCGCGAATTGAGATGTTCTTCCACATAATGAACATAGAACGTGAAATTTACTGGCAGATCGGGAGTATAACCTGCGCGGCTTATCCCCTAGGCCAGGTAGACACAATAGACGTAAACACTGGAACAATCAACAACAATTCCGCATTGAACCTGGTGGTCTTCGGAGAAAAGGACGAACATCTGGAGCTGATGGACGGCGTGTTAGTTGACCTCTTGAACGCTAAATGGAACACTTTCATAAAGTCAAGGTTCTACCGGCAGTTCTTTCTGTTCTGCTTCTACTTCGTCCTGTCCTTGATAAGCTTCACACTAAGACCAGGTCCTATTTCATCTTCCGCGACTCCAAATGCCACCAAATCGACTATGGCTTACACGGATTCGGTGACTGACGCGATCAATCAAGAGCCTTCGCAACTGTCTCAGTTGATTGACGTGCTGGCAACTTCTTTGACGTCAAACTTTGCAAACGCAAATCTGACGTCTGTGGAATTGGAAAATTTTCTCACTCAGATGTCCTTGAATGCCAGTAAGCTTCTAAGTGAGACCTCCAATGCTTCTAGAGAAAGTTTTAATAGATCGGATGTTTCCTTGGATCATAGAGAGGATGATAAAAGTGGAAGTAAGGCTGAGTATGCTGTCACTGAGTCGTTTCTTGACTTGCTGCCGACTTTGCCCAGTTGGGGGTTCACGGAAAATTGGTATGTTTGTTTTTAGTAATGTAATTAAGGGGTTATGCGCACTTAGAAGGCTGAAAAAAAAATTTTTGAGATGAAAACTTTCAATTTTATTAGCAAGTTATTCTTTTTTATAGTAAATTCAAAAATAAATTAGATCACTTGTTTAGAAAGTTTAAAATCAAAATTCTGAGCTAAATATTGAAGATACAAAAAAATCTCAAGAAACCTTTTTTTATAGGAAATTTTATCCTGTACCAAAAAGGTTCTCATCAATTTTTCTCTGTCTCTTATTATTTACCTACAATTTTATTTCGAAATTCGATATTCAGAAAATTTGATTAAATCACGTGCTTGGATAATATTTAAGTCAAAATTCCAGGCTCGATATTAGAGATTCATAAAAATTATATGAGACCTTTTTTGTAGAAAATTAAATTCTCTACAAAAAAGACTCCTATCAATTTTCCGCTACCTCTTATCATGTAGTCAAAAATTTAATGTAAAATTAAACTTGCACAGTATTTGATTAGACCAAGTGTTTAGAAAAGTTTATAGTCAAAATTCTGAGGCTAATATTGCAGATACAAAAAAATCACATGAAACCTTTTTTGTGCACGGGAAAAAGTAAACTGTAATAAACAATAGTAGATTTATAATAAGCAATGATCAACTGATAAAAATTACCATTTCAAACAGTAAAATCGTGATTTTACTATTCACTTTATAAAATTTATCATTTAAACGCTACAATTTATTCTTTACATGGAAGAAAATACTATTTCAAACAGTAATATTCGCTATAAAAAGTATAAAATATTTTTACCACCCCGATGTCCGCTGTACTGTTTGAAACTATAAAAATTAACCGGAATCCGAGTGAATTTTACAGTTTACTTTTTTCCGTGTAGAAAATTAAATTCTCAATCAATTTTTCGCTATGTCTTATCATTTAGCCAGAAATTTAATGTAAAATTAAACCTTTTAAGTATCTGATTAAACTAGGTGTTTAGAAAAATATAAAATTAAATTCTCTACCAAGAAGGACCATATAGTCTGGTCAACAAGTGCCTTTTTGGTCAAATTTTTTTATTCGGAATGACATCTAAATGATTTTTTAACAAAAATGAAGTTCAGCTGTGACTAATAATAATAATAATAATGGAGGTTTTACTTGTATCACCTGGGCAGTGTTTTTACAAGGGAGGGTGGGGTATTATTTCTCACTTCCCTTTGTTACACAACACACTTTTTTCCCAGCTCTACTTTGTATTTACTTCCATCATTATTATCACTTCAATATACTCACTACTTCTTTTGACCCTACCCCCCTGCATGTCGAGATTTTTTCATTCCCAACACACACTTCTTAATGCGGCTGTGGACCGACTTGTGCCTTCTGTACCGCATTCACCCTGGTCCTTACCACTCGGGTATTGGAACAGAAACATGGGGAAACCACAGAGAAAACCCATGTTAGTACAGTCGGAGCTGGGTTAAGTCTACAGTGATTGATAAGAAATTCTTCTTTATCGACCACTGGAGCATTAGGCCTTTATCCTAGTGTGCAGAGATCCCTCGCGCTAGCCAACGCTGACTAGAGTGATCACTCATTCAAGTTGTTGCTTAAATGGGTGATCACCCAAGTCAGACGTGTGCCGCCCGGCTATCTCTGCCACCTCCAGAGGCTGGCAACATTAACGAACATGTTTTTATTTATAATCACTGAAAAATATTGGTGCGTGTCGGGATCGAACCCGGGTCCCACTCTTTCGAAAAGCGGGCACCGAACCGACCAAGCTATTGCCAGCCCCTTAGTTGTGACTAATTTATTTATTAAATTTATAGCAATTATTTATGAAAAATACTATGGGAAAAAAAATTTTTTTGCTTCAATGCTTTAATATCTTATCAACTAATTAAAATATGACTACTTCACCCGAGAAAAAATATTTATATATAATTATATATATTTATATATAAATTGGTTATATATGATTATTAGGGCCGAGAATTTAGTTTTTTTAAAAGAGAGAGACAGAAGATAGGTGTAGCCAAGCGTTCTGATTGGTCATAATAAATTAATTGTTTTTTGTTTTTCGCAATCAAGTGAAGACAGCAGCTTGAAGAAAAATAAAAATTAGATTGCTAATCCAACATGAAAATATGAAAAATATGTCAAAAAAAAGGTTGGTTTTCAGATGTAAAGGTGCTTGTAAACAAATACAAGTCTGTACTGCTCAGATAAATAAAGAAGAGAATTTGAAGCACAGTGTTGTGACTAAAATGTTTAATGAAATTAATTTAAAGAGAACAGTAAACAAGCTGGCGATTTCGCTCAAGATCGCGTAAAAGAATTGGTCCCGGCCTCACTGGTAATTTTGCTGGGGATCGCACTGACGGTCTTTTTAAGGTCTCGCTGGAGGTCTCGCTAGAACTCTTGCCGATGGTCTTGCTGGAAATCACGCTGACGGTCTTTTAGAGGTCTCGCTGACGGTCTCGCTAAAGATCTTGCTGGAGATCGAGCTGATGGTATTGCTAGGAGTTTCGCTGGTAATTTTGATGGCGATCACGGTGATGGTATCGCTGGAGATCACGCTGACGGTCTCGCTGGAGATCACGCTGACGGTCTTTCTGGAGATCACACTGACGGTCTTTCTGGAGATCACACTGACGGTCTTTCTGGAGGTCTCGCTGGAGATCACGCCAACGGTCTTTCTAAAGGTCTCGCTAAAACTCTTGCTGATGGTCTCGCTGGAGATCACGCTGACGATCTTTCTGGAGGTCACGCTGGTGATTACGCTGACGATCTTTCTGAAGATCACGCTGCCGGTCACGCTGATAATTTTGTTAGCGATCACGGCGATGGTATCGCTGGAGATCACGCTGACAATCTTTCTGGAGGTCTCGCTGGAGATTACGCTGACGGTTTTTCTGAAGGTCTCGCTGGTGGCCACGCTGACGGTTTTTTTGGGAGTCTCGCTGGAGATCACGCTCACGATCTCGCTGGAGATCACGCTAACGATATTTCTAGAGGTCTCGCTGGTGATCACGCTGACTGTCTTTCTGCAAGTCTCGTTGGAGATAACGCTGACGATCTTGCTGGAATCACGCTGACGATCTTTCTGGAGGTCTCGCTGGTGATCACGCTGACGGTCTTTCTGGAAGTCTCGCTGGAAATCACCAGCGAGATCTCCATAAAGATCGTCAGCGTGATCTCCAGAAAGACCGTCAGTGTGATCTTTAGAAAGACCGTCAGTGTAATCTCCAGCGAGACCGTCAGCATGATCTCCAGCGAGACCGTCAGCGCGATCGCCAGCAAAATCACCAAGCGAGACCGGCAGCAATACCATTAGCACAACTTCCAGCAAAACGACCTCCAGCGAGACCGTCAGCGAGACCTCTAGAATAACCGTCAGCGTGATCTCCAGCGAGACTGTCAGCAAGAGTTCTAGCGAGACCTTTAAAAAGAACGTCAGTGCGATCTCCAGCAAAATTACCAGTGAGACCGGGAGCAATTCCTTTACGCGATCTTCAGCGAAATCGCCAGCTTGTCACTGTTCACTTTAAATTAATTTTATCGAACATTTTAGTCCCAACACTGTGCTTCAAATTCTCTTCTTTATTTATCTGAGCAGTACAGACTTATATTTGTTTACAAGCACCTTTACATGTGCAAACCAACCTATTTTTTTGACATATTTTCATATTTTCATGTTGATTAGCAATCTATTTTTTCTTCAAGCTGCTGTCTTCACTTGATTGCGAAAAACAAAAAACAATTAATTTATTACGACGAATCAGAACACTTGGCTACACCTATCTTCTGTCTCTCTCTTTTAAAAAAACTAAATTCTCGGCCCTAATGATTATATATGAAAAATGGCCAAATATAATCATATCTAATTATATATAACTATATATAATTATATATAACAATATTTAATTATATATTTATTACATCTAATTAATTATTGGGTTAATTTTATGGATAGAATATTTAATATGGTCCTACGCAATTCTGTGTAACCAATTAAAATGCAAAAAAAAAATATCTAGATATAATTTTATAGCTATAACACCAGCGGTCACCCATCCAACTATTAACCCTGCTCAATGCTGCTTAACTTTGGTGATCTCCGTGCGTCTTGAAGTCTCTGTCTACTGTGCTGCTGTCTTAGATGATAATGATTCTATGATCTACATAATGTATCATATGAGTTTATCATAAATGGAATATAAAAATTGATTTTAATATATATTTGGATAGTCATTATTCATAATTTATTTATTTTACCGAATTTCATTATAATATAACACTTATTTAAATAATAAAATAAATAATGATTTTACTATTAGGTAGTAGCAGAGCAGACCAAAACATCTCATAGGAAATGTGACAAATTTTGTATTTCAGAATTATTTAAACGTAATTATAAACATCATTTTACATTTTTTGTGATTACCAAAAAAAAATTTTTATGTCTGTTAATTATATATAAGCATATATAATTATATATATTTATATATAATTATATATGGGACTATATACAATCTTGCATGGCTGTATATTGCTCCATATATAGTCATCTATAATTATATATGATTATATATAACCTCATATACAATTCCATATATAATCATGTATGATTATATATAATTCTATATACTTATATAAAATTGTATATGGAACTATATATAATCCTGCATGGCTGTATATTGCTCCATATATAGTCATATATAATTATATATGATTATATATAACCTCATATACAATTCCATATATAATCATGTATGATTATATATAATTATGTATGATTATATATAATTATGTATGATCATATATAATTTTATATAATTATATATGTGATTCCATATATAATCATATATGATTATATACAATTATATATAATTATATAGAAACATTTTTTCTCGGGCATTCAAGTCTTGTCATCCTATTTCATTCGTCTTGTCATTTATTTTTCATTACTAAGCATTTTTACCTTTTACATTTGAATATCTCACTTCATTAGACTAGGAAAATTTACGAATTTCTAGATTTTTATTTTCAGGTTCTGTTTCTATGATGCTTATAATCAACAGACTCGATAGAGTCTGGCGCCAAGTTCCGTTCTCAAGCCAGACTACCGAGTGTGTATATACCATAAGCAGAACGGTTTTTTGAGGTTACAAATTTTTTTTCAAATTTATTTTGATTTTTTTTTTTTTTATATGATATTTTATAATAGTAGTTCATGCTTTTTATTACGCGTATTACTTGATTATTATCAATTATCTTTATAATTTCTGTTTAAAATTATTAAAAATAATCAGCACAAACTATAGCGACCCAGATTTTTAGATTTTAACTTTTTTCTTATGTAAAAAGCGGACGGCCAGAGACTAAATAATATAAGGATGCATGCTAATCTTATAATAGATGGGAAACTACAGTGAAAAAAAGATATTTGACAGCTTGCAATTACACACGCCAGGCGGCGCAAGAATAACTTTTACATGAACTATAGCTTAAAGGGGATAGTTTGCCTCCGGAAATGTATTAAATTAAAATTGTCAATTTTTATTATAATTACAAAAAATAATGAAATCCGAGCAAAAACAGTTTCACTGTAAAAAAAATCGCGCCAAGTCCACGTTCATAAGACTATTAAGAAAAAAAAATTTTATTTCTTTACAAAAAGATATAAAATAAAAAATTAAAAAATCCAAGATACCGATATGGTTGTATATGATTTTCGGAAATTAAAAAAAATTTTTTTGTAAATTTAAAAATAAAAAGAAACCAATTTTGGAACGTACTTGGTGTGCATGATTGTGTACTTTAATTTTTTTTTAAAGTCCTAGTAGATAAATTTTACGAATTTCATAAAAAGTGAAATATTTTGTAACCACGCACACTAAATACGTTCCAAAATTGTTTTTTTTAATTTTTAAATTTACAAAAAAATTTTTTTTAATTTCCAAAAATCATATACAACCATATCGGTATCTTGGATTTTTTAATTTTTTATATTATATCTTTTTGTAAAGAAATAAAATTTTTTTTTCTTAATAGTCTTATGAACGTGGACTTGGCGCGATTTTTTTACAGTGAAACTGTTTTTGCTCGGATAGTTTAAAAACGATTCATATCTATTATCATTAAAATCTCATTCTATTACAATAGACTCTCATGTGTACAAGTAATTATCAACGGTCACTTGATAATTACTATTTCTTTCTAACATGGCTGTTTTCAGGTAGTACGAGCACTAAAGTAATTTTAAATAAATGGCTTGATTTTTTTTTTTTTATATAAAGTTGGACTAAGTCTAAACCAATTCTGAAAATTTTAGGGGGGGGGGTTGTCCAATTATTTAAATAAATAAATGACTTCAAAAGTAGGCATATTTAACATTCGCTTTATAGTAAAACGGTAGATGATATGTTTTCAAAGATTTCTCCAAAACTAGTCGGTGGAAATTAAAAAAAAAACTATTTAAATTAAAGTTAAAACCTTAATAAACTATTGAAACCAAAAAAAAAACCCGTTGTGCCCGACTAATTGAAAAGATCAATTTTTTCGGCAAATTAGATAGCGTTGATTATCTTTCATACTTACTGGCAAGACTGTAGACTATTAAAAAGAGATAAAATATATTGGAAAGAGATGATAGGAACAAAGTAATAATCATAATAGTGAAGTAACCTAATCTACAACTTTAAAATTTGATTTATATTTTTTAAACTTTTTCTAATCAAAAATTTCTATATGTTAATAAGGGGGCGTCCATAAATTACGTGAGGCATTTTTGAAAATTTTTTGACCCCCCCTCCCCCCTTGATGAGATTTCATAAGATTTTCCCCAACTCCCTCCCCCCTCCCCTAATCTCACGCGAGATTCTTCAAAATTTATGTTTTGGCTGTAAACGTGTTGGATTATTGAGAAAAGAAAAGCGCCATTCGGCTACACCCGACATGGATAGGTAGATTTCTTGTTTGAATATTGAAAAAAAAACCCTATTTAAAGGCCGTAATGTCCTAAAATTTATTTTCTATTATATTTTTGCAAATAACGACATGAGATTGACTATAACAAATAGATATTTAAAGACATCTACCTAAAAAATCAGATTTTTTACAGATAAAAGTCATTTGATGATAAAAGCTAAAATTTAATTTATTCTTGATTTTTTTTGAATTTTCTTAACTACGAAATAAATTGAAAAAAGTATTAAAAGTCGACGAACAATAGCTTAAATTGAAGATAATTAAACATATTATGACAAAATTTTATTAAAATTACGACATGAGACCGGCTACCACCGATAGATTTCTAAATAAATCTACCTAAAAAATTAGTGAACCTATCGATCAATAATCAAATTAAACAATCGAGGACTACTTTGCTGCTCTGCAGGGTTCAGACGAATACGACAAGCACTATTGTGTCAAATTTGGCCATATTTTATTATAGAAATACTATTTCACGCAATTTTACACTGTTTTCTGCTAGAGAAAAAATTACGTGATATTTTTTAAGATCCCCCCTCCCCCCTTAGTGAGATTTGGTAAGATTTAGCTTGATCCACTCCCCCCTAGAACACCTCACGTAATTAATGGACGCCCCCCAATGAGAATAGTAAATATTATGAAGAATTAATTAATTAATATTAATTATCAATATTATTAATTTAAAAAAATTAGGAAAACGGTTGACCCTGAAGGCCATCCCTGCAACTTCCCGCTAATTCCATACTTAGGCGCTTAAAATAGCACCAATGACGTTTTTGAGCTCTTTGAGCTCAAAAATACAATTTATGGGTTATTTTGAGCTCTCCGAGCTCAAAGATATTACTTTCCTATGCTTTAAAGCTTTTCGAGCTCAAAAGTCTGATAGAGATTTGATAAGACACTATTTTTTGAATTTTTAAACCGCAATAACTTTTGAATGAATAAACCGATTTTTACGCGGTTAGAAGTATTCGACGCAGTTTTTCAAGCCTCACAAAGAATCTTAAATTTTGAATTGATCTCGCTAGGAATTTTGGAGTTATTCCGAAAAAACACTTTTTTCGGTTTTCTTTCGTTCACGATATCTCTCGAACGAATCAACCGATTTTGACCGGACTCGTGGCGATCGACGTGGTTTTTTGAGGTTAAGAGCTGATTAGTTTTTGGAATTGAACTATTAAGCCGTTTAAAAGTTATTCCAAAAAAACCACATTTGAAAAAAAATTTTTTTTCAGTTTTTTTAAGATTTCTCAAAATCTGAATCGGTCCAAATAGTTTTCAAAATCTAAGTTTGGTCAAGCCCTTTTGAATGGCACCAACCGCGATGAAATCGGTCGAGCCGTTCAAAAGTTATAAGCGGTTCACATACTTTCACACACACACACACACACACACACACATACAGACACCGTGACAACCTCGCGGGGATAGTCAGGGAGGCTTCCTGTGACCTTCAAACGTCGAGATCTGATGAAAACTCGATTTTTGCAAAACGGGGTGAAAACAATAACTTCCCGATTTTTGAAAATCTTCGATTTTCTTAGCGGGAAGTTAAAAATTTCAATAAACTACAGTTGTAGATACAGAGTTATCAATAATTAAAAACAGTAAACATTTTTATAATTATTTATCTTTTTTATTAAATTCAGTGTCAATATTTTCAATAATTTCACGAATTTTGGGATTCGGGTTTTTGCTTATTGAATACCTTATTTGCACCTCTATTTCAATTGCAATCTCACTAAGACAAATACCGAAGAATTCATTTAATTCTTATTAAAAGGATAAAAAAAAATCATCAATAAAATAACACAATTTGCAATAGATATTAGAAGCATATCCAACCTTACTCACACTATAATCGAAGGAGAAGACGAGAACCCTTCGAATTAATTTTAAAATTCCCGCCAGAATGCCAACATAACGCTCAACTCACACAACCATTGGCTGTACGGGACAACCCAGAAACCAGCTGGACTTAACGACCCAGCAAGAGAGAGAAAGAAAATACCTTTTTGTTACCTGTTAGAAACATCTGCTCAAGGTTTCTAAGGGCCCAATTGATCGTCCATTTTTCAGTCTCAAGTCGACATCCAATCTGTGCGTTTCATTCGATATTGTGAATTTAGCTACTGACGTAAATTATTCATAAAAATGAATCCGGAAATGAATTGTTTTATCTGTGAAAATCCATTGCAAACTTTACCAATCGTTCGAATAAAGCAAAAAGCAATAGATACACTAATAAGTTGTAGTAAAACTTTAAAAGATAAGAAGTGGAGTTATCTGAAGAATAAAACTGAACTAGATGTGCATAAAAAGTGCCGGGATGAGTATACTTACTCTGCAAAACGTAATTCTAGTTTAGTTTCACCGTCAACATCTCGACATTCACCACGTGGTTGTAATGATTTCAATTTTAAAACTTTGTGTTTGTTTTGTGCAAAACCATGGCAAGGCAAGAAAAAAGAAGCTAAATATTTAGTCAGAGCCGATGAAATGAAATTAAAATTAATGGAAGTTGCGGAAGAAAGAAACGATGAACAGGGTCAAATTATTAGAAATCGTATAATTGATATTGAATCTTTAGTTGAAGTCGGTGCTCGTTATCACAAACAGTGTTACAATGATTTTTGTAATGTACGAAAAACTGAACCGTCTGAATCAAAAAAAGAATTACAAGATTCTTTTCTTCGTCTTTATGATTATATTGAAGGCAGTATTGACTGCCAATTTACTGTTGACCAATTATTGAACACTATGCGTTACAAGCCCTCGGAGAAAACGTTATTGAAATATCTTGAAAACCAATATGGCAGTAATATCGTTATTCACTCTTCACCAAACGAAAGTAAAACTATTTGCTACCTTGGAAATGATCAAAATACTCTCGATGATACATGGTACATGCATCGTGAAGCAGAAGAAGAAGCTGAAAACTCACGAATTATCAAAACTGCTGCGGAACTAATTCGCAAACAAATAAAAGGAACAAAGTACGATAACAAAAAAAATCCTTTTTCAGTTAAGTTTTTAGAATCAGTCAGTGATGATGTACCTTCGTATCTAAAAACTTTTCTGGATGAAGTAATTTTATTTGATGCAAACAAGAAACAAAAGCAAGGCATAGAAAATGTTAGGAGCGAGTCCAAAGATATTTCTTCCGCTACTACATCACTTACCACGGAGTCAAGTGAAAGCTTAATTGAAAACGAAAATAATGTCATTAAAGACGTGAAAATTAAAATTGATCAGATTGGAACGTCAATAGTTAAAGCTATTCGTCCGGAATCATTTTTGTCTCCACTTCATTTAGCTACTGGAATATATTTGAAGCATAAGTGTGATTCTAAAACTGCTATCAACACTTTGGCTAAATTAGGTGTTTGTGCTTCTTATGATAGTGTCGCTCTTCATGAGAAATCTGCTGTTGAATCTAATGAACTCTCAAAATTAGCTCACTGTAAGTGCATCAAAAATTGTTCGAATAGATGCCGATGCAGGAAAGCTGGGCTTCCATGTTCGTCTCTTTGTACACGTTGCAAAGGAGAAAGTTGTGATAATTGCCAAAAGGTAGCGATGGAAGTTGAGGATGTTGATGAAGGAAACAGTTTACAAAATGAAAATGAAGATGATAGTGCCTGTGCTGACTATGCTGTATTTATTGGACAAATTTTGGAATCTTTACTGGGGGACGAAGAGAACGATGAAGATTTAACACGAGAAGAAACTGAAGTCACTGTGAAAGAAGAAACTGATGAGCCACCATCAAAGAAACGTTTGAAAAAATAAATGTAATGTAAAATAAGATGAAAAAAAAATATATTATATGTTAATGACTACTTATAAATAAATTTTGTTAAATGAAACACAATTTAAAGATCATTATTCCTTTCTAATACGCTTAAGCTAATAAATTTTGGAAAAATTTTTTGCTTACATAGTAATATTCGGAATTTGGAGTATAATGAAGTAAGATTAAAATGTAAAAGGTAAAAATGTTTGGTAATTAACAATAAATAACAAGATGCTTGAATGAGTTAGTCATATTTTTAATAGTTGATAAGATATTTAAGCATTAAATTGCTATTTTTCATAAAAAATTGCTATAAATTTAATAAATAATTTAGTAACAACTATACTTTTCAGCTGGATTTGTTCTTTAACTAATGGAAAATAAATTATAATAACTTTAAGGATGATAAATTAGGTAAGAATGAAGAAATTACAGAGAACGTATTCTTAAAAATAAAAATAAAAATAAAAAAAAATCTAAGTACGGTAAAAATTTATTTGTTTGTAATAAATTGTTTGTTATATAAACAATTGAAAATTAAATAAAACAAAAATTTTTTTCAAAAACAAAAACAAGTAATGATTGAAAAAAATATGGTTCTTAAAAAATAAATTAAAAAAATTATTTCTATGCAGCTTCTGATGATAACATAAAAACGGATCATTAATGATATTTCAAAAAATATTTTTTTTTCGATGATTATTTTAAGTTTTTAATTTTGCAACTGCGTGAATTATTAATAAAAAACTGAAAAATAAAAACTTTTTAATTTTTACAACGGGGATCTATTTTGACGTCTTTCAAAAATTGCTTCAAGAGTGGAAAAAAATCTCAAATTTGTAGTTTAAAAATTACCACACTTGCAATGTTTATGTTCAGACAGAAAAAAATTATTAATTAACAATGCATAACTAATTAAAAAATTATGATAAAACTTAAATTTTATATTTAATATGTTAAAATAATTTTTATCAATAAAGTGTCTAAAGTAAGCGTCCCTGATTAAAAAAACGAATTAAAAAGTATTGAAAATAACGAAATTTGAATTTTTTTCAATACTTCTAAATATTTTGAATACTTTTCAATCCCTCCTCTTATGGAGAATTAACATTGACAATTGTTTTGAATACTTTTTTTTAATCAGGGGTGGCTTACGCAAGCAAGAGTGCTCGTTTTCGGCCATATTTTTATCCCTCTGGGAATTCCGGGAGTCAAGATTTTTTTTTTAGGAAATTTCCTCCTTTTTTTGAATCTTTTTTAAAATTTGAAATATCTTTATTAGTTTTTTAGATATTTGCAAAAAAACTAAACCCCTTTTTTTATTAAACCGCTTTTAGAAAGTTTAAAATCGAAATTATAATTAAATGCTGAAGATACGAAAAAATAAGTTACTTTTTTTGAAGGAAATTTTATTCTTTACAAAAATGGTTTTTATTATTTTCTCGGTATCTCTTATCTTCCAGCCAGAATTCTAACTCAAACTAAATATAATATAGCGATTAATCTTTAGAATTATAAAAATATCTTTTTTTTACAAACTGGCGCGTTGAAAAAAGAAAATTATCAATTTCCAATAAAAATTTCAGCCTTGAATTGTTTATAAAGATTTAAAATATTTATTTTTTCTAATTTCAAGTGCGTATAACCCGTCAATTTCCAAGAAAATAACAAAGTTTGTAAATGATTAGGTGGGAAGATTTAACAGAAGAATGCAGACTGATGCGCTTAGAAAGTTCGACAGCAAAAATCCGTCTCACCGCTGAAGTTTTCATGGAATTCGGCGCAATCTTTTACATCGCAGCAGCACTACGAGAAGCTCGTTTCCTGGGTCTCAATATGTTCATTGAAAATCTGGTTACTTTGGAAATTTATGATAACAATACAATCACAAAAAAAAAATTATCTAAAATAAATGAACCTTTCAGATGACAGCGCCATCGCGAGTGATGTTTCTCTTTTCCTGCTGCATCCTTCTGTCATTTCCATTCCTAAGGATGGCTTGCCAAGACAAAGTGGAAGACATTCTGGCCGTAGTGGTGATGTTGACAACGGCTCCATACTTTCTTTTCTTCTGCCGAGGGTTCAAAACAGTCGGGCCCTTCGTGGTGATGATCTACCGCATGATAATGGGAGACCTTCTGAGATTCGTCTCCATCTACTTGGTCTTCGTAATGGGATTTTCTCAAGGTTCTATCTTTTTTTTCCCATTTTTTATGGTTAATGTTTAACATGTAACCTAATAGTACAATTTATAACTCAACCATAAATCACAAATTACAACGCAAGTTAGACAACGAAAGTTGATCTACTGACCCGGTGTTAATTGGAATCTAGCGTTGCGTCCTCAATATTGTAATTCACGGAAAGCATTATTTTGTCCAATTGTAAAGTCTCATAAAAGTTTATAAATATCTGTGAGCTTAGACGATCATAGAAAGAATTTATTCTTAATCTAGCTAAATTAAACTTTTTTAACTGAAGAAAATATTTATTTTTATAATGAAATAAAATTTTCTTGAGTTAAAAATAATTTTCTTGTCTCAAGAAAATTTATTCTTTTTCTGAAACGGCTTCGATCTTCTTTACAATATTCTTAACTCCGGGAAAAACGGATTAGATCTGGCCATATATAAACAGATCTGGCTAAATCTTTAAATTGTCTCTATCTGACGAGATCTGGCCAAATATATAATCAGATCTGACCAGATCTGGTTTGTTCTTCAAATTGCCCGGGTAAAAAAGATTATATATAATTATATATACTCAAACATAATTATATATGAAAAATGGCCCTATATAATTATATAGAATTATTTCCATAAAAAAAAAATGGCTCGCACTGGAATCGAACGTTGGACCTGGCGCTTGAAAGTCTAATTCATTACCTGTTTACCTATGAGGCTTTCTTGAAGAGTGAAGTTTGTAATAACTAGGGGAAGGACGGGCAAAACGGATATGTTAATTTAAAAATGAAATAACAAATATATATTATAATCATATCCATTCTTAACTTTGGCTAATAATTTTTTGGGTAATTGAAGTTTATAATTAAAGTAAAATAAAAATAATAACAAAGAAATTCTTCTTCGAAATTAAAAAAAAAAAAAAAAGTCAACATTATCCGTTTTCCCTACCACGGGCGGGCAAAATGAATACTCAGGTCGCGTAAAACGAATACTGATTGGAAAATACATTTCAATCAAAACAATCGTCGCAAAAATATCAACCGCGTCCTGAATGTGAAGAAAAAAAATCAAATCTGCATCGTCCTTAACAACATTAAACTAAGTACTGTATACTTACGATTTAAAATTTTTTTTTTTTCCTAAATTTCAATATTTATAAAAAAAATTCCCACAAGTATGCAAAACCAATGCTTTATCGATAACGGTAAGTGTAGTTACATAATAGATTGATAGATTGCTGTCTAAAATGTTTCTATCGACCGACCAGCGATTTAAAACGATTATTCATTTTACCCGCCCTCTCCGTCTTGCCCGTCCGTCCCCTACAAGTAATGCAAATCGTATTCATGATCGATGCGTAATGAACAAAATTTTTTATCAAATTTGCAAGTTATTAATTGTCAATATACGCTGATAGAAAGATTTATTATCTATTAACCCTAATAGCCACGCTTTGATTAAAAGTAGTTGGATTTCAGCAGTTACAGTTAACTTGACATCAAGTTTGCCGTAAATTTTTACAGTACAACAGTTGTAAACAAATTGACTAAAATCTACAGCCCCAATTTGAATACAAGTTAACACCGAATTTTTGGTTAAATTGTACTACAATTTTACTACAACTTGAATAAAATACTTGTACTGCAAGTCTTGACGTCAAATTGCAGTGTAACTTGTAGACAACTTAAGTAAAAACGTTTGGTTTGCAACTTTTTTCATCAAGTTGGCTACAAATTTAGGCAGTAGATTGAATAAAAGTTTGAGTTAAAATGGCTATCAGGGAACAAATTAATTTATTCGAAGACAATTGTTTAATTTATTAAATTCTAATAAATCAACAGACTCGATAGAGCCTGGCGCCAAGTTCCGTTCTCAAGCCAGACTACCGAGTGTGTATATACCGTAAGCAGAACGGTTTTTTGAGGTTACAAATTTTTTTTCAAATTTATTTTGATTTTTTTTTTTATATGATATTTTATAATAGTAGTTCATGCTTCTTATTACGCGTATTACTTGATTATTATCAATTATCTTTATAATTTCTATTTAAAATTATTAAAAATAATCAGCACAAACTATAGCGACCCAGATTTTTAGATTTTAACTTTTTTCTTATGTAAAAAGCTGACGGCCAGAGACTAAATAATATAAGGATTGAAACTCTATTCTTGGTGGAAGTAATTTTTTCTTAATTCAAATTATCATAAAAACTTGATACACTAAATTTTTATATTTGATCAAGATTTTTAGACACTTTAGGGAAGCAGCGCCACCTAATTCAGCTACGAAAAAAATTTTCTCACCTTGAGAAAATTTTTCTCTTAAATATTTGATATCCATTTTATATTATTTTAGCATGCAATTATACATATTGAATTAAAAAAAAAATTAGGAAAACGGTTGACCCTGAAGGCCATCCCTGCAACTTCCCGTGCACTCCATACCTGGACGCTTCAAATTGCAATTATGCCGTTTTTGAGCTCTTCGAGCTCAAAAATACAGTTCATGTGTTGTTTTGAACTCTCCGAGCTCAAACAGGTAACTTTTCTATGCTTTTGAGCTCTCCGAGCTCAAAAGTCTGATAGAAGTTTAATAAAACACTATTTTTTGAATTTTCAAACCGCAATAACTTTTGAATGGATAAACCGATTTTTACGCGGTTAGCGGCATTCGACACAGTTTTTCAAATTCTATGATACATTTTTAAACAGAAATTGATAAGACCGGAAGTTTCGGTGTAATGAAAAAAAAACACTTTTTTTCGATTTATTTCGTCAACGATAATTCACGAACGAATCAACCGATTTTAACCAAATTAGTGGCGATCGGCGTGGTTTTTTTATGTTAAAAGCTGATTAGTTTTTGGAATAGATCGGTCGAGCCGTGTGAAAGTTATTAAAAAAAAACCACATTTGGAAAATTTTTTTTTTGCAGTTTTTTTAAGATTTCTCAAAATCTATCGGTCTGAATTGGTCCAACTTGTATTAAAAATCTAAGTTTAGTCGAACCGTTTCAAATGGTACCAACCGCGATCAAATCGGTCAAGCCGTTCAAAAGTTATGAGAGGTTTACATCCACACACACACACACACACACACACCATCGTGAGAACAGTCAGCGAAGCTTCCTAGGACCTCAAAACGTCTAGATCTGATGAAAACTCGATTTTTGAAAAACGGGGTAAAAACAATAACTTTCCGATTTTTGGAAATTTTCAATTTTCTTAGCGGGAAGTTAAAAATGATTCAATATTATTTGATCTTCCCATTTGACTTGTTACATTGTAAATCCAAGTGTTTTAACAAAAGACACATAAAATGTTTTGTTCCTATCTTAAGGTAGTACTACCGTTACCACAAGAGTCAAATCCCAAAACCTAAACTTATTTGATTAACGTAGTAGATTTACCTATACTAAATCACGTTGGAGAAAGAGAGACAGAGATAAATTTTGAATGTTTTTTATTAATAAATATTCTCATATTCTTGGAAACTATACTGATTGTTATTAAATATGTTCGAGATGTTATTTTCTCTCGTTTTCTTGATTTTTATAAGAATCTGAACGTCCAGTTTTGTGAAATAAAATAGTCTGTGATTTTCCATAAGGATCAATGGTAAAAGCAAAAATATGTAGATATTAATATCTTTTTTTCAGGACTTGCCAGGCTTCCAAAAATTTTACTGCTTAATTATGATATTATAAAGTACCAATATGCCAAATTTCATTAAATTCTGAACGTCAATTTTAAAACCGGTAGTACTACCTTAAAGCATTGTAGTCACTTTTAAAACACTTCCATGTGTTTTAATCTCCCATGTTAAATGCTCATTTGTAGTCACTTTTAAGACACTTCGATTTACAGTGTAGTCAATAAAAATATTAATGAAAATTTACTATCACGATATTTAATTTTTTGGAGCAAGAGAGAAATTTTGTCAAGACAAGAAAATTTATTTTTATCAAAACAAAAAGATTTTCTTGTCTTAAATAAATTTTCTTGGATCAACATCCGTATTTATTATAGCAAGAGAATTAATTTTGTTGAAATAAGTGAAATTTCTAGTGTCAAAAAAAAAATTTTTTTTCGTTCAAGAAAATAATTAGGAAGAAAAATATTTTCTTGGTTCAAGTGAACCTTTTTTTCTCTGCTCTAATTCCATATTTAAGCGCTCAAAATTGCACTTATTATGTTTTTGAGCTCTTCGAGCCAAAAATTATTATTTTCGTGCCATTTTGAGCTCTCCGAGCTCAAAAGTCTGATAAGTCTAATAAAACACTATTTTTTGAATTTTCAAATCGCAATAACTTTTGAATGAATGAAGTTTTTAAAGCCTCATAAAGAATTTGCAAGCTTAAATTGATCGAACTAGGAATTTCGAAGTAATTCCGAAAAAAACACTTTTTTCGGTTTTCTTTCGACAACAATTACTCACGAGCGAATAAACCGATTTCAACCGGACTGGTAGTGATCGGCGTAGTTTTTTTTATGTTAAACGCTGATTAGTTTTTGGAATCGATCGGTCAAGCCGTTTGAAAGTTATTCCAAAAAAACCACATTTGAAAAGTTTATTTTTTAGTTTTTTTGAGATTTCTCCAAATGTCTCGTTGCGAATCGGTCTAAATTATATTCAAAATCTAAATTTAGTCAAGTCCCTTTCGAATGGTGCCAACCGCGATGAAATCGGTCAAGCCGTTCAAAAGTTATGAGAGGTTTATATTCGGCCACACACACACACACACACACAAAAATATGTTTGCAAAAAACTGCTTTAAAAATATTTGTTCTTGATTGTAGCAAAAATAAAAAGTTTTGAAAATTATTTTCTTGATTCAAGAATTTTTCTTTTGATTCAAGTTAATTTTTTTTCAGTCTACGGATAATAAATTTTCATTGGCAAAAAAAACTTTAGCTATAAACTTGTGCATATATTATGCATGCATACATTATAGTTTATTTAATATTAATATTTAGGTCACAAAAGGCATTCACGCCGGAGGGTTGATGGAGATAGAACTAAACTAGAATATGTTATGCTAACATTATGCACGGAGCATAGAGCTGAGCATTAAGGAACATTAAAAAAGGACATTAAACCGTTAAATCGTTTGAGAGGTGACCAAAGGCGGTGTTGACGTAGATCACGCTGTAAATTACTCCCCATCATTCAAACGCCGTGAATAATTAGTCAGACTAATACGGTTAAATGAGAAACCATAAAGATCAAGGTTCACTGGATCAGATTTTAAATAACTGTTATTAGTTATTATACTTTCGAACTATATTACTGGAAAATTATGGTGACAATTCACGGAAAAATTTAATTTATAACTAGGATTTATTAGTTTTAAATACCAGCTGAGTTCCTCTAGTAAAATTGTAAAAATTATATTATTTTTGAGAATAGCAACTATTACAGTTTCACTTAAAACTTTTGACAGTTCATACATTAAAAAAAAAATTAATTTGAAACAAGACAAAAAAAGTTTGGAAAATCCAAAAGTGCACGACTCATAATGCTCATTTAATTATGAAATATAAAAAAAAAAAAAAAAAACTTAAGTCGTTCAAAATTAATTGCCGAAAAAACAGCTGTAGTAGGAAGGTACTGTACAAGCGCTCCTGGTGGAATAAAATGTACATAATATCTATAGATATAGATATATCACCATCCATGTTAATTTTACATGGATATATATAGATATACAGTCTTGTAGTTTTTGTTTTTTATTAATTGCAATTAAACGACACTGAATTAATTAATCATTCGCATTCAGTGACCTACAATCGTCGATTAGAATTTAAAAAAAAAAAATTTAACTCAAATAATGGATTTTTTCACAAGTTACGGTGTTTTCGGGTTTCACACATGACGGACAGGAAAATTTTTTGACCTATTTTGGTGTTTTTTTCCAATTCTATTGCAGTAAATCAATTTTTAAAAAGTATGAAATTAATCTCCATTAAATTATCTCGACAATAGTATGCAAAATATCTTGATTCCGTGAACTAACAAGGCTATAATAATAAAAATAGCCGCCAAAATGAGGCGAAAAAAATTTTTCGATCGTAAAGCACTCTCTGATGCTTCGCATCATGAGTCGTGCAATTCTTGAACCAAGAAAATAATTTTGAAAACTTTTTATTGGCTTGAATCAAGACGAAATATTTTTGAAGCAAGTAAAATTTAATTCAAGTTAATTTTTTTTCTGTACAATAGTAAAAGGTTTAAATCTTTAAATTTTGTTCTCGTATTTAATATCTCACACTAATTTTTCGTATAAATTATTTATATTTCGATAACTAAGCTTAAAAGTTTGAGAATTACAGTATAAGCTGTTATAATTCACAGTATATTTATTATTCTCGATAATTAGTAGCTCACACTTTAAATCTTATTCTTACAATTAAAAATACACAGAAAGAATGGTTCACTTGAACCAAGAAAATATTTTTCTTGCTAATTATTTTCTGTGGGCAAAAAATTTTTGACACAAGAAATTTCACTTATCCCAACAAAATTAATTCTTTTGCTTCAAAAATACATATCTTGATCCAAGACAATTTTTAAATCAAGAACCGACATTTTCTTGTTTTGGGAAAATTTTTCTCTTGCTCCAGAAAATTAAGTTCTTGGAGCCAGAAGTAAATTTTCTTGTCTTGAGAAAATTTTCTCTTGCTCCAAAAATTAAATATCTCGATAATAAATTTTCATTAATATTTTTATTGACGAACATGTCAAATGGGAAGATCAAATAATATTGAACCATTTTCTTTCATTCAATATGTATAATTGCGTGCTAAAAATAATCTAAAATGGGTATCAAATATTCAAGAGAAAAATTTTTCTCAAGGTGAGAATATTTTTTCTCAGCTGAATAAATAGGTGGCGCTGCTTCCCTAAAAGTATCTAAAAATCTTGATCCAATATATAAAATTACAATATTGTATCAAGTATTTATGATAATTTGAATTAAGAAAATTACTTCCACCAAGAATAGAATTTCAAGAAAAATTATTTATATTTCGGTCAAGACAACTTCGGTCTTCCTTCGGGCATCCGAAAATTTACTTGAGCCAAAAATTTTATTCTCCAGTCACAGAAATCTTTTTCTGTGTACATTTATTCTCATAAAACCAAAAAATTCATCACCGATAAATCGAAATTTTTCCAGTTTCAGTTAATTAACTATCAATTTCATCAATAAATAACTGGTGAAAAATAATAAGTAACTTCTAGTTCAAACTTTCATCCAACTAAAAGTACATTATAAACTTTAAAATTAGATATTTCTAATTGTCATTGCCGTATTACAATATATAGTCTCAATTATTACAGTGTAAAGTGTAATATTTGTAGTTTTTTTTAGGAGGGACCTGTTTTTACTCTAGAAACTCTAATTTATCCTCTTTTTTCCGGGAAGAAAATAATTTTTAATAATTTCTTGAATAAAGCTGAAAAATTATTGAGCCAATAAATTTTTTTAAGGGTATTCTGGTCTAGAAGCTTGAATTTAAGGTAATTTTTTAAAAAAAAAGACAATCAATATTTTTAATATTCATTTTTTTTTATGATATTTATTAATATTTTAAGAATACAGGAAAAAAAGTAAAAAAATTCAATAATTTGAATTTTATAAATGACGGATTGTGTTCTTCTTTATTTAATTAGTCATTTTTGTAATTAGAAAATATTTTTTTAAAATTGAAAATAATTAATCATTTTTTCTAGAAGGATAAAATTGATGATTGTTTTGTAAAAATTAATTATTTAAATAATAATAACAATGTCAGTGATAAAATATTTATTTTTACCAAAATTGCTCTCAAAATTTATGTTATTAATTTTTTGAACAATTTTAAATTAATAAAAAATTTTTCATTAATTAAAAAAAAATTTAGAATTAGAAAAATTACATTTTTGGTTAAAAATGGGCTGAAAATTGCGTCAGCAAAACAGCCATATTTCCGAAAATAACTTGAATTTTCTAAAAACCTTCTAAAGACATATTTTTAGAGGGTTAAACTTTGAAAATATGAAAAAAAAATCAATTTTCCCAAATTTCTAGACCAGAATACCATCATAAATAAATTAAACTTGCTTCTAAAATATTTCTCCTTTATTCAAGATCATCAAGCTCTTTAAAATTATTTTCTTTCGTTATTTTTTCTCTTGGGTCAATTTTTTATTAGTGTATAAAATAACTAGAATTAGAATAGTAATTTTAATAAATTATTCTCTTTTTTCCGTGCCATGCTTCGGATCTCGGATCCCGTCACCATGATTACGATTATTGATCATTGGTCAGTCATAGTTATTATATGACATTAGCTAAACGCTGACAATTATGATCTAGGTCTCGATGATTATTAATTAACATTGACACGCTTACTGCTCATTGCTCATTGCTTATTACATTTGTGCAGACAATAATGTTTAATGATATGATTTATAATATTCGATTGCAGAATGTAATACGGTGTCGCCTTTCTTCTACTGTGCCAAGGTCAATGCGAATTACGAGGAAAAAGGAATGCAGATGATCTTATCTTTCGGTTAAATTGTGCAAGATGTTTATTATTGTTAACTTAGTTCGCTAATTCCAATCTTTATTCGATGATTTATCGCTGGGATTTAATTGTGTCGTCAATGTACTGGCTAATTATGATGTTGATAGGTGATAATGATACGTAACAATAGAAGTTAGCTTTCACTGTCATTAAAAGAGATTAATGATGGATATATTACTATCGGTAGATCTTTTTATTGATGGTGTAATTAAGATGGATCTAATCTTTTTTAGTAAGCTGGATAATTTGAAAACAATGTTATTTAATTGTGTAATTTTGTGAGTAGGATTGTTGGCTGTGAAGAGGTTGGCGCAACGAGCAGTGAGTGTGTTTTAGAACACGAGCGCGAAAAACTTTATCTATTAAGTTTATACAAAAATAAATTTTATTTATATGATAAAATGGGTTTTCTAGTTAAATTTAGTAAAATTGAAAAGTTCGACATGAATTTGACTTTTAAAGATTTCATATGCTTTTTTAAGATAGTTCATTTATTATTATAACTTTTCGGAGTTCTTATAAATAGATTTTAATTTCAAACTAGATGAGATTTATTTATTTTTATTGTTTTGTACACATCAATGTCAATAGATATGTCAAATATTAATCCATTATTTTTTTCATTTAATTGAAAAAAAAATTGTCAAATTTTCTAAAATAAAAAAAAAATTTTTTTTCAATTAAATAAAAAAAATATTTTAAAAATCGGCCCTGTCCGGGATGAGCGAAATAGTTGTCAAATTGATTGAAGTTTTTTTTAAGAAAAAAAAAGTAAAAAAAAAAAAGTGACGAACTTTGAAAAAATAACGATTTTGCTAAAAAAAAACCGATTATTTCATAGAATTGATCATATTTAATTTTTTTCGTGTATTTTTTCGAAAAGTTCATTTAAAAACAAAAATTAAAAATAAAGGTACCCAAAGGTCAATGTCTAAAAAAGTTATGGCTATTTGAAAATAAAAAAGCCATTTTTTTGAAAAATTCATAACTTTTTTTGGGTTGGATAAACAAATTTTAAAAAATTCTGAAAAATGTCTTTCAAAGGGTAGAAAAGAATAGAAAAGTTTCAGCTAAATCTGAAGGGGTCGGGTTCAAAAGTGGTCGATTTGGCACGGAATACCCCATTTATTATAAAATGGGTTTATTTATTTATTTATTATGCCAAGGCTAATTGCCATATGGGTTTCTATAGTTTAATTTGGTATCAGAAAGTTTTAGTAACTTGAATTTAAGTACAAGTCAGGGACAATCCACCTTGGAATGCCTATAACAGAGAAGTTTCCCAGTAATGCAATCAGAAATTAGAAATATCGCCTTAGATTCCATAAGGGCGTATAAAATTTTTTTTTGCATTTCTGCAAATTTCGGATGAAAATACGTCGATTCCCGAAAAAAAATTTTTATATGCCCTTATGGCTTTTCACGGGTATTTTTTGCCGGTATACGCCCTTATGGCATCTGAAACGCGATATAATAATCATTGGAAAAAAATTTATCGAAATTTCTAAAGCCTAATCTGACTTACTCTTATAAGCGAGCAACCCAAACACAAACTGTAATTCTTTATACAATGTATTAAACTCTATCTTTAAGTCATCTGTACTAGTCAAAAAGAAAATTAGTGCAAGTAAAAGGCAATTTTCACCTTGGTATAGTCATAGTATTAAGGCTGATCTAAGATTAAAAGAAACACTTAGACGCACTGATAGAAGGATTTATTTGTATTAAAAAAATATTTGTTAATAGTTAACAAATCATTTATTAGAGACCATTTTTTAGTATCAAACAAATATTTCTTAGTATTTAAAATGATTTGTTTGTATTTAATAAATCAGATATTCATTTATTAAATATTAATAAATCTTTTTAAATACTAAGAAATATTTGTTAAGGACTAAAAAGTGGTCTCTAATAAATGATTTGTTAAATATTAACAAATATTTTTAACTATAAACAAATCCTTCTATCAGTGCGTAAATTGACAACACTCGGGTCACTAGGGTGTCTATCCAATGTGACCTGGGTGTTGTATTTGATAATAAATTGAATTTTCAGCCGCACATTAGCAAGGTTGTTACAGCGTCATGGAAAATGTTAGGCTTTGTAACCAGATCAAGTCGCAACCTAGTAACTGTTAAAGCTATTAAATCTATTTATTTTTCCCTGGTTAGGTCGCGTCTTGAATATGCCGCAGTTGTATGGTCTCCAATCTATGAGATATACAGTAACAAAATTGATAAAGTCCAACATAAATTTCTCAAGTTCATGTCCTGGAAAATGGATCGTGTTTATCCTAAACCAGGCATGGATAGGAAAGAGCTTTGTAGTAGATTCCATATGATTACATTAAAAGATCGTAGACTCTGTGCATGCGCCATCTTCTTGACGCGGCTGATTCAGGGGAAGATGGATTGTGAACGTCTGGCAGACTCTATCACTATTACTTTTAGAGCCCCGACCTGGAGGGATAGTACTCCCTTCCAGCTTCCACTCGCTGGCACCAACTTTGCTACATCTGCCCCCATATACCGATTAATAAGTGCCTTCAATACTTTTTACAAGATAGATAACAGTTTGGATGTTTATAAAATAAGTAGTTCTGAATGTTTTTCAAAACTTTGTATGTCAAACATTGTATAAACTGGAGCAAAATATTTACTTTTGATATTTAATTATATAGTGACTTATCATAATAATAATTTTAAATTAAACACTTTGTATTAAATTGTATGTAACATGGAACCCGATTAATGGCTTTGCTGTAGGGTTCATTGAACTGATAAAAATAAAAATAAAATAAAAATAAGAGTAAGTATACTTAATCTTGACACACGGGCATGTGTAACAATGAAAATTCTAAATTTCTAAAATAATAATAATCTAATCAATTGTTTGGCCTGAAAACCTTGTAGGGGGTGCAAAAACAATCAGATTGGTATATAATAATAATCATGATAAATAAATTTATCAAGAGTTTTAAAGCCTATCGTATGTTATTTTCTGTTAATCTTTAAACGCAAAGATATAAATTTGAAAATTCTAAATTTCTAAAAAAATAATAAAATAATCAACTCTTTGGTCTAAAAACCTTGTAGAGGATGCAAAAACAATTGAATTTATTCAAGCGAAATTTACTCAAAAAGCACCCAAACTATATTGTGACGGGGATATTTTTATTTAAAAAAAGGATTTTTATTGTTTAAATTGGTTCCATCAGAAAAGTTTTGATCAGAATTTTAAAGATTTCATATTCTTTTCTAAAATATTTTATTTATTATGACAACTTTTGGGAGTAATTATAAATAGATTTTAATTTTAACTGCTTCAATTTGTTAAAATTTGAAGTTTTATTAACCCGGAAAAAAAAGTTACACACGATTAACTAATCTGACTATTATAATATAAATATAAACTTTATGAGTTCATTCAATGCAAGTATTATCTGGCAAAAAACGTAATACCACTATTGATAACAATTAATAAATAATAATAACTCTTTATCAATTCCAGCATACTACATAATATACTTATCATTCGACGATCCACAAACACCCGAGGGTATCGATGACACTGTGAGTAACCCAATGCCCTCGCCAATGGAAAGCGTCATGGCTATGTTTTTAATAAGTTTATCAAATTTCGGCGATTACTACAGTACATTTGAGCGCACTGCTTACGAAATGGAAGCTAAGGTATTAAATAATAATAATAACAATAATAATGACTTAAAATTCGATTTTTGATCGTAATCAGATAATTTTATTAGACCAAATGTTTAGAAAAGTTTAAAATTTCATTTAAAAGCTTTCTTTTAACGATACAAAAAAATCATAGGAAACCTTTTTTGTAGAAATTTTTATTTCCTATAAAAAAAATATTCTTATCAATTTTTCGCTATCTCTTATCATTTAATCACAATTTCAACTTAAAATTCGATTTTTCATACACAGAAAAAAAGGTTGACTTGAGCCAAGAAAATATTTTTCTATCTAATTATTTTCTTGAGCGAAAAAGAAATTTTTTTTGACAAAAAATTTCACTTATTCCAAGAAAATTAATTCTCTTGCAAGAAATACGTATCTTGATCCAAGAAAATTTATTTAAGTCAAGAAAATCTTCTTGTTTTAAGAAAATTTAGTCTCTTGCTCCAAAAAATTAAATATAAAGATAGAAGTAAATTTTCATTAATATTTTTATTGATTAACATGTCAAATGGGGAGACCAAATAATATTTCATCATTTTTTTTCATTCAATATGTATAATTGCACGCTAAAATAATATAAAATGGGTATCAAATATTCAAGAATAGTATATTACACACCTAGGGAAGTAAAGTAAGAAATGTCTCAGATCACATGTAATTGTTGGCCGAGGCGAAGCCGAGGTCAACAAACATGTGATCTGAGACTTTCTTATTTACTTCCCGTGGAGTGTATACTATTTTTTTGTCCGACGAAGGCGGAAAGCGGCAACTTAGTTTAGCGCAGCGGGACGAAAGTTGTCACTTTCCGCCCGGAGGGCAAAATAGTATATTACACACCTAGGGGAGTAAAGTAAGAAATGTCTCAGATCACATGTAATTGTTGGCCGAGGCGAAGCCGAGGTCAACAAACATGTGATCTGAGGCTTTCTTATTTACTTCCCTAGGTGTGTAATATACTATTCTCAAGGTGAGAAAATTTTTTTCTCAGCTGAAGTGGTGGCGCTGCTTCCCTAAAGTATCTAATAATCTTGATCAAATATAACAATTTATTGTATCAAGTACACTGATAGAAGGATTTATTTGTACCAAAAAATATTTTTCAATAGTTAACAAATCATTTATTAGAGACCACTTTTTAGTATTAAACAAATATTTCTTAGTATTTAAAATGATTTGTTTGTATTTAATAAATCTGATATTCATTTATTAAATATTAATAAATCTTTTTAAATACTAAGAAATATTTATTAAGGACTAAAAAGTGGTCTCTAATAAATGATTTGTTAAATATTAACAAATATTGTTAACTATAAACAAATCCTTCTATCAGTGTATTTATGATCATTTGAATTAAGAAAAATTTCTTCCACCAAGAATAGAATTTCAAGAAAAATTTTTATTTCGGCCAACACAACTTCAGTCTTCCTTCAGGCACTCGAAAATTTTCTTGAGCCAAGAATTTTGTTCTCCAGTCAAGAAAATTTTTTTTCTGTGTATAATTTGATAAATCGTGTTTAGAAAAATTTTAAGTCAAATTTCTGGATTACCTATTAAAAATACGAAAAAATTATTAGAAAAATTTTTTCTAGAAAATTAAATTCTCTACAAGAAAGCTTCCCATCAACTTTTCGCAATCTCTACACGGAAAAAAGTAAACTGTAATAAATAATAGTCGATTTATAAAAAGTAATGATCAACTGGAAAAAATTACCATTTCAAACAGTAAAATCATGATTTTAACAATCACTTTGTAATATTTATCATTTAAATGCTACAATTTATTATTTACATGGAAGAAAATACTATTTCAAACAGTAATATTCGCTATGTGAAAGTCGAAAATGTTAAAGTATAATAATTAAGAATTTAGACTTTAATATTTATCATTTCGTACTTAAAAAATGATCGCATGATATGTAAAAAATATTAACTACAGTTACTAAATTTCTGTACAAGCAACGTCAATATTTACAAAGTAAAATGGTAAATTTTAAACGCAACGCTAAAAATCAAACTATAATTATTGATTTGCTTGGACTGGTAAAATATATATTTTAAGAATAGAATTTTTACTGTTTCAAATGTTAAATTCTCCGAATGTGAGACCTTCCCTTTCTCCTCATAGTATAGACTATATATTGAAACGGAAATTTTTACAGTTTGAAACTGTAATTTTTTAAGATAAGAGAGTCGTTATTTACTTTAGTGACAGCTATTAATCACATTTTCGATATTAAATTATAAACTGTGACTTTTATACTTTCTACATTAAGTTCTGTATTATTTACATTTGTGCCACCCCGATGTCCGCTGTACTGTTTGAAACTATAAAAATTAACCTGAATCCAAGTGAATTTTACAGTTTACATTTTTCCGTGTAATTATTTAACCAGAATTCCAACTGAAAATTGGATTTTTTACAATTTGATTAAACCATGTTTAGAGATAAGTTTAAAGTCGAAATTCTGAGCTTATAATTGGAGATACAAAAGAATCATAAGAAAAATTTTTTGTAGGAAATTAATTCTCTACAAAAAAGGTTTTTATCAATTTTTGTCTAGCTCTTATTATTTATCCGGAATATTAATTTTAAGTTTAATTTTAATCTTGTTAAAAATAGTAATAATAATAATGCGTATTAAATTGATTGATATTTAATTTTCAGTGCCTGTTTGTAGTCTACATGGCGATAGTAGCGATTTTGCTGGTAAATATGTTAATCGCTATGATGGGTAACACGTATCAGAAAATAGCCGAGACGCGCAACGAGTGGCAGCGACAGGTAATTTACATAAAAAAACAAACCTTTCAAATATAATACACTTATAAATAACTTCTTATTTAAATCCTCCAAGTTCAAGCTATAAATATAAAAAAAGCTTTTTAGTTTTTAGCTCTGATTACTTATATTAATATTGTTTTACTTTTGAGAAAGTAGAACTCGGTTTACGTAAACTCCTTGGTAATGTAATGTAATGTAGGACGGATTTTAAAAAACAACTCACATGCTGGCATACTTTTATGTTTGACAAACTTTTATTATTATAGATTTTTTATTATGGACAATTGGATGTTTGTCTGGACTTGTATCTTGAGGATTTATTGTTTGAGTGTATTGATTAGTTTTATGACTCAATAAGTTGATACTTTCATTTCATTGTCTTTTTTTCAGTAGACATAATAATTATTGATTGATATTCAATTTTGTAATTTAAATTTTATCATAAACATTTTTTGTGTGTATTCAAATAGATTAATATTGATAAACAATTTAATGAATTAAAAATTTATTAAAAGTATTAATTATAATAACAATTTATATTAATGAAAATAAAGTTAGCCGATATCTAAAAATTTTTATGTTTTTTTTCTATTAAAAAAATATTACAAAAAAATGAAAAAAAATTTTTTTCATTTGTTAAAAACTTTACAAACTATAAGTGCAATTTTTTAAAAAATATTTTTTATTTATAATTTAATAAATTAAGTAAAATAAAAAAATTAAAAAATCAAAAATATCGGCTAACTTTATTATTATAATTTTAATATTAATAGTATTAATAATCATTTCAATTTTCAGAGAATTTTATTAGAATTAGTATTTAGAAAAGACTAAAATCAAAATTCTAGGGTATTTTTGAGAAATACAAAAAAAAATCATAAGAGACCTTTTTTTGTAGAAAATTAAATTTTCTATCTAAGAGATTCTTATCAAATTTTTGCTATCTTTTATCATTTAGTCAGAATTTTAATTTCAAGTTTATATATAACTTGAATAAAATTTAACTGTGTTAAAAATAGATATGATCTATATTATCAAGAGAATAAAAAAAATTTTGTCTCTAGGATAGTCATATGATAAAATCGGTTTTTTTTAGTAAAATTTAGTGTCATTGTAAAGGTCTTGACTTGAATTTGTGCCTTTTCAAGGTTTCATATCATTCTCACCGATAGTCAATTTATTATGATAATTATTTAGGCTGCATTCGAAAATACTCTATCTCTAGATACATAATTAAGAAATGACCTTGTATCTTGTGAATTATTCATATTTTCAAAGATATAAGCTCATCCCGATGTTACACTCATCAAGACCTTTCATTTGAGTACTCACATAAATTTTTCATATATTTATATATATTATATATATATTTCACAAATACCAAATATATAAAATATATAAAAAATGTCATGTGGGTATTCAAATGAAAGGCCTCGATGAGTGTAACATCGGGATGAGTTAATATCTTTAAAAATGTCAATAATTAAAAAATGACCTTGTATCTTGCGAACTATTGACATTTTTAAAGATATAAACTCATCCCGATGTTACACGCATCAGGACCTTTTATTTGAGTACCCACATCAATTTTTCATATATTTTATATATTTTACAAAACCAAATATATAAAAAATGCCATGTGGGTATTCAAATGAAAGGTCTCGATGAGCATAACATCAAAATGAGCTTATATCTTAAAAAATCTCAATAATTAAGAAATGACCTTGTATCTTGAGAACTATTGACATTTTTAAAGATATAAGCTCACTCTGACATTACACCCATCAAGACCTTTCATTTGAGTACCCGCATCAATTTTTCATAAATTTTATATATTTCACAAATATCAAATATATAAAAAATATGAAAAATGCCATTTGGGTATTCAAATGAAAAGTCCCGGTGAGCATAACATCAAAATGAGCTTATATCTTAAAAAATCTCAATAATTAAGAAATGACCTTGTATGTTGAGAACTATTGACATTTTTAAAGATATAAGCTCACTCTGACATTACACCCATCAAGACCTTTCATTTGAGTACCCACATCAATTTTTCATAAATTTTATATATTTCACAAATATCAAATATATAAAATATATGAAAAATGCCATTTGGGTATTCAAATGAAAAGTTCCGGTGAGTGTAACATCGGGATGAGTTTATATCTTTTAAAATGTCAATAATTAAGAAATTTCTTTGTATCTTGTGAAATATGGACATTTTTAAAGATATAAGCTCATCCCGATGTTACACTCATCAAGATCTTTCATTTGAGTACCCACATTAATTTTTCATATATTTTATATATTTTACAAAACCAAATATATAAAAAATGCCATGTGGGTATTCAAATGAAAGGTCTCGATGAGCATAACATCAAAATGAGCTTATATCTTAAAAAATCTCAATAATTAAGAAATGACCTTGTATCTTGAGAACTATTGACATTTTTAAAGATATAAGCTCACTCTGACATTACACCCATCAAGACCTTTCATTTGAGTACCCACATCAATTTTTCATAAATTTTATATATTTCACAAATATCAAATATATAAAAAATATGAAAAATGCCATTTGGGTATTCAAATGAAAAGTCCCGGTGAGCATAACATCAAAATGAGCTTATATCTTAAAAAATCTCAATAATTAAGAAATGACCTTGTATGTTGAGAACTATTGACATTTTTAAAGATATAAGCTCACTCTGACATTACACCCATCAAGACCTTTCATTTGAGTACCCACATCAATTTTTCATAAATTTTATATATTTCACAAATATCAAATATATAAAAAATATGAAAAATGCCATTTGGGTATTCAAATGAAAGGTCCCCGTGAGTGTAACATCGGGATGAGTTTATATCTTTTAAAATGTCAATAATTAAGAAATTTCCTTGTATCTTGTGAAATATTGACATTTTTAAAGATATAAGCTCATCCCGATGTTACACTCATCAAGATCTTTCATTTGAGTACCCACATCAATTTTTCATATATTTATATATATATTTTATGTAAGTATATATGAAAAATATATCAAGATGCATGTGGGTACTCAAATTAAAGCTCTTGATGAGTGTAACATCGGAATGAGCTTATATCTTCAAAATATATATTATATATATGAATATATGAAAAATATATCAAAAATACATGTGGGTACTCAAATAAAAGCTCTTGATGAGTGTAAAATCGGGATGAGCTTATATCTTTAAAAACGCCAATAGCTAAGAAAGTACAATACAATTTAAGAAGAGTCATTATTTAATAAAGCAAAATTTTATTTATTTATAGTTCACTAGTACCGGCAGTCACATAGTGACTGCAAGGTTGCTAATTTTTATTAATATTATTTCTTTTTTTTTTTTTATTTTATTTACTTAAATAAATTAAGAAAAAAAAAATTTTTTTTAATTTTTAATTTCGATCATATTAAATTGTATTGTAAAAATTATTTAATCTTTATTAAAATAAATTTTCCCTAAAAATATAAACAACAATTTTAGTGGGCAAGAATTGTCTTGGTCGTTGAACGAGGTGTAAGTCCTGCTGAGAGGTTGAAAAAGCTAATGGATTATTCTCAACCAATGTCTGATGGAAGACGTGCTCTTGTACTCCGTTTACATCAATCAGTAAGATATTATTATTTATCAATTTTTATTCCCAAGAATTTTATTTAACTTATATTTTTATTTATAAAATCTTCCAAAAGAGTAAAATAAAAATTATATTTTCCAGGAAGACGATAAAGAAGAAATGAAGGAAATATTGGAAATGAAACGCACCCACGATAGACTGTACAAAAAACGGATGGCTCGGAACAAAAAAGACAAGTCTCTGAGTATAACGTGAATTTATTTTTTCACACCTAAATTTATGCTGTTCAATAATAAATAACAACTGTTTGGATCAATCTTGGGGTGAACTGTAAGCGAAATTTTCCACGAAGTCTATATGAAGATATTTATTGAAAAAATATCAACAGATCTGTTTTTTAAATTCTGTGAAAAATTTTATACTTAATTTTGTTTTAAAAAATTATAAATATTTTTTTTTTATTAAAATTAATTAAATTTATAAAAATTCACCCGAAATAAAAATTGTAAATAAATTTTTAATAAATCAAATATTTTTTAATTATTTAAATTTAAATATTATTAGACTTTACAGAATTCCCGTTGCTATGACAACAACAAAAATAAATAAATTAATCGATAAAACATCACGAATTATTTTGTGAATAAAATTTAGTTTAAAAGGAATTTAATTAGCAAATTACTTATGAATATTTTAAAAAAGCCGATTGATTACGAGGGCTTGGAGGAGGAACTTGAAGAGGCTCTAAAAGAAGATACTTTGTATGAATTACGAAACAGCGCAAAACTGAGAGCTGTTGAGCAACGAGTGCCTACTTATGAACACTTTCGGCAAATGGCGAGTTGACCTATAATTATTTTATTAAATTTGTTTTAAATTTAATGTTATTAATTAACTTTAGGTGAATGGTGCGCATTTGAAACCACTAGAGCCGAAAGACAAAGCGGAGAAAACGAAAGTTTCTTGGAACCGAGAGAGTGGAAATTTGGAGATTCGAAATTTTGAGGAAAAAAGGCTTGATGGTTGTGATAAATTATCTAAGAGTGGGAGAAAATTTTTTGAGGAATTCGGGCAGCATGGTAACAATAAGTTTAATGCCCTGCATGATAACAGGTAATGATGCTTATCTCAGTAACAATTTGTCGATTTATTAAATATAACTAGATATTTTTTGGACTAAAAGTATATTTATTAAATAATTTAATGTTAAAAAAATCATTTGACAGTTTTTAAAGCTTATTAAATATCAACGAATTTTTTTATCAGTGTGTATAAAAAAAAAAACTCAATTTTTTGATTTTAAAAAATTTTTCAAAGACGTTAAATACTCAGATCTTAGAATTCTAACTATGAGAAGTGTAGCCACCTAGCGGAGACTTTTTGAACTAAATTTTTTTATTTTTCTATTTTAAATTATTAAATTTATTTCTGAAGAATTAATAAATTTTATTTAATAATTCTCTATATTAAAATATCATTTTCTAACAATTAATATAACTTATTAAGAATTAATTAATACTTCAGTGTAACAATAAAAATAACCTTGTCAGAGATTCGAACGCTGGACTATAAAAAATTTTAGCGAACTTAAATACTCAGATTTTAGAATTCTAACTACGAGAATTGTAGCCACCTAGCGGATACTTTTTTAACTAACCTTTTAATCCAATTTATTTGAAATTATTAAATTTATTTTTTGAAACACTGATAGAAGAATTTTTTTAACTATTATAAATTTAAATAGTATTTCATGGGTGATTTATGAATTGTTAATAAATATTTATCAAAACAGTTATTAAAGCTTATTGAAAATTGAGGAATTTATCAATGTGTATGAAAAAAATAACTTTGTCTCGGATTCAAAGCCTAGAACTTTTAAAATTTTTTAGTGGATTTAAATACCATGATTTTATAATTCTAAGTGTGAGAACTGTAGCCACCTAGTGGATACTTTTTGAACTATCTTACTTTTTTTTTTTTTTTAGATTAATAAATTTATATTTTAAAACGGACCAAAAAATTTAGTAACTGTTAATAAATATTTATTAAATTATATAATACTAAAAAATAATTTATTAACAATTTATAAACCTTATCAACAAAATATCAACAAATTCTTCTTTTAATAATTTCTTACAATTAATTTTCAGAGCCAAATTGAGAGAGATGTTCAAGATAGAATTACCCGCGGATGTTTTGGGAGAAATTTTAAGCGTTTGTCTAGAAAATTTTGATGGAAATTCCGAAAAAATCTTAGATATTCTTCAAGAGATTAGCGAGTGTCGCAGATTTCAACTGACCGCAACTTTTATGAGCGAAAGTGATAAGTTAATTTGCGAAAAATTGTTTTGCCAACTGATTTCTGAAGGAAGTCCGGTTGATAAACTTGCTAATAAGTTCCATGTGAATTTTAAAGATTAAAACTTTTTTCAAAATTAATAATTGTAAAATTTACCTGAAATTTTTTTTCGCTCGAATTTCAATGTTATATTTATAAAAAAATTATTTTTTTCAGTATAAAAATTTTCTTTAAATAATTAAATTTTCTTCTCAGTATATTTAAAAATTTCTAATTTTCTTTTTAAAATTAATAAACTTGAAAAAATTAATACTAAAATTATCCGACGTGACAATTTTTTATTTCTTGAATTATTAAAAATTATAAGTAGAAAAATATTTTTAAAAAATTGCACAAAATTTTTTTTTCATTTTTTACATGTCAAATTTTTTCATTAAAATTTTTATAAAATAATTTTTTTTCAATAAAAAAATTATAGAAATTTTTCAATGGCTAATTTAATTTTCATTTTAAAAAAATGTAAAAATATCTTTTAATAAATATGAAAATTAATTTAGCAGATATTTGATAATATTAATAATTTTTTTAATAAATAAATTATGGCAAAAAAATGAACATGTAGAAATTTTAAAATATGCAATTTTATAAAAATAATTTTTTTGAAAAAATCTGATGAATTTTTTCCTTTCTTATTTAGCATACATATATCGCCATCTATTGATTTTTATATAGAAACTTAAGTACTAATATTCTGTCGATAAAAGTTTCATTCGGGATTTTAAGCCTTGGCAGTATGGAGCCCCAGTTAGTACAAGTTGACCATCCACTAAGTTGATGTTCAATGGTTTACGTCAACTTTACGTTAACTTCGCGTCAACATCTGCATTTGCAACAGTTTCCCAGAATTTCCCGAAAGGTTCGCTCAAAGTTAACGCGAAGTTGTAGAAAGTTAACGTTAAGGAAGTTCGAGCGTAACTAATTAGTCAAAATAATGTTAAAATTTTTTTTTAATTTTAGTCTTCCTACCCGAGAAAAAATGTTTCTATATAATTATATATAATTGTATATAATCATATATGATTATATATGGAATCACATATATAATTATATACAATTATATATGATCATACATAATTATATATAATCATACATGATTATATATGGAATTGTATATGAGGTTATATTTAATCATACATAATTATATATGACTATATATGGAGCAATATACAACCATGCACGATTATATATAGTTCCATATACAATTATATATAAGTATATAGAATTATATATAATCATACATGATTATATATGTAATTGTATATGAGGTTATATATAATTATATATGACTATATATGGAGCAATATACAACCATGCACGATTATATATAGTTCCATATACAATTATATATAAGTATATAGAATTATATATAATCATACATGATAATATATGGAATTGTATATGAGGTTATATATAATCATATATAATTATATATGACTATATATGGAGCAATATACAACCATGCACGATTATATATAGTTCCATATACAATTATATATAAGTATATAGAATTATATATAATCATACATGATAATATATGGAATTGTATATGAGGTTATATATAATCATATATAATTATATATGACTATATATGGAGCAATATACAACCATGCACGATTATATATAGTTCCATATACAATTATATATAAGTATATAGAATTATATATAATCATACATGATAATATATGGAATTGTATATGAGGTTATATATATAATCATATATAATTATATATGACTATATATGGAGCAATATACAACCATGCACGATTATATATAGTTCCATATACAATTATATATAAGTATATAGAATTATATATAATCATACATGATAATATATGGAATTGTATATGAAGTTATATATAATCATATATAATTATATATGACTATATATGGAGCAATATACAACCATGCACGATTATATATAGTTCCATATACAATTATATATAAGTATATAGAATTATATATAATCATACATGATTATATATGGAATTGTATATGAGGTTATACATAATCATATATAATTATATGTGACTATATATGGAGCAATATACAGCCATGCAAGATTGTATATAGTCCCATATATAATTATATATAAGTATATATAATTATATATGCTTATATATAATTAACAGACATAAAAATTTTTTCTTTGAAAAAAAATTTTTTTTTTGGTAATCACAAAAAGTCTAAAATGATGTTTATAATTACGTTTAAATAATTCTGAAATACAAAATTTGTCATATTTCCTATGAGATGTTTTGGTCTGCTCTGCTATTACCTAATAGTAAAATCATTATTTATTTTATTATTTAAATAAGTGTTATATTATAATGAAATTCGGTAAAATAAATAAATTATGAATAATGACTATCCAAATATATATTAAAATCAATTTTTATATTCCATTTATGATAAACTCATATGATACATTATGTAGATCATAGAATCATTATTATCTAAGACAGCAGCACAGCAGACACTTCAAGACGCACGGAGATCACCAAAGTTAAGCAGCATTGAGCAGGGTTAATAGTTGGATGGGTGACCGCTGGTATTATAGCTATAAAACTATATCTAGATATTTTTTTTTTGCATTTTAATTAGTTACACAGAATTGCGTAGGACCATATTAAATATTCTATCCATAAAATTAACCCAATAATTAATTAGATGTAATAAATATATAATTAAATATTGTTATATATAATTATATATAGTTATATATAATTAGATATGATTATATTTGGCCATTTTTCATATATAATCATATATAACCAATTTATATATAAATATATATGTCGGAGAATAAAGTACAGCGAAGTATTTTCTGTCAAAGTGATGAGAATATTCTTTAGGATATTTCTATTTTTAGTAATTTTAAGAAATGTACTATTACTTTAATATTTTGTAAAATAAGTTTTAACGAAATTGTTTTATTGCGGTAGGCTTAGGCCTAGGTAGGCACATGGTGGTCAACGTAGTCGGGATCCCAGGACGATAGAGGTATCATAAAATTAATATGGAAAAGAGAAATATGCAGCAGGCAGACTATTTGAGAATAGTTGGGGAAAAGACAGTCTTGATTTGGAATTGAGATTGAACGGACGTCCTGGTGATCGCGAATTCGTTATTTCCTAAGTCTCGGTCTATCGCAAGATATTTATAATTTTGTTAGCATTCTAAGTTAAATTAATCTTGTACGAGTTTACCTACTCATTCTTGATAATTGATCTTATTGTAATTGGGAATATTAATTAATTGTAATAATAAAAATGGGTAAATCACAAAATGCTGAACCTCTAACAAAAGATCCTGCCTCTCCGACATATATAATTATATATAAATATTTTTTCTCGGGTAATATTCGTCATAATTCTTTATTTTAATTAAAAATAATTTAAACAATTTAATAATTGATGATTTTGACTTATTTAATAAAGTAGAGTTATAAAATGACTTTGGTATTTATTACTTGCCGGAATAAATAAACAGATTTGGCAATAGCGCGCTTGATTATACCCATAACAGAGACGTGGATGAGTATGTGAGTTAAACATTTTTTTGCCCTCCGGGCGGAAAGTGGCAACTTTCGTCCCGCTGCGCTAAACTAAGTTGCCGCTTTCCGCCTTCGTCGGACAAAAAAATAGTATACACTCCTCGGGAAGTAAATAAGAAAGCCTCAGATCACATGTTTGTTGACCTCGGCTTCGCCTCGGCCAACAATTACATGTGATCTGAGACATTTCTTACTTTACTTCCCTAGGTGTGTAATATACTAATTCTCTCTCTGTAACTATATTTCTATCCTTTTCTTTTTTCTCAGCTGTTGACGCGATGTTGTCAAATCTTTATTCGAATAAATGGCTGACGATGAACGAGTTGCAAACATAAAATTTGACTTTAAATATTTCAAAAATTATATCGGTAATGTATTATTATTAAATTGTTTTTATATTTTGCAATAATCAAAGTTTCATGTGTATAGTTTTTTATCCGTTAAAGTTGGGAGGTTATTATTGAAAAAAATAATTAGTCTCAACAAAAATTTGTCCGCCATAAGAGCCCGTGTATAAGGAGATAAAATATGTGATTTTTAAAGTTTAATATCTAAGTAACTAAACGGTGAATCTTTTTAAAATTTTGGGATTAAATAAATGACGTATTTATTTATACGTATACTTAATTTCAAAGCTCAAAGTTGGAAATTATTTTTTACATTAGATTCGCTCGAACCTCCTTAACTTCATGTCAACAGTTATAAGTGTAACTCAAAAAACTGTAATTTAATTACAACGATATGTAAATATGTAAGCAGAATATTTTATTAATTAACCGAGAGTAAATTTTTTAAAAAAGTAAACTATATATTAGTAATAAAATAATTATACCCACTATGGAATTAATCCGACTAATTTTAATCACAATGTTTGTCTGCTTAATAATAACGCAGATTAACAGGGCAGACCCACTGCTCTCAGTAAACTCAATCTCAACCTCCAAGCAAACTTCCCTAAAATCGGAGCTAAAAAAACTCAAGTACAAGTTTACAACGGAGATAAATGTTCGATCACAATTCAAGGACACTATTGAAATTACCATCGAAGATCCTTGCGATCTTGAAAACCAAAACAAACGCGTGACTTGTAAACTCGACAACCCAGATTTCTGCAAGTCGTGCCCTTACACCACTTGCAAGCACTTTGACAAAGAAGTAAAAATTGGAACAAATGTTATTCCGAAGAATGACGAGGGTGAAGGATACTGTGTTGCGTTTAAAGACATGTCATCAGGCTGCAACGAGTACCACGGTAATTGGGCGATGGTAAAGGCCTCGTCTTTCAAAAGTAACCTCAATCCAAATACCTACATCAGGTTCTGTCTCTGTAAACGACCTGGATTTATTGGCAACATGACCCTGTTCGGGAGCTGTGAGCATCCCTTTATCTGCGACGGAGACGTCGTCGACATAAACGTTTCCTACGATAAAATAAAGTGCAAGTGTCTCAACGAATTCAAGTCGAAAGTCGTTGGAGACGGTTGGCACCGTTGCGTTGCTCCTTTTGTTGAGGAACGCGTCAACTGGTCAACCGTGCCCAAGCCCCAAAAATTCGCCGAGTCTTTCATCCCGGTAAAAACATACTTTGACAAAATGATCTCTAATTATGTTGGAAACCTGGATGAACTGACCGACCCCTGCAGCAGGTGTCCTGTTACTGGAAACCCGACCTATGCCAGGTCAGTTACCATTGACAAAAGTGGTCACCCTGATGATACCACGGTGATCTGCCGACCGGCTGACAGTGATGAAATCAACCAGCCAAATTGGGGCATTCCTTTGAGGAGACATACTCACAATGGCAATGATGGAAATATGAAACGTCTGCTGAAAGGCTCCTGGGGTCCGGATGTCATGTTGGCTATCAAGTGGAAGGAGCTGTGGGTCTACGGTGCCTCCAATCATGACGATAAAGACAAGAGCCCGCAAGACTGCGTGTTTGTCTTTGATTACCAAGACAACCAAGATTTTTATCTAAAGTTAGGACTGAATCAAAATTATCAGTATGCTATAAACGCTGGGAAGGACGCTTTGCTAGGCCTAACCGTCTTACCAATGTCAACGTTCACTCCAACGGTCTACCCTCACTGCTTGAGAGGAAATGTTGATGGCGGTTACGCGATGTCTTTCAGTTACGGCTGCCGAATCTATAATTTAAACCTGGCTTGCTTTGTCGAAGAACATGAAATCAAAGATTTTATAATCAACAGCAAACATAATAACATATCCTCAACTTTTCTGACTCGGGCCTATCAAGAAAGATATGGTTGGTATTTCGTAAGTACTCAAAACTGGGATTCGGTACAAGAATTGGGACATGCCTTTGGTGTAGCTCTATATGAATTTAATAATAAAAGCTATCAGTACCTGACTTACAATCCAGCGATTAAAACCGATAAAACTCTTAATCAGTATTTTCCGTTTGTTGCCATGCGGGTCAGACCAATGCCGGATGAAGATAGGAAAAATAGCCGTTGGAAACGGCATCGAATTTCCGGACTTCGACATTTTGTTGTTGATTTTATTCTGACTGATAAGGAGAGTAGTAAGAAATTTCTCATCCAACATTATCATAAAGCTGACTCTAATTTTGTATATAAGTGATTTTTAAATTGAAACTATTGTTGATTATTGACCACTTTTTTTTATTCCATTGATAATGATGATGATGATATATTTTTTTGCTGAACTGAAAAAAAAATAATCAAAACTCAATTATTTTCAATAGTTTTTAAAACTAATATGATGGTATACGTTTATCTTCGATTTGTCCTCGCGCAGTTTCTTTGCCAGTAAATAGTGGCATAACAATCGATTTTGTAAGAGGCGATGGCGATTTATTTTTGATGTATTGTTTCATCTTAACATCAAACAAAGGTATACAGGGAGCCGTCATAGATTCAAACCTACCAGTGAAGCAAGGTAACTTGCGCCTAGCTTCAATGAAGACTGATTCTTTAGGAAAGCAGGGTTCCTTTATTGTCAGTACGTTATTATTCCAAATGGTTCTACAAGACGTGCAAGGAGTCTGCTTGTTCGAAGGATCGCGATTCCCGACATCGTAACTTCTTGAACTACAATTGCACTCACCGGATGTAGCATCAAACTCGTTTTTTTCATCGGCATTAGGTATCTCCATGATGCAGGGGTTGCGCATCGGATGGAGCCGGTTCAGTGGGTGTTGGACGTATTTATTACCAAGGGAATCTATTCCGCCGAATTCGCACACGAATCTGAATGAGCTGGGGTCAGTCGAAATAACCAGCTCATCTTCGTGAGTCATGTTGATATCTCGAGGATTAACCCGACAATTATTCTTATTGTCCATCAGGATGTTGTCCGGGTGGTAGATATGGGAGTTGTTGCAGGCAATTATCTTGTTCCCTTCCGGGCCCCCGAAAAAGTTCGGAAACCTGGATCGGCAGACTATGTCGTTGTTCATCGTCATAACAGCGTAGGTCGTATGTAGATTGCAGCGAGGTCGCTTGCTGACGCACCAGATTCCTTCGTAGAGCTGCTTGTTTCCCACGAATATCTCTTGTTTCTTACGATCGCGGATTATCAACGAGTAAAGAGACAACCCTGGGCAGATCTTATCGCACTCTGCGTCGTAAGTTGCGTCAGTGCTTTCGTTGTGCAGCTCATAGTCGTCTGTCAGGGACATGTTATCTGGTAACTTGATTAAAAAGATCGCGGAGGATGTTGAGCAGACTGTTGGGTCCTTGGAGTTGATGAAAATGTTCGGAATGTTCGACATGATGTTGCCGTTCAGAAGCTCTGCTAGACGTCGGTTCGATAGTTTGTAGTTGTACTTGGAGATGTAGCCGTAATAATCTTTGGAGTTTAAAGATATTGTTAAAGAATAGGCAATCACCACCAGGATTACTGCGACAGTAAATACCACTAAAATCATTTTGTTGATAATTTTTGAAAAGTCTGTATATATCTAATAAATACAAATGGGAAAAAAAAAAAAATTATTTAATTTTTAACCAAGTTGCCAAACAAACGATCAACGTTTATTTAATAGATAAAATTTATAATAAAATAACAAACAAAAAAATTAATAATTTAACGGTACAATAAGTAATCAGAAATAGTTGATTTTTGCAATTAGAAATAAATAATAAAAATATTTAAAAAAATAATAATTTAAAAATATTTCAATGACTAATATAAGTAAAATTAATTTGACAAAATTCAATTTATTCAAAGGACAAATAGATAAATAATTATTAATCTCAAAGATATAGAATTTAATATATAAAATTTATGTTTTAGATAAATAATTTAAAGTTAAAAAAATACATATGTACGTCTTTTTCTATACGTAAATACGCTTTAGTGTACACAAATGCATAAATAGGTATAATAGTATATAGGAGTAAGAGAAGGGAGAGAACAATATTGTATCTGACTCAGGTAGATGAGGCCCAGACGATACTTTGGGTAAATTTAGGAAGAGAGGGCAAAGATCTCGGAAAAGTCGGCTATAATTGGGCACAGTTTTCCCCAAAATTTGTGAAGTGGGTTCATCTGAAACTTAAGGAAGCTCCTCTGCCGATCAAACCTTTCATTCGTGTCCTAGACATCCTAGTGTTAACATCCTCTTAAGGTTTTTCTAAGTTTCATTGAAAACACGTGGAAGAATTAAAGTAGATTTGTGAAATTTGTGAAGTTAATTTACGTGAATAATAATTTAATTTCAACAAAACCAACGGAGTATATTAACAAATCAGGTACAATCTTAATTATTATAATTATTTTAAGTATTTTAAAGTGTACTATCTTCAATAAAATTAAACTCAGAAGTTCCCGGTCAATTAATGTAACAACTATTTTTTTTAAACGTTGAGTAACTCGTATTTAAAAAAATCCCATTTAAATATGACATTTATAGATCGATAAGTCAAAGTTTTATGCAGCTCGATTTAAAATTACTAATTGATAAATAATTTTTGACAATTTTTTAAGGTTTAAAAATAAGCATCAACTTTGGACTTGTATAAAATCATAAATTCAATTTTTTTTTTCACGCTGAATTTTTTGATGATTAGTTGAATCTTTTTAAACGCAAAGATAAAAAAAATAACTTTTTTTTTTCATAAATTATTATCGTAATTTATAAACAATGATTACTCGCTATCTTTTGATCAAATAGACATAGAAATTTGTTTCAAATTAGCATTTATAAAGGGTAAAATATTATAATAAGGTGCGAATTATGAACTTTGCTACTATAAAATTTTTTTCATTTATTTAATTTTATTAATTTGAGGCAAGTATTTATGGCCTCTATCGACTTCGGACCCTTTTGTATAATTGAACCTTTTTTCATAAGCGTAACTTTGTACAGAATTACAGAAAATAGTGAAAGAACCCTCGCAGTTTCGGAATTACTATGAAATCACAGTGAATTCACAGTGAAATCGTCTTCACCGTAAATCTACTGTGGGTTCACGGTAATTTCATAGTGAATTCACAGTGATTTTGTGCCATTTCGTCACTATGGTTTAGTGGTGGTATCACTGTAGATTCATGGTAGTCTCACAGAGATAACACCGTGAGTTCACAATAGTTCCACAGTGAATTCATAGTAATTTCACTGTGATTTCACCGTCGTTTTACCATGATTTAACCGTGACTTCAGAATGATCTGATAGTTGTAACACCGTTAGTTCATGATAGAGTTTCACTGTGAATTCATAGTAATTTCACTGTGAACTCATTGGGTCCGGGGTAAGAAAATTGTATATGATTAATATATAATTACATCTAATTTAAATATAATTATGTATAATGGTTTTTGTGATTATATATAATCATGTATAATTATATATAACTATATATAATCATGTATAATTATACATAATTATATGTAATGGTTTTTGCGATTTCGAATAATTATATATGATTAATATATAATTATATGTAATAATATGAGATGGTTTTTGCAATTTCGAAAAATTATTTATGATTCTTATATAATTATATGTAACGAAAAAAAAAATAGTCATTTATATAACATATGCAGGACTTGTAGTTCACACGAACATATTTTCTCGCGATGTTCTCTTAGGTCAATTGGTAGCAAGTCAGTCTTCCGAGTATGAGGTTCGCGGTTCGATTCCTGCTCCCGACAGATATTTTTTTTTTTCATGGAAATAATTATATACAATTATTTTTACCCCGGTGAATTCACTGTGAATTCACCATAAATTCACTGTGGATTCATTGTGAATTCACCGTAGATTCACTGTGGATTCATTGTAAATTAACAGTGGTACCACTCTAAACTCACAGCATTACCACTGTGAGATGACCATAAAACTACAGTAACCGAATGGCACAAAATTATGGTGATTTCACCGTAATTTCATCATGGTCGCACTATCTTTTTACTATAATCTCACTAAAATTTCACTGTGATTTTACAGTGATTCCGAAACCGCGAGGGAAAGTAAATTTGTATTTTTGCTTGTCACTCAGATATAATAAGGCGTCAGAATTTTAATGAGTCGAAAGCCTTTTCACAAAAGTAATGACAACAGAATGTCATTGTAATTGCTTCGGTTTAACAAGGGCCATAAACACTTATCTCAAATTGAAAAAATTCAATAAATCAGACCATTGTTTATAAATTACGATGATAATTTATGAAAAAAAAAAAAAAAAAAACAATTATTTTTTTTCATCATTGCGTTTAAAAAGAAGGAAAACTTTAACGAATTTTGGAAATATTTGTTTGAAATTTGGTCCTTGATTTTGATTCTGATTAAAAATTAGAGCTAAAATATGAGAGATAAAAATTGATAAAACCTTTTAGAAAGAAAATTTAATTTCCTACCAATAAGATCTGATTTCCTGCATAAAAGTTCCCGATCAATTTTTTCTATATTTCCAAAATTTAATCCAAAAATTTTGAATTAAACTCTGACTACTTTCATTTCGGCTACAAAAACTTGTTTTTGACTTTTGACCCTGAATTCTGGTTAAAATATACGAAATATGGGAAAATTGACGAGAATATTGTAAATACAGAATTAAATTTTTTACAAAAAAGTTCCTTATTAATTTCTTCATAAATCCAAAATTTTTAAGTCAAACTTTAACTACTTTAATTTTGGCTGTAAAAACTTGTTTTTGACTTTAAATCTTAAATTTTAGGTGAAAAATGAGAGATACAAACAAATTGATTTTTTACATTTTTAATTCATATTAATGAGAAATATAATAATGATAAAAATGAATACATAATAATAATATATATTTTTTTTTTTCAGATAAATCTATTTACCATCATAATAAATAATTACAGACGCGTAAGAACATGGAATCTGTTATAGACATTGCAAAAAGTCTGATTCATGCTTTAAGAGACAATGATATAAATAATTTTGAAGAAATATTAAACGATGGATTTGATGTAAATCAAGTATTACCAGGATTCAATTATAGAGAATACGTATTATTGCATTTAGCGTGTATATTTAACAAAGTAGCTATCATTGATATACTGATTAATAAATATCAAGCTGACGTTAACTTAGTAACGAAATATGGAGCTCAACCAATTCATTTGACGATTCTTATATGCATGGATGGGGATTGTGAAGCAATTCGTCTTTTGCTGGAAGCTGGAGCTGATCCCAACGCTGAATTTACATTTGAAATGATTTCAGTACTTGTTACAAATTATTCCTGGCCAGATGAGTTTGGTGATAAATTATCATTTGCGTCATATGCTGCCGTTGAGGACAAGACAGAGTTGTTTGAATTACTTACTAATTATGGAGCTGACGTTACTGTGAGAACCAAAGATAATAAAACTTTGTTGATGGTAGCTTTAGAAAATGAAAATTACAGAACAGCAAGAGTCATTGTCGATAAATTTTTAAATAGTTATCCAGAATTAATCAATGTTCGTGATAATCAAGATAAAAATATACTTGACTATGTATTTAATGATCGAGTCTGTCTAAAATATCGTTATAGTGGCCGACAATTAAATTATCTAAATGAGATTGTTATGGTAATATATTATTATTATTATTATTCAAAAGAAAATTATGATGAAAGGATGAACAACGACGGGTATACGGAACTGTGTAATACTGCTTCTTACAGAGGTGTCTCTCAATTAGTTTCAAATTTGTTACGCTGTAATCCCTCACGTACTGGATCCAAAGCATTGTCTAATGCCTTGCTTCCAATTCGGGATACTGATAATTTGTTTTATTGGTATTCGTTTTATCCAGAAGAAGAGATAGAAACTATTAAATTAGAGATCGAAAGAAGAAAATTAAACACCGTTGATTGCATATTGTGGGATTTAAGGATAAGACGAGAGTTTAGGTTGTTTGTACCTAAAGAAGAAATATTTAAGATGGATGAATTAATTTCATCGTCTTCTGATTATAGGAAAAAGATTCAAGACTTTGAATGTAAAGTTATTTATGGGTTGTTGAAAGAAACTGTTTTTAAATATGGAAAAAAAAGAGAAACTTTGTATAATTTAGCTGCTAAGATTTTTAATGATAGAACTGTTAAACCGCTTGCGAAAAGTAATAAACTTATCAAGTGTCTCAATAAGTATCAACCTAGAGATGGTACTTTACAAATTATTGTTGATCAGATGAGAATACGACTTGATTCAGTTAACAAAAGAATTCGATTGTTAGAAGAATCTAAAAAACTTAGCAAAATTAATTGCATAATTCCTCTTCCCTATGAAATCATATTGGATATTTATGAATATTTGAGTAATTATGAATTGAGAAATTTTATTGATTGTGTTCAAAATATCTAATTATATTTATATTATTGGCAATTTGATCATGAAATGGTGATAAATTTGTGTAATTTTTTAGTTTAATTATTATTTTAATAGTTTTTTTTAGTTGTCTAGAATTACGTATATATTTTTCTACAACATTTATAAGTCCCCTTATGGAAAAATTTCTCTGAAAAAACTCTGAAAAAGTCTTGAGAAGTCTTAATAAGTCTTTTTGGAAGTCTTACTTTTTCTAAAAACGGCAGAAAAAGTCTTATCATTGGTGAATAACTCTGATTAAGTCTGACAAACTCTGAAAAAGACAAATATTCTCTGAGATTTGGGACTTTTGAAAAGAGTTATAAAGACTTAATAAGACTTTTTCAGATTTATTTAATTGAATAAATTAATCAGAATAGAGAGACTTTTTCAGAGTTTTCAAGTATTAAAAAGACTTTTTCAGCAATGACTATTCAATGAATTAAAAATACTTAAAGAAAAAATCACACTGTTGCAATAAAGATAATTCTACTAACTTTTTTTTTTTTTTATTTTATTTTATCGTAAATTTTTACTTACTGACAATTAATCTTCTTTCCTGTTGCACAGTAATAGAATATATTATATTTTGATTTTTTTATCGATTGAAAAAAATTGAATAAAATATTACACTGATAATTTTATAGTAATTATTTATATACTTTTTTTTTTGGTATATGTATAAACAAAACTGACTGTTGCAATAGTTATTTTTTTATTGCATTTGAATACACGTTATCGATTAGAAATTATTAAGACGATCGTCTTGTCATATTCTATAATTTTATAAGTTTACTAGTAAACTTGCATAATTAATTCTAAAATTCATTCAAAAATAAATTTGTTAATAATAATATAGTAATTAAGGAATCAGATAAAAATAGTTAATTAACATAATATAATTATTAACATGTTATGTGTCTCTCTTGTGTATATAATTCACTGTAATTACAATTATTTTTAGTGGCCCTGTTAATGGCAAAAGCTGTTGAGCTTAAGTGTAAATAAATAAATAAATAAATCTATTAACCTTGTTAATGGTGTAAGCTGTTGGGTTTGTTTCAATAAAATAAAATAAATTTTTTAGATTTTCTGAGTTATATTTAATTTCATTAGATCTCAAAAACCTATCAGCTATTAACCTTGAAAACCCGCATCGATCGCCACCTAGAGCGTCAGAATCGTTTAATGCGTTCGTGAGATATCGTCGAAAAAAGTGTTTTTTTGTAATAACTCCGAAATTTTTCATCAGGTCAATTTTTTTGTTCAAAATTATTTATAGAGCTCAAAAAAACTACATCGATTACCGCTAACCGCGTGCAAATCGGTTCATTCATTCAAAAGTTATAGCAGTTTGGAAATTTAAAAAATCGTGTTCTATCGAACTTTGAAAAAATTTTTGAGCTCGAAGAGCTCAAAAGCATAGGAAAGCTATCCCTTTGAGCTCGGAGAGCTCAAAATAACACATAAACTGTATTTTTGAGCTTGAAGAGCTCAAAAACATCATAAATGCAATTTTAAGCGCTTAGGTACGAAATGAACGAGAAGTTGCAGGGATGGCCTTCAAGGTCAACCGTTTTCCTAATTTTTTTTTTAATCAATTCCACAATTTTTTTTTCTTAAAAATGAATTAGCATTATGAGGCGCGCATTTTTGGATTTTTCAAGCTTTTGTGTTTTATTTCTTAAATACCGGGTAATTGATACAATAACTTTCTTGTGTTTTTCAAAACATGAGATGCTATAGATAGATAGATAGATAATAAACTTTATTGACCCTAGAGCCTTAGCTCCCTCAGGACCATCATAATTATACATTATAATCAGTGTAAGATACAGAGCATGTAATTACATAAATTGAAAATAATAAAATAATAACATATTATAATGAAATAATAACGTGAATTATAAATTATAAATTATAATCGTGGTAGATATGAGACAAGTTGCCAGAAAACCTGGTAATAGCACAGTTAAGCAAAACTAATATCATTCAATATCACTCAAGGCACAGCAGCATACAATAATGACAATCGAAGCTCAATATCATAAATTAATACTTTAGCAAATAACAATTATAGCACGCACTACAAAACAGTTCATAATTTTCAGCTTTAGTTACTTCTGGGGGTAGCGCATTCCAAATGCGTATCCCGCGGATAAGAAAAGAGTTCTCAAATATCCGACAATTAGATCTAGGCAGGCGTAAATAATCCTCCCTTACATCACCCCTCCTATTATACACACTTAGACATCAGGTCATCCCTGACATAGAGAGCAACTCCACCACCGCTCCGCAGGCACCGGTCATGACGATGAAGCACAAACGACGGCAGGAACATATCATCAGATATTAAATGATTTAACCAAGTCTCAGACACAGCACTAACATCATACTTATTCCCACGAAAATATTCTTTAAAATCTCTAAATGACGCTATATTATTCATATACATATAATATAGACCAACCTAACGATTGAAAAAGTTTCAATTTTATTATGACCTTATGTCTGTGAGGCTCACTCGTTTTTTTTTGTTCTAAATTTTTTATAGAACTCAAAAAACTACATCGATCGCCGCCAACCGCGTGAAAATCGGTTGATTTATTCAAAAGTTACAGCAGTTTGAAAAAAGTTTGGAAAATCCAAAAGTGCACGCCTCATAACTCTCATTTATTTTTTAAGAAAAAAATTAATTTTGTAATTGATTAAAAAAAAATATATAATTAAGTAATTTCTTAATTTCTTTTTTTTAAATATCAGCGCCCTTTTTTCTTGTCATATGCGCACGCAGTCTAAAAAAATCTAGCTTGATCAAGTGGCGCCAGAGTTTTCACGTGACAAATAAGAAAAGTTTGTTTGGCTTTTACGGTTGTATCGTAGTGAATTTTAATAAAAATTCAATTCAAAAAAAAATATGTATACTAGGCCACTGATATGAAATACGGACCCAGTTCATCTAATTCTTAAACTAATAAAAAATGTCCGGTTTTGAAATATCAATTTGTTTGGCAGTAATCGTTGGTACATCCAAAATGGGGTGACATCCGGACATCCGCGTAAAATTTTTTTCAAAACGTTTTTTTTTTTTTTAAATATCAACATGAAATGATTTTAGAAAGTAAAAGATGGTTTAATTTAAGTGTTTTTTCAGTGTACATCTACTTACATCATTGTATAAGTGTAATATGGTTGTAATAGAGGCATTTAAAGATCACAAAATTGCTTGATCTTGATGAGTCGAGTATAAAGCACAACCTCACGCGCTTCGCGCTATGAGGCGTGCAATTAAAAAAATCGTGTTTCATCGAATTTTGATAAGATTTTTGAGCTCGAAGAGCTCAAAAGCATAGCAAAGCTATCTCTTTGAGATCAGAGAGCTCCAAATAACACATAAATTGTATATTTGAGCTCGAAGAACTCAAAAACGTCATAAGTGCAATTTTAAGCGCCTATGTATGGAATTAGAGGGAAGTTGCAGGGATGGCCTTCAGGGTCAACCGTTTTTCTAATTTTTTTTTACTCAAAATGATGATGAACCATTTTTTTTACTGATTGTTTGGTTTACGGTTTAGTACCTTTTTCATGAAAAAAATAGCGTCTATCGGCGATTCTCGACATAACAAAAATATAATTGTTTTGATATATAATTGAAAAAACTTACAGAAATCATTTACTGTATCATTGAATAATTATAATATGCGCATATTACTCATAATAAATTTACGGATTTTGTATTACAACAATTCAAAAAGTCTGTTCAAGTACTGGTCCCATTTTTATAAGTTTTCAAGTACTGGGTACTTTATCTTACTTACATTTTTAACTTCCCGCTACGAAAATCGAAGATTTTCAAAAATCGGGAAGTTATTGTTTTCACCCCGTTTTGCAAAAACCGAGTTTTCATCAGATCTCGACGTTTGAAGGTCACAGGAAGCTTCCCTGACTATCCCCGCGAGGTTGTCACGGCGTCTGTATGTATGTGTGTGTGTGTGTGTGTGTGTGTGTGTGTGTGTGTGTGTGGTGTGGTGTGTGTGTGTGTGAAAGTAGGTGAGCCGCTTATAACTTTTGAACAGCTTGACCGATTTCACCGCGGTTGGTGCCATTCGAAATGGCTTGACCAAACTTAGATTTTGAAAACTATTTGGACCGATTCAGATCAATAGATTTTGAGAAATCTTAAAAAAAACTGAAAAAATTTTTTTCAAATGTGGTTTTGGAATAACTTTTAAACGGCTTGATGGTTCAATTCCAAAAACTAATCAGCTCTTAACCTCAAAAAACCACGTCGATCGCCACCAGTCCGGTCAAAATCGGTTGATTCGTTCGAGAGATATCGTGAACGAAAGAAAACCGAAAAAAGTGTTTTTTCGGAATAACTCCGAAATTTCTAGCGCGATCAATTTAAAATTTGAAATTCTTTGTGAGGCTTAAAAAACTGCGTCGAACGCTGCCAACCGCGTGAAAATCGGTTTATTCATTCAAAAGTTATTGCGGTTTAAAAATTCAAAAAATAGTGTCATCAAATCCCTATCAGCTCTTCGAGCTCAAAAGCATAGGAAAACAATCTCTTTGAGCTGGGAGAGCTCAAAATAACCCATAAATTGTATTTTTGAGCTCGAAGAGCTCAAAAACGCCATTGGAGCAATTTTAAGCGCCTAAGTATGGAATTAGCGGGAAGTTGCAGGGATGGCCTTCAGGGTCAACCGTTTTCCTAATTTTTTTTATTCTTTCTACAGCGTATTTTCGGATTAAAAAAATAAAAAAATGTTTGAGTGATTGCTAACTTTATTGTCATTTAATAAATTTATGACTTTAAAGTTAGCTGTCGCTTTACAATTTTTTAATTTTATTTAACAAAAAAATTTGTTTGAAAAAACTATTTTTAAAAAATTGCATTTTTTATTTTTTTAAATTTCTACAAGTCAATTTTTTTTTCTCATTTTTTTTGCCATAATTTATTTGTTATAAAATTCTGAAAATTATTAAATATATGCTAAATTAATTTTCATAAATTTTCAAATGACAGAAAATAGAAAGCGCGCATGCGCCACAAAAATGGCGTATTTAAAATATAATATAAAGATGGCCGCCTCCTCAGTGCTGTATTATTTTCACTTGCAAATACCCTGAAAGATCTTCCAACACTCCACTGCTAATTAATTAAAAAAAAACCACAAAAATAAATTAAAAATTGTGAAAAACTAAAAAAAGTACCCAGTTAGCGCACAAGTCTCCTGAGCTTCGGTCTTCCAAGTGAAAAGTGACACGTATTACCAATTTTACAACTTTAAATAATAATACTTGTGAACATAAATATAAATAGTGACAAATCATATAAATTTCTAGGTCGAACAATAAATATATATAAAGTTCGATGAGATTACTGCAGCAAATGTCAGTTGTTAAGAATTCACCTACTGCAGCAGGATGAGGTTAGAAGAGATGCCACTGAGAATGACAACAGAGGACCGGGAGCGGGATTTCGAGATGGATGACGAGACTGACTATCTCATCCAGCCGGACGATAATTTTCGCCCGATTATCAAGCGGAACCGCCGGTTGAACGCCTGTGGGCACTTTATCAAGTGTCTTTTCTGCGGGTTAGTAATTTGACGTTTATTAAAATTATTTTGCATTAAAATTAAAATTTCGCGCCCTCTGATGTGAAAGATATCGATACTGTCATCTCGATTAATTTTTATACGGTAATTGATAAATAATTAAATAAATTATCTGTAAAAATTAATTTAGCAGGTTTAATGATTAAAAAAAATTTTTTTTTAAATAAATGACTAAAAAAAAATTTGACATGTAAAAATTAAAAACAATTAAAAATTCAGATTTGTAAAAATAATTTTTTGAAAAAAATGCTAATTTTAATGTCATTAATTTTTAAATTCAATAAGTGAATTTTTTTTCCATAATTCAAAAAGTAAAAAATTATTTTTCTAGAAAAAAATAAAAATTTTAATTAAAATTGAAACTTTTTTTTTGCATCAATTTATTTTGCCTAAAAAAATTTGATAGGTGTCAGCTGATTTTTCAATTTAATAAATAATTTAATAAATTATTTGTGAAAATTAATTTAGCAGGTGTTTAATAATTAAAATTTTTTTTTTTTTAAATAAATTGTTACACAAAAACTTTGACATGTAAAAAATTAAAAATTCAGTTTTTTTAAAATAATTAAAAAAAAAAAATGCTAAAATTAATGTCATTAATTTTTTAATTTATTGAGTGAATTTTTTTTTAATAATTCTAAAATTGAAAAATTATTTTCCAAGAAAAAAATAAAAATTTTTATTAAAAATGCAATTCTTTTTCATTTTTTTACATCAGTTTATTTTGCAATAAAAAATTTGACAGGTGTCAGCTGATTTTTCAATTTAATAAATTATCTGTGGAAATTAATTTAGCAGATGTTTGATATTAAAAAAAAAATTATTTTTTTAAATAAATTACTACAAAATAATTTTGACTTGTAAAAATGAAAAAAAATGAAAAATTCAGTTTTTTAAAAATAATTTTTTGAAAAAATGCTAAAATTAATGTCATTAATTTTTTAATTTATTGAGTGAATTTTTTTTTAATAATTCTAAAATTAAAAAATTATTTTCCAAGAAAAAAATAAAAATTTTTATTAAAAATGCAATTTTTTTTCATTTTTTTACCTCAATTTATTTTGCAATAAAAAATTTGACAGGTGTCAGCTGAGTTTTTCAATTTAATAAATTATCTGAAAATTAATTTGCAGATATTTGATAATTAAAAAAATTTTTTTCAATAAATTACTATGAAAATTAAAGTAGCAGATATTTAATAAATTTTAGAATTTTTTAAGAAAGAAATTAGTGTAAAAAAAATTAGAAATAAAAAATTAACATGTAGAAATTTCAAAAAATTAAAAATGCAATTTTTTAAAAATAATTTTTTGGAAGAAATTTTTTTGTTAAATAAAATTAAAAAATTAGTGAAGTGACTGATAACTTTAATGTCGTTAAATTACTACAAAAAAATTTAACATGTAAAAATAAAAAAAAAATTTTTAAATAGTTTTTTGGTAAAAATCTTAATTTTAATGACATTAATTTTTTGAATTTATTGAGTGAATTTCTTTTTAATAATTCAAAAATTTAAAAATTATTTTATATAAAAAAAAAATAAAAATTCTAATTAAAAGTGAAATTTTTTGCATCAAATTATTTTGCAATAAAAAATTTGACAGATGTCAGCTGATTTTTCAATTTTATAAATGATTTAATAAATCGAGTATTAAAGTATCGATATTAGCATGACGCACTTTGAAAAGCAAAAACATGAATGGCTACAGTGTATGTCACGGATGCTATACTAAAATTATTGTTACTATGTATGTCAGTCTCAGCCAGTGTCAATTGTCAATAAATGACTAATTCTCTTGTTCTACTACTTTATCTATTTTTAATACTTTAATTGTCTGTTTATCGTTTATTTTTGGCGTTGTTATCTATTTAATTAGGCTTAACGCGGTCTATTATCATAATAGTAGTAATGTAAGTGGTTGGAAACAAGAAATAAATAAATAAGAATGGAAAATCAAAGTAACGTTATCAGAACGTCCAAGGAAGACATTCCTTTGATAACAAAACCACGAAATGCCGGATCGTGGGCAAGGTGATTTGTTTTATTTATTTTTTCAGGCCTCTATTTTTTTTATTAAAAATTTTATGTGAATTTTTAATAAGTATTAATCGTATGATTGTAAAATAGACAACAAAAAAATTTTGATATTTTTTATTTTTATGACACTGATATTTTTTAGTAGTTAAAAAAATCAATTGCTACAAAAAAAGATATTTTTTTTTTATTAAATTTGAAATTTTATTTGAAACAATTTAAAAATTTAGATAAATTTTTAAACGTCTGTTATTTTATTATTTTAAGACAGTAGTTTGAAAATTTACTGATTATTGGTTTGCAGATGCTGTACATGGATGTGGAGAAGATGTCGGCGGGAACGAGAGTACAAGTCAAGGACAATCCACCTCGGAATGCCTATGACGGAGAAGTTTCCTACAAATGTCATCAGAAATCAGAAATATAACATCATTACTTTTTTACCACTAGTAAGCTTTTTAACTTTTTATAGTTTATATAATTATGAGAATAAGGAAAATTTTTTCCAATGTGGATTTATGTGGAATGCTGGACTTAACTATGAAAACAAAAATTAATTTTAAAAAAATTAATTACCAAAAAATTATTTTGAAAAATTATTTTCAACTAGCAACCGTGTGAACTATAAATAAATAAAATTTTGTTCTATTAAATAATGACTTTTGTGAAATTGCACTGTACTTTCTTAAATATTGACGTTTTTAACTTAAAGATATAAACTCATCCCGATGTTACACTCATCAAGAGGTTTCATTTGAGTACCCACATGCATTTTTGATATATTTTTCATATATACATATATATCATATATATGAATATATGAAAAATTGATGTGGGTACTCAAATGAAAAGTCTCGATGAGTGTAATGTCAGGGTGAGCTTAAATCTTTAAAAATGTCAATAGTTCACAAGATACAAGGTCATTTCTTAATTATTAACATTTTTAAAGATTAGTGTCTCTAATATTATTATTAAAGATATTTTCATGACCGATTGTATATATATATATATATATATATATATATATATATATATATATATATATATATATATATATATATATATAATGAAAGTTTCATGTCATCTTGGTCAAATGACTAGTGGATCTAATTCAAGCCGAGAGATGGACACTTCCATCTTCCCTATTGGTCGAGAGACATCCTCTCTGTACATAAGTTCGATGGAAATCCATCAAACTTTAATACTAGTAAAGCTCTTCAAATGAAAGGTCTTAATGAGTGTAACATCGGGATGAGCTTATATCTTTAAAAATGTCAATTAAGTCACAAGATACAAGGTCATTTCTTAATTATTAACATTTTTAAAGATATAAGCTCATTCTGATGATACACTCATCAAGAGCTTTCATTTGAGTACCTACATGTATTTTGATATATTTTTTATGTATACATATATATAAATATATGAAAAATTGATGTGGGTACTCAAATGAAAGGTCTTGATGGGTGTAACATCGGGTTAAGCTTATATCTTTAAAAATGTCAATAGTTCACAAGATACAAGGTCATTTCTTAATTATTGATATTTTTAAACATATAAGCTCATCCCGATGTTACACTCATCGAGACCTTTCATTTGAATACCCACATGGCATTTTTTATATATTTTATATTTTTGAAGTATATGTAATATATAAAATATATTAAAAATTTGATGTGGGTACTCAAATGAAAGGTCTCGATGAGTGTAGCATCGGGATGAGCTTATATCTTTGAAAATGTCAATAGTTTACAAGATACAAGGTCATTTCTTAATTATGTATCTAGAGATAGAGAATTTTCGAATGCAGCCTAAATACTTATCATAATAAATTGACTATTGGTAAGAATAATATGAAACCTTGAAAAGGCTCAAATTCAAGTCAAGACCTTTGCAATGACACTAAATTTCACTAAAAAAAAAACTGATTTTATCATATAACTATCCTGGATAAAATTTTTGTTATTCTCTTAATAATATAGATAAATTAATTATTAATTTTTATTAATTACTAAAATATTAATATTTTTCTAATAAAAATTTATTTTTTCCAGGTATTATTCCAACAATTCAAATTCTTCTTGAACCTGTACTTTCTAATAATGGCAAGCTCGCAGTTCATCCCAGAAATAAGAATCGGGTATCTATACACCTACTGGGGGCCACTGTGCTTCGTCTTATCAGTAACAATCTGCCGAGAGGCAGTGGACGACTACCGGCGCTACAAAAGAGACAAAGAGATAAACAACCAGAAGTACCAGCGCCTGCTCCGAGGAACAGACCAGCCGGAACTGGTGCCTAGCTCCAAGCTGAAGGTCGGGGACATGATAGTAGTCGAGAAAGGCCAGAGAGTACCAGCAGACTTGGTGCTGCTTAGAACCACCGAGAAGTCCGGAGCTTGTTTCGTGAGAACGGACCAACTGGACGGAGAGACTGACTGGAAGTTGCGGCTGGCGGTGCCTCAGACCCAAAAGCTGGATCACGACAGCCAATTATTCGACATAAAAGCCAGCCTTTATGTGGAGAAACCCCAGAAGGACATCCACGGGTTCATCGGGACGTTCACCCGCGAGGACGAAGGTACTAACGAGGAGAGTCTCGGGGTGGACAACACCCTCTGGGCAAACACAGCTGTAGCTTCTGGGTCAGCTCTAGGAATTGTTGTCTACACTGGACAGGAGACCCGGTCGCTGATGAATCATTCGGCGCCCAGGTCCAAGATCGGGCTGCTGGACAGAGAAATCAACCAGCTGACCAAGGTCCTCTTCTGCGCGGTGATAGGCCTTTCTCTGGTGATGATGTGTCTCAAGGGATTCGGTGGGCCTTGGTATTGCTACATGTTCCGGTTTGTTCTGCTCTTCTCTTATATTATCCCCATCAGCTTGCGCATCAACCTCGACATGGGAAAGACCTTCTATGCCTGGACTATTCAGCGAGATAAGGAGATCGCCGGGACTGTGGTAAGAATACGGATGTAAAGCAAAGCATGTGCTCGTTAATTGATTAACTAGAAAAATTTTAAAAATTTTAAAACTTGACCAAAAAATGACCGAAAAATTTTTGAAAAAAAAAAAATATTATTTTTAAAGAAATTATTAATTTTAATTCATTTGTATTCGTTTTATTTAATTTTAATTAATTTACAAGCATTTATAGAATTGGTGACGGTCATTTTCTATCTAAATAGTTGAGCAAGCCAGATTTGTTCATTGCCGTCAGAATTTTTAAAAAATTTTATGTTCGTATTGATAGATATGGTAAATATTTACAAGTGAACCATTTTCATTTTCATTTTTTTTTAATGAAATTTATATTTGATTTTATTGATATATTTTTTTTTTGAAAAATACATAAAAAAATGAACAATTAAAAAAAAAATGTTGATTATGACAATTTTAACAAATTTTCAAAAAATTTATAAATTTTTTAAAAAATTGTGATATTCAATTTTTTTTTTTCTATTTCGTTTTTTTATTTACTTTTCAAAAAAAATATATAAAAAAAAAAATAAAATAGAAATTTTATCCAAAAACATGAGGCTAAAATTTTTTTCAACTTTTCAAGGCGAAAAAGCTATCGAAATCTTTATTTCGAGCATTTGCTCGTCAATATTTCGTGATTTGACCAAAGTTAAAAATGACCGTCATTTCGTATCACTAGGTAAGGACCACGACTATTCCTGAAGAACTAGGAAGGATTTCTTATTTGCTGAGCGATAAAACTGGAACTTTGACGCAGAACAAGATGGTTTTTAAGAAACTACACCTGGGAACTGCTTCCTATGGCCAGGAGACCTTTGATGAGATCACTAGTGTCCTCAAGAATTATTATCCGGTGGGTGGAGAAAATTCACCCTCAAAGACGACCTTGAATCGCGGGAAGGTCAGGAGGAGTGAAAGCACCAGGATTTATGAAGCTGTTCATGCGCTGGCGCTTTGTCATAATGTTACGCCGGTTTATGATGATGTTAATAAACAGGTTAGTTGGGAGTTTTTAATAATTAATAATAATTATTATGATGAAAAAATTATTCGTTTATTTTTAAAATGATTTATTAATTTTTTGATAATTATTTACAAGTGAGGTCAACCCCATTTTTGGCCGTAGAAAATTTCTTTTTTAAATTGTTCGTTTTTTTTATGTATTTTAAAAAAAAAAAAAGTATATGAAAAACATCAAAAAAATAAAATTTGATAAATAAAGATATTTCAATTAAAAAAAAAAAAAAAAAAATTATATTTATTTATATTATATTTATGCTATATAGTATTTATATTATACATATATATATATATATACATATATATATATATATATATATATATATATATATATAGCATATATATATATATATATATGCTATATATATATAGCATATATATATATATATATATATATATATATATATATATATATATATACATTATAATATATAATATCATATAACATCATATAATGTTATAATATTATTATTATTATTATTATTATTATTATTATTATTATATTCTAATATATATTTAATTTACAAGCATGTACGGAATACACTCACATACCATGCTTGTAAAGGTGAACCCTAGGAACTCCGCCGTCCATCTTACGGCATTAAAAACATCAAAACATCAAAAATTGAAATTTTATTTAAAAACATGAAAGCCAATATTTTTTCTAACTTTTAAAGACAAAAAAGCTATTGAAGTCTTTATTTTTTCTTTTCACGACATTTTTTATCATAAATGCACCGTAAAAACAAGTAGAATAAAAAAAATTTTAAATGTTGATTTTTCACTTAGTTATGGTCCAAAATTACCTTTTTTTTTATAGCAAATTAAATGTTGATTTAGCAAAAAATTTTTTTTTATTTATTTGTCATTTTTTAAGTTTTGGTTGATTTTATTGATGATCAAATTGAGAGTCCAAACAATTTTATCATCTTAATTGGAATTGATTTTTTTTTACATAGTACAAGTAATAAGATATAGTACAAGTAGATAAAAATATAATTGTTTAACTCTCTCGGACACTAATAGAAAAATTAACTTGATTACAGTAAAATATTTTTTAACAAAAAAGATAATTTTGAATTGAGTAAAAAAATTGTTTAATGAATTTTTGATAATTTTACGTTATTTAAAAATTTTTATTTTTAATTAAATTTAATTAAAAGTATACCATAAAATTCAAATAAATTATTTTAATTGAAGTAATTCAAGAGAATCAAACCTTTTAAAATGATCTTTTTGAGTCAAAACTTCTTCGTTTTTACATCAAGTCAATTTTTTATAAGTACACTGATGAAAGAATTTGGAAATAATTTATGAGCTCTATTAAATTTTGATAATTTATTTTTCAATACATGATGTATTAATTTTATTTTGATGATGTATTAAAAAATTTAGTAGATATTTATTAACAGTTAATAAATTATTCTATCAGTATATTTAAAATAAAAAATGACTAATTTTTTTTTAAAATAATAATTAACTTAAAAAAAAGTAGTGATATAAAAATAATACTCATTTTCCAAAAAATTTCTAAATTAAAAAAATACTTTAATAATTTTTGTGAAAAAATTATTGATTAAAAAAAAGTTCTAATTTTATTGAAAAATTTTTAATTAGATATTTGTATTTTTTTTTCTTTTAATGAGTAATTATGAAAAAATATAAAATTATAAAAAAAAATACTAATTTTTTACAAAACTTAAAAATCAAAATATTTCAGTAATTTTTGTAAAAAAATTATAAATAGAAAATTTGATTAAAAAATCAGCGATTAGATAAAATTATAAATTACTAGCAGTCCACCCCGGCTTCGCACGGGTATTTAACAAAAATTTCAACATTAATTATGATGTAATATAGCCTATGTCACCCGGGGATAGTGTAGCTTCCCAACAGTGAAAGAATTTTTCGAATCGGTTCAGTAGTTTCGGAGCCTATTCAATGCAAACAAACAAACAATCAAATCTTTCCTCTTTACAATATTAGTATAGATAATTGATTTTTAAAAAATAATTATTTTAAAAAAATTACTAATTAAAAAAAAAACTAACTTAATTATCTAAAAAAAAAAAATTTCCAGCTGGACACCGTGAGCGTAGAAACAACAGAAACAGAAACCGGTTCAATCCAAAGCCAAACCGAGTCCGACCGTCACTACTACCCCGAGCAGCAGCGAAACTACCAAGCCTCAAGCCCCGACGAAGTAGCCCTAGTCCGGTGGACGGAAGACATCGGCCTCACACTGTTCAGCCGCGACCGGACCTCAATGCAACTAAAAGCGATCAACGGTCAAATCCTGTCCTTCACAATCCTCCAAGTCTTTCCCTTCACCTCCGAGACAAAGCGCATGGGAATAATCGTAAAAGACCTATCAACCTCCGAAATAATGTTCTACCTAAAAGGCGCGGACGTAGTAATGTCCGGAATAGTCCAGTACAACGACTGGATGGACGAGGAGTGCGGAAACATGGCGCGAGAGGGTCTCCGGACTCTAGTCTTCGCCAAGAAGCACCTGACCGAGGACCAGTACCTAGACTTCGAAACTCGCTATAACGCAGCTCGTTGCGCCATGAACGACAGACCAACCCGCGTAGCGGCAGTGATCGAGTCTCTAGAGCGCGAGATGGAGCTCATCTGCGTTACTGGAGTCGAAGACCGTCTCCAGGAGCGAGTCCGCCCGACTTTGGAGCTTCTTCGCAATGCTGGGATCAAAATCTGGATGCTAACCGGGGACAAGCTTGAAACCGCGACTTGCATCGCTAAATCTTCTAGGTTAGTGTCCAGAAATCAAAGCTTGCACGTGTTCAAGTCCGTGGTTTCAAGGACAGACGCTCATCTTGAGCTTAATACCTTCCGCAAGAAGCAAGACTGCGCTCTAGTGATCGGTGGAGATTCTCTAGAAGTATGTCTTCAATATTACCAGCAAGAATTCATGGAATTAGCTTGTGGGTCTCCAGCAGTTGTTTGCTGCCGCTGTTCTCCAACCCAAAAAGCTGATGTGGTGAAATTAATCCAGAGCCACACTCAGAAAAGAACTGCTGCGGTTGGAGACGGAGGGAATGATGTGTCAATGATCCAAGCAGCTGACGCAGGAATTGGGATTGAAGGTCTAGAAGGAAGACAAGCTTCCTTAGCAGCTGACTTTTCTATCTCGCAGTTCAGCCACTTGTCCAACCTGCTAATAGTCCACGGAAGAAGAAGCTACAAGCGCTCCGCAGCGCTGAGCCAGTTTGTAATCCACCGAGGGTTAATAATCTCCACAATGCAAGCTGTTTTTTCGGCTGTGTTCTACCTCTCCAGTGTCGCCCTCTACCAGGGGTTCCTGATAGTAGGCTACGCAACGCTCTTCACTATGTTCCCTGTGTTCTCATTGGTGCTTGATAAAGACGTGAGTAGAGAAGTCGCTATAAGGTTCCCGGAACTGTACAAGGAACTCAGTAAAGGACGAAGTTTGTCCTACAAGACTTTCTTTATGTGGGTCTTGATTAGTATTTATCAGGGAGGTGTTATTATGTATGGAGCATTGGTTATGTTTGAGGACGAGTTCATTCATATTGTGGCGATTAGTTTTTCTGCGTTAGTGCTAACAGAACTCATTATGGTGGCGCTGACGATAAGAACTTGGCATCATATTATGGTTCTAGCGGAGTTTTTGTCTCTAGCGCTTTATCTGCTGAGCTTGTTTGTTCTCAAGGACTTTGATAGTGATTTTATTACTACGACGGATTTTCTCTGGAAGGTCTTGGTTATCACCCTGGTTTCTTGCTTGCCGCTTTATATTTTAAAGTTCTTGAGGAAGAAATTTTCACCGCCTAGTTATTCTAAGTTGTCGTGAATTTTGGGGTGGAGAGTGTATATTGGAAGATTTGAGGGAAAATAGAGTGGAAAATGTTTTTAAGTTATGAAAAATTTATATTTTTATAAGAGAATAAGAAAAATTTTTTCGGTTTTTTGAGTTAAATTTAGTGTCAGAGCAAAGGTCGAATTTGTGCCTCAAGGTTTTATATCATTTTTACTAATAGTCAATTTATTATGATAGTTAGGCTGAAAACTCTCTAGATACATAAGAAATTACCTTGTATCTTGAGAACGATTAACATTTTTAAAGATATAAGCTCATGTTGATGTTATGCTCATCGAGACCTTTAATTTGAGTACCCACATCAATTTTTCATATATTTTATATATTTGGTATTTGTAAAATATATATAATATATGAAAATTTGATGTGGATACTCAAATAAAAGGTCTCGATAAGTGTAATGTCGGGGTGAGCTTATATCTTTAAAAATGTTAATAATTAAGAAATGACCTTGTATCTTGAGAATTATTGACATTTTTAAAAATATAAGCTCACCCCGACATTACACTCATCGAGACCTTTCATTTGAGTACCCACATCAATTTTTTATATATTTTATATATCATATATATTTCACAAATATCATAAATAAAATATATAAAAAATGCCATGTGGGTACTCAAATGAAAGATCTTGATGAGTGTAACGTCGGGATGACCTTATATGTTTAAAAAAATCAATAATTAAGAAATGACCTAGTATCTTGAGAATTATTGACATTTTTAAAAATATAAGCTCACCTCGACATTACACTCATCGAGAGCTTTCATTTGAGTACCCACATCAAATTTTCATATATTTTATATATTTCATAAATACCATATATATGAAATATATAAAGAATGCCTTGTGGGTATTCAGATGAAAGGTCTTGATGAGTGTAACATCAGGATGAGCTTATATCTTAAAAAATGTCAATAATTAAGAAATTACAGTATCCTGAAAACTATTGACATTTTTAAAGATATAAGCTCACCTCGACATTACACTCATCGATACCTTTCATTTGAGTACCCACATCAAATTTTCATATATTTTATATATCATATATATTTCACAAATACCATATATATAAAATTTATAAAAAATGCCATGTGGGTATTCAATTGAAAGATCTTGATGATTGTAACATCGGGATGAGCTTATTTCTTTAAAAACGTCAATAGTTAAGAAAATACAGTGCAACTTAACAAAAGTCATTATTAATAAAGCAAAATTTTATTTATTAATAGTTAACAAGTCACGGCAGTCACATAGTGACTGCAAGTTTGATAGTAATTTTTATTTTATAATAATTTTAATGAAATAATATAAATTTTTCATAACTTTAAAATTTTTTCCGAGTCTATTTTTTCTGATTACCACATTGTAAATACTGGAGATCGTGTCGCGTTACAGACGCTGTGAGGATGTTTTAGATTATTTTATGACATGAATTTTTTTTTTTTTTTCTCAACCAGATAAGAATTAAAAGGGATTGTTGATTTTTAATTGATTTAATTTGTAAAAAAATATTTTTAAGTTTTAGAATTTGACATCTTTACTGCTACTGTAACACGGCACAATATTTATTTATATTTTTAATAAACTATTAAAAAATAATCTTAAACTTTTTTTTTAAATATGTATTTTTACAAAAAAAATCCGCATCATTCCTCAAAAATAAAATTTTTAAAATTCCACTATCCTTGATAAATATTTAAAATAAAGAATGATGATACTTTTCATACCTGTAACAAAAAAATAGATGTGATAAGACAAAACTAAAAATTGTTAACTTATAGTTTTTTTTTATTTAAATAAAATAACATTTGCTTTATTATGTACTTTATAATTGCATTGAATAAAGTAATTTATTAAATCTAATTATTTACCTGTTATTTTTACATTATTTATTTATACATAATATATATATGAGGTGAGTAAATTATTTAATACGAAGCTCAACTTTTAATTCACTAGCAGCAGCTTCTTGGATTTTTCTATGTACAGCAGAGGCTTCTTTTTGCGTTAGCGTACGCTCCATGTGTCTATAGATAATTCTGTAGCAATGTGAGACTTTTTTAGTCTTGGGGTGCGTGAACTGGTCTATCAATTTAATCTGTTCGATTATATCGCCTCCATGCTCTCGAGCCAGGTCGTAGAAGTCATTTGACGAGTACTCTGTGTCTACTGGAAGCCAGAAGCTGATGTCATTTGCTAGTTGTGGGTAAATACTGATTGGCTGGAATAAAAAATTACAATCATTTTTATAAATTAATAATAAATAAAAACAATTAATTATTAAATTAAAAAATGGAAATTAGCAACCTTACATAAATTTTTGCTTTATTAAATAATGAATTTTGTGAAATTGCACTGTACTTTCTTAACTATTGACGTTTTTAAGCATATAAGATCATCCCGATGTTACACTCATCAAGAGCTTTCATTTGAGTACCCACATGCTTTTTCGATATATTTTTCATATATATATATATATATATATATATATATATATATATATATATATATATATATATATATATAAATATAAAATATATGAAAAATTGATGTGGGTACTCAAATGAAAGGTCTCGGTGAGTGTAATGTCGGGGTGAGCTTATATCTTTTAAATTATTAATAGTTCTCAAGATACAATATAATTTCTTAATTATTGACAATTTTAAAGATATAAGCTCATTCCGATGTTACACTCATCGAGACCTTTCATTTGAATACCCACATGGCATTTTTAATATATATTATATATATTGGTATTTGTGAAATATATATTATATATAATATATAAAATATATGAAAATTTGATGTAGGTACTCAAATGAAAGATTTCGATGAGAGTGACATCAGGATGAACTTATATCATTAAAAATATGAATAGTTCACAAGATACAAGGTCATTTCTTAACTATTGATATTTTTAAAGATATAAAATAAACTCATCCTGATGTTACACTCATCAAGACCTTTAATTTGAATACCCTCATGGCATTTCTTATATATTTTATATATTTAATATTCGTGAAATATATATATAATATATAAAATATATGAAAAATTGATGTGGGTACTCAAATGAAAGGTCTCGTTGAGTGTAATGTCGAGATGAGCTTATATCTTCAAATACGTCAATATTTGACAAGATACAATGCAACTTCTTAATTATTGACATTTTTAAAAATATAAGCTCATCCCGACATTACACTCATCAAGACCTTTCATTTGAGTACCCACACTAAATTTTCATATATTTTATATATTTGGTATTTGTGAAATATAGATAATATATAAAATATATGAAAATTCAATATGGGTATTCTAATGAAAGGTCTCGATGAGTGTAATACCGGGATGAGCTTACATCTTTAATAATGTCAATAGTTTTCAAAATACAAAGTCATTTCTTAATTATTGACATTTTTAAAGATATAAGCTCATCCCGATGTTATACTCATCAAGAGCTTTCATTCGAATATTCACATGGCATTTTTTATATATTTTATATATTTGTCATTTGTGATATATATATTTGTGATATATATATATATATATATATATATATATATATATATATATATATATATATATATATATATATATATATATTATATAAAATATATTAAAAATTTGATGTGGGTACTCAAATGAAAGGTCTCGATGAGTGTAGCATCGGGATGAGCTTATATCTTTGAAAATGTCAATAGTTTACAAGATACAAGGTCATTTCTTAATTATGTATCTAGAGATAGAGAATTTTGCAATGACACTAAATTAATACTCTCTATACCTTGTACTTGACCGGCGTATCGGGATCATCAAACCTAAACTGGTTCAAGAATCCCGAGTCCTCGCTCCAGAACAACCTGATGTCCTTGATATCATAAAAGCACATAGCAAGCCTCTCTAGCCCAAGTCCAAAGGCCCAACCAATGCGGTCATTCACTCCTGAGTTTTTGAGAATCTCATGCCTGATGAGTCCACAACCCAGGACTTCTATCCATTGGTCGTTGTAGAAGACCTCCAGCTCCCAGGATGGGTGAGTGAATGGAAAGTACTCGTCTTTCCAGCGATATTTTATTCCTAAAAATTATTTTAAATTTCAGTTGTCAATTATTGTAAGCAATACAGAAAAAAATGATGATGAAATTTACACAGTTAATCATTTTTTTTTTATTAAATTATAAAAGAATATTCGTAAAAAAAATTTAACGTTGAAATTGTAAAAAAAACTGTGAATTAGATTTTTTCAAAAATATTTATCTACAAATAATTTATTTTTAATGATATTTAAAAAAAAAATCGAAAAATTAAATGTGATAAATTATAAAAAAAAAAAAAAATGTATAATTTATGAAAAAAAAAAAAAAAATTGTAAAAAAAATTCAACATGTAGAAATAAAAAAAAAAAAAATCAATAAATGGAATTTTTTATTTATATATTTTTCTACAAAAATTTTATTTATTAAATAAAATCCAAAAATTAAGTGTACTTAATTTTTAAAAATAAAATTTTCAATTTATTAAAAAAAAATTCCATATGTAGAAATTGTAAAAAAAAACTATGAAAATTAAAAAAAATTTTTTTCTACAATTAATTCGTTGAAAAAAAATCAATTTTCCGCTAATTTATAAAAAAAAAAATTTCTACATGTAAAGATTGTAAAAAAAAACTATAGTTGAAATGTTTCTTTAATATTTTTTTTACAACAAGTTTGTTAATTTAAAAAAATAATTAATAAGTAGTCTGCTAATCAGGTATTGTAAAAAATTGCCAAACAAATGGTCTGCTGGTACAGATGGTATTCCTTGTTGTATTGTGCGCGAATGCGCTGAAGCATTCAGTATTCCACTAACAATTATTATACAATCTTCAATTATTCATGGAACTTTTCCTGATATCTGGAAACAGTCCAAAGTATGCCCCATACCTAAGACTGGAAACTTGACAGATGTTACTCTGTCCAGACCCATAGCAATACTTTGCTCGTTCTCCAAAGTACTGGAGATGTATATCTATGAAACAGTCTTCAGTGAGTTTCAGTCCATTGTCTCTCCACTTCAGCATGGCTTTATGCCCAAACGCTCAACAGTAACTAATTTAGTATATTTCACTCAGCTTGCTAATGAAACTCTTACTGCTGCGGAACAACTTGACGTATTTTGTGCAGATTTTGCTAAAGCATTTGATAAGGTTGACATCAGAATATTGCTTAATAGACTGCGTGAACTAGGATTAACTACTCTCTTCATGTGCTTATTAACTTCATACCTAGTCAGCAGGGAAAATATTGTATATTATATGGGATATAGGTCTAAACCCTATATTTTTACTTCGGGAGTTCCTCAAGGATCCAACCTTGGTCCTCTCTTATTTCTTGTCTTTATCAATAATCTAGCACAGCATACTTCCTGTTACTTTGATTTATTTGCTGATGACTCTAAGCTGTATATGAGAATACATAATTTAAATGATTGCATATTTTTACAACGTAACATTGAATGCATGGTGCAATGGTGTAAGGACAATGGGCTGCAACTCAATGCTGACAAATGTTGCGTATTAACACTCACTCGGAGGAAAAATATTATCAACTTTGACTACAACATATCTGGAAAAATTTTAGATAAGAGTACTACAGTCAAAATACTTGGGGTAACATTTGACAGTAAACTTACTTTTGCAACGCACATTAATAATATTATGTCTGAAGCCTGGAAAACGCTAGGGTTCATTACTCGAGTTTAAAAAAACTTTAATAATCTTAATGCCATTAAATTGTTATATAATACATTTGTTAGACCAAAACTTGAGTATGCTTCGCTAGTATGGTCTCCTACTCAATCAGGACAGTCCACTAAGATTGAAAGAGTTCAAAGAAGGTTTTTAAAATTTTTAATTTGGAAAAAAACTGGACTTTATCCGGCTCGGGGAATTGCAGATCTCACGCTATGCAAAGAATGCGAATATCTTACTCTCGATGAAAGACGCATCTGTGCGGAATTCTCCTTTGCAACTAAATTATTTAACAACTTGGTGGATTGTCCTCAATTGCTATCACTGTTTAAATTTAAGATACCAGTCTTAGGTATGAGAAATCAAACTCCAATGTACATACCTATTGCTAAATCTAACTTATCTCAGGCAGCGCCAATATATCGCATCTCTAATACAGTGAATCGCTTTTATCAATGGGAACCTGCACTTGATATGTTGAATTGTCCTAATGGCTATGTAACTGCGTTACTTGGCAAACTAGCAACTAAGTGGCGTTAAAGATGTGCAATTATGAATTAATAGTTAATAAGTAATTTTTAATAGGTAATAATTAATAAGTAATAAGCAATAATTACTCAGCAATTTTTATGAGTATAAATGAATGAAATCACTATGCTAGCTATAAGTCATCTTGTTATACATCAAAAATTTATTTTTCTTATGTACTAACGATTGTATTATTAACCCTGTTAATGGCCTAGGCTGTTGGGTTTGTTTATTGAAATAAAATAAAAAAAAAAATAAAATTCAATACAATTAAAAAAATTTTTTGTCTACAACTAATTGAAAAATAAAAAAATAAAAATATCAAGTTTTTGCTAATTTATAAAAAAAAATTCTACGTAAAAATTGTAAAAAAAACTATAATTAAAATTTTTCTTTAAAAAAAATTAAAAAATTATTGTCTGCTAATTTTAGTCATAAAAAACTGACCTGAGCCAAAAAGCGCCTGAGCAAGACCAACCAAAACAGTCTTCAACTCATGCTCCATAATCTTTACCGCCTCAAGAGTATGCACCGCCTGTTTATCCTCACTTTCCTTTCCCTTAACTTCAAACAGCTGCAAGCTCTCAGAACTACAAACATTCTTAAAAACTTCTTCGCGCACACAAAGTCTTACAGCATCGACCTGGTGGAAAACCGGGTAGTGGGTCGAGTCAATTTCATCCCTGCGATAGACATCACCCACAACTAAAAAATTGTCCAGGCCCATTTTTATCAGCTCTACCTGGTGAGCAGTCGTGTGTGCTCTCAGCAAAGTCTCACTGTTGACATAATAGCAGTCGTCTTTACTCCTGCTGACATGGTCCTTGGGGATCAGCAGCGAGTCAAAGTTCTGGTACACGCTCACCACTGGCGGCAGATTGTCGCAGACGCTGAAGGTCGGGTTCCCGCACTTGTTCCTGAAGTTTTTGTAGAAATAGTTCACTATTTTCTGTCTGACATGCGACAGAGGGTGGTACTGCCTCGTGTGCAGGTTCTTGTCCAGCTTGGAGATGATTTTCGGAGTTAAATTTGTCCAGTCGTCGGTGGTGTATTTTTTCCCCAGGAGCTCAAGCTCTCCCGCGTATTTTTTGTTTGCTTTTGCCGCAGTTGAACAATTTCGGAGCAACAATTTCAGCTGTTTATTTTGGATTAATTTTGCGAGAAGATACATTTTTGTTTTATTATTATTAATTTATCACTTAATTTTTTGGTGTCACTTTTTTTATATTGTTACTGCGTTGTTCATTGTTTATAAATATATTATTGTTTTTTATGTAACTTGGTTAGTTATTTAAATTTCTAGGTTGTGTTTTTTGATCTACTGCGCATGTATCAGATAATTCTGAGAATAAAATTATAACGAAAAATTATTTTTTTAAATTGCTCTCACAGTTTTTCAATTTTATTACAAATGAAATTTTTTTATGACACTCAAGTTAGCAGTTAACAGTCACTTAACAATTTTTTAATTTTATTTATCAAAAAAATTTGTTCCAAAACATTATTTTTAAAAAATTGCATTTTTTATTTTTTTAAATTTCTACGTCAATTTTTTTTGCCATAATTTATTTGCTATAAAATTCTTAAAATTATTAAATATATGCTAAATTAATTTTCATAATTTTTTTTTTAATTTTTTCAATGAAAAAAAACAAAAATTTTTAGATTTCGGCTTACTTAATTTTCATAAAAATAATTAAATTTTTACAAATTTTTTGTGATACTAAAATTGAGAAATCTAACAATTTTTTGAATTTTTTAAACAAATTATGGATAATACTAAAGTCAGTAGACATCTTCAATTTTTTTTTTTAATTTTTACGACAAATCTATAATAAAAAAAAATATTTTTTAAAAATTCGCACTTGTAGTTTTTTTTAATTTCTTGATGTGAAATTTTTTTATAAAATTTTTTCATAATAATTCATTTGCTATAAAAATCCAAAAAATTGATAAATGTCTGTTAATTTGAGTATCATAATTATGGCAAGAATAATTTATTTAATTAAAAAATATGATACTCAAATCAACAAACATCTGAGAATTTTTCTAAAAATAATTTATGATAAAAAACAATATTTTTTAAAATTCGTCCTAATTTTTTTTAATTTTTACATGTGAAATTTTTTTTTTTAATAACAATTTAAATGTAAAATCTAAAAAATTTTCAAATATCTGTTGATTTTAGTATCATTAAAAAATTCAATCTTTAAAAACTTCAAAAAATTATAAATGCAATTTTTCAAAAATAATCTTATAGACCTAATTTATTTTTTAAGAAAAATTATGATATTAAAATTGAGAGACGTAGTAATTTTTATAAATTTTTTATAATACTAAAGTTAGCCGACGTTTTTAATTTTTTTTTAATAATTAAATTAGAACAAAAAAATATTTTTAAAAAATTCCACTTACAGTTTTTAAAGTTTTTTACAAATTAAATTTTTTTTTTTATTTTTTCGTAATCATTTTTTCAATGAAAAAAAATTTTTTTAATTTTTAAATGTTGGCTAACTTATTTTTTATAAATTTTTTTAGTAAATAAACTATAGCATAAAAAATTTACTCTAAAAATTCCATCTTTAAAAACTAAATTTCTCAAAAAAAAATCAAAAATTTGTCAAGTATCTGTTAATTTCAGTGTCATCGTTTTTTTTCACAATTTTATTGTTGTAAAAATCTAAAAATTCAGTATCATAATTTTGACATTATTTGATGAAAATTAATTTAGCATATATTTAAAAATTTTATAACAAATAAATTATAGCAAAAAAACTTGACATGTAGAAATTTAAAAAAATAAAAAATGCTAATTTTTACAAATAAATTTTTTGGAACAAATTTTTGTGTTCAATAAAAGTAAAAAATTTTGAAGTGACAGCTAATTTTGTCATGAAAATTAAGTTAGGCCGACATCTAAAAATTTTTAGAATTTTTTTTTATTGAAAAAATTATTAGAAAAAAAAAAAATTTATTTGTAAAAAACTTAAAAACTGTAAGTGCAATTTTTAAAAAATATTTTTTTGTTCTAATTCAATTATTGAAAAAAAATCAAAAAATTAAAAACGTCGGCTAACTTTAGTATTGTAACTTTGTCTACTTTGTCACCATTATTTGACAACTTACCGGTATTGTTAACTTTTTTTACTGAATAAAATAAAAAAATTAAAGACAAATTCTATTTACATAAAATAATTGTATAAATTAAAAAAAAAATTAATTATAAATACCAAATTTGTAAAAAATTTGCAAGATCAAGTTTTTGTAAACACAAAATAAATAAGAGAACTGTTAAAATGGTGGAAACATCTACGGCGGGAATAAGCGCCATCTTAAAAAAAATACTTGCCGCGCTGACGGCGAAAAAGTAAACTACACTTAACATCTGACTCATCTGTCATGTCAAAAAAACTCTATGGCTGAATAATTATTTATAGAAAAACCAAAAAATATTTATTAGTATCAGTAATTAGTATAAGTATACATAAAAATACAGTTAGTTCTGTCAGAGGTAAATATTTATAAATTTTAATTAATAATTAATACCTCATAGTGATAATTATTAATCATAAATATCGTTCATAGTGATTACAAATTACTGTTGTGCGTCAGAGGTTGAATTTACAATTACAGTAAGTAGGTAGAAGGTTTCCACTTTTTGGCCTTTCATTTCATTTATTATTATTATTTTTGTTATTATTATATACACATATTTTATCTTGTAAATAGTTTAGTTAATTGAAATATGTCAGGTGTTTTCACACTTTTTTTTTTTTCATTTTCTCTTGACAGTAATTTATTTATTTTTTATTTTTTTTAATTGTCAAGTTTAAAAATTTTTTTCAATTAATTATTATTAATTTTTCAGGTGGATTAAAAATAAAAAAATCAGAAGATTAAAATGACTTTGATAGAAGGAGTAGGCGACGAAGTTACAGACTTCTTCATAGTTGCAGCAGTAATATTAATCGGCTACATAGCATGGTGCTCCACGAATATATCCGAGCAACCGTTGATCCGGACTGTTTTGATACTCCAGCACAGAACAAGAACAAGAATCGCAGAGCTCAGGGCAAACACGTCAAGAATTGACACCAGGAACTCTAGTGCTGATGAGTCTAGTGAAGAGACTATTGTACAGAGTGACAGTCCTGACAGTAGCAATGAAGCTGAACCAAATTGTCCTGTTCATAGTGGTCCAGGTAATACAATTACTTTTTTTTTTTTTAATTATTTAGTTTATAAAAATTTATTAAAATTTTTTTTTTTGCAACTTAATTTTTAAAAATAGATTAATATTTTAATTAGCTAGCTATTTTCATCATAAATTTCGAAGAATAATAAATAAAAATAAATTTCACAGCTACACCAGATTGTATCTCTACATAATTAAGAAATGACCTTGTATCTTATGAACTATTGAAATTTTTGAAGATATAAGCTCATTCCGACATTACACTCATAAAAACCTTTCATTTGAGTACCCACATCAATTTTTCATATATTAATATATATTATTTATATTTTACAAATATCAAATATATAAAATATATGAAAAATGTCATGTAGGTATTCAAATGAAAGGTCTCGATGAGTGTAACATCGGGATGAGATTATATCTTTAAAAATGTCAATAATTAAGAAATGACCTTGTATCTTAAAAACTATTGACATTTTTAAAGATATAAGCTCATCCCGATGATAAGCTCATCGAGACCTTTCATTTGAGTACCCACATCAAATTTTCATATATTTTATATATTATATATATTTCAGAAATGTTAAATATATAAAATATATAAAAAAAAGCCATGTGGGTATTCAAATAAAAGGTCTCGATGAGTATAACATCAGGATGAGCTTATATGTTTAAAAATATCAATAATTAAGAAATTACATTGTATCTTGTCAACTATTGACATTTTTAAAGATATAAGCTCACTCCGATATTACGCTCATCAAGACCTTTTATTTGAATACCCACATCAAATTTTCATATAAATGACATATTATATATATTTCACAAATATCAAATATATGAAATATATAAAAAATGCCTTGTGGGTATTCAAATGAAAGCTCTTGATGAGTGTAACATCGGGATGGAGCTTATATCTTAAAAAATGTCAATAATGAAGAAATGACCTTGTATCCCGTGAACTATTGACATTTTCAACGATATAAGAACACCCCGACATTACACTCATCAAGACCTTTCATTTGAGTACCTACATCAATTTTTCTTTATATTTATATATATTATATATATTTTCTATAAATATATAATACATATATGTATATATGAAAAATATATTAAAAATGCATGTGGGTACTCAAATAAAAGCTCTTGATAAATGTAACATTGGGATGAGCTTATATCTTAAAAAACGTCAATATTTAAGAAAGTACAGTTCAATTTAACAAAAGTGATTATCCAATAAAGTAAAATTTTATTTATTTGTTGTTCACAAGTTACGGCAGTCACATAGTGACTGCAAGGTTGCCAGTTGAAAATTATTTTATAAAATAATTTTTTGGTAATTAATTTTTTTAAAATCAATTTTTGTTTATAAAATTTTATAATTCATTTATCAAGAATTATTTTTTAAAATACTTTCTTGCTACTTATTTTATTAAAATATTTAAAGAAATAAATTAATATTCCAATTAGCTAGCCATCTCATCATAAATTTCGATGAATAATAATTAAAAATAAATTTCACAGCTACACCAGAAGCAACTGGCTCATTAGCAACAGGAACTTCCGAACAAGTATTGATAGAAGCTATGGATTCATTAAACGAAGATACGAATTTACTGCACAGACCCGTTAAATTACCATCTAATGACACTACCAAGTCAGAAGAAACTGACCAATCAGCCCCGTCAGCTCCATCAGAACCAACAGACAGTGCTCGAGAAACTTGCGATGAAGACAATGAAATAACAATCAAGTTGAAGTTCATCAACGACGACCAAAAAATAGTAACTGGCCGCTTGAAGGAAATGTTGAGCGAATTTAAAAGGTATATTTTATAAATTTCACATATTATATATATGTATATATGAAAAATATATTGAAAATGCATGTGGGTATTCAAATGCAAGCTCTTGATGAGCGTAACATCAAGATAAGCTACATCTTTAAAAATATCAATAATTAAGAAATTACATTGTATCTTGTCAACTACTGACATTTTTAAAGATATAAACTCATCCCAACATTACACTCATCGAGACCTTTCATTTGAGTACCCACATCAATTTTTCATATATTTATATATATTATATATATGTATATATGAGAAATATATTGAAAATGCATGTGGGTACTTAAATGAAAGCTCTTTATGAGTGTAACATCAAGATGAGCTTATATCTTTAAAAACTTTAATAGTTAACAAAGTACAGTGCTATTTAACAAAATTCATTTTGTTCACATTACAGCAGTCACATAGTGACTGCCAGGTTGCTCATTAATTAATAAATAAATTAATTAATTACAGGAGACATTTCCAAGTAGAACTAGACGCCCAAAAGCGAGTCCGTCTAGTATTCAACGGCCAAGTTCTGCAGCCAGACAGCGAAACTCTAGAGAAATGCGGACTATTCCACAACTGCGTGGTCCACTGTTTAGTCCACCAGCCCTTGCTACCGACCCCTTCGCAGTCAACTTCCTCCCGGTATTCTGGCAACAGCAACCCCGCGTTCCAGAACGTGCCCAACGGCGACAGCGGGATCAGTTCCCTGCACCAGGAGTGGGACCTCAGCAGACTGCTAGTCAGTATTTTGACCATGCTACTGGCCTTCGCGTGGTACTGCAGGTATCACTACACTCAGCTGTTCACAGTGTCCACCACTTTAGCGCTCTACGTTCTCACTGCGCTGTTCACTCTCGCTCTCTTCGGCAATTTCTTCCCGGACCAAGAAAGCTTGAGGGAAGTCGAGTAATTTTTATTTTTAAATTATTCACGGATTAAATTTATTTATTACCCAGACACTTGCACGACTGATTTTGATTTTGATTCACTCCAGGAAACTTACCGGGTTTTTTTTCCCCGGAGAAATTATTTCTCTAATGTAAGATAAATTTTTTATTAAAGAAAAAAAGTCACCTGGGTTTCCTGTTTTCTGTCGAAGCATTTAATTTAAATTAAATAAGAAAAAAAATTATTATTTGTGATTGGATAAAACAAAGCACGGTTTGTTTTGTTGTACTTAGTTGTAAATCATTGATGGTTAATTATTTATACATGTTTATTTACAAGTCAAAAAGTTTATAAATTACTGGCCAAAAAAGATACATCGTTGGTCACTGGATTTATGATCAACGATTTATTATTTAATTTTAATATTAATATATATAAATATATATATTGTTTCGTAATAGATTTCTCATTTTTCAATAGTTATGTTGATCAATTAATAGATATTAATATATAAATGTAACGTTGTATATTTTATTGTTTAGTCGTACTGTCCAACGAGTCAATTGTTAATTAAGCAGGAAATAGTCTTGAATTTTTTTTTGTCTTTTGAGTTTTGATTATTTTTATTGATCAAGTTTGCAGACCAAACAAATTTAGTATTTTTTTTATCGAATGAAAATAATTGTTTGATCTTTTGATATTGATAGAAAAATTAACTTGATTTTAATAAAATATTTTTTAACTAAAAAGATCATTTTTAATTTAGTAGAAAAATTATTCAATTTTTTATTTTTAATCAAAGAAAATGATTTTTTTAGTTTAAAATTTATTTTTTTAGATCAAGTTAATTTTTTTTATTACTGATAGAAGAATTTGGAACAAATTAATAAGCTTTAATTTTTTAATATTAATTAATTTATTAAAACTTAATAAATCATTTATTGATTAAAATTTAATGAATAATAAAAATTCATGGTAAATATTTACAAGTGCGGTCAACGATTTTAATTTTCATTTTTTTGAAAAAAATTTCTATTTAATTTCATTAAAATATTTTTTTTTTAAAAATAGATAAAAAAAAATGAACAATTAAAAAAGGAAAAAGTTGATTATCACAATTTTAACAAATTTTCAAAATAATTTGTAAATTTTTGGAAAATTGTGATATTTAACTTTTTTTTTTTAATTGTTTTTTTTTTATGTACTTTTTAAAATAAAATAGGGTAAATGCACCAGTTGTTGACCGGTTACCAATTAGTTGACCAATGTGTATAAAAGTTGATTAATTATTATTTAACAAGGATTTTTTTTTCTAATCGTATTAAAAAAAAAAAAAACAAAATATGGCATTTGGTCATCATAATATAAAATTGCGCAGTGATTACAGCTTTAAAAAAATATTTTATGTTTGTTGACAACGCGAGCAGCCATAAACCGGTCAAAAATAACTAGCGTACAATTGGAGAGTAAGTGCATTTCATCATTAATTTAGTGATATTAATTGACATAATATAAAATATTTTAGTTTCATTGTGTTAATTAAAGATCAGATTACATCTTTTGTGAAAAAATTAAGTTAAATTATAAGTTTTAATATTATTTTAAGACCGGTCAACTATTAGATCCGTCAGAAGCTCATTACCCAGTAAAAAATTCATTCGGTCATCTACTGGACCTTCTGATTTTATCACAATCCAATTAATGGCCGCATATTTATAATACAAACTTCTAATCTCAAAATAAAATTTTCCAATTGTTTAGAGTACTTAAGTGATTCAATGTCTTGTTAAATGTTTTTTAAATAAAAGCATAATTATAAATTGTATATTTATAATTAAACAATAATACTTAGAATCTTTTTTGGTGAGTCAATTTTATTTTGTTCTAATTTTCCTAGTAATTGGTTATTAAAAAACAAATTATTAGAAGAAGAAAAAATTGCTAAGCAATAATAAAAAAAAAAGAGTTGCAGGCTAGTAAAAAAGCTTTAGATGAAAAAAAGAAGAATAAAAAAATTTCAAATGAATCAGAAGAATTATCGTCATTAGAATAAATTTGTGATATCTAAAGAAATGTGATTTCATGTTAATTATTACTATTATTTTATAATAAGTAAAACTTAAAATTTTACTGTCAGTTAAGCTCAAAGTGTAATGTCTGTTAAAGATCAAGTTAATACTTCTAAAGTACTCAATAAATTCAATTACATATGTATAGTTACAAAATTATTTATATTTATTTGAGCGGTGAATTAATTGGAGAACGGTCGGTCATTTATTGGTTTTCATCGGTCAATAATTGATGATTTTAGTATTTCAACACTTAAATAACAAAATTAATATAATTTTGTTAGTTTTTTTTATAAATAGTTGTTAATTATTATCAATTAAGTACTCAACTTTAATAAAATTCATTATAAATTGTTGTTAACAAGTTAATAGTTTTTTTATAGCTTAGTACAAAAAAAGAAAACCTTAATCGGTCAATAATTGGTGCATTTACCCTAAATCAAAATTATCAAAAAAAGATAAAATAGAAATTTTATCCAAAAACATAAGAGCCAAAATTTTTCAAACTTTCGAGGCAAAAAAATCTATCGAAATAATAATTTTTTTTTTCTTTAACGAAATTTTTTATCATAAAAGCGCCGTAAAAACAAGCAAAATGCGAAAAAAATGTTTATTTTTCACTAAGATATGGCTAAAAATAAGGTGGACCCCACTTGTAAATAATTACCGAATAATTGTTTGATTTTTTGATATTGATAAAAAAATTAACTTGATTTAAATAAAATTTTTTTTAACTAAAGAGATCATTTTTAATTGAGGAGAAAAATTATTTAAATAATTTAAGATAATTTTTTTTATTCTTAATTCAAGAAAATGAAAGTAAAATGATTTCTTTGGTTCAAGATTTATTTTTTTTAATCAAGTTAATTTTTTACTACTGATAGAAAAATTTGGAAAAAATTAATTAGCTTTAATTTTTTAATATTAAATAATTTATCAAAAGTTAAATTATTTATTGATTAAAATTTATTAATAATAAATATTTGTTAACAATTAATAAATCGTTAATTAAACACAATTTATTAAATGTTAATAAATATTTATTCATTGTTAATAAAATTTTTTTTTAGTTTCTTTAATATATAGGTGATTCTCTGTAAGGATGTTTTTTGCTGTCCCAGGCATTTTTTTATTAGAAAAATTGTTATTTTATTACTAAAAAAAATTTATTATGAAAGTAAAAAAACATTTCTATTTGGAGCGTTGAAAACTAAAATGAAATAAATTTTGGTTTTTTTGCTATTAATTCGTAAACCACCGAAATAACAGTCCTCTGGGCTGTCCCACTTCCAAAATTAAAACTTTAAGATCAAATTTTAAGTTATTCGTCCATAATATATAATTTGGTCCATAATGCTTATAAACTTAATTAGTTAACTAACAATCTTTTTCAATAAAAAGTACCGAATGTTAATTTGTTTCATTAAATTCATTAAACCAAAGTTTGTCCCAGGCATTTTAAGATCAGTCCCCTGCCAGAAGTTCAAAGCCAAAAAAAAAAAAACCAGCGTGTTATTTTACCTTTTGTAAGGTTTATAAGGACCTAACTAGCCTTGAGTTAATAACCATAGGGCTGTTAGCGCTTTATCGCCATTTTATTTAGTGTCAAAGCACCGTTTGTACTGGCAATATGTGTCTGGGCCACTTTAAAACTCATTCCCCTGGCAACTATTTTTATTTATAATTTATTTATAAAATTGGATCCATAAGTCTTAATATTATTCTAATTAATGTAAACATTCATTGAGAACTTGAAAAGTTGAATACATTGAAATAGTATACTTGATTTTTCTCAATTTGATAACAAATAAATAATAGTTTAAAAAAACTAAAAACACGCTTTTTATAGAAAACCAAACTAAAAAATAGAAAATAAATTTAAATTAAGAATAGTGTTAAAAATTTCAATAAATATAAATTAATAATAGTGTAAATAAAAAAAATGTATTTTATTTTAAAAAAAGCGTGAGGTGCATGGTGTCAATAGTTATAAATATTTTATTGACAGATATGAGTAGAGTGATTATCATTTTGATAATATCTTAAAAAGCACCCCACGCTTTTTTAAAAATAAAATACATTTTTTTTATTTACACTATTATTAATTTATATTTATTGAAATTTTTAACACTATTCTTAATTTAAATTTATTTTCTATTTTTAGTTTGGTTTTCTATAAAAAGCGTGTTTTTAGTTTTTAAACTATTATTTATTTTTACTGTTTAGTTTGCTTTATTTACAAAGACGGGATTTTTTAGTTTTTTTAAACTATTATTTGTTGATTATCAAAAATATTCAGGCGCGCAAATTACCCACGGAGAGTTACATACTGACATACTGACATACTGACATACAAGTGGAGCTAATAAAAAATAATTATTTATAAATATTATAAATACGGGGAATCAGAGTTCGATTTCGGAGAGCGAGCCTGAGAAACGGCTACCAGAACCAAGGAAGGCCGCAGGCGCGCAGATTACCCACGGAGAGTTACATACTGACATACTGACAAACTGACATACAAGTGAAGCTAATATAAAGCGTGTAAAAAATAGTCCCCTGTGAAACAGTCCTCTGTCATGTTATATGGAAAAAGATACACAAATATCGAAAAAGCAAAAATTAATTCGGCTGTTTATTTATTATGATTAAGCTAATAGTTTTGTGGTCCTTGTTAATTTTTTTTCTAATAAAATCAAAAAAAATTTGGTCGGACAATTTTGTACAGATTTAAGACGTCCTTACAGAGAATCACCTATATAAGGTAAAAGACCCTATTAGTGGCACTATAAGGAAGGTGGTTAACAGAATGATTTTTTTATTATAGTTAAAGTACAAATATTGAATTTTTTTTGTACTTAATGCCTTTATTAAAGTTTAAACTTGCATAATTAATTTAAAAAATTTTAATTTTTCTAAATTTACCATTATTTATTACTATTTAAAGTTCATTATTCAAATGACCCCATTAATGGCAGGGCAAATAATCCCCTGATCCAATTAGTGGCATACTACTGACCCCTTTAGTGGCGGATCTAACTCGTATGCGTAAAATTTTTCAAAAAATATATTATAAACACAAAAGTATTATTTACAAATAGGTAGAAAAAGAATTATAAAATTAACAATAATTGAATTTAAAATTATTTAAGCAAAAATATATTCTTGATCCCTTTTAAAAGACTCGTATTGAGATTGTTAATAACTACACCGTCAGACAGAAGGTTTATGAACGTAAACAGATTTACTATTTAATATAAAAAGGTTAGAGCGCTTTTGATTTTAACATTGACGGTAATTGGCGCTAGAGAATTTTCATGCCCCTATTAGTGACATTTTTGTTTTTTTTAAATAACATTTATTTTAAAAAAGGTAAATAAATAATTTTGTGATTCTATGGACTTCTCAAAATCTATAATAATTGCTAGTATAATAATATGAGAAAAATATTAAAAAATTCGCTTTTAAAAATGTGCCCAATCTTAACCGAGTTATTAAGAAATAAAAAATTTGCTCGGAGTTTTAGTTTGGTTGAAAAAGAAAAAATTTTTTTTTACTAAAAAGATTTTCCTTGAAATGAAAATTGAACATTTCTGTGATCTAGAGGTCTTAAAGATTCGAAATGAAATAGTCATAATAGAAATTAATTATTAAATTAATTAAATAAATAGCAAAATCCATTAAAGTGCCACTAAAGGGGTCCCCGCCACTAATGAGGTTTTTTACCTTATTTCCATTAGATCAGAATCATTAATTATTTTCCAAATAAAAAATTAATAATATAACAAACATTAATAGTTAAAAAATATTAATTCATATTTAATAAATAAATTCTTTTATCAGTGATTTAATAAATAACTAAAAATAAAAAGTAAATTAAATTCAAATAGTTTAAAATATCTAAAAAATCCTCAATAAATATTTTTTATTCCAAAAAAGAAATATTTATTAATTAAAAAAATTTTAGTACCTTAAAAAAATTCTTCTATCAGTCTGCACCTGAAATAAACTGATAATCATAAATTAAATCCAGACCTGACCGTAAATAATGGATTAAATTAAATTTATTGTAACTGAGAAATTATTATTTTCATTGTAAAATCTTAGAGTAGAAATAAATAATTTATTTGATAACTCCCTCTTTTTATAAAAATCCACTATTTATTCTACTCAAGTCAAACCCCAATACTCACAATTGTAGCAGCGTTCCATCCAGCGCTTCAACTTCAGGAACTTCAACTTGATCTCCAAAAATCTCCTCAATTTTCTTCTTCAACTGTCCTCTGCCCACTGCAGATCTCCCTTTCGGATTCTCTAACATGTAACGTCCACGTTTTCAAAAATTATATAAATAAATAATTTATTTGTCCCCGGCTCGAAATTTGCTCGCCGGAGTCCAGGGTCATAAACGGGGATTACATTATCAATAACAAAATATAAACAAAACACTTCATTTTAAATAAATCAAAGAAAAAGGGAAACCTCTTTATTGGCCTGATCATGTTAATAAACGATATAAACAATATAAACAAATTAAACAATATAAACAATATATTAGAACACTCTTTTCACACATTATTCGCGGTTCAAAATCGCGAACTAACTGTCAAGAGCTGGTTCCCCGCTTCCCCAGGAGACTAGCCGTCACCCCTGGGCCTAAACCTCTACCCCGAGAGCGAATGGAGAGTGTCCTCTTCGCCCCCACCTACACGGCTTATGATCACCTACCGTACCTCTGCTGAAGGCTTCGGCACGGGGAGAAGCACTTTCATCCGGTCGGTTCATGATACTTACCTGGGCCTTGGTCAGACTCCAGGTAGAGTATCATCCTCTGGAATTACTTGGTGAAGAATATTCGCCCGAGTAATTCTCCCGAGAAAGAACTGCTTGCTTTATCGAGCCAAATTTTGGCGTTTATCATTTTTCCCCCAACTCTCTTGTAACGAACCGGAAGGGTCGTTTTAGACACCTGTCCGGTGCCCTCGAACTAGCATTCAAAAATAATTATTTATTATTTTAATCGTAATTTCCTTCATTTTCTATCCATTCGTCTCGCCAAATTCTAAGTTTTTATTTTCGAAACACAATTCTTTATTATTTTAATCGCAATTTCTTTCATTATATATCCATTCGTTGATTTTCCATACTAAATTGTCCTCGGGACTTATAAAATCTTCGCTTACCTAAATTATTTCTTACAAAATAATAATCGTCATTTCTTTCATTTTATATCCATTCATCGCTTTCCCATACTAAATCTTGTTCGGAACTTAGAATAATTTTCCCAGTCTTTTAATTTCTTTTACAATTAATTCGTTCGGCTTCGTAATAATTTCTCACACGCTTAATTTCTTAATTTTAATCATACCTTCAGTAACAATAATATAAAATTATTAACTAAATAAATACAATAATTAAATAATAATCGCCGCACTAATAACAATAATTGTTTCTATTAATTTTTAAGTAATTAATAAAAAATAAACTAAAATACTCAAATACAAAAAGTAAAATTTGGGTCATAAACATCAGGGTCACATTTTTCTCTCCCTTCCTCAAATTAACAAAGTTGCATGCAGCCATTTCCATCTTCCCTTCATTCTGACCAACAGGACTAGTTTTTTTACTGACTAAAATAGTTTTTCCATCCAAGTCCAGTAAATTTTCCCCGACTAATTTTTTTCCTTCATAAATTCCAAAAGTCTTTCCATAAATTCCAAAAACCACCGACATCTCCAGGATTAGCATCCTTTTTTTAAAAACTTTTTTTTTTAATTTGTATTAAAACCTTGTGATGATGATAGTAGTCAGGTTGGACACCTTAGTTTTGAAATTATGAAATAATGAAAGAAATAAAATTTGCATACCATAGAATGTCAGAAAATGAGAAAACATTTCTGTATGTTATAAATGAGTGTCATTATATTTGAAAACTCTTATAGTTTCTATACCGTCTAAAATTCAAATGTGTTGAGTGCTAAGCTTGCTTCTTCTTTAATTGGGTAAAAGTATCAGGATTTAGTAGGTAATAAAATCTTTTTCTCGTTTAATTTTTGATTTCTATGAAGTCCTTCACAACGATTTTGTATAAAAAAAGTTATGAAATATTAAAATATTTTTATCTTTGTGCAATAAAAATTAAATAAATCTTTAAAATTTTTCTAGTTCACCAAATTCGTCCCAATTTGATTCGAAGTGATTTTTAGTTTAGAAAAAAACAATTATATCAATTTAAATTTCGCTGATTTAATTTGTCTTGAATTGATCTTTCTGCACTTTAAAATTGTGGAAAATATTTTTTCTACATTCAGAGAAGAATAAAACTTATAAATTGTTGTCAATACGACTTTCATCCGGGTATGCATGAATTATATTCTCAATTGTCGAAAAATTTGAACTGTTTCCGCCAGTTAGTTTGTTGGCATCAAACACATACCCATTCGACAATAATATCGACCAATACCGATTGGAAACAATATATCTTAAATTGAAAAAAAATTAGGAAAACGGTTGACCCTGAAGGCCATCCCTGCAACTTCCCGCTAATTCCATACTTAGGCGCTTAAAATTGCACCAATGACGTTTTTGAGCTCTTCGAGCTTAAAAATACAATTTATGGGTTATTTTGAGCTCTCCGAGTTCAAAGAGATTGCTTTCCTATGCTTTTGAGCTCTTCGAGCTCAAAAGTCTGATAGAGATTTGATAAGACACTATTTTTTGAATTTTTAAACCGCAATAACTTTTGAATGAATAAACCGATTTTCACGCGGTTGGCAGCATTCGACGCAGTTTTTCAAGTCTTACAAAGAATCTTAAATTTTGAATTGATCGCGCTAGGAATTTCGGAGTTATTCCGAAAAAACACTTTTTTCGGTTTTCTTTCGTTCACGATATCTCTCGAACGAATCAACCGATTTTAACCGGACTGGTGGCAATCGACGTGGTTTTTTGAGGTTAAGAGCTGATTAGTTTTTGGAATTGAACCATCAAGCCGTTTAAAAGTTATTCCAAAAAAACCACATTTGAAAAAAAATTGTTTTTCAGTTTTTTGAAGATTTCTCAAAATCTATTGATCTGAATCGGTCCAAATAGTTTTCAAAATCTAAGTTTGGTCAAGCCCTTTCGAATGGCACCAACCACGATGAAATCGGTCAAGCCGTTCAAAAGTTATATGCGGTTCACATACTTTCACACACACACACACACACACACACACACACACACACACACACACACACACACACACACACACGCCAAACAGAAAACCGAGATGGTCGTTTTGACCCGTCAAAAATGGTTTCCAAAACCATTCGCTATGGACATGGGAGGAACAACGCTGACGTCAACAAGGGCCCTGCGGTATCTAGGGGTAATGATAGACGAGAAACTATCTTTCCGTGAACACCTCGACAGTGCATGCAAGAAAGCCAGCAAGACTGTGTCTAGCCTAGCACGAATTATGACCAACACCATGGGACCAAGAACAAAAAAGAGAAGAGTTCTTCTAGAAGCAGTCCACTCGGTACTGCTTTATGGAGCGGAGATATGGGCAGACATATTAAAGCAGAAGACCTACCGGCGAAAGATCGCAGCAGTACAGCGGCGAGGCGCTCTCAGGGTTGCCTGCGCCTACCGCACAGTTTCCGAAGCGGCTGTATTGGTCATTGCAGGAGCCGCGCCCATCGACCTATTAGCGTTCGAAAGAGCAAAACTCTATGACGCTAAAGACAGTGATGATAACATGAAGGACGCAAGAACGAGGATAAAGGCGGAAACGCAGCAAGAGTGGCAGGACCGATGGACATCGGGAGAGACGGGCAGATGGACGGCGCGCCTGATCCCAAACATCAACGTCTGGCTCTCTCGGAAGCACGGGGATACGGACTTTTTCCTGACCCAGCTATTGACGGGACATGGGCAGTTCAATGCCTATCTTTTCAAGATGGGTTTGCACAGCACACCAACGTGCAAATACTGCCCGGATAAAATCGACGACTCAGAACACACATTCTTCGAGTGTGCTCGATGGAAGGACTACAGAAGAAACACTGAAGAGATCATAGGCACCAGGCTCTCCCCCTCAAGCCTGGTGACCTATATGATCAAACAAGAGGAAAACTGGTCAGCTGTTGCAGTTTATGCACAGCACCTCCTGAAAGACAAAATCGCAGAAAGGGACCAGTAGCCAGGAGTAGGCGTCGTGAGACGCAGCACGACTGGATTGAAGTAATGCTAACGCGGTTCCAATCCAGTCCTCCCCGTACCATCTAGGGGAGAGGGGAAGAGGAATGTTTTTTTTTAGTGGGTAAAAATCTCCACACTACCGACTATCGATATCTGCCGGAAGATGGGCGGCAGAGTTAACGATACCGGTGTCTTTTGAAGATCTTTTTTCGTACCCCTTTACAAAAAAAAAAAAAAACACACACACACACACACACAGAGACACCGTGACAACCTCGCGGGGATAGTCAGGGAAGCTTCCTGTGACCTTCAAACGTCGAGATCTGATGAAAACTCGGTTTTTGCAAAACGGGGTGAAAACAATAACTTCCCGATTTTTGAAAATCTTCGATTTTCTTAGCGGGAAGTTAAAAAAATTAGGAAAACGATTGACCCTGAAGGCCATCCCTGCAACTTCCCGCCGATTCTAATACCCAAACGCTTGAAATTGCAATTATGACGTTTTTGATCTTTTCGAGCTCATAAATACAATTTGTGTGTTATTTTGAGCTTTCCGAGCTCGAAAAATAGCTTTTACATGCTTTTGAGCTATTCGAGCTCAAAAGTTTGTTAGCCGTTTGATAAAACATTATTTTTTCAATTTTCAAATCGCAATAACTTTTGAATGAATGAACCGATTTTCACGCGGTTGATGGCATTCGACGCAGTTTTTTGAGCTTTATAAAGAATTTTCAAGTTTAAATTGATAGAACAGAAAATTTCGGAGTAACTCCGAAAAAACGCTATTTTCGGTTTTCTTTCGTCAACGATAACTCACGAACAAATCAACCGATTTTGACCGGACTGGCGGCGATCGACGTGGTTTTTTTTATGTTAAGAGCTGATTAGTTTTTGAAATTGATCGATAAAGCCGTTTAAAAGTTATTAAAAAAAAAACATTTTCAAAAAAAAATTTTTTTACAGTTTTTTTGAAATTTCTCAAAATGTATCGGTCCAAATTGTATTCAAAATTTAAGTTTGGCCAAGCCCTTTTGAATAGCACCAACCGCGATTAAATCGGTCAAGCCGTTCAAAAGTTATGAGAGGTTTACATACATCCACACACACACACACATACATACAGACACCATCGCGGGAATAGTCGGGGAAGCTTCCTAGGACCTTGAAACGTCGAGATTCGATGAAAACTCGATTTTCGTAAAACGGGGTGAAAACAATAACTTCCCGATTTTGGAAAATCTTCGATTTTCTTAGCGGGAAGTTAAAAATGAGCCAAAAATTTCATAGCGGGCTTAGATTTTCACGATTTTTAAAATTTCAAAATTTTCCCACTTTGATTTTTCCAAAATTTAACCCAAAAAATTTTTTTTTATAGTCCTAAGTATCCCCTTTAAAATGAACTTTGGCCCATGTCTGTAACTATCATATTTTCCGAGATATTACAAAAATAAATTTTAAAAACCTGAAAATGGTGAAATTTTAAATTTTGTACAACTTTTCGAAAAAAAATTTTTTAATTTTTTCTTTTGGCACAACTTTGTTTTATGATAAAAGCAAACTTGTGACCAAATTTCATCCAAATCGGAAGGGGTCGACTCCAACTATTGGTCGATTTGACATGGAATGACCCACTTAATAAATTATTCTATTACTGTTTTCTATTCAGTTCCTCGTTCGTGATTGGCTAAAATAAGTACATAAACAGCAAAAAGTTTTAGGCTTGTCAATAATGACTCTCACATATATTTACCGTACACTCTAGCATAAACTTTTGACTACGGAAGTCGCGAGGGTACTACCTTAAGTTTCTTGCTAGCTTTGTTTGTTGAGTAAAATTTACAATAGTAGATCGTAAAAATTACTAAATGAGAAGCATAGTCCACCGTTACTATTTAATTTAATAAAAATTACAATAGTGAAATAGTAAAAATTCCTTCAATTTTCTTTCCGTGTAGGTACCGTTCCTATAATTATAGGAACTATTCCCATAATTATAGTAAAATTTCCCAAAAATTATGGGTACAATTCCCATAATTTAAGTAATCGCTCCTAAAATGGTATAGGAAAACTGTAACGTAATTTTTTCTTACACGGTAGATCTTCATGTCAGCCACCTCTCGATCCTCCAGGAACCCCGACAGGCGCCAGCCGACTTTTGTTTCACCAGTATCGGCAACTGGGATACGATAACTTAATTTTTATGTTCCCAGAAAACCAAGAGTGGCTTCGACGGTAACGGAATACCTCGGTGTCGCTCAGTTATGCTGGTTATGGAGAGAGGGTCGTGATTCGGTCTCTCAGAGGAAGTAATTTCCTTACAAAACGGGACTAAACGATATCTAGTACACTAATCGGTACTCTCAAACTAATTTATAGCCATAATTTATAGCTAAATTTGTCATCAAAGACAAATTTGGGAACTGGGGAAATAAAAGATAAAGGGGGGAGGAGGGACCTTACTCAGTAGGAATTTTTCGGTAACCGAAAAAATAATTCAGTCAGCCCAGACCGGGACTCGAACCCAGATCATTTGGTTACGCGCCAAAGGCTCTACCAGTTAAGCTATCCGAGACATTGTCCGTAACTACCATTCCGTCACCTAATAAGACCTACCGAGTAATAAACACCACCGTCCATCTTACGGTAAAGAGCCATAATTTACTGCTAAATTTGTCATTAAAGACATGCAATTAACTAACACGAAACAAAGACAATGGCTCGGGCCATTGTCTGCGATAATAGCAAGCGTGAGGTGCGCCAGCTTCGATACGAGAGACTCACTCAACTCTCAAACACGATGCTCACTCAACGAGAGCTCACAACTGACTCTTTTTACGGTACACCTATAACGCTGCCTAGCAGTGACGGCACGTCCGGCCTCTACGAGGACCTCCCCAAGACTCCTTTAATAAATCCGATCCCAAGCCAGACGTCCACACAAAACAATCCTTACGCATTCACTACTCCAGCCAGACTGCCATACAAAACAATCCTTACTCCTTCACTACACCAGCAAGACTGCCTCTCACGGTACCCCCACTACATTCATGCCACCTGCTACATGCGCTCAACTCACTTTCACGCTACTCCCAGACATACAAACTTCCACACTCATTCCCCACTCACACAACTAGTGTCCCAGACCTACCAGTGATTCCGCTCCCCTGGGAGCCTTGACAGCACTCGCGACTACCCTCGAGCATCCAGCAATCGAGGCCTGTCAACCGCATGAGCCTGCCAAACTCCCGTACTTCGGGGCGACGACATTTCAGTCGCTCCTCTGCGATAATCACCTCGCTCCAAGAGGCTGAACCTGAGTTCAGTCGTCGGTAACTGACCGGGAGACACGTTACATCGGTCACTTTTCCGCAGTGCAGCTCGACATCCTCGAGACAACTAACTTACTCACACACACTCACGATAGTCCTCAATACTACGACATTACCGTACTCACACAACATAAACTTACAATATTACTCAAATACACTACTACTGTAAAGCTACATAAAATGTAACGTTACAAAACATTTCATTAAAATTCTAGGAATGATTTACATATTTTTCTCTCCGTGTATATATGAAAAATATATCAAAAATGCAAGTGGGTACTCAAATAAAAGCTCTTGATGAGTATAACATCAGTGCAATTTAACAAAAGTTATTATTAAATATACAAAAATTTTATTTATTAATAGTTCAGTACGGCAGTCACGTAGTGACTGCAAGGTTGCTAGTACGATATTATTAGATCAAATTTTGGATATTTTTAAGAACTCTAAAACCTATGAAAATAATAATGAATATCTTTAAAATAAATCCACATTATTATTATCATGAGAATTAATTTCTTTTTATCGATAAACATGAGTAACATCAATATCAGGAAAACCCTGATATCTTCTCTCAAGTTCGCGGTACAGTTTCTCACACCGACTGGCTACTAGCTTTTCACCAAAACTAGCTTCATATCCCAGCCCTTGATCGTCTGCATTTCTTCAATAATAACTTCCGAGTCTCCTTTAAGCTCCGCTAGGTCAAACTGATGAGTCTTGGTGGTTCCTTCAATAAATTCTTTGTACTCTAGGATAACTTTATTCAAGACACTTGCAGAGTCTTTGATTTCATAATAAACATCTACAGCATCAGTGGGGACCAATTGAGCCTTCTTCCTCAACTTCTGGACCCTGTTGATAACTTCTCTAGCAATTCCTTCATTTAGCATGGATTCATCGGGAGTAATGTCCAGAAGAATCAAGATATTGCCTTCCGAGTGTGCTTCGTACCTCTGAGACAGTTCATCGGCCCTGGGACCAGAGAAGCTGAACATTAATCTTAAGTCTTGCTCGCCCAGCACGTAGCCATTGACGACGATCTCTTTCTTGACCAGGAATTCCTGCAACTGGGCATCAGTGAGCTCCTTGATTGCTTGGGTGACTGCTTTGAATTCTCCACGTAGCCTAAAAAATTATATTATTTTTAGAAATGAAACTTTATGGTTACTGTTGTGAAGTTAGAAACGCTTCTATAGTATATTTGCGTGCCAAAAGGGAGTATAGAAAAATTTATTTTTGCCATTTTTTTTTTCAGAATCGCTCTAAACGTAAAGATCTACAGAAAAAAAATTTTTGACTTTCTAACGCCAAAAGGGCGTACAAAAAAAATCAGGATTTTTCAAAATTTCGAAAAACAGTCTTCAAAATAATTACCTCTGTTAAATTGCACTGTATTTTCTTAATATTGAAATTTTTTAAGATATAAGCTCATCCCGATATTACACTCATCAAAGGCTTTCATTCAAGTACCCATATGCATTTTTGATATATTTTTCATATATACATATATATAATACAAATTCTTAAGATATAAGCTCATCCTGATGTTACAATCATCAAGAGCTTTCATTTGAGTACCCACATACATGTTTCATATATTTTTCATATATACTTATATATAAATATATGAATTATATGAAAAATTGGTGTAAGTACTCAAATGAAAGATCTTGATGAGTGTAACATCAGGATGAGCTTATATCTTTAAAAATGTCAATAGTTCACAAGATACAAGGTCATTTCTTAATTATTGATAATTTTAGAAATATAAGCTCATCCTGATGTTACGCTCATCGAGACCTTTCATTTGAATACCCACATGGCATTTTTTATATATTTGATATTTGTGAAATATATATAATATATAAAATATATGAAAATTCGATGTAGGTACTCAAATGAAAGGTCTTGATGAGTGTAACATCGGGATGAGCTTATATTTTTAAAAATGTCAATAGTTCACAAGTTACAAGATCATTTCTTAATTATTGATATTTTTAAACATATAAGCTCATCTTGATATTACACTCATCGAGACCTTCCATCTGAATACCCACATGGCATTTTTTATGTATTTTATATATTTGGTATTTGTGAAATATATATAGTATATAAAATATTTGAAAAATTGATGTTGGTACTTAAATGAAAGGTCTTGATGAATGTAATGTCGGGGTGAACTTATGCCTTAAAAAATGTCAAAAGTTTTCAAGATACAAGATCATTTCTTAATTGTTAATATTTTTACAGAAATAAGCTCATTTTGATGTTATGCTCATCGAAACCTTTCATTTGAATACCCACATGGCATTTTTTATATATTTGGTATTTTTGAAATATATATGGGTGATTCTCTGTAAGGATGTTTTTTGCTGTCCCAGGCATTTTTTTTATTAGAAAAATTGTTATTTTGTTACTAAAAAAAATTTATTACGAAAGTAAAAAAACATTTCTATTTGGAGCATTGAAAACTAAAATGGAATAAATTTTGGTTTTTTTGCTATAAATTCGTAAACCACCGAAATGTTAGTTCCCTGAGCTGTCCCAGTCCCAAAATTAAAACTTTAAGATTAAATTTTAAGTTATTCGTCAATAATATATAATTTGGTCCATAATGTTTATAAACTTAATTAGTTAACTAACAATCTTTTTCAATAAAAAGTACCGAAAGTTAATTTGTTTCATTAAATTCATTAAACCAAAGTTTGTCCCAGGCATTTTAAGATCAGTCCCCTGCCAGAAGTTCAAAGCCAAAAAAAAAAAAATCTAGCGTGTTATTTTACCTTTTGTAAGGTTTATAAGGATCTAACTAGCCGTAAGTTAATAACCATAGGGCTGTTAGCGCTTTATCGCCATTTTATTTAATGTCAAAGCACCGTTTGGGCTGGAAATATGTGTCTGGGCCACTTCAAAACTCAGTCCCCTGGCAGCTATTTTTGTTTATAATTTATTTATAAAATTGGATCCATAAGTCTTAATATTATTCTAATTAATGTAAACATTCATTGAGAACTTAAAAAGTTGAATACATTGAAATAGTTTGCTTGATTTTTCTCAATTTGATAAAAAAAATCAGTCCCCTGTCATGTTACATGGCAAAAGATACACAAACATCGAAAAAGAAAAAATTAATTCAGCTGTTTATTTATTATAATTAAGCTGATAGTTTTGTAGCCCTTGTTAATTTTTTTTTTCTAATAAAATCAAAAATAATTTGGTCGGACAATTTTGTACAGATTTAAGACGTCCTTACAGAGAATCACCCATATACTATTTAAAATATTTGAAAAATTGATGTGGGTCCTCAAATGAAAGGTCTTGATGACTGTAACGTCGGGGTGAGCTTATATATTTAAAAATGTCAATGGTTCACAAGATACAAGGTCATTTCTTAATTATGTATCTAGAGATAGAGCTTTTCGAATGCAGCTTAAATACTTATCATCATAAATAGACTATTGATGAGGTTGATATGAAACCTTGAAAAGGCGTAACTCCAGGGCTAGACCTTTCTAATGATACCAAATTTAATCATAAAAACCCATCTTATCATATAAATACTTTATATTACACTGGCCACAAAATTTTGCGTATTCTCTTAATACTACAGATTACTTTTAGAAACGAAGCTTTATAGTGACTATTGTGATGTTGGAAACCCTTATATAGTATATAAGAAGCACAGTGCTACTCCCGCACATGCCACTCACGGGTTTTTTTAGAGAAGAATGTATATATTTACCTGACGCCCAGGGTCTTGTGGTCAGGCTCAGCTCTGAGGACCACTCCGTACTTTTGCTTGTCAGTGGTGACAGTCATCTCCTTGACATTCAGCTCCTCCAGGACGTATTTCTCCAGCTTGACTATCTCCTTAAGGATTTTTTCATCCTGATGGATGATCACCACCTCGGGCAGCGGATATTTAACGGGAATTGTCTTGCGGTCGCGGACAATCCGACCCAGGTCGATGACTGTCTGCATGTGGAAGACAGCACGCTCTGTTTCTTCGCTGATTAATTCTTCTTTTGCCTGGGGGATCATCTGGTAATGCACACTCTCGTTGTTCTTGGTCTTGGGAAGCAGAGGCAACAGCCGCTGGTACATGAACTCGCTCAGGAACGGAGTGAACGGTGCGTTTATACGGACCATCGTGTAGATCACGCTGAACAAGGTTCGTAAAGCTAGCTCGCAGTCTTTGGATCCTCCCTCGCCTTTCAGGCGTCTTCGGTTCATTCGCACGTACCAGTTCGTCAGGTTGTCGATGTATTTTACTAGTTTGGGCACTACGTTGTACAGCCGATAGAACTTCATTTCTTCTTTTAGTAATTTTAAGAGTGTTTGCGTGAATGATAAGATCCACTGGTCCATTATGTTGTCTGATGATGGGCTGCTGTCGTCGAAAATGAACTCACGGTTTTCGGAGGATTCAAAACCTTCGATGTTCTGCATAAGGAATCTAGAAAAAAAATTATTTTGTTTTTCAAATTTTAAAAGTTTGATTGTTTGGAATAAAGACAGTTTTAATTTAAATTGTGGAGGAAAGATAAGAGATAGAGGGAACTTAATAAGGATCTTTTTTTGTAGAGAATTAAATTTTCTACAAAAAAAGTTTCTTGTGATTTTTTTTCGTATGTTTAGTTTTTAACCCAAAATTTAGATTTTAGACTTTTTAAATACCTGGTTCAATTTCTAATAATTTAATATAATTAAATCCAAATTTGAATTTGAAATTCCGGGTATATCGCGTTACAAATGCCATAAGAGCGTATAATAAATTTTTCGAGTTCAAAAAAATTTCGGAGAAAAAATTTTTTTTGGATCCCCCCACGTTTTTATTTAAGTACTCACATGGCATTTTTTATATATTTTATATATATATATATATATATATATATATATATATATATATATATATATATATATATATAATATGAAAAATTGGTGTGGGTACTCAAATGAAAGGTCTCGATGAGTGTAACATCAGGATGAGCTTATATCTTAAAAAATGTCATTAGTTGACAAGATACAAGGCCATTTCTTAATTATTAACATTTTTAAAGATATAAGCTCATCCCGATGTTACACTCATCGAGACCTTTCATTCAAGTACTCACATGGTATTTTTTATATATTTTACAAATATGGTTTTTGTGAAATATATAATATATAAAATATATGAAAAATTGATGTGGGTACTTAAATAAAAGATCTTAATGAATGTAACATGGGGATGAGCTTATATCTTTAAAAATGTCAATAATTCACAAGATACAATGTGATTTCTTAATTGTTAACATTTTTAAACATATAAGCTCATTTTGATGTTACGCTCATTAAGAGCTTTTGATGAGCGCAACATGCATTTTGATATATTTTTTATATACACATATTTCGATTTAACTAAGGCGTTTGATTATGTGAATCCAAAGGTTATTTTGAAGACCTTGGTTGAGCTAGGCTTTTCTTATGATACAATAAATTGGTTCTTTTCATATCTCACGAACAGAAGTCAGTCAGTAGTGAATGAACAAGGGGTACCAGTTGGTTTTTTGGAAACTTCGTCCGGCGTTCCTCAAGGATCGGTCCTTGGTCCGATTTTATTCCTTCTAGTCATGAACTTAGTTACTAAGCGGCTTATGTATAGCCGATATGGTTTATATGCCGATGACACGTACATCTATATTCACTTTTATCCTTACCAATTACATGATGCAGTGAGACTGATGAATATTGATGCCCTCGCGGTTGTAGAATGGGCTAGAGTAAATGGCCTTGAAGTTAATCTCTTAAAAACTAAGGCTATGCTATTAGGATCTAATAATAGAGTAAAAGCGCTCCAGCGTGAAGGCTTACCACCTATCATTGTTGATGGTGTGGCTTTACCCTATACAGAGTCTACAAAATGTCTGGGCCTTCACTTATCATGTAACTTGTCCTGGAACTGTCATATCTCAAAAACTGTCAGCAAAATAAACTCAACTTTATATAGTTTAAAATTACGTAAAAATATTTATACTGTTGATATTAAAAAACTATTAGTCTCTGCAACTATTCTACCTTTAATTGATTACTGCTCTATAGTTTTGATGAATTCAACTTATGATAATGATTGCAAGCTACAGCGTGCTTTAAATTCAGCTGTTCGCTTTATTTATGGCTTAAAACGTGCTGAACATATTACCCCGTACAGACGTGAACTTGGTTGGCTGTCTATTAAAAGTCGTCGCATTTACTTTGCAGCATGTTATTTTATAAGCTTTTAGTGACTGGTGAACCAAATTATTTACGAGAACTGTTCATTGATAATGATGATGTAAGGCGCTCAGAAAGATTGGCGGCTAAGAAAAATAATTTAAATTTTAAATTGCCTAATTATACAACAACACAATATGAAAACTCTTTTGTAATTACTGTTATACGATTATGGGAGGAGCTACCATCTGATATTACTGATTCCTCAAACTTAGATATTTTCAAAAAATAAAATCTATGACTATTTATTTAAACTAGATATTTAATATTGTTCAGAACTCTCATGTAAACTGTTATTTAGTAAATTGGTTAAATCATGTATTATAAATCATGTATTTTATTACTTGATGAATAAGTTAAATCGTGTATTATAATTCTAATATTTATTTATATATTCTGTGTCTGATTTTTTACTTAATCTGTGTATTATTTTTCATCATCTTTTTTAGTTAATATTGTATTTTATGTAGTTTTAACATATATATGTATAAATTTGCCATTCGGCCAATTAGGCCTTGGTATAAAATGAATAAATCTAATCTAATAAATATTTATAATATATATAAATATATGAAAAAATGATGTGGGTACTCAAATAAAAGATCTTGATGAATGTAACATAGGGATGAGCTTATATCTTTAAAAATGTCAATAATTCACGAGATACAAGGTCATTTCTTAATTATGTACCTAGAAATAGAGCATTTTTGAATGCAGCCTAACTACTTATCACAATAAATTTTCTATCGGTCAGAATGATGTGAAACCTTAAATATCTTTGCAATGATATTTAATTCCACTAAAAAAACTGATTTTATCATAAGACTATCCTAAACAAAATTTTTCTTCTCCTAATAATATAGATTAAAAAAATGACTGTACCTAAAAGCATTGTACCAGGGCAAAAACACATCCTTGATAACATCCCTGACTCCTACCTCCTTGAACCTCAAATTCTCAGCCCTAACAACCGGAGAATTAATCAAGTACAATCTCAAGGCATCAGCACCAAAGCGATTGATGATCTCCATGGGATCAGGATAGTTCTTCTTGCTCTTGGACATTTTCTGACCATCAGCCGCGAGGACAAGGCCGTTGCAAACCAGATTCTTGAAGGGAGGTTTGTCAAAAAGCGCGGTAGAGATTACCAAGAGAGTATAGAACCAGCCGCGAGTCTGGTCAATGCCTTCAGCGATAAAATCCGCGGGGAAGCTTTCTTCAAAGTCCTTGACTCTGTCGAAGGGATAATGCATCTGTGCATAAGGCATGGAGCCAGACTCGAACCAGCAGTCGAATATCTCAGGAATGCGCCTGAGAACTCCAAACTCCGGGCCTCTTCTGGAAGGAATGGTCAAGTGGTCGATGCTCTCGCGGTGGATGTCCGTCACCTTGGTGCCAGTCAGCTCCTCTAATTCAGCGATGCTTCCCACGCAGACGATCTCCTTCTTGTCCTCGGAGATCCACAGAGGGATCGGGTTCCCCCAGTACCGGTTCCTGCTGATAGCCCAGTCGCGGGCGTCGCGCAGCCAGTTTCCGAATCTTTTATCCTTTACGTAGTCTGGCACCCAGTAGGTCTCTGATGTCGCGGCCAAAAGCCGGTCCTTGATGTTCTCCACTCTGATGAACCATGAAGGTACTGCCTTGTAGATCAACGGGGTGTCTGATCTCCAGCAGAACGGGTAGCTGTGGTTGCACCCGGCGTACTTTATACACTTTCCGTTGGCTAGAAGAGTCTTTACGATTTCTTTGTCTGCTGTTTTTACGTACAGACCTTTGAAGTCTCGCACCGGGTCGGTGAACTTTCCGCAACTGTCTACTGGACAGATTGGCTCTTGGTCTTTTGTTATTATTCCCGCTTGCAAGTTACATCTGGAATAATTTTAATGATTTGTAAGGAAAAAGTTAATGCAAAAAAATTAAAATTTTTTTGGGACTCGCTTAAGATTTTTCGAAGTTCGGAATGGCAAAAATTGATTTTTTAATAATTTTTTATTGAGTTTGTAGAATAAAAATTATGTAAATTGTAATAATTTAAAGTCGAGAATTGTTTATAGAAGTGAGTAAAGATTTTTAAAATTTTCTTCAAATGCCGCATAAATATTTTAAAATTAACAATACAGTAGTAGGGTAAATGTTCCAGTAGTTGACCGGGCACCATTAGTTGGCCGCTTTCATAAGAAAGTCCAAAAATTGTTATTAACTGCATTTTTTATGACCTTGAAATTTATTTTTAACTATTATTGAACTTATAATCATTACAATGAATAGATCGCGTGCCTGAAGGTAAAAGGACATAACAATTTATGCGCCCTTTTACCTTTGCAAAGGTAAAAGGGCGCATATTTTTTTTTTTTATTACCAATCGAGTAGTAGACACATTCTGCGCTTAAAATTGAAAAAAAAATTACAAAGGTAAAAGGGCGTATGTCTTTAATTATACGCCCTTTTACTTTTGAGAATTTGAAATTTTGGCGATCTAAAGGTGCAAGGGTGTATAATTTTTTTTTCGGCCAGTTTACAAAAGAAGATATTCGTAGTTTAAAAATGTGAAAAAAAAAAAACTTTCTGTAGTAGTAGCGGCGTAAAACCTCAACTATACAACTTTTTAAAGTTAAAAAAGAAAATATATTCAAAAAAACAATAAATTACGCGTGATTATTTTCTCGCTTTTAATTGAATAAATAGTTATTATAAAATTTGGATCCTGGATTGTTGATCATGATGAAACAACTGTTGTGTGAACGGCACCAGTAGTTACCCAAGCGTCACAAAAAAAATGTTGACTTTTTGATAGATTTCACTCAACAAGAAGTTGAAAAATTAATAATCGTCAACTTAAATTCAACAAAACAATAACAAAAACTATTTTTCTCCTCGACGGAAGCGGAAAGCGGCATTTTCGTTTAGCGCAGCGGGAGGAAAATTGACGCTTTTCGCTCGGAGGGAAGAATAGTATATTACACACCTAGGGAAGTAAAGTAAGAAATGTCTTAGATCACATGTAATTGTTGTCCGAGGCGAAGCCGAGGTCAACAAACATGTGATCTGAGGCTTTCTTATTTACTTCCCGTGGAGTGTATACTATTTTTTTTGTTCGACGGGCAGAAAGCGTCAACTTTCGGCCCACTGCGCTAAACGAAGTTGCCCCTTTCTGCCTTCGTCGAGCAAAAAAATAGTATACACTCCACAGGAAGTAAATAAGAAAGCCTCAGATCACATGTTTGTTGACCTCGGCTTCGCCTCGGCCAACAATTACACGTAATCTGAGACATTTCTTACTTTACTTCCCTAGGTGTGTAATATACTATTTTTGTCCGACGAAGGCGGAAAGCGGCAACTTTGTTTAGCGCAGCGGGACGAAAGTTGCCACTTTCCGCCCGGAGGGCAAAAAAAAAAATTTGTGCCGCTTGGGTATATTCAATAGGGCGATTAAAGCAGGAAATTTCAAAATATTTTAATGTTCTCTGTCATTGTGATTTTTTTTTATTACTTAATTTTTACGTAATTTGTTTTTGATAGATTTATTTTCTATTTGTTTATATCAAACTTTGTATATGAGGCTGTTATTTGAGTATAACTTGTCTTGTGAAACTATTATTGACCATTTGGTATACAAAATACGATTTTTTTTTATACGCTCTTTTACCTTTAAGTAGTACTTTTCTTAAAGGTGAAAGGGTGTATGTCTTGAGATACGCCCTTTCGGCTTTAGGATACCAACTTTTTTTTTTTTTCACAGATTTTTACGTTTCAGACAATTTCAAACCGAATGGCAAAAAAAAATTTTTTTATACGCCCTTTCAGCACAAATCCCTATTAACCCCAGCTATAAGTCCTTTTACCTTTAAGCACGCGAGATATTCCAAATATTATTTAATTTTTATAATATCGAAAATAATTCATGAAAATTTTTCACCTTATGATCTGACTAAAATCGGTCAATTACTGTAGTAGAGTATCCGAGAGGTGACTACATTCTTTAGTTAACGAAAAAGTTCCTATTGGGTTAATCTTGTCAAATTAAATTCTTAAGTAGTCTTTAATAGTTTCTTAAGAAATTTTTTAATAAGATTTTGCAAAAATAATTTAATTAATAGCAATTTAACGACCGGTCAGATACTGGCACAATAAAACACCGTTGTACCATCAATAAATGACTTCGGTCATCTATTGGAACCTACTATTTTACAAAATACCAGTAGTTGATCGCATGCACAGTTGTAAATTTTTAATCTATATAAAATAAAAATATAATTATGTTTGCGTGATAATTTTATGTTTACATGAGTGTTGGTATTTAAAATAATTATTAATTATTAAATTATTAGTAATAAAGAATTACTTATACTTAGTCTTTAATGTGTATCAAATAAAATGACTGTTGAGTCAAGTTTAAATTTGTGCAACAAGTTTAAATGTGAATTTTTCTGGTTGACATTAGAAACATATAAACATAAATTTACAGTAATTAATAGTTTATTTTAAATAATAGTTATTATTTTTAATAACTGCATAGGTGCGCCTCAAAAAAATGGTTTGCTTTTGTCATTATTGAATTTAAGTTTAATTTACTTATCTGTTACGTTTTTATTATTATTAGTTTTGTTCTAAACTAAACGAATTTTGTTCACTTATTATACAAATTTAATTTAAATAAATAAGCATAAAAAGATTATTCATTAAACATGAAAAACTAATTAAAGTCTACAAAATAACTGATGTTTGATAATCGGTCAACTATTGGAACATTCCGGTCAATTTACTGGATCAAGCCGGTCAACTACTAGTGTTTTTATCTTACCTGCTTTTAAATGTGAATTTACATGTAATTTTATTAATAATTCAAATAAATAATATCACATATCAAAAACTTAAATATCTAAAGTTTAAATAAACTTTGAATTATTTTTTTACACGGAAAAAAGTAAACTGTAATATTCACTCGGATTCCGGTTAATTTTTATAGTTTTAAACAGTAAAGCGGACATCAGGGTGGCAAAAATATAAATATTACAGAACTTAATGTAGAATGTATAAAAGCCACAATTTATAATTTAATATCCAAAATAAGTGATTAGTAACTGTCACTATAGTAAATAACGACTCTTTAATCTTAAAAAATTACAGTTTCAAACAGTAAAAATTGTCATTTCAATATATAGTCCATATAATGAGAAGGGGAACTCAGATGAAGACAAGGGGGTCTCACTCTGGGAGAATTTAACATTTAAAACAGTAAAAATTATACTTTTAAAATATACATTCTACCAGTCCAAGCAAGTCAATAATTAGTTTGATATTTAGCGTTGCGTTTAAAATTTACCATTTTACTTTGTAAATATTGACGTTGTTTGTATTAGAAATTTACTAACTTTATTTTATACTTTTTACATATCATAAGATCATTTTTTAGCTACGAAATGATAAATATCAAAGTCTGAATTCTTAATTATTATACTTTAACATCTTAGACATTTACATAGCGAATATTACTGTTTGAAATAGTATTTTCTTCTATGTAAAGAGTAAATTGTAACGTTTAAATGGTAAATATTATAATATGAATAGTAAAATCACAATTTTACTGTTTGAAATGGTAATTTTTAGCAGTTGATGATTACTTATTATAAATCGACTGTTATTACACGCTTTATATTAGCTTCACTTGTATGTCAGTTTGTTTGTTTGTCAGTTTGTCAGTATGTGAGTAACTCTCCGTGGGTAATCTGCGCGCCTGCGGCCTTCCTTGGTTCTGGTAGCCGTTTCTCAGGCTCGCTCTCCGAAATCGAACTCTGATTCCCCGTATTTATAATATTTATAAATAATTATTTTTTATTAGCTTCACTTGTATGTCAGTATGTCAGTATGTCAGTATGTAACTCTCCGTGGGTAATTTGCGCGCCTGAATATTTTTGATAATCAACAAATAATAGTTTAAAAACTAAAAATCACGCTTTTATAAATAAACCAAACTAAAAAGTAAAAATAAATAATAGTTTAAAAAACTAAAACACGCTTTTTATAGAAAACCAAACTAAAAATAGAAAATAAATTTAAATTAAGAATAGTGTTAAAAATTTCAATAAATATAAATTAATAATAGTGTAAATAAAAAAAATGTATTTTATTTTAAAAAAAGCGTGGGGTGCTTTTTAAGATATTATCAAAATGATAATCACTCTACTCATATCTGTCAATAAAATATTTATAACTATTGACACCATGCACCTCACGCTTTTTTTAAAATAAAATACATTTTTTTTATTTACACTATTATTAATTTATATTTATTGAAATTTTTAACACTATTCTTAATTTAAATTTATTTTCTATTTTTTAGTTTGGTTTTCTATAAAAAGCGTGTTTTTAGTTTTTTTAAACTATTATTTATTTATTACAGTTTACTTTTTTCCGTGTATGACGCAGATTTTACTTTTTGTATTTGAGTATTTTAGTTAATTACTTAAAAATTAATAGAAACAATTATTGTTATTAGTGCGGTGATTATTATTTAATTATTGTATTTATTTAGTTAATAATTTTATATTATTGTTACCGAAGGTATGATTAAATTAAGAAATTAAGCGTGTGAGAAATTATTACGAAGCCGAGCGAATTAATTGTAAAAGAAATTAAAAGACTGGGAAAATTATTCTAAGTTCCGAACAAGATTTAGTATGGGAAAGCGATGAATGGATATATAATGAAAGAAATTAAGATTAAAATAATAAAGAATTGAGTTTCGAAAATAAAAACTTAGAATTTGGCGAGACGAATGGATAGAAAATGAAGGAAATTACGATTAAAATAATAAATAATTATTTTTGAATGCTAGTTCGAGGACACCGGACAGGTGTCTAAAACGACCCTTCCGGTTCGTTTTAAGAGAGTTAGGGGAAAAATGATAAACGCCAAAATTTGGCTCGATAAAAGCAATTCTTTCTCGGGATAATTACTCGGTTGAATACTCTTCACCAAGTAATTCGAGAGGATGATACTCTACCTGGAGTCTGACCAAGGCCCAGGTAAGTATCGTGAACCGACCGGATGAAAGTGCTGACTTGACCATGTGGGGGTAAGTAGGGCCGGAAAGGGTTGCTTTCCAAGCACCCGAACGGGATTAGGGGAAAGTAAGGCCGGAAAGGGTTGCTTTCCAAGCACCCGAACGGGATTAGGGGTAAGTAGGGCCGGAAAGAGTTGCTTTCCAAGCACCCGAACGGGATAAGGGGTAAGTAGGGCCGCGATTTAGGGTGTAACCGTCGGTAGGATTACTACTTTGTAAAGGTAGTAAACAGAGTTTAGCCACCAGGTGGCACCGAAAACGGAAAAACAAACGGTGTGTGCGGGTTATGTTCGAATATTGTTAATTTTGACATAAAGTTTGTACATATTATCACTTAAGCTTTTGATATTTGTTGAAAAAGTGTTCTAATGTATTGTTTATATTGTTTAATTTGCTTATATTGTTTATATCGTTTATTAATATGATCAGGCCAATAAAGAGGTTTTCTTTTTTTTGATTTATTTAAAATGAAGTGTTTTGTTTATATTTTGTTATTGATAATGTGATCCCCGTTTATGACTCTGGACTCCGGCGAGCAAATTTCGAGCCGGGGACAAATTAGATATTTATATTTTGGAAAACGTGGACGTTACACGTGTAACATATAATAATTAAATTACGACCAATTAAAATGCCAAAAATCCTTAATCGGTCAACTACTGGTACATTTACCCTATTTACCAAAATCTCCAATTGTTTTTTGAAAAAAAAAAAAAAAAAAAAAAAATTTTTTCTCTTTTCTACGATTTTATCGTGAGACCTTTACATCTTTTAATTAAAAACCCTCATAAAGAATGAAACCTCACCTGTAATCATCCTCTCCAAAATACGGAGCCTGATGAACAATCCCAGTACCAGTCTCAGCAGTGACATAAGTATCATTAAGCACCTGAAAAGCTCCTTTAGCCCTGAGATGTTCAAAGTAGTCAAAAGGCGGCTCGTAGCGCTTGCCCTTGAGCTCAGAGCCCATCCTCTTGCCAACAACCTCATACAAATTATCAGACTTATAAACCTGAGACAACGCAGACTCCAGCATGATGTAAGTATTCTTAGAAACATTATCCTTGACCAGGACGTACTCAAAGTTAGGATTGCAGCAAAGAGCGAGGTTGCTGGGCAAGGTCCAGGGGGTGGTCGTCCAGGCGACCAGCGAGACTCCTTCTTCGTCCTTCAGCGGGAAAGCTACAAACACAGCGGGGTCAATAACTTCCTTGTAATTTAACCCGGACTCAAAGTTTGACAGCGGGGTGTTGCAGCCCGTGGAGAAGGGCATCACCTTGACTCCCTGGTAGACAAGTCCCTTGTTGTAAATCTCCTTGAAGATCCACCAGATGGACTCCATGTACCAGGGATAGAGTGTCTTGTAGTCGTTCTTGAAGTCGATCCACCGACCCATCCTTTCCACGACTCGCTCCCACTCTCCAGAGTAGTTCATTACGATACTCCTGCACTCTTTGTTGTAATTATCAATTCCCATCTTCGCGACGTCTTCCGGTCCCTTGATCCCCAGCGCCTTCTCTACCTCAAATTCAACCGGCAGGCCGTGGGTATCCCACCCGAACCGACGTTCAACGTAGAACCCGCTCTGGTGGGCGTAGCGAGTCACCACGTCCTTGATGGTTCCTGCTAAGATGTGTCCATAGTGAGGCAGACCTGTCGCAAATGGCGGTCCGTCGTAGAATGAGTAACGTGGACGACCCTTTGATAGCCGCAAGCTGTTCTGGAAGACGTCATTTTCTGTCCAGAATTTTATCAGCTTCTCCTCTTCCTTGGGGAAGTTTATTGTCTCCGGCAATTTCTCTCGCATTGATCTGAAAAGTGACAACATTAAAATTAGCAGTCACTTGACAATTTTTTTATTTTTTTTTAACAAACAAATTTTTTCCAAAAAATTATTTTTTAAAAATTGCATCAAAAATTTTGTAAAATTTCTACGTCAATTTTTTTGCCATAATTTATTTGTTGAAAAACTTCTTAAAATGATCAAATATCTGGTAAATTAATTTTCATGAAAAGTGCCGGCTGAATTTAGGTTATGTTTTGGATATTAGTTTTTTTTTATGACATTAAAATTACCAGCTTGAACATTTTTTTATTTTATTTAACAAACAAAATAAAAAAAAAAAATTTCCTTTTTCATATTTTTAAATTTCCACATGTCAATTTTTTTTGCCTTAATTATTTGTTAAAAAAAATTATTAAATTTCTGCTAAATTAATTTTAATGTTTTTTCTTTTTATATTATTAAAATTTTTGGTGATTTTGACAGTACTTACAGATTTGGATGGATTATTTATATTTATATATTATTCTGTGATGTTTTTAAAAGTATGATTTAAGTTAGGAAACACGTGCTGCTGTTTTGTCAGCACTTCACACTTTTACTTCCAACGTGCTTGTGTACGGAAGCCTGGTTAGCTCATCGATGACTTATAAGAAAGTGGCGCTACACTCGCTTATTTTTTACATGTATAGTGTGATAGAAAAACTATATATATATATACCCGTGAAAAAATTTTCTGATCAGACTATATCAGGCCTGATATGGAAATTGGCCATATCAGACTATATATGCCTTGATATAAGTATATCAGACTATGTACCCGCCCGGGTAAAAAAAATTATATATCCACAGATTCGGTAGAATCTGGCGCCAAGTTCCGTTCAAATCCGTTGTAAGCGGAGCGCCAGACTACCGACTATGTTTACTGTAAGCAGAACGGTATTTTGAGGTTGCAAAATTTTATTTAATTCTACGGTACTTCTTGTTCCTAAATTTTATATTATAACAGTAATTCATGCTTTATTTTACTGATATTAATTAATTATATTCAATTATAATAATTGATCTACTTGAAATTATTAAATTTTATCAGCACAAACTATAGCAAGCTCAAAAATTTCGATCCTGACTTTTTTTCTATGTAAAAAGTGACATGCCACAGACTAAATAATTCGAGAATGCATGGTAATCTTCCAATAGATGGGAAACTACAGTTAAAAAAATACATTTCACAGCTTGCATCTTGATCCGCCAGGGTGCGCTGGAATTGTTTTTACATAAACTGTAGCTTCAAGAGGATAGTTTGCTATAAAAATGAAAAAATGCAGCCAACGCGAGATTTAAGTTGGTACCAATTGTAAATTTTTATTATAATTACAAAAAATACTAAAATCCGAACAAAAACAGTTTCACTGTAAAAAAATCGCGCCAAGTCCACGTTCATAAGACTATTAAGAAAAAAATTTCTTATTTCTTTACAAAAAATATAAAATAAAAAATTAAAAATCCAAGTAACCGATATGATTGTATTTGATTTTCGGAAATTAAAAAATTTTATTGTAAATTTGAAAATTAAAAAAATTTTGGAACGTACTTGGTGTGCGTCATTGTGTATTTCAATTTTTTTAAAGTCCTAGTAAATAGATTTTACGAATTTCATTAAAAGTAAAATATTTTGCAACCACGCACACTAAATACGTTCCAAAATTTTTGTTTTAATTTTCAAATTTACAATAAAATTTTTTTTAATTTCCGAAAATCAAATACAATCATATCGGTTACTTGGATTTTTTAATTTTTTTATTTTATATCTTTTTGTAAAGAAATAAGAAATTTTTTTTTCTTAATAGTCTTATGAACGTGGACTTAGCGCGATTTTTTTTTACAGTGAAACTGTTTTTGTTCGGATCATTATATTACATAATTATAAATGAAAAATGGCCCTATATAATTAGGTATAATTATATATAATTATTTCCATAGGAAATAAAAAAATCGGCACGAGTGGGAATCGAACCGTGGACCTACCGCTTGAAAGACTAATTCACTACCCGTTTACCTAAGAGACTTACTTGGAGAGTGGAGTTTATTATAACTATAAGTAAGGTAAAAGCCCCAATAGATGATCACGTACCAGTATATGATCACTCCATGTACTTGTATATCTATATTCATAAATATAGGTATACAAATACATGGAGTGATCATATACTGGTACATGATCATCTATTGGGGCTTTTACCTTAATGCAAATCGTATACATGATCGATTCGTAGTGAGCAAAATTTTTTATCTTATTTATTAATTATTAACTGTCAATATTTATATATAATAATGGTATCTATATGTAGATTTATAAAATTATCTATGTATACATGAAATCGCAAAAATGATTCTACGATATATTGTTAAGGTACTTCGTTGCTTTAGAATTTATAATTTCTTTGAAATTAAAAAAATAATCGAGGTAAAATCAGAATTGAAAGCTTAAATTTTGATGGAATTATTTGTTTAGTATATGGAACTATATATTGCTGGAGGGCCTGGCTAACAATTTTTGAACTTGACAAAACTAATAATTTTTGTGAAATTAAATTTTTTTTAAGTTCCTATTATTTCATCCGAAAAATACTATATATTAAAAGATTGTTAATCATTGGAGTAACAGACTCTTAGATAGAAAAAGAGAATGTTTTATGATAATCACAAAATACCCACTGGAGTAAAAAAAATTATATAGAATTCTATATGATTCATATATAAATGTATATGAATTATACATACATTTATATAATTATAAATGAATTACATATGCTTCTATATAATTAGATATGAATCATATATAATAATATATAGTTTTTTTTACTCGGGTATGCCTTTATATGAGTACATAAGACTACTTATGTGCTGGTAAGGGTATGAGTATATCAGACTATATGAATCCATATTAAGTTATATCAACCCTGATCAGGGATTTTTTTTTCACGTTTATCAAAGTATATATAACTTTATAAGGTTATATCAGGGCATATCAGGATGTATTAAAAAATAATGTAAAATTAGATATGAGCATATCAAGCTATATAAAGTCTGATATAGACATATCAAATTGATAAGGCTTGATCAGGCCTGATATGACCAATTTTCATATCAGGCCATATCAGGACATATAAAAAATTAAATATGGACCTATCAGATCATATCAGGCCCGATATGAACATATCAAAAATTTTTATATGGCCTTATCAGCTCATATCAAGCCTGATCAGAATATTTTTTCACGGGTATATATCTGTCACCAATTTTTGGTTATGGCGCGAATTGAAAGATTAAATTTTTTATTTGTGAATCTAAAAATAAATATTGACAATTAGATTTTATAATAAAAAAGAAATTAGTAAATGAAAATTAATTTAGCATATATTTAAAGGACATGTCTATTCATACGTAAAAAAATCCTGATAAATCCACGCCGCGTGAATGTAAGGGCCTTAAATCCACGCTGCGTGAACGTAAAGGCCCTTATATTCACGCTGCGTGGATTTATCAGGGTTTTTTTACGTGTGAATAGACACACGTATATTTAAAAGAATTTTATAACAAATAATTTATAGCAAAAAAAAAATTTTTTTAAAAACTTGACATGTAGAAATAAAAATAAAAAATAAAAAATCCAATTTTTCTTAAATAGTTTTTTTAAACAAGTTTTTTTGTTAAATGAAATTGAAAAATTTTCAAATGACAGCTAACTTTAATGCAATTTTTTATGATACTGAAGTTGACAGACATTGAAAATTTTTTGAGAATAATTTTAGAATAATAAAACTATTATGAAAAAATTTAATTAAAAAAATCCATGTGAAAATTTAAAAAAGGCCATTCGGCAGCCGAAATGGAAGTAGATTTTTCAAATAAAGAAAATTGATTTTTAATAAAATAATATAAATACTAATAATGCATAACTTAATTCATGAATTAAAAATAAAATTCAATGATAAATTTAAAACTATTCAGAACAAATTTTGGAAAAAAAATTATTTTGTGAACCCTGATAAAAAAAAATATTGAGACAAAGAAAAAAGTATTGAAAAGTATTGGTTTTCTAATCAATCCAATACTTTTCAATACTTTTTTCTTTGTCTCAAAACTTTTTTTTATTCAGGGAAGAAAAAGTTTCTCAAATATTTATCAAACAATTGCAAAGATTGTAAGATTTGAATTATATATGTCCAAATTTTAAGTTCTGCTTAGGAACAACAGATTCTAAGTAAATCAGAATTTTGAAACCGGATGAAATTTTAATTGACGAAAACAATGTTTAGAACTAATTTGTGACATATTTACTGACGACCTACCCAAAAACATAACACGAAAGAATGATCAATATCGTAATTATTGAATTTACATCATGATTAATCTATGATGCAGACAATAATTCTAAAACGGCTGCAACAGTAAAACTGTTCCATTAATCGAACTCTAAAAGGAGTAATATTGAGGCTATTACCACTTCTCAGTAGTGAAAATTGAACCTTATTAAAAGAGCTTTACGATGCATTTTACCGAATTTTTATATCTTGTCTAGCGTTTGTCAACGTTTGAAGGTCACAGGAAGCTTCCCTGACTATTCCCACGAGGTTGTCACTATGTCTGTATGTATGTATGTATGTATGTATGTATGTGTATGTATGAGCGCGCGCGCGTGTGTGTGTGTGTTTTTTTTTATAGAGGAGGTAAAATACATTTACGTATGCCAGGACTTGGTGTTGGTGCCAGGACTAGGTGTTGGTGCCTGGGTATGTCGGACTCAGAAGTCAATATTATTTTGCAACAATACCGACTAAACATCCTCCTCTCTCCTTTCCCCATAGATGTTACAGGGAAGACTGGATCGGGACCGCGTTAGCATTACTTCGATCCAGTCCATGTTGTGTCTCACGACACCTACTTCTTGTTACTACTGGTTTCTAATCCCTTTCTGCGATTTTTTCGTTTAAAAGGCGCTGCGCGTAGGCTGCGACAGCTGACCAGTTTTCTTCTTTTGTGATCATGCAGGTTACCAAGCTCTCAGGGGAGAGCGTTGTGCCTATTGTTTCTTCGGTGCTGATTCTGTCGTCCTTCCACCGATCACACTCGAAAAACGTGTGCTCGGCGTTGTCAATTTTGTCTGGGCAGTATTTGCACGTTGGTGTGCTGTGCAAACCCATCTTGAAAAGATAGGCATTGAACTGCCCATGTCCCGTCAATAGCTGGGTCAGGAAGAAGTCCGTGTTCCCGTGCTTTCGAGAAAGCCAGACGTTGATGTTTGGGATCAGGCGCGCAGTCCATCTGCCTGTCTCTCCCAATGTCCATCGGTCCTGCCACTCTTGCTGCGTTTCCGCCTTTATCCTCGGTCTTGCGTCCTTCATGTTTTCGTCACTATCTTTAGTGTCATAGAGTTTAACTCTCTCGAACGCTAATAGTTCGATGGGCGCAGCTCCTGCAATGACCAATACAGCCGCTTCGGAAACCGTGCGGTATGCGCAGGCAACTCTGAGAGCGCCTCGCCGCTGCACTGCTGCCATTTTCCGCCGATAGGTCTTCTGCTTTGATATATCTGCCCATATCTCAGCTCCATAAAGCAGTACCGAGTGGACTGCTTCTAGAAGAACTCTTCTCTTTTTTGTTCTTGGTCCCATGGTGTTGGTCATAATTCTTGCTAGGCTAGACACCGTCAGAAAATTGAGAACTTATATTAACCAATTAATGTTTATATTTTTAACTTCCCGCTAAGAAAATCGAAGATTTTCAAAAATCAGGAAGTTATTGTTTTCACCCCGTTTTACGAAAATCGAGTTTTCATCGAATTTTGACTTTTCGAAGTTTTACGAAGCTTCCCTGACTATTCCCGCGATGGTGTGTGTGTGTGTGTGTGTGTGTGTGTGTGTGTGTGTGTGTGTGTGTGTGTGTGTGTGTGTGTAAGTATGTGAATCGCTTATAACGTTTGAACGATTGAACCGATCGGAATCTACCAAACGGCGTTCTAAAGAGTTCCTTCAAACTTAGATTTCCTATGAATTTGAATCGATTCGGACCGATAGATTTTAAGAAATTTTGAGAAATCTAAAAAAAAATCGGAAAAAATTTTTTTTTGAAAGTGGTTTTTTTGAAATAACTTTTAAACGGCTTTATCGATCAACTCCAAAAACTGATACGCCTTTGAGCTTGAAAAACCACGTCGATCACCGCTAATCCAGTCAAAATCGGTTGATTCGTTCAAGAGATAGCGTGAACGAAAGAAAACCGAAAAAAGTGTTTTTTTTTTTCACATAACTTCGATATTTTTTTCCGGAACATTTTTGGTGAAATAGAACAATTTTTAGAGCTTATAAAACCGCGTCGATCGCCGCCAAGGACGTAAAAATCAGTTGATTGGTTCGAGAGATATCCTCGACAAAATATTTGGAAACAAGGATTTTTTCAACACTTCGACATTTTTTGGAATAACTTTCAAACAGCACTACCAATCGATTCCAAAAACTAATCAGCTCTTAACATCAAAAAACCACATCGATCGCCGCCGGTCCGGTCAAAATCGGTTCATTCGTTCGTGAGTTATCGTTGACGAAAGAAAACCGAAAAAAGTGTTTTTTCAGAATCACTCCGAAATTCCTGGTTCGATCAAACTAAACTTACAAATTCTTCAAGGGGCTTAAAAAATTGCGTCGAATGCTGCCAACCGCATAAAAATCGATTCATTTATTCAAAAGTTATTGCAATTTGAAAAATTGTGTTTTATCAAACTTCTATCAGACTTTTGAGCTCGAAGAGCTTAAAAGCATAGAAAAGCTATCCCTTTAAGCTCAGAAAGCTCAAAATAACACATAAATTGTATTTTCGAGCTCGGAGAGCTCAAAAACATCATTAGTGCAATTTTAAGCACCTAGGTATGAAATTAGCGGGAAGTTGCACGGATGGCCTTCAGGGTCAACCGTTTGTTTAATTTTTTTTTTAAACTTTCGGGAAAAAATGAAAATTACGGGATGATTGCCATTTTTGATTTTCGATTTTTTGTTTTATAAAATACTTTAGTATTTTCTGCGAATTTCCTGAATTTTCAGAGTGGCATTTTAAACTTCTCGCTAATAGAATCAATGATTTTCAAAAAATCAGGAAGTTATTAGATTTTCCCCGTTTGCAAAAATCGAGGTTTTAACAGATCTCGACGTTTTAAAGCCCTAAAAAACTTTCCTGACTATTTTTACGATGATGTCCGTACGTCTGTCGTTGTGTGTGTGTGTGTGTGTGTGTGTATAACCTCTTATAACTTCTGAACGGCTTGACCGATTTGATCGCAGTTAATGTCATTCGAAAGGGCTTCGCCAAACTTAGATTTCCTGTAAGTTACAACCAATTCAGAAGGTACTTTTCGAGAAATTGCAAAAAAAGTGAAAAAAAAATTAGGAAAACGGTTGACCCTGGAGGCCATCCCTACAACTTCCCGCCAATCCTATACCTAAACGCTTGAAATTGCACTTATGACATTTTTAAGCTCTTCGAGCTCATAAATACAATTTGAGTGTTATTTTGAGCTCTCCGAGCTCAAAAAAATAGCTTATGTATGCTTTTAAGCTCTTCGAGCTCAAAAGTTTGATAGAGGTTTGATGAAACCTTATTTTTTGAATTTTCAAATCGCAATAACTTTTGAATGAATGAACCGATTATCACGCAGTTGGTGGCATTCGACGTAGTTTCTTAAGCTTTATAATGAATCTTTAAGTTTAAATTGATAGAACAAAGAATTTCGGAGTAATTCCGAAAAAACACTTTTTTCGGTTTTATTTCGTTAACGATAACTGACGAACGAATCAACCGAATTTGACCGGTCTGGCGGCAATCGACGTGGTTTTTTGATGTTGAGAGCTGCTTAGTTTTTGGAATTCATCGGTAAAGCCGTTTAAGTTATTCCAAAAAAATCCCATTTAAAAAAATTTTTTTTTGTACTTTTTTTTTGCGAATTCTAAAAATCCCGGATAAGAATAAGGTCCGAATAATTCTAAAGTATATTCGAAATCTAAGTTCAGTAAAGCCCTTTCGAATAATAGCACGAACCGCTATCGAATCGGTCAAGCCGTTCAAAAGTTATGAGAGGTTTACATACACGGAGAAAATAAAAAAGCAATGATTACTGTTTCGTACAAATATTAGAAAAATGTTCATAGACAGTAGAGAGTGCTGTACGAGACACGACTGGTTAGTGCCAGAACACGACTCAGTAATGTGCAGACAATAGTCAGTAGTTTTTATGTAGCGCTCTCTACTGTCCCAAATATTTTAACCTCATTTTCTTCCAAAACAGTACTGAGTACCGTACAAAATAGTAATCAGTGCTGTTTTTTTTTCTCCGTGTACATCTACACACACACACACACACACACACACACACCATCGCGGGAATAGTCAGGGAAGCTTCCTAAAACCTCGAAAAGTCGAGATTCGATGAAAACTCGATTTTCGTAAAACGGGGTGAAAACAATAACTTCCTGATTTTTGAAAATCTTCGATTTTCTTAGCGGGAAGTTAAAAATATAAACATTAATTGGTTAATATAAGTTCTCAATTTTCTCAATAAAAATAATATTAAATTTTTTTTTACCACTTTCCTCCCAGATAGCAAAATGACGTATTAAGTTATTCCGAATGAGCTCAGATTTCTGATTTGGACGTTAGAGTCTACGTCTAAAAGACGTCTTTAAGACCTTCTGAAGAGGTCGAATGCGCCGCTTATTGTAGACTTTAAGAACGGATCAAAACGAGCTTTTAAAGAGCTCTTTTTTCTGAACTCGCACAAATGAATGATTTTTTATCTCTATACGCTATTATAATGATAACAATAATAAGAACACAACAAAAATAATTTAGAGTTTCATGAAGCACCGATGCTGATTTCGAATGTTTATTATTTTAGTTAGACCTAATATTGTCGGTTTAAAGAGAGAAAGTGAAAATCGCAATTGCCGTAACTAAGATTCGAACCCGAGTCGCGCGCGTGCTAAATCGACACCTAACCCCCTACGCTGTTCAAACGATATTTCGTTACACATCTCATTATTCTTATAAGCTAAGTTTATATAGTGATGAAATGTTGCGATCATTGTCTATATTATTTATTCTATTTGATACTGTGTATCGATAGAGAAAAAGTAACTTTTACGAATATTTATATACTAAAAAATATTCAAAAGTCTACCCGTAATATTTTTTTAAATAGTCTATATAAATTTTGTTTACTTTTCACAATATAAAATCTAATAGATAAATTAATGAATATTAAAAATTCAACAATAATTAATAAGTATATAGTTATAAGATATCGTTAAATTCGAATAAAATGTTTAAAATTGATACATGCAAAGTACTCCTTAAATGTAGAAAGTTCACATAATTTTTTCAGATTAGAATCCAATTTTATTATTTTATCTAAATTAGTTTGATTACGAACCAGATTTTAACATTATTGCCGATTACTTCATAATATAATTTAAAATTTTTGAAAAATTTAATTAACCTGGATTAAGAGAAATGAGTTAACCTATGCCAACTGTATATCTATATATTAATCTATTCAAATTGTTTTAAATCATTTAATTCGAATTATTTTTAATCATTTTCAATTTAATTTCTCAATCAGGAAAGTAATAAATGAAAAATGAATAAGATTTTGACAGCTTTATATTAAAAAGAAATTTGTGTTTTTGTTTATAATGTCTATAAGCTCATTATACGCAACTCAAAAAGAAGTCCAAAAAAGGGACTCAGTTAGATGTCAGAAAATTGACTCCAAACTTATGAGTTCATTAAGAGCTCTTAGTTCTGACCTCGTCAAAAAGAGCTCCTTATGACGTCACATTAGGACTTCTATAAGAAGTTTTTTAAAAGACTTCATACTGAAATCTTTCTGACTTGGATGCTGACTGGGCTCGTGGTCGCAAAAATAAACTGAGTGAAATCAAAAACAATTCCTTTTAATTATATATAACAATAATAGAATCATTGGACTTCCGTTTCCGGTGTGATAGTAAGTAGACGTGTGTCAAAGCTTATTGCTACAATTGCTGAATTTTGGAGCGTGGGGTCAAAATTTATTTTAGTGTAAAAGTAGTGTTTTGAAGCTTGAGTATAGAGGAAAATTTGGTGTTAACAATTTTTTTGGAAAAGGGCTGTTATAATTAAGGAAGACCAAGCTTCTTAGTGGGGTTTGTAAAAGTTGGGTTAGAGTCTTCTTAGGTGGAGAAAGTAGAGGGGCAAGGAGGGTGAGGCAGAGAAAGTGAGAGTAGCGCGCTCGAGCTAAGACTAGCTCTTGCGGTAACGGTAGGTGTGGGTAAAGGAATGGGTTACAAATATAAATAATGCTGTGAAGCGGGAAAGAATAGGAGTTTCGGTAATTATTACGTGAAGCGTTCCACATTCACGTAACAGGATATTGGTAGGAAAGGATTGAGAAAGAAATGTGGAGAGGATCATCTTAATGTGAGTTTATAGAGTATGCGAGAAAAAATTATTAGATAGCTCGGACTGGGATTCGAACCCAGAATCTTCCGAAGACATGTCGGCTACTCTACCATTTGAGCTATCCGGTCTATACTAAATTTCCTTTTCGCTTATTCTATATACATTAAGCCACACCGTCCATCTTACGGCAAGCATTTTTACAAATATAAATAATGCTGTGAAGCGGAAAAGAATAGGAGTTACGGTAATTATTACGTGAAGCGTTCCACATTCACGTAACAGGATATTGGTAGGAAAGGATTGAGAAAGGAATGTGGAGAGGATCATCTTAATGTGAGTTTATAGAATATGCGAGAAAAAATTATTAGATAACTCGGACTAGGATTCGAACCCAGAACCTTCCGAAGACATGTCGGCTACTCTACCATTTGAGCTATCCGGTCTATAATAAATTTCCTTTCGCTTATTCTATACACATTAAGCCACACCGTCCATCTTACGGCAAGCATTTTTACAAATATAAATAATGTAGGTGGCTGGGGGTAAGGGAACATGTCGGAGGGTAATGCAGAGAAGCAGGCGGGGAATTTGAATTTGTATAGAACAAAGTTTGCGTTTGGGAGGACGGCGAGTGCGGGGGACCTGACAGAAGCGATTTCTCTGGAGAAAAGAAAGGAAAGAGAGGCAGAATCGGAGCTGAGGCTTACAAAGGATAAGAAGGAAAGGGAAGTTTTTTAAAAAAAGTAAGCTACTGATAAAGTCCCCCTTAAAACAAGAAGAGATGGAGGTGCTGTTAATGAAATTGGCCGAAATTTATGCTAGAATTAAGGAGGATAATTGCGCAAAGGTGGGTAATAAGGTGGATGAGCTGAAGGAAGAAGGGAGAAAGGAGAGAAATGAGCTTAAGAAAATGTGGGAGGAGGATAAGAAACAGATGTATAATAGAATAGAGGGACTGGAAAATAGGTTGGAAAGATTAGAGAAGGACGCCACTAACAATGTGAGAGTGTCGAAGGTCGGGGAAGAGGTAGGGATGAGGAGAGGGCAGATAACAATTGAAACTGAAAAAAGGATGAGAAAAATGGAGATGGAAATAGAAAAAAGGGAGAGAGAGGCAAGGAGACAAAACGTAGTCCTAAAAGGGTGTGGATTGGAAAAAGGAGGTTGAGCGGGTGTGGGAGAAGATGGAAGTGGGGACAGGTAGAACAAGTATGAGAAAAATTGGAGCGCTAGATAAGGAGGGAAAGGGGTTAGTTTTAATAAAACTGAATGGAATTGAAAAGAAAAGAGAAGTTATGGAGGCGAAGAGTAAGCTAAAAGGGGAGAGGTTATGGGTGGAAGATGATTTGACATTTGAGGAAAGGAGGATCAAAAAGATCACTTTGGAAGAAGCCGCTAAAGAAAGAGCCGCTGGAAGTAATGTCAATGTAGGATATTTGAAATTATGGGTGAATTGAAAATTGAGGTTATGGGATGAAACCGAAGGTAGATGGAGACTTCAGGAGGGAAACGAGTAAGGGTGGAGGTCGGGAAAAACAACAGGGGAGGGAGAGACTCCAGGAAGGGGGAGGGGTAAGGGAAGGTTTTTGTAAAAAAGATTAGAAAAGGAAATAAAAGGTTGTTTCAAGTAGCTTTTTGGAATGTAGCGGGAGTTAAAAATAAGCAGGAGGACTTTTGGAAAGGACTGAGTGAATGGGATGTTGTAATATTAATAGAAACCTGGGTAGACAAAAAGAAATGGTCTGAGATTAGGCAATCTTAGAAAAAAGGGTTCAAATGGGATATACAAGAGGCTTTGATATCGAAGGGAAGGGGAAGAGCTAGAGGAGGAATATTAGTAGGCGTTAAAGAAGGAATAGAAGTGGGAAATAAGGGGAAATGGGATGTTGAAAGCTGGTCGGAAAGGGAGGTCCGGCTTGGGGATGAGTGGTGGTGGATAATAGGTGTGTATATCAATGGGGATATGGAGAGGAAAAAGGAGTTAATGAGTAAATGGATGGAGGAAACCTGGAATGAATGGAATAAAAGGATTATCATTGGTGGAGACTTTAATGCAAGAACGAACGGCCTCCGAAGGAGGTCTGAAGATAGTAGAAAAGGAACATGTAATCAATATGAGAAAATCAAAGGATCCGGTTTACAATAAAGAGGGCAAGGAGCTATGCAGATTTTTGGATGAGAGAGGGTGGGCGATAGCTAATGGATATGTTAAAGGAGATGAAGAAGGGGATTGGACTTTTGTGGGGGAGAGGGGCTGCTCGGTGATTGATTTTGTGCTAATAGAGGAGAGGTGTAGAGATAGAGTGATGGAATTAAGAGTTGAGAAAAGGACAGAATCAGAGAATCTTCCAGTAGTTGTCAAATTTAGTAGTTGAAGTGCAGGGATCGAGAGCAGGAGGGAGAGATATGAAGTGTATGAATCGAGCAGGAAGAGGACTATGGAACAAAGAGGGTAGAGAAAGATTCCAGGAAAAATATGGCAAGACAGATGGCGAGAGAGGAGACTTAGAAGAGGACTGGGGGAAGATAAAAGAAAGAATTAAAGAAGCGATTAAGGTGACTGAAAAAGCAGGAGGAAGGGTAGAGGGGGTGTTTAACTGGTGGGATGAAGAATGCAGGGAAAGTAGAAGAATGGTAAGAAAAGCCTTGCATGGCTTTAGAAACGAAAAAACATCTAGGAAGGATGACTGTTTAGAGAAGAGAAAATATAATAAGCTATGTGAAGAGGAGAAAAGAGAGGCAGAGAAAAGATGAGAGGATTGGGTTAAGAATGCAAAGACGGAAAGCCAGGTGTGGAAGGTTGTAAATGAAGGAAGAAGAAAGAGGTGCGGCATAAATGAAGATATCCCAAGAAAGGCATGGGATGAGTATTTTAGGGAGGTACTGGGAGGAGTGGAAGAGAGGAAAAGGTAGGCAGACTCAATGGTCGACATAGGAGGCGATGAATCAGAGGAAGAAGATATTACGCTAGAAAAAGTAAGGGATATGGTATGAAAACTAAAATATTACAAGGCCATGGGGGAAGATGGTATCCCAAATGAAGTTTGGAAGTATGGAAGAGAAGATATAGTAATAGACTTATGGTCGATGTGTCAAAGGATATGGAGGGGAGAGGATTGGCTGCAGGAGTGGAGAGAAGGTGTGGTGGTTCCAATCTTAAAGAAAGGTGCTGGGAATAAGGTGGAAGATTACAGAGGAATCACGATAACCCAGACAGCATATAAGGTCATATGAGCTCGAAGAGCTCAAAAAAAGCAGCCAGGATTAACGGAATTAGCGGGAAGTTGCAGAGATGGCCTTTAGGGTCAACCGTTTTCCTAATTTTTTTTTGTTCTTTCGAATACTCGTTTACAATTTTACATATAGATTTCTGCGCATTAATGTTTCTCAATCTTAAATTTCAAAATATTTTCATGTTGATAGGACGATAAGTGGTGTCAACAACTTGGAATAAAGTAAAAAAAGGACAAATAACGAATTATTTCATGCGTTGATGACTTTAAGATTATGTCCAAAAAATAAAAATAAGTTGAAATTAATTTATTATTTAATATTTCCGCGACATGGATTAAATTTTTTAACCCTTAAAATTACAATACTATGCATTTGCATAACTTTACTTTATTTAAAATTAAAAAAAAACGAAAAAAAAATTTGTTTTGAAAAAAAAAACATTGCGAAATTTTAAATTTGCATATCTTTTGAAAAAAATTTTTTTATTTTTTTTCTTTTGGCAGAACTTCGTTATATGATAAAAAAAACTTCTGACCAAAATTTGTCCAAATCGAAGGGGGTTGACGATTCCAACTATTTGTCGATTTGTCATAGAATGACCCATTTATACAATATTTTCGATTTTGTTCGCTGTCCTTGGGCTTACACAAATTTGAACTGTTGATGATGGTAAATGAGTAATATTTATATGTGTGTAGTACTCATTAGAGTGTGGGAAAAAAGAAAAAACCCAATTCGAATTTAATTTATTTGAAAAAATGGTTGAAGTGTAGATTCGTTAGAACTTTTTCCTGATAATAAGTTGCGGTAGTTTTTATTTACCGTATGAATTTTTTTCTTATTCTAAGTACGACATTTAAAATCATCTCCAGATATTAATTTTTTATACCTGCGCTCAAGGTTACAAGATTTAAGCTTTACTTTCATTATTTACTTTCGATAGGCCTAATTGCAAGGTGACACGACAAAATAACCGCGACATTATATCCGTGACTTGTCTATACGACAAATTCAACTACAAATTAATTATTTGTTATTTACCGTAAGATGGACGGTGGCGTTTACTCAGCCAGGTCTTAATAGGTGACTGAATAATAATTACAGACAGTGTCTCGGATAGCTTAACTGGTAGAGCCTTTGGCGCGTAACCGAACGATCCGGGTTCGAGTCCCGGTCCGGGCTGGCGGATTATATTTTTTCAGTTACCAAAAAAAAAATTCCTACTGAGTAAAAAAAGGTCCCCCCTTTCCCCTTATCCTTTATTCACCCAGTTCCCAAATTTGTCGCGGACATTATGACGCTGATATAGCATCGCGGATGTAATGTCGCGGTTATTTAGTCGCGGAGCCTAATTGCAAGTCTAGTTCTTTCTTCATATGTCTTTTTTAAATTTAACCATAGTAAAAAGTAATTATTTTTCGATTTTCGGTTAAGTGGGGGTATTGTGAAAATTGATTGGATTACAATTTTAGTACCCAACCATGTATATATACCCCAGAATTCATCCAAGAAAATCACTCTGCATTTTCCTCTAACTGAAGAGATTTGGTTTTTCTCACATCAAACTGCTCAATATATTCATATCAATCATGGCACTGTTACAAGCAATCAGAGCGCAACACCTAGAAGCCCTTGATAAACACTTTAACGAAGCCATTGCAACTCGAAATTACACGAAAATCAACGAGCTCTTGATGGATCAAGATCCGGAGATTCCACCAATGGCAGTCAACCAGCAGAGATTTTTGTACTTGGCACTTTTGGTAGAGAACTTCCCCGTTGCTCAGGAAATCGTCGATTCCTTTGTTGGAAAGAGACTCCATGGAACAGTCGATTACGAAGATAAAGATAATGCTGGCTGGAGTCCACTACATCTGGTAGTAGAGGACAATAACTACGACGGAACTACATTTCTTCTAGAGAACGAAGCCGACCCAGATGTGGAAACTGAAGACGGAACAAAGCCTATAAATATATCGGTTAACAACAAAAATGTTCAGATGACCAAGTTGCTGATGAGCTATGGTGCTGATAATTGTGGCAACAAGGAAGCTTTTAAGAAAACAGTATAAGAAGAAAAATTCTCTAGACTTAGATATAAGTGGGATGGAGAAATCGAAATCTCGTAAATGTCTGTATTGATTATCTTAAAAATCAACCGAACGGTTCTTTTCAGAACCACCACATTTCTCAAAACGTAATAATTTATCAAGTTTTAAACTCATAATTTATTTAATTTATACTGTTTAATTTTTGTTATGATAACGACGATATTTTAAATTCTATAGTCCGTTGAGTAGATCAGCGCCGAAGCATGTAAAAGGGTAAGTTTTGCTTACTGTAAACTCATATTCATTTCCGAACTATTTTTTTCTGCATGCACGGAAAGAACAATAATCAACTGCACATATTCGTATAGTATACTCCGTGATATCTATAGTGAAAAAAAATTTCAGACTATAGTCAATATCCTTCAAAGTATACTAAATTATTTTTGGACTGTACTCAGTGAAGTCTTCGATTTAATCGATTAATTTTTCTGGTTATATCGCGTAAAATTTCACGGGATATAATCTGAAAAATTATTTCGTGCAAATTAAATTATAATCGGTTGAAATTTGGATTATGCCCACGGTGACTCCGCCAATTTTTTTTCTAGCGCCTGCGCACTTAGCATTATCATATTTATTATGTATTTTAAATATTAGGTTAGTCAAATATTGTTTTAAATAATTATTACATACATCAAAAACATTTAAGGAGCATTAAAGCACAATTTTTCCGATAATTTGGGGTTAAAAAATTTTTTTTTCTTTTCTTAGACTTTTCGAACTTAAAAATGTTAGGCTAAGAAAAAAATATTTTTACATATCAAAATATATAAATAGTCACACACTCATATAATTCACTGATTATATTTTAATTAATGTCCAATATGCTGATTGACTATAACTCACAAATTATAAACAGCACTTTACGCGCAGGCGCTAGAAAAAAAATTGGCGGAGTCACCGTGGGCATAATCCAGGTTTCAACCGAGTATAATTTAATCCGAACAAAAACAGTTTCACTGTAAAAAAATCGCGCCAAATCCACGTTCATAAGACTATTAAGAAAAAAAAATTTGTTTTTTTCTTTACAAAAATATATAAAATAAAAAAATCCAAGTAACCGATATGATTGTTTATGATTTTCGGAAATTAAAAAAAATTTTGTTACAAATTTAAAAATTAAAAAAAAAATTTGGAACGTATTTAGTGTGCGCGGTTGCAAAATATTTTACTTTTAATGAAATTCGTAAAATCTATTTACTAGGACTTTAAAAAAATTGAAATACACAATGACGCACACCAAGTACGTTCCAAAATTTTGTTCTTAATTTTTAAATTTATAACAAAATTTTTTTTAATTCCCGAAAATCATAAGTAATCATATCGGTTACTTGGATTTTTTAATTTTTTTATTTCATATATTTTTGTAAAGAAAAAAACAAATTTTTTTTTCTTAATAGTCTTATGAACGTGGATTTGGCGCGATTTTTTTACAGTGAAACTGTTTTTGTTCGGATTTTGGTATTTTTTGTAATTATAATAAAAATTTACAATTGGTACCAACTTAAGTCTCGCGTTGGTTGCATTTTTTATAGCAAATTATCCCCTTGAAACTACAGTTTATGTAAAAATAATTCCAGCGCACCCTGGCGGGTGTCGATGCAAGCTGTGAAATATATTTTTTTAACTGTAGTTTCCCATCTAATGAAGGATTACTATGCATTCTCGAATTATTTAGTCTGTGGCAGATCACTTTGCCCATCGAAAAAAAGTCAGGATCGAAATTTTTGCGTTGCTATAGTTTGTGCTGATTAAATTTAATAATTTCAAGTAGATTAATTGTTATAAGTTAATATAATTAATTAATAACAGTCAAATAAAGTATGAATTACTGTTATAATATACAATTTAGGAAAAAAAAGTACCGTAGAATTAAATAAAATTTTGCAACCTCAAAATACCGCTCTGCTTACAGTAAACACAGTCGGTAGTCTGGCGCTCCGTTTACAGCAGATTTGAACGCAACTTGGCGCCAGATTCTACCGAATCTGTGGATTTACACGAAATAATTTTTCAAATTATATCCCGTGAAATTTTACGCGATATAACCAGAAAAATTAATCGATTAAATCGAAGACTTCACTGAGTACAGTCCAAAAATAATTTAGTATACTTTGAAGAATATTGACTATAGTCTGAAATTTTTAACTTCCGCTAAAAATCTCAGATTTTCAAAAATCGGGAAGTTATTGTTTTACCCCGTTTGGCAAAAATCGAGTTTTCATCAGATCTCGACGTTTGAAGGTCACAGGACGCTGCCCTGACTCCCCCCGCGATGTTGTCACTATGTCTGTATGTATGTATGTGTGTGTGTGTGTGTGTGTGTGTGACTATGTGACTCGCTTATAACTTTTGAACGGTTGAACCGATTTCATCGCGGTTGGTGCCATTCGAAAGGGCTACGCTGAACTTAGATTTCCTGAGAATTTGAACCGATTCGGACCGATAGATTTTAAGAAATCTTGAAAAATCTTAAAAAAAATAAGAAAAATCATTTTTTGAAAGTAGTTTTTTGGAATATTTTTTTAAACGGATCTATCGATCAACTTCAAAAACTAATCCGCCCTTAAGCTTGAAAACCACGCCGATCGGCGTCAACCCGATCAAAATCGGTTGATTCGTTCGAGAGATAGCGTGAACGAAAGAAAACCGAAAAGTGTTTTTTCACATAACTTCGTCATTTCTTCTCCGGATCACTTTGATGACATAGCATAATTTATAGAGCTTAAAAAACCGCGTCGATTGCCGCCAAAACGTAGAAATCGGTTAATTAGTTCAAAAGATATCGTCAATAAAAGATTTGAAAACAAGTGTTTTTTTAAAATCACTGCGACATTTTTAACTTCCCACTAACAAAATCGAAGATTTTCAAAAATTAGGAAGTTATTGTTTTCACCCTGTTTTTTTTTTCTTTACTCACGTCTTAACGATAATAATTTTTTGAATGAGCTTGGATAGCTCAAAATGACACGAAAAATTATATTTATGAGCTCGAAAAGCGCAAAAGTAATAAGTGCAATTTTAAGCGCTTAAGTATGGAATTAGCGGGAAGTTGCCGGGATGGCCGTTAGGTCAATCGTTTTCCAAATTTTTTTCACTATAGATATCACGGAGTATACTATACGAGTATGTGCAGTCGGTTATTGTTCTTTCCGTGTGGTGTCACACAAAAAAAATTAGGAAAACGTTTGACCCTAAAGGCCATCCCTGCAACTTCCCGCTCATTTCATACTTAGGCGCACTAAACTGCATTTATTAGGTTTTTGAGCTCTTCGAGATCAAATATATAATTTTCGTATCATTTTGAGCTTTCCGAGCTCAAAAATCTGCTAGAAGTTGAATAAAACACTATTTTTCGAATTTTCAAACCGCAATAACTTTTGAATGAATTAACCGATTTTTACGTGGTTAGAGTCATTTAACGTAGTTTTTAAAGCCTCATGAAAACCCTTTAAGTTTAAATTGATCGAACAAGGAACTACGAAGTAATTCCCAAAAAACGATTTTTTCGATTTTTTTCGTTAACGATAACTCACCAACAAATTAACCGATTTTTACCGAGCTGGCAGCAATCAACGTAGTTTTTTGTTGTTAAGAGCTGATCAGTTTTTGGAATTGATCGGTAAAGCCGTTTGAAAGTTATTCCAAAAAAACCACATTTGACAAAATTTTTTTTTGCAGTTTTTTTAAGATTTCTCAAAATTTACTGGTTCGAATCGGTCCAAATTATAGTCAAAATCTTAGTAAGTTTAGTCAAGCTCTTCCGAATGGTACCAACCACGATAAAATCGGTCAAGCCGTTCAAAAGTTATGAGAGGTTTACATACGGCTGTACACACACACACACACACACACACACACACACACATACAGACGTACGGACATTATCGCGGAAACATTCGGGACGCTTCCTAAGACGTCAAAACGTCAACATCCGTTGAAAACTCTATTTTCGAAATACGGGATAAAATCAATAACTTTCCATCTTTTGAAAATTTTCAATTTTCTTAGCGGGAAGTTAAAAATACGAAAAAATAATCCAATATTATCGATGATTGTCATTTTGAATTTTTAACTTCCCGCTAAGAAAATCGAAGATATTCAAAAATCGGGAAGTTATTGTTTTGACCCCGTTTTGCAAAAATCGAGTTTTCATCAGATCTCGACGTTCGAAGGTCATAGAAAGCTTCCTTGACTACCCCCACGATGTATGTAGTGTGTGTGTGTATGACTATGTGACTCGCTTATAACTTATGAACGACTAAACCGTTTCGGAATCTACTAAACGGCGTTCTAAAAATTTCCCTCAAACTTCGATTTCCTGTGAATTTGAACCGATAAATTTTGAAAAATCTCAAAAAAAATAAAAAAAAAGATTTTTTTTGAGTGGTTTTTTTGGAATAACTTTTAAACGGCTTCATTGATCAACTTCAAAAACTAATCCGCCCTTAAGCTTGAAAAACCACGTCGATCGCCACCAAGCTGGTCGAAATCGGTTGATTCGTTCGAGAGATATCGTGAACGAAAAAAAACCGATAAAAAGTGTTTTTTCGGGATTACTCCGAAATTTTCGGTTCGATCAATTAAAACATGAAAATTACTTATAAGGATAATAAAACTGCGTCGAATGCTGCCAACCGCGTGAAAATTGGTTGATCCATTCAAAAGTTATTACGGTTTGAAAATTCCAAAAATAGTGTTCTATGAAACTTCTATCAGACTTTTGAGCTGGGAGAGCTCAAATGCATAGAAATATTACTTCTTTGGACTCAGCGTGCTCAAAATATCACATAAATTATATTCTGAGCTCAAAAATCTCAAAACCGTCATAAGTACAATTTTAAGTGCCCAGGAATGGAATTAGCGGGAAGTTGCAGGGATGGCCTTTAGGGAGAACCGTTTTTTTAATTTTTTTTATTCTTAATTCAAGAAAATGATTTCTTTGGTTCAAGATTTATTTTATTGAATCAAGTTAATTCTTTTTATCACTGATAGAAGAATTTAGAAAAAATTAATAAACTTTAATTTTTTAATATTAAATAATTTATTAAAAGTTAATAAATCATTTATTAATTAAAATTTATCAATAATAAATATTTATAAATTGTTTAATAACAATTTTTTTAGTTCTTTTAATAAATATTTCGATTAGATCAGAATTATTTTTCAAAAAAAAATTACTAGTTTAAAAATCTCAAGTTATATTTAATAAAAAAATTTTTTTAAATAAATAATTATAATTATAATTAAATAAATTCTTTTATCAATGTATTAATAAATAAGATAATTAAAAATAAAAAGTAAATTAAATCAAGCAGTTAAAAATATCTACAAAATTCTCAATAAATATTTTTTATTCCAAAAAAAAATATTTATTAATTAAAAAAATTTTAGTACCTTAAAAAAATTCTTCTATCAGTTTGCACCTGAAATAAACTGATAATCATAAATTAAACCAAGACCTGACCATAAACAATGGATTAAATTAAATTTATTGTAACTGAGAAATTATTATTTTCATTGTAAAATCTTAAAGTAGAAATAAATAATTTATTTGATAACTCCCTCTTTTTATAAAAATCCACTATTTATTCTACTCAAGTCAAACCCCAGCACTCATACTTGTAACAGCGTTCCATCCAGTGCTTCAACTTCAGTATCTCCAAAAATCTCTTCAATCTTCTTCTTCAACTGTCCTCTGCCCACTGCATACCTCCCTTTCGGATTCTCTAACATCAGGGTCACATTTTTCTCTCCCTTCTTCAAATTAACAAATTTGCAAGCAGGCATTCCCATCTTCCCTTCATCCTGTCCAACAGGACCAGTTTTTTTACTGACTAAAACAGTTTTTCCATCCAAGTCCAGCAAATTTCCCTCGATCAATTTTTTTCCTTCATAAATTCCAAAAGTCTTGCCATAAATTCCAAAAACCACCGTGATTTCTTCCCTCAGTCTCTCTAAATCAATAATCTTCCCAGTTTTAGGATTCTCCAGCAAAACAGTCCCAATATCTCCAGGACTAGCATCCTGGGACTCAACATCACCTAATTTAACATTAACAAACTTCAAAAACGGCTTGTCTCTTTTTTTAGAATTTCTTTTCACCAACACTAGCTTCATATCCCAGCCCTTGATTTTCTGCATTTCTTCTATAATAACTTCCGAGTCTCCTTTGAGCTCCGCTAGTTCAAACTGGGGAGTCTTGGTAGTTCCTTCAATAAATTCTTTGTACCCTAGGATAACTTTATTCAAGACACTTGCTGAGTCTTTGATTTCATAATAAACATCAACAGCATCAGTGGGAACCAATTGAGCCTTCTTCCTCAACTTCTGGACCCTGTTGATGACTTCTCTAGCAATTCCTTCATTTTGCATAGACTCATCAGGAGTAATGTCCAGAAGAATCAAGATATTGCCTTCAGAGTGAGCTTCATACCTCTGAGACAGTTCATCGGCCCTGGGACCAGAGAAGCTGAACATTAATCTTAAGTCTTGCTCGTCTAAGACGTAGCCATTGACTACGATCTCTTTTTTTACCAAGAATTCTTGCAACTGGGCATCAGTGAGCTCCTTGATTGCCTGGGTGACCGCTTTGAATTCTCCTCTGAGCCTGAAAAATTGTATTATTTTTATAAATGAAACTTTATAGTTACTGTTGTGAAGTTAGAATAGTTAGAAACCCTTATCTATGGGTAAGGATGTTTTTTGCTGTCCCAGGCATTTTTTTATTAGAAAAATTGTTATTTTGTTACTAAAAAAAATTTATTATGAAAGTAAAAAAACATTTCCATTTGGAGCATTGAAAACCAAAATGAAATAAATTTTGGTATTTTTGCTATAAATTCGTAAACCACCGAAATAAGAGTCCCCTGGGCTGTCCCACTCCCAAAATTAAAACTTTAAGATTAGATTTTAAGTTATTCGTCCATTATATATAATTTGGTTCATAATGTTTATAAGCTTAATTAGTTAACTAACAATCTTCGTCAATAAAAAGTACCGAAAATTAATTTGTTTCATTAAATTCATTAAACCAAAGTTTGTCCCAGGCATTTTAAGAACAGTCTCTTGCCAGAAGTTCAAAGCCAAAAAAAAATCCGGCTTGTTATTTTACCTTTTGTAAGGTTTATAAGGATCTAACTAGCTTTGAGTTAATAATCATAGGGCTGTTAGCGCTTTATCGCCATTTTATTTTGTGTCAAAGCTCCGTTTGTGCTGGAAATATGTGTCTGGGTCACTTGAAAACTCAGTCCCCTGGCAACTATTTTTATTTATAATTTATTTATAAAATTGAATCAATAAGTCTTAATATTATTCTAATTAATGTAAATATTCATTGAGAATTTCAAAAGTTGAATGCATTGAAATAGTTTGCTAGATTTTTCTCAATTTGATAAAAAAAAAATATCAGTCCCCTGGCAGTCAGTCCCCTGTCATGTTATATGGCAAAAGACACACAAATATCGAAAAAACAAAAATTAATTTGGCTGTTTATTTATTGTCATTAAGCTGATAGTTTTGTAGCCCTTGTTAATTTTTTTTCTAATAAAATCAAAAAATAATTTGGACGAAAATTTGTACAGATTTAAGACGTCCTCACAGAGAATCACCCATATATGAGGTAAAAGCCCCTATTATTGATAGAGCCCCCACTATTGACACCCTATTTAATTTTATTATTTCATTATTGAAATATGTTAATAGTCACAATTGTTGATATTTCATGACAATTTTACATAATTTTAAAATTAAAAAATTGTAAAATTTAATTCTAAGGTATGAATTATTTACTGCAAAAAAATTTCATTTTTTCAAGGCCAAAACTACTTATGCGTTTGTAATTTCTTAACAATATTGTTAAGAAAGACCTTATTTTCAAATCCAGATTTCTCAATGTTTTTTTTAATGTAATTGCATTGTTTAAAATTATTTTAGATTATTTATAGTCTAAATAACCATATAATCATTTATTTATACTTTATCGAGTTAAAATTAATTTTAAAATAGCGGATGTCAATGATGGGGACACAAAAGTTAACTTGCGTCAACTAACGACATAGGCCGTAATGTAAGATAACCCAACCCCCTCAACATACATATCAACGTATTAATGTTTACATACTGTCATGTGATTTTATAAGAATCAAAGTATTTAAGACTAGAAAAAATTGCTAAACAAAACCTGGTAAAAAATATAGAAAAGCTCGGTCTTAAACGTATTTTAAAATAATAAAAATTATTGATAGTTTTACATTAGTTAGTGAAAATGATTATTGTTAATATAAATTTAACTGTAATAAAAGACTTGTCAATAATAGGGTCAATGGTATGTCAATAATCGGCTCTTTGAATTTTTTGCGCTGTAAATAATACATACATTCGATCTGTTGGTTTTAAGTTGATATAACAATTATTAAACTTATTGCTATTAAAGTTAATTAATCAAATTGTATAAGTAAAAACTATGATTAACGTGTCCTATAAAAAAAAAGTTGACAATATTGATTTGAAACACGATAAAAAAATTCAAATATTCATGATCACTCTTATAGTGTCAATAATGGAGGCTTTGACCTTATATAAGCAAAATAGGGTTGTTTTGACTAAAGTCAAAACTACTGAAGCTATCGGGATGGGACTGCTACCATTCGAAGCAAAATTTTTCGTAGATGGTTATAGGCTACTTATTTTTTGGATTTTATCAACCCTTTCTCATTTTTTTTACGATTTCCTTTTACATACATTTTTTCCCGCTAATAAACTCAAAAGACTCATTTTTCATTCATTTGTTTTTAATACGATTTTCTTTTGTTTTTATTATACAACCTTAATATTTGATTGATTTAACGTCATTTAAAAAAAAGTTTAAGAAAGAAGCTAATTATGTCTGATGAACTAAGTGTTGAAAATTTATATTAATATGCTGATCGTGTGTTTGGTTATGATAATTGGTTCCATGAAATAAAATAGTTAGATTTCTATGAAATCTACTAAAAATGTTGTTGTTTATAAACTAGGACTTTTTGAAACATGAAATTTAGGCCATGTCTATTGAGTTTCAATAACATTTACTAAAAATTTCCTTACAACAAACGTCTCTTTAGCAGCGAGAAAAAAGTCGTTGTAAGGTTTCCAAAACTTAACATTATATGTAGTAATTCAGTCAACGGACTAACAATTTTACATACATGTTATTTTTGCTGATTACATAACTTGTAAATTGTTCTTATTGCGGGATCGCGGGAACGTAACAGATTAAAATGAATGCATTTTCCAAACACTAGATATGTGAAAAATAAATTTGGCTACTTATTTAAATAGAATTCGTAAAAAACATGTTAAATTTATTTTCTATAAAAAATTGATGTCGCTGAGAAAATTTTAAATAATAGAAAAATTGTTGGCACTTGAAGCTAGACAGATTTAAACTTCACTTAAGAGAATTGCAATGACGTTAACTAAAACTTTCAATGCTCATTTGAAATCTGTACAAATTAAAACAATACTCCAATTAAATTTCAAGTCTAGATCTAAAAATGCAATTCTATAAAGCGCTCAGCGAAGCTGGCCACGCACGATTTTTTTAGAGAAGAATATATATTTACCTAACACCGAGAGTTTTGTGATCAGGCTCGGCTCTGAGGACCACTCCGTACTTTTGCTTGTCAGTGGTGACAGTCATCTCCTTGACATTCAGCTCCTCCAGGACGTATTTCTCCAGCTTGACTATCTCCTTAAGGATTTTTTCATCCTGATGGATGATCACCACCTCGGGCAGCGGATATTTAACGGGAATTGTCTTGCGGTCGCGGACAATCCGACCCAGGTCGATGACTGTCTGCATGTGGAAGACAGCACGCTCTGTTTCTTCGCTGATTAATTCTTCCTTTGCCTGGGGGATCATCTGGTAATGCACACTCTCGTTGTTCTTGGTCTTGGGAAGCAGAGGCAACAGCCGCTGGTACATGAACTCGCTCAGGAACGGAGTGAACGGTGCGTTTATACGGACCATCGTGTAGATCACGCTGAACAAGGTTCGTAAAGCTAGCTCGCAGTCTTTGGATCCTCCCTCGCCTTTCAGGCGTCTTCGGTTCATTCGCACGTACCAGTTCGTCAGGTTGTCGATGTATTTTACCAGTTTGGGCACTACGTTGTACAGCCGGTAGAACTTCATTTCTTCTTTTAGTAATTTTAAGAGTGTTTGCGTGAATGATAAGATCCACTGGTCCATTATGTTGTCTGATGATGGGCTGCTGTCGTCGAAGATGAACTCACGGTTTTCGGAGGATTCAAAACCTTCTATGTTTTGCATCAGGAATCTGGGAAAGAAATTATTTTGTTTTTGAAATATAAAAAGCTTGATTGGTTGGAATTAAGATTGTTTGAGTGAAAATTATGGATTAAAGATGAGAGATAGTGTTGGAATTTCAGTTTCGTCAAAGTCAAGTTACAGTACAGCATAATTAAAGTTAAATAAAGTTAAATAGAAGAAGTTAAATAAAGTTAAGAATTAAATAAAGCAGGATTAAATAAAGTTCCAGTGGTACAGTCAAGTTAAATCAAGTTCAGTTAGTCAAAGTCAAGTTATAATACAGTATAAATAAATAAATAAAGCTCAAGTAAAGTTAAAGTAAAGCTAAAGTGAAGCTAAGGTAAAGTTAAAGTAGAACTGTTGAGTAAAAATTGAAGTTGAAGTCAAGTTCCAATACAGCATAATCAAATAAAGTTGCAGTCAAGTTCTAACAGATAGAAGGAAATTGATAAGAACCTTTTTTATGAAGAATTTTATTTCCTACAAAAAAAGTCTCTAATATTTTTTTTTTTTTTTTTTTGTATTTTTAGTATTCAACCCAGAATTTTAATTTTAAACTTTTTAAACACCTAGTTTAATAATTTCTAATAATTTAACATGATTAAAGCCAAGTTTGAATTTGAAATTCTGGGTTAAAGAAAAGAGATAGAGGGAAATTAATAAGGACCTTTTTTTGTTAAGAATTAAATTTCCTACAAAAAAATGTCTCTTATAATTTTTTTGTATCTTTAGTATTTAACCCAGAATTTTATTTAAAAATTTTTTAAATGTTGGATATGCAATACAACTTATAAATTGTGTTACTATACTTAGTATTCGAAGTAAACTACATTAGACTGTATTTGATATTATACATGTTCTGTAATTTTTGCAACAAGTCAGTCTTCTAAAATACACTGAGTTAAACGCATCGCAGTCTATTCACTTATTTATTACATTGTGTCTTCTATAATTATAACATTAAACACCTGGTTTAATAATTTCTAATAATTCAACATTAAACCCTTATTTGAATTTGAAATTCTGGGTTAAAGAAAAAAGTTAGAGGGAAATTAATGAGGACTTTTTTGGGAGAGAATTAAATTTCCTACAAAAAAGATTTCTTACTATTATTTTGTAACTTCAATATTTAAACTAGAATTTTAAAAATCCTTTCTTTTACTTTCTTAAAAAAAAAAAAAAAATTCAACCTGTTCCAATAATCTTATTATTTTAATACTAGCAACCTGCAGTCACTGTGCGACTGCCGACGTTTACGAATTATGAATAAGAAAACTTTGGCTTAATGATTTTTTTATGTTTAGAATCACATCAATAGTTTTAGTACTTTCAAATAAATTTTAAAAATAATAGTACTATCACAGGATCAATTAGAAATAATAGTTTAATGGACAAATGTGACCGGACAAATTTATAGAACCAAAAAACTATTCAAAACTCCTTCAAAAACGTGATATAAAAAATTGACTACTAAAAAATACACATCGCAAAATATCGCTCATTTTCTTAATAATATACTAGCAACCTTGCAGTCACTATGTGACTGCCGTGACTTGTGAACTATAAATAAATAAAATTTTGCTTTATTAAATAATGACTTTTGTTAAATTGCAATGTACTTTCTTAACTATTGACGTTTTTAAAGATATAAGCTCATTTCGATGTTACATTCATTAAGAGCTTTCATTTGAGTACCCACAAGAATTTTTGATAAATTTTTCATATATATATAATAAATATAAATATATGAAAAATTGATGTGAGTACTCAAATGAAAGGTCTCGATGAGTGTAATGTCGAGGTGAGCTTATATCTTTAAAAATGTCATTAGTTGACAAAATAGCAATGTCAGTTCTTAATTATTGACATTTTTCAGGATATAAACTCATTTCGATGTTACACTCATCGAGACCTTTCATTCAAGTACACACATGGCATTTTTTATATATTTTACATATATGGTATTTGTGAAATATATATAATATATAAAATATATGAAAAATTGATGTGGGTACTCAAATGAAAGGTCTCGATGAATGTAACATCGGAGTGAGCTTATATCTTTAAAAATGTCAATAATTCACAAGATACAAAATCATTTTTTAATTATTAATATTTTTAAACATATAAGCTCATCTTAATGTTACACTCATCGAGACTTTTCATTTGAATACCCACATGACATTTTTTATATATTTTATATAATTGATATTTGTGAAATATATAGAATTCATAAAATATATGAAAATTTGATGTGGATACTCAAATGAAAGGTCTCGATGAGTGCAACATTGGGATGAGCTTATATCTTTAAAAATGTCAATAGTTCACAAGATACAATGTCATTTCTTAATTATGTATCTAGAAATAGAGCATTTCGACGGTACTTTGGTAAAACCTCGTATCTTCTATGTATTTTAAATGAGAGATACGAGGTTTTACCAAAGTACCGTCGATTTTCGAATGCTGCCTAACTAGTTATCACAATAAATTTTCCATCGGTGAGAATGATATGAAACCTTAAAAAGACCTTTGCAATAATACTCAATTCCACTAAAAAAACCTATTTTATCATAAGAATATCCTCGAAACAAACTTTTTCTTCTCTTAATAATATAGATTAAAAAAATTTCTGTACCTGAAAGCATTGTACCAGGGCAAAAACACATCCTTGATAACATCCCTGACTCCTTCCTCCTTGAACCTCAAATTGTCTGCTCTAACAACCGGAGAATTAATCAAGTACAATCTCAAGGCATCAGCACCAAAGCGATTGATGATCTCCATGGGATCAGGATAGTTCTTCTTGCTCTTGGACATTTTCTGACCATCAGCCGCAAGGACGAGGCCGTTGCAGACGAGATTTTTAAAGGGTGGTTTGTCAAAAAGCGCAATAGAGATTACCAAGAGAGTATAGAACCACCCGCGAGTCTGGTCAATGCCTTCGGCGATAAAATCCGCGGGGAAGCTTTCTTCAAAGTCCTTGACTCTATCGAAGGGATAATGCATCTGTGCGTAAGGCATGGAGCCAGACTCGAACCAGCAGTCGAATATCTCAGGAATGCGCCTGAGAACTCCAAACTCCGGGCCTCTTCTGGAAGGAATGGTCAAGTGGTCGATGCTCTCGCGGTGGATGTCCGTCACCTTGGTGCCAGTCAGCTCCTCTAATTCAGCGATGCTTCCCACGCAGACGATCTCCTTCTTGTCCTCGGAGATCCACAGAGGGATCGGGTTCCCCCAGTACCGGTTCCTGCTGATAGCCCAGTCGCGGGCGTCGCGCAGCCAGTTTCCGAATCTTTTATCCTTCACGTAGTCTGGCACCCAGTAGGTCTCTGATGTCGCGGCTAGAAGCCGGTCCTTGATGTTCTCCACTCTGATGAACCAGGAAGGAACTGCCTTGTAGATCAACGGGGTGTCTGATCTCCAGCAGAACGGGTAGCTGTGATTGCACCCGGCGTACTTTATACACTTTCCGTTGGCTAGAAGAGTCTTCACGATTTCTTTGTCTGCTGTTTTTACGTACAGACCTTTGAAGTCTCGCACCGGGTCGGTGAACTTTCCGCAACTGTCTACTGGACAGATTGGCTCTTGGTCTTTTGTTATTATTCCCGCTTGCAAGTTACATCTGGAAGAATTTTAATGGTTTGTAAGGAAAAAATTGATAAAAAAAAAATTAAAATGTTTTTGGGGCTCGCTCGAGATTTTTTTAAGTTTGCAATGGCAAAAATTGAATTTTTAATATTTTTTATCCATGATGTATATCGCGTGACTAATGCAAAAAGGGCGCATAGCTACAGGTTAGTAGGGATCCATGCTAAAAGGGCGCATAAAAAAATTTTTTTTTTGTCATTCTTCTTGAAATCACTCGAAACAAAAAGATCTGTAAAAAAAATAAATTCGAATATCCTAAAGCTAAAAGGGCGTAACTCAAGACATGCGCCCTTTTAGCTTTTAGAAAAGTAGTGCCTAAAGCTGAAAGGGCACATAAAAAAAATTTAAGTTTTTAAAAAAAATTTTGATAAATAGCTTCACAAGATATAAAATAAAAAAGTTTAATAAAAAAAATAAAAATTTCCTAATAGCCGGTCCTTACACGGAAAGAACAAGATGACACTGGGTATCATCCCAGATTATACTCAGTGATATCTGTGGTGAAAAAAAAAATGTCAGATAGTAGCTAGAAAAATCCAGATTATACTGCGTGATATCTGGATTATACTCATTTTAATCTGGATTATACTAACTACTATCTGAAATTTTTTTTTACTCAGTATAATCCGGGATGATATCCAGTGTCATCTTGTTCTTTTCGCGTACAATTGCAGCTTTATATTTCTCTTCTAGACAAAGAAGAATTTTGAAAAAAACGCTCTGCTACGTAATAGATTTTTTAATTATCTATTTCGTCTAGCAGGGTGTTTTTTTCAAAATTCTCATTTTTTTAAAAGAAAAACATGAAACTTCAATAGCTTTATACTCATGAATGCACCGAGGATAGTACCGTTTCTTGAAGTGAGTGCGATGCGAGAAAAAGAGGGGATCGGCTGTTTTTAAGTACTTAAACAATATTGAAAAAATAATAATTTTTAACTATTTTTATACAAGCAATGGATAATTAAATTAATAGAAAACTAATGGGATTGAAATAATTTTCAAATAAAAAATAAATTAATACAATCACGCATATTTTGCAATTTTTTAAAAATATTTTTAATTGTAATTTTAAAAGAGTGTATGTTGAGATAGAATACGCCTCTTTCGTGTGAATCTACCGTTTTTTTTTATTTTTAGGCTAAAAATGAGCATTTTAATGAATTATTTAGAAAAAAAATTTATAAGCCCTTTTAGATTTAGGTAATAAAATTTTCAAATTCCTAAAGCTAAAAGGGCGCATAATTAGAGACATACGCCCTTTTAGCTTTAGGAAATCAATGCTTGATTTTTCGACGAAGAATATGTCAACTAGTCGATTGGTGATAAAAAAAAAAATTATGCGCCCTTTTAGCTTTGCAAAGCTAAAAGGGCGCATACTTTGCCATGCGCCCTTTTTGCATTAGTCACGCGATATGTCCTTGTCTTATTAATGCTTTAATTTTTAGTGGGAAATTCCTGACTTCTTCAGGGTTCAAAATTCAAAATTACTCCAAAATTGTCATAAATTTAAATCTTAAAATGACCCAACTGGTAGAACAATACATCCAGAATACAATTTTATACTGATAAATAAAAAATTACTTTGTAAAAACCTTATTGTAAACATACACACATTACTGACGAAACGTTGGCGATGAAATAAAAAATTGTCTACAAGAAATTGTAGTCCTCATTTCCCACTAAGAACTAAAATATTTTTTATTCAGTTTTTGTAAAATAAAAATTATGTGAATTCTGATAATTAAAAGTCAAGAATTATTTATAGAAGTCAGTAAAAATTTTTGAAATTTTCTTCAAACGCTGGATAAATATTTTTAAATTAACAATACAGTAGTAATTATTTTTTTTTCAAACTTTTATTTAGGTATTTATTTTTTTTTTTTATGTCAATTTTATAGAAACAAACATTTATGGCCAGTTTTTCAATCCAGGATAAAATTTCATCCATTGAAATATATCTATATATTTCATAAATATACTGGCAATAATAATAATAATACTTTTATCCTGGATTGGAAAACAGGACCTTAAAGTTCATTGATATTTTTAAAAAGTTAAGAGAAAAACATTGAAAGTTTTAAAAATCTTGAGCAAGCTCTAAAACAATTATTATAGAGCTGATTTTTTTTTTTAGGGATTTAATAATATTATAAACTAAGATATTTTCATTGTTAACTCGGAAAAAAATTATTTCTTTTTACACTACTGTAAAGAATTTTTTAAAATTGTTATTTGATAATTGATTCATTAAAAATTCCTAAAAATTATCAGATGTCTGTTAATTTTTGCATTATTAATTATCTATCAATTATTTTATTATAACATTTTTTAAGTTCGATATTTTCTTGAATTTTTATGTTAAAAAAATACTAAATCTTTAAAATGATTGTTTTTCTTCTATTTTCAATTATTTCAATCCAACAATCATTTTTTATTAGACAACAGACATCTGATTTTTTTTAGTTTTTTTTTTCTTCAAAAAATTATTACAAGAAAGTAAAAATTTCACATGCACAGAATTTGAAAAACTATTAGTGCAATTGTTCCAAAATAATTTTTTTTATTTAATTGATAAAGTTTCCTAATCAATATCATAAAATAAACCCCGATTTTTAATAATAGTAAAGTTAGCCGACATTTTGAATTTTTTGATTTTGCTTCATTTACTAAAATAAGAACTAAAAAACATTTTTTTTTTAATTGTACTTATAGCTTTTTCAAATTTTTCATAAATGAATTTTTCTTATATTTTTTGTGATAACTTTTTTGAATTAAACAAAAGTTACAAAAATTTTCAGATGTCAGCTTATTTTAGTATCATCAATTTTTATCATTGAGACATCAGAAAAATTTTTGGTATTTAAAAAATAAATTAGATGTGAAATTTTTTTTCTTTTTAATTAATTCAAAATTTTCAAGTGTCTTTATTTATAGTTTCTTGAATTAAAAAAATTTTCAAGTAAACTTGAAACATCACAAACTAAAGTATTTTGATAAAACTCCTAAAAAAAAAAATTTTTTTTTCATCAATTTCAATAAATTATCTACAAGAATCTGCAATCGCTTGTTGAAATAAAAATTGTTAATTATGCAGAAGTAGGGCTTCACTTATTTTAGATAAAATTGAAATAAAATAAAAAATCGGATAAAAATTTTCAAATTATGATATTCTGAATTTTTTTTCTAATTTATTTTATTTTTATCGCTCTTTAAGAAAAAAAGTATTTCAATAACCGGAAAAAATAGCATCGTCACCATTTCATTGAAAAACACCTAAAATCGTAAATTTTGAACTTTCAAATGAAAAAAAAATCACCAAAATATTCAATTTTCATACTTCTTATCATTTTTATCATAAATCCGTAGTAAAGAACAATTAAAAAAAAAATATTGAAAAAGATCAATTTTTCGATTTTTTACCCTAAAAAAAAAGTGAATTTATAGTCTTAATTTATAGTTTCTTAAATTAAAAACTTTTTAAATGAAACATAATAAACTAAAATATTTTAATAAAACTCCTAAAAGAGAAAAAAAAATTTTTTCCATCAATTTCAATAAACTACCAGAATCTGCAATTTTTTATGAAAAAAAAAATTTTTTTTCTCTTCTTTAAAATTTTATTAACTAAAAACCTTTCTAAAAAATGAAACCTCACCTGTAATCATCCTCCCCAAAGTACGGAGCCTGATGAACAATCCCAGTACCAGTTTCAGCAGTGACATAAGTGTCATTAAGCACCTGAAAAGCTCCTTTAGCCCTGAGATGTTCAAAGTAATTAAAAGGCGGCTCGTAGCGCTTCCCCTTGAGCTCAGAGCCCATCCTCTTGCCAACAACCTCATACAAATCATTCGACTTATAAACCTGAGACAACGCAGACTCCAGCATGATGTAAGTCTTCTTAGAAATATTGTCCTTGACCAGGACGTATTCAAAGTTAGGATTACAGCAAAGAGCGAGGTTGCTGGGCAAGGTCCAGGGGGTGGTCGTCCAGGCGACCAGCGAGACTCCTTCTTCGTCCTTCAGCGGGAAAGCTACAAACACAGCGGGGTCAATAACTTCCTTGTAATTCAACCCGGACTCAAAGTTTGACAGCGGGGTGTTGCAGCCCGTGGAGAAGGGCATCACCTTGACTCCCTGGTAGACAAGTCCCTTGTTGTACATCTCCTTGAAGATCCACCAGATGGACTCCATGTACCAGGGATAGAGTGTCTTGTAGTCGTTCTTGAAGTCGATCCACCGACCCATCCTTCCCACGACTCGCTCCCACTCTCCAGAGTACTTCATTACGATACTCCTGCACTCTTTGTTGTAATTATCAATCCCCATCTTCGCGACGTCTTCCGGTCCCTTGATCCCCAGCGCCTTCTCTACCTCGAATTCTACCGGCAGGCCGTGGGTATCCCACCCGAACCGACGTTCAACGTAGAACCCGCTCTGGTGGGCGTAGCGAGTCACCACGTCCTTGATGGTTCCTGCTAAGATGTGTCCATAGTGAGGCAGACCTGTCGCGAATGGCGGTCCGTCGTAGAATGAGTAACGTGGACGACCCTTTGATAGTCGCAAGCTGTTCTGGAACACGTCATTTTCTGTCCAGAATTTTATCAACTTCTCCTCTTCCTTGGGGAAGTTTATTGTCTCTGGTAACTTCTCTCGCATTATTCTGAAAAGTGCCGGCTCAATTTAGGTTATGTTTTAAATATTAGTTTTTTTTTTTTGACATTTAATAGTAGCAGTCACTTAAACATTTTTTTTTATTTTATTTAGCAAACATATTTGTTGATAAAATTATTTTTAAAAAATTGCATTTTATTTTTTAAATTTCTACATGCCAATTTTTTTTGCTATAATTGTTAAAATTATCAAATTTCTGCTAAATTAATTTTATTAGTTTTTATTTCTTTTTTTATTATTGAAATTTTTGGTGATTTTTATGGTACTTACAGATTTGGATGGATTATTTATTATTCTGCGATGTTTATGCAAGTATGACTTAAGTTAGGAAACATGTGTTGCTGTTTCGTCAGCAATTCCACTTCCAACGTGCTTGTGTGGCTTGTGTGACAGAAAAACTATATTTATATGTCTATCTCTATTTTTTGGTTATGGCGCGAGTTAATAGATTAAATTTTTATCCATGAATCTGAAAATAAATATTGACAATTAGATTTTATGATAAAAAAAAATTAAAATTAAGTTAGCCGACATCTAAAAAATTTTAAGATTTTTTATATTAAAGAATTATTAGAAAAAAAGTAAAAAACAAATTTTTTCATTTGTTAAAAACTTAAAAAACTATAAGTGCAATTTTTTAAAAATATTTTTTAGTTATAATTTAATAAATTAAGCAAAATAAAAAAATCAAAAATATCGGCTAACTTTATTATTATTAAAAAAGAAATTAATAATTATTAATGATATTAAAATTAGCAGACATTTTACAATTTTTGATTTTTAAATCAATAAAAATTATAAATAAAAAAATATTTTTCAAAAAATATACCTAGAATTTTTCAAATTTTTTACGAGTCAAATTTTAACTTTTAATTTTTTTTTAATAATTTTTGTCAATAAAAAAGCTCTAACAATTTTGTGATGTCAGCTAATTTAATTTCCATAAATTATTTTTCTTTTTTGTTCTATAATTAATTTGTGAATTTATTTATTTAAATATTTGTACCTGTCAAAAATATGATACTGTATGATGTATCAATTTATGATAATTTTTTTATAAATTATTTGTCACTTAGAAACTATTTTTTAATAATTATGTTTGATTATTTTTTATGGATTTATTTTAACTTTTTATCACATTATAATTATTAGTTACTTGAGTATTTTATAATTTCATTTAACAAATAAATTTGTTTATAATTATTTTAGAAAAATATGACATTAAAGTTAGCTGTCACTTGACCATTTTTAAAATTTTTCTTAACAAACAAATTTGGAATTCCAAATAATGATTTTTTAAAAATTGCATTTTAAAATTTTTAAAATTTCTACTTGTCAATTTTTTTTTCTAATTTTTTGCTATAATTCATTTTTTACAAAAATTCTTAAAATTATCGAGTATATGCTAAATTAATTTTCATTAAAAATATTGCATTTTTTATATAGTTTTTTAAATTTCTATAATACTGAAGTTAGCCATCAGCTGTCAATTTTAAAAATTTGTATAACAAATCAATTACAACAGAAAAATGCTTCTAAACATTTTCACTTATAATTTTTATTAATTTTCACTCATGAAATTTTTTAATAAAATTTTTTTTTTTAATAATTTAATTTCCATATAATTCTAAGAATATTTTTCATGTCTGTTAATTTCAGTGTCATAAATTTCTACAAGTTAATTTTTTTTCATTATTTTTACCATAATTTATTTGTTAAAAAAACTTTTTTTTCATAATTTTCATCAATTTTTTTTAATCGTTAAAAGATAAAATTTTCTTTAGGTCAAAATTTTAGCTGTCATTTTTAGTATTGTTTATAATTTGATAACTAAGTTATTATTCTTTGTTTTTAAAAACTTAAAAAAAAATTTCTTACTAATAATAATAATTAAAAACACTATTAATTAATTTATAATTTTGTATTAACAAAAAAAAAATATTTTTATTTTTAGATTAGAAATTTTATTAAATTTTTGTTAAAATAATTTTTTTTTAATTTTTTTTTGTAGGTTGAAAAGAAAATTATAAATAAAAATTGACACTACCAGCACTAGATAAAAAATATTTAAATATTAATTCCTGCGCCCTCTTGTGTCAAAAAAAAGAAACCACAATAATGTACCGTTGACATGGCAAGATTTTTTGGATTACAAATAATAATTGTAAGTTAAAAACACAATTAAAGTTTAATTACCTGTCAACAATCATTTATTGACTGATTGACCATAACAATCAATAAACGAATTAAAAGTTTTAGTAACTAACCAAAATTATCAATTATCACTGTAGTTATAACTCAATTCCGTATGTTGACATGTAGGTTAAAAAATTTGACAAGTACTCAGTAAACGTCAGTTTGTTTATTTAATAACAACAAAATATTTTCCAGGAAAGTTGAAGAGGCTTAGAGTGAAAATAAAAATAAAAAATGGGAACAACTCAGAGTCGGTATGATGATTTATCAAAAAATGTGTGTTTGGATCAATTTTGTGGGACTGAATCAATAGCACCGAATGACACATTCTGGAACAGATTTTTGTCATTCAATATTCGGCCCCCGGTGACCAGGAATGACCAGATAGAACTCGGGGCAAGGTTGGACTCGACTTGCCAGCGGCTGCTTGCTAATAATTTAACCACTGGCAATTTTGGATCCTTGATAACTGTCGCGTTGATGAGGACTAATGAACTGTTGAATTCTATACAGACTCAAAAGTAAGTTGGTTTTTTAAAAAATTGGACAATATTCATGCTACTGAATTTAAAAAATAATACTAAAGTTAGCCGACGTTTTTAATTTTTTTTTTTATTTACACGGAAAAAAGTAAACTGTAATAAATAACAGTCGATTTATAATAAGTAATGATCAACTGCTAAAAATTACCATTTCAAATAGTAAAATCGTGATTTTACTATTCATTTTATAACATTTCCCATTAATCGTTACAATTTACTCTTTACATGGAAGAAAATACTATTTCAAACAGTAATATTCGCTATGTAAATGTCTAAAATGTTAAAGTATAATAATTAAGAACTCAGACTTTGATATTTATCATTTCATACTTAAAAAATGATCTTATGATGTGTAAAAAGTATAAAATAAAGTTATTAAATTTCTAATACAAACAACGTCAATATTTACAAAGTAAAATGGTAAATTTTAAACGCAACGCTAAAAATCAAACTAATTATTGACTTGCTTGGACTGGTAAAATGTATATTTTAAAAGTATAATTTTTACTGTTTCAAATGTTAAATTCTCCCAGAGTGAGACCCCCTTGTCTTCATCTGAGTTCCCCTTCTCATTATATGGACTATATATTGAAATGGCAATTTTTTACTGTTTGAAACTGTAATTTTTTAAGATGAAAGAGTCGTTATTTACTATAGTGACAGCTACTAATCACTTATTTTGGATATTAAATTATAAATTGTGGCTTTTATACTTTCTACATTAAGTTCTGTATTATTTATATTTTTGCCACCCCGATGTGCGTTTTACTGTTTGAAACTATAAAAATTAACCGGAATCCGAGTAAATATTACAGTTTACTTTTTTCCGTGTATTAAATAAGAACTAAAAAATATTTTTAAAAAATTGCACTTATAGTTTTTAAAGTTTTCTACGAATGAAATTTTTTATTTTCTTTTTTTTGTAAAAATTAAAAAAAAAAAAATTCTAAAAATTTATAGATAGCGGCTAACTTAGTTTTCATATTTAACAGACATCTAAAAAATTGTTGGATTTTTATAACATTTAAATTATAATGAAAAAAATTTCACATGTAGAAATTTTAAAAAATTATAAATGCGAATTGTAAATAGTATATTACACACCTAGGGAAGTAAAGTAAGAAATGTCTCAGATCACATGTAATTGTTGGCCGAGGCGAAGCCGAGGTCAACAAACATGTGATCTGAGGCTTTCTTATTTACTTCCCGAGGAGTGTATACTATTTTTTTGTCCGACGAAGGCGGAAAGCGGCAACTTAGTTTAGCGCAGCGGGACGAAAGTTGCCACTTTCCGCCCGGAGGGCAAAAATAATATTTTTTTTTCAATAATTGATGAGTTATAAAAATTTCAAAAATTGCTTGATGTCTGCTAATTTCAGTATCATCAATATTCTTATTTTTTTTTATTATTTAATGTAAAAGACCCAGTTATTGACATTGGCCTAGTTGTTTGACACTTGCAATTTTATTCTAATTAAAAAAATTAAATGTTCTCAAAAAACCAATTTTATTAAAATTTACAATCCAAAAATTATATTTATTAATTCATTAGAGTGGGTTTGTTTTTTTTATTTTTTTAGAATAAAATTTTAAGTGTCAATAATTAGGCCAGTGTCAGTAACTGGGTCTTTTACCTTAATATTCATAAGAATTTCTTTAATTAATTTTTATAATTGTTTTTTTTTTTTAATGAAGCAGTATTATGTCAGCATGGCAAACGTACAACGCGTTGTTTGCCGTGAGGTGTATTTTAAAGTATTTAGTGGAGACTGTTGGAGAAGACGAGATGATTAAACATACAGAAGCTGTGCCTGATAATATAGATGAAAATCAAGTTTACTCGGGAAGACTTGAATCATTTGTTGAAGCTCTTTTAGAAATAATTATAGATGTGCCTTTATGGTAAGTATTTTTTTTTATTGTTGTTAATTTTAATTAGATTAATAATTGCATTTTAGTTACTGTTGAAGTTTTTTTTTTTTTTTTTAATTAATTACTCGAAATTTATTCCGGTAATTGTTTAATTGCACTTAGTTATTTTTTTTTATTCTATTTCAATTTTAAGAGTTTGATCAAAAGTATTTCTAAAGTTAAAAATCGAAATTCTGCCCTGATAAAAAAAAAAGATTTAAAAAGATTCGAAACGGTTCAAAGCGATTAAAAAAGATTCAACTTGACAAATATATAGATATACATTTCGCACAAGTTAAATCGTTTTAAATCTTTTTTTTTTAATAAGGGTGGGTTAAATATCAAAAATACAAAAAAATTATAAGAAACCTTTTTTTGTAGAAAATTAAATTCTCTCCAAAAAAGTATCTATTAATTTTTTCGTATCTATTCTTATTTGTTCAAAAAAAATTTTATTTGAATTCTCTGATAAAACTATTTTATTCTATCACGCATTTACAAAATTAAAATTCAAAATTTTGATTTGACTATTGAAAATTATAAAAAATCATGAGACCTTTTTTGTAGGAAATTTAATTCTCTACAAAAAAAAGTCCTACCCTTCACTTAGAATATCGTCCAACGTAAAATTCCATGAAAGTTCTAAAAAATTTTATTTACAACTCAACAAAAAATTACAATAATTGTTTTTTTTTTTTTTTCTAGTGAATTCACATACGTTGTACATCTAGAAGCAATTAACTGTCTACTAGTACTCCTCTCAGTCCAACTATTTTCCCAAACATCAGCCGACTACAGTCCAATTTACAGAATACTAATGAGTAATGAACACACAGTACACGCACCAATTGTCGTTTGTACTTTACTCAACAATTTCGCGCAACAAGAACATGCACCGCCTGGTTTACTAGCGCGTGAGGCCGGTGGTAGTATTGTGTTCAGCATCGCAGGTACTTGAACTTTCTATTTTTATTAAATGTTTTTTTATAAAAAATAAATAAAATTTTGCGTTATTAAAAAATAAATTTTTTAAAATTGCACTGTACTTTCTTAACTATTGACATTTTTAAAAACATAAGCTCATCCCGATGTTACACTCATCAAGAGCTTTCATTTGAGTACCCACATGCATTTTGATATATTTTTCATATATACATATTAGGGTGGCGCAAAAAAACCGACTATTTTTTTTTTGAGTCGAGTGAAAAAATGTTAGTTTTTGATGTTTTAAAAGCCCTCACCAAAGGACAGCTTGAAAAAAAATTTTTAAGAGGTCACTCCAAATTTTTTAAAATTTCAAAAATCGTCAAAAATCGAATTTTTTTTTTTTTTAATTTTTTTTCTCGTTACGGTATAATTTTATAGACCAAAAAAAATAAGTTTCTGAAAGTTTCAGTCCAAAATTTAAATTTTGAAAGGTCGCTCATAATTTTTTTTTTTTTCTTTAATTAGTCATATCGCCGACTTTAAGTGTTGGGAGTGGTACGTCGGGGTCGTTTTGGTTTGAAAAAATCTTAACCTACGCGGCAAGGTCAAATCTCAACCAAGCTGGTTTCTAAGACCAGCTTGGGATTCGAACCCACGCCTGGGAGTTAATTGAATAAAATTATTAAATTAAAAAAAAAATTATATTTTCTATGTTGTACTTGATTTTTAGTTCATCTCGTGATGTATTTTTATCGATTATTGTACTAAATAAAAAAAAAATATTCATGGAATTTTAATTTGAATAGTAAAAGGTCGCTCGACAAAATCTAAACTAATGCACTAATAAATTGAAAAAAATTATGAGCGACCTTTCAAAATTAAAATTTTGAACTGAAATTTTCAGAAACTTATTTTTTTTTAGTCTATAAAATTGTACCGTAACGAGAAAAAAAATAGAAAATAAAAAAAATTCGATTTTTGACGATTTTTGATATTTAAAAAAATTTGAAGCGACATCTTAAAAAAATTTTTTTAAGCTGTCCTTTGGAGAGAGCTCTTAAAACATCAAAAACTAACATTGTTTCACTCGAGACTCAAAAAAAAAAAATAGTCGGTTTTTTTGCGCCATCCTAATATACATATATATAATATATATAAATATATGAAAAATTAATGTGGGTACTCAAATGAAAGGTCTTGATGAGTGTAACATCGGGATGAGCTTATATCTTTAAAAATTTAATTAGTTGACAAGATACAAGGTCATTTCTTAATTATTGACATTTTTGAAGATATAAGCTCATCCTGATGTTACATTCATCAAGAGCTTTCATTTGAGTACCCGTATGCATTTTCATATATTTTTCATATGAACATATATATATATATATATATATAAATAAATATATGAAAAATTGATGTGGGTACTTAAATGAAAGGTCTCGATGAGTGTAATGTCGAGGTGAGCTTATATCTTTAAAAAAGTCAATAGTTCACAAGATACAAGGTCATTTCTTAATTATTGACGTTTTTAAAGATATAAGCTCATCCTGCTGTTACACTCATCGAGGCCTTTCATTTGAATACCCACATGGCATTTTTTATATATTTTATATGTTTGATATTTGTGAAATATATATAATATATAAAATATATGAAAATTTGATGTGGGTACTCAAATGAAAGGTCTCGATGAGTGTAATGTCGAGGTGAGCTTATATCTTTAAAAATGTCAATAGTTAAGAAAGTACAGGGCATTTCTTAGACACATATCTCTCCTGGACACAAAATTTTTCTTATCTTCTTAATAATATAGATTAATCATTAATTTTAAATAATAAATTATAAAACTTTAAGCTGGACTGTGGAACGTGATAACCCGCGGAATGGGCAACAGCTTCAAGAACATCCAGGTGTCGAGCAACGGTCTCGTGGAAGATGAAGAAAAAAAAAGAGACATCGAGACACCGCTGGCTAGTCAATCATTACTATTACTTTTAGTATTAACCAACCATTGTACCACGACGTACAACCCTTACCGCGACGCATTATTCTCATTTACAAACATCCAAGATGAGAACTCCCACTCGACGCCTTCTACAAAAGCTGTCACGCCTTTTCGCTTCAATTTAGACAAATTGTACAGTACTATTTGTAAAGTTACTAATACTGATGAAGTTACGCTGTTGTTGTACATGTTGTTGCATCGGAATCCTGCTGTTAAGGAACATATTATCAAAAAGCCAGATATACAGTTACTTGTAAGTATTTTATAAAATATTTTCTTCAAAAATTTTAATAAGTTAATTTTTTTAATTTTAATAGAATTTAAATTCCGCAATTTACTATTTGGATAAAAAATGTTGGAAACTTTGTGCTTAATATAAATTTTTTTAAAGTTAGTTTGTGGTTTCGCCGCTAGGTGGCCTACGGCTCTCGCTTCCAGAAAAATCTCTCCAGAGTATATATAACAACACTACAAATAACTATCTTTTTTTTTCTCAAGTGTATTATGTTACTTTTCTATGTTTTAAGAGCTTTTGACAACAATTAGCGTGATAAAAACTTTTTTTGACATTCAAAGTATCAAAATCGTTGATAATACATTAAAAAAATATATTTTTTATAAATTCCACCTCTGAATTTTTATATAAAATTCTACAATACATTATTTAGATAAAAAATATTTAGAGTTTTATGCCGAATAAGATTTTTTTTACGTTAGTTCTGGGTTTTGCCGCTAGGTGGCCTACGGCTCTCGCTTCCAGAAAAATCTTACCAAAATATATATTAGAGCGCCGCAAAAACTAACTATTTTTTTTTCTTTGAGTGTACTATGAAAATATGTTACTTTTGTACGTTTTGAGAGCTTTCGACAACAATTAGCTCGATAAAAAAAATTTTTTTAACATTTAAAGTATTAAAATGGTTGATAATATATTAAAGAAAAATATTTCTTATAAATTCCACTTCTGAATTTTTATATAATATTCTATAATATACTATTTAGATGAGTAATGTTGGGAATTTTATGTCTACTAAGATTTTTTAAAGATATTTCTTGGTTTCGCCGTTAGGTGGCCTACGGCTCTCGCTTCCAGAAAAATCTTACCAGAGTATATATTAGGGCGAGAAATGCTGAATATTTTTTTTTCTTTGATTTGACTATGAAGAAATGTTTGTTTATAATATTTTAAGAGCCCTAGATGAAAATCAGCTCGATAAAAATTATTTTAGGGCTTGCGAAAGATTTTTAAAACTCAAAAATTTTTTTTTAATTTTTTAATATTAATATCAACGAACTTTAAATGTTTGTTTCTATAAAATTGACACACTAAAAAATATAAATAAACCACCAAATAAATTAAAGTAAAAAAAAATTATTACTACTGTATTTGTAATTTAAAAATTTTTATGTGACATCTGAAGAAAGTTTTTAAAACGGATGATAAAAAATATTAAAAATTATATTTTTGATATTTTGAACTTTAAAAAATTCCGAGCTTTAAAAAATTTTTGTCTAGAAAAAAAATAGTAAATTTTTATTGACACTACGCTAAAATTCATTTTTATTTTATAAAAAAATTTTTCTGTTCCAGGTAACACCAATTTTACAGATATTATATCACGCTCCAGATAATACTTCACACCACATTTACATGTCATTAATTATTCTTTTGATACTAAGTGAAGACGAGACTTTTAATAAAAGAATTCATGATATAGTAAGCCACATATTTCTTCTTTAATTTTTTTTTTTTATTTAATAAATAAATAAATAAAAAAAAAATTGAATTTTATTACAGATGCTTAAAGGAGTTCATTGGTACACTGAAAGATGCATAAGTGAAATTTCATTAGGTGGATTGTTAATTCTTGTTGTAATCCGGACGATACAGTATAATATGTTAAAAATGCGTGTAAGTATTTTAGTAATTTACAAAAAAATTTTTTTTTAATAATTTTAAGTCCTAAAAAAAATAATGACAAAATTACAAAATAATAACAAAATCAAAAATGCGTCTAAGTATTTTAGTAATTTACAAAAAAAAATTTTTTTAATAATTTTGAGTACAAAAAAAAATAATGACAAAATTACAAAATAATAACAAAATTACAAAATAAAAACAAAATAAAAAATGCGTGTAAGTAGTTCAGTAATTTACAAAAAAATTTTTTTTAATAATTTTAAGTACAAAAAAAAATAAAATTACAAAATAATGACAAAATTATAAAAAAATCAAAAAAGCGTGTAAGTATTTCAAAAATTTATAAAAAAATTTTTTTTTCATAATTGTGAGTACAAAAAAAATAATGACAAAATAACAAAATTAAAAAATAATAATAAAATAAAAAATGCGTGTAAATATTTTAGTAATTTACAAAAAAATTTTTTTAATAATTTTAAGTACAAAAAAAAATAATAAAAAAATTACCATATAAATTTACTAAAGTGCCTTTTGCTGTAAGTTATATATAACTTAAGCAGCAATCCAACCTCAATTTATATTCAAATAATTTGATCACCTCTAATTTTTTTTCAGGACAAATATCTGCATACAAATTGTCTGGCAGCATTAGCGAACATGTCTGCGCAATTTCACGCCCTGCACCCGTACGTGAGTCAGCGACTGCTGAGTTTATTCGAGACACTGGCGAAGAAGCACGGCCGCCTGGAAGTGAAGATCCGGACCCAGCCAACAAGCCCGTACCAGCCTACTGAAAAGACTGCACGATCTACCTCGGTGAGCTCGCTGACCAACGGCGAGGTCATCAACACCGAAGACTTGATCCAAGACTTGACGATACTCGAGGAAGTCCTCAGGATGGTGCTCGAGATAATAAACAGCTGTCTGACTCACCGTCTGGCACAGAATCCTAATTTAATTTACACCTTGCTCTATAAAAAGGACATTTTTCAACCCTTCCGGACACATTCCGCCTTTCAGGACATTATTCAGAATATTTACTCGGTGATTAATTTCTTCTCGTATAAACTCGAGCAGACTGACCAGTCTCAGATTGGAGTGAGCCAAGTGCTCACGACCATTCAAGACGGAACTTTGCACTGGCCCAAAGACCGGCTCAGGAAATTTCCTGAGCTGAAGTTTAGGTATGTTGAAGAAGAACAGCCTGAAGAATTTTTTATACCTTATGTATGGAGTGTCGTTTGTCAGTGTGCGTTGTTACACTGGAATGCTGAGAACATTAAACTGTTTACTCCTAATAGTTCAGAACAAACTACTATTGTTGTTTGCTGATAATTGTTATTTATTTATTTATTTATTCAGTTTTAAGATTTTTTTTTTTTTTTTTTTTTTTTTTTGAGGCAATTTAAGAAAATCCGGTCGCTGGTTAGAGAATTTTTTGTTACAAAAATTATAAAGCTTTTTAAATACTTACATTTTTACTGATATAAGCTCATTATGATGTTATACTCATCGAGACCTTTTATTTGAGTCCCCACATCGCATTTTTCATATATTTTATATATATGGTATTTGTGAAATATATAAATATATAAAATATATGAAAAAACCATGTGGGTACTCAAATGAAAGGTCTTGATTAGTGTAACATCATGATGACTTTATATCTTCGAAAATGTTGATATTTAAAAAGATACAAGGCGAAATCACAAGATATAAGCTCATAATGATGATACACTAATCGAGACCTTTCATTTGAATACCCACATAACTTTTTCGTATATTTATATATGACACATATATTCCAAATACTTATACATATCAAATATATCAAAAATGCATGTGGGTACTCAAATGAAAGGTCTTGATTAGTGTAACATCATGATGAGTTGATATCTTTGAAAATGTTGATATTTAAGGAGATACAAGGAGAAATAATAAGATATAAGCTCATAATGATGTTACACTAATTGAGACCTTTAATTTAAGTACTCACATGAATTTTTGATATATTTTATATATAAATGTATTTGGAATATATGCCATATATAAATATACGAAAAAGTCATGTGGGTACTCAAATAAAAGGTTTCGATTAGTGCAAGATCACTATGATCTTATATCTTGTGATTTTGCCTTCTATCTTCTTAGATGTTAACCTTTTTTACAATATAAGCTCATCATGATCTTACACTAATCGAGACCATTTATTTGAGTACCCATATGACTTTTTCGTATATTTATGTATGACACATATATCCTAAATACAAATATACATAATAACATAAAAAATTCGTTTGGGTACTTGAACGAAAGGTCTTGATTAGTGTAACATCATGATGAGTTTATATTTTCGAAAATGTTGATATTTAAGAAGATACAAGGCGAAATAACAAGATATGAGCTCATAATGATGTTACACTAATTGAGACCTTTCATTTGAGTACCCACATCAATTTTTCATATATTTTATATATTATTATTATGCTTTACTTGTACACCTCTCAGTTTTTACAAGGCTGATTCCTCTTTTTCTCCTAGCTCTACGCTTTTTCTATTTCTCATATTGGACCTCAGCAAGTCCCACCCGACATTTCATTTCTACTTTTAATTTTTGCGGCTGTGGACCAACTTGTGCTTTCTGTACCGTATTCACCCTGAACCTCGCCTTCTCAGGCTTCTGGAACAGAATCATGGAGAAACTACAGAGAAAACCCATGATAGTGCAGTCGGAGCTAGGCTCAGTCTACAGTGATTGATAAGAAACTCTTCTTTTATCGACCACTGGAGCATTAGGACCCTCTCCTAGTGTGCAGAGATCCCTCGCGCTAAGAGCGATTTATAGTTGATTTTCAAACGTGTTTTTCTCATGTATGTGATAAAATTTCGAAAAAAAACGCTTCGCTCTTCGATAGATAATTTAATTATCTATCGAAGAGCGAAGCGCTTTTTTGGAAAATTTTCATTTATTTATGCATAAAACGCGTTTTAAGATTCCATTTGTTGTACAAGTATGACAGAAATACTTTCGTTTGTCCAATAGAGGGCGAGAGAGAGGAAAAATGTAAACCCTTCTTAAATGTGTGATCGCCCAAGTCAGACGTGGCCGCCCGGCTATCTCTGCCACTTTCAAAGGCTGGCAACGTAACGTAACGCACATATTTTTAATTATAATCACTGAAAAATATTGGCGCGTGCTGGGATCGAACCCGGGTCCCATTCTTTCGAAAAGCGAGCACCGAGCCGACCAGGCCATTGCCAGCCTTCATATATTTTATATATTATACATATTTCACAAATATCAAATATTTTAAATATATAAAAAATTGATGTGGGTATTTAAATGAAAGGTATCAATTAGTGTAACATTATTATGAGCTTATATCTTCAAAAAAGTTGATATTTAAGAAGATAAAAGGTGAAATAACAAGATATAAGCTCATAATGATGTTATACTAATCGAGATCTTTCATTTGAGTACTAACATGAATTTTTGATATATTTTATATATTAACGTATTTGAAACTCGTGTCATATATTGAATATACGAAAAAGTCACGTAGGTACTCAAATGTAAGGTCTCGATTAGTTTAACATCACTATGATCTTACATATTGTTATTTTGCCTTGTATCTTTTTGAATATCGAGATTTTTTAAGATATAAGCTCATTATGATGTTACACTAATCAAGACCTTTCATTTGAGTACCCAGATGACTTTTTCGTATATTTTATATGATTTATATATGACACTTATATCCCAAATACTTATGTATATAAAATATATGAAAAAGTCATGTGGGTACTCAAATGAAAGATCTTGATTAGTGTTACGTCAAGATGAGCTTATATCTTAAAAAATTTTAATATTCAAGAAGATACAAGGTGGAATAACAAGATATAAGCTCGTAGTGATGATACTTTAATCATGACCTTTCCTTTGAGTACCCACGTGGTTTTTTTTTATATATTTAATACATAAATGTATTTGGTATATATATCATATATGAATATACGAAAAAGTCATGTGGGTACTCAAATAAAAGGTCTCGATAAATGTAATACCACTATGATCTTATATCTTGTTATTTTGTCTTGTACCCCTTAAATATCAACATTTTCAAAGATATAAGCTCATCTTGATGTTACACTAATCGAGACCTTTCATTTGAGTACTCACATGGTTTTTTTTATATATTTTATATATATATATATATATATATATATATATATATATATATATATATATATATATATATATATGTATTTGGGATATATGTGCCATGTATTATATATATATTTCATATATTAAATATACGAAAAAGTCATGTGGGTACTCAAATTAAAGGTCTCGATTAGTGTAACATCATTATGAGCTTATATCTTAAAAAATGTTAATTTTTTACATATATATGTATATATATATATATGGAACAGTGGAGGGAATTTTGGTTATGGAAAGGTTGGCGCTACGAGCAAAGAGTGTGTTCTAAAACACGAGCGCAAAAAATCTTATTCTTTAAATTAATAAAAAAATGAAGTTGTAATGAATATTAGTTTTTTTTGTATTATAAATTGAGAATTTATTTAAAAAAATATTTCTACACTGTAAAAAATTTTGCGTTATTAAAAAATTATTTGTTAAATTTTTTTACGTTTCAATTTAAAGAAGAAAAAAAATTTTTTTTATTTTAATATTAATCTGTGACAGTGACCGGACGTTCTTGATTAAATAATAATTATAAATATGATTTAAATAATTAATATAATATTTGTGAAATTAATTTAGCTTAATTATTTAACTGTACAAAAAAAAATGCCTATTTAAAATGTCAATGAAGAAATGATTGGAAGCAAAGCAAATTTTTAACGAATTTAAACTAGATTTATTAAAGGGCTTAATTTATTCAAATTTATAATTTATCGGCATCCGAAAGAGTCATTTAAATTTAAATAGTGTATATTAATTAAGCTTAAGTTAATTTCTTGATTAATTATTATAATTACTGTTTAATGTCATTTACATGGATAAATAGATCGTGTCTATTAAGTCTTCAATTTGACGTGTAAATACTATTAATTATAAGCATAAATTATTAATTATTTAAGTTATTGATGCCAAGTGACGTTTACATTTTATTATTAATTATTCATTTCATAATGTAGATATGGTTTGGAATTAACATTAAATCAATAAATGCTCGAATATTTGTACTAAAAAAATTATTCTCGTTTTTACTTTTTTTATTGATCCTCACTATTATTTATTTATGACAAGGGTATATTTATCGGTTCAATGGAGTAATGAATTAATTACGAGGTTTGACGGTTTGGGATTTCACGGTATTTATTATTTAGTCCTTGAATTTTTTATCAGTTAAAAATTGACGTGTATCTTTAAAATTTTATTTTTGTTCAATGAAAAAAAAAATTTATTACAATGAATTTAATTAATAAAAATATTACGAATTATTTTATAATTAAATCAGAAATTTATAATAAAAAAATAATTTTTTTTCAAATTATTTATTTACTTGTTTTGGGCAAAAGTGAAACATTGACTTAAAATTAAAAAATTTTAAGGGTTTATTGGAGAAAAAAAAATAATTTTTTAATCAATGATTTTTTTATTTATTCATGACATTACATGTTTTAATTATCTTATTTAAGGAGTCTAAATACTAGCAACCTTGCAGGAGATTTAATTGGGTACTTCCGGCCAAATTTTCATCGGAAATATCCAAACTAAGCTTCTGTTAAAAAATTCTATGAAAATCAAATACATCGTCTCACACCAAAATATCTCAGGAAATGCCCAAACGCAGCCCCTGTTAAAAGCGGAACTCAAAATTCCAATTTTAAAAGGTTCTCCACGGAAGTTACATTTTGGCACATCCTAATATATATATATATATATTAATATATATATATATATTAGGGTGGCTCAAAAAAACCGACTATTTTTTTTTTTTTAGTCTCGAGTGAAAAATGTTAGTTTTTGATGTTTTAAGAGCCCTCTCCAAGAGACAGCTTAAAAAGAAATTTTTCAGAGGTCACTCCAAATTTTTTAAAATTTCAAAAATCGTCAAAAATCGAACTTTTTTAATTTTTTTTCTCGTTACGGTATAATTTTATAGACTAAAAAGAAATGAGATTCTGAAAATTTCAGTTCAAAATTTAAATTTCGAAAGGTCGCTCATAATTTTTTTATTTTTCTTTAATTAGTCATATCGCCGACTTTAACTGTTGGGAGTGGTACGATGGGGTTTTTTTGGTTTGTAAAAATCTCAACCTACGCGGCAAGGGTCAAATCTCAACCAAGCTGGTTTCTAAGACCAGCTTGGGATTCGAATTCACGCTTGGAAGTTTATTAAATAAAATTATTAAATTAAAAAAAATTATTTTTTCTATATTGTGCTTGATTTTTAGTTCATCTCGTGATGTATTTTTATTGATTATGGTACTAAATAAAAAAAAAAAAATTCATGGAATTTTAATTTAAATAGTAAAAGGTCGCTCGAAAAAATCTAAACTAATGTACTAATAAATTGAAAAAAATTATGAGCAACCTTTCAAAATTTAAATTTTGAACTGAAATTTTCAGAATCTCATTTTTTTTTAGTCTATAAAATTATACCGTTACGAGAAAAAAAATTAAAAAAAAAAAAAAATTCGATTTTTGACGATTTTTGAAATTTTAAAAAATTTGGAGTGACCTCGTAAAAATTTTTTTTTGAGCTGTCTTTTGGAGAGGGCTCTTAAAACATCAAAAACTAACATTTTTTCACTCGAGACTCAAAAAAAAAAAATAGTCGGTTTTTTTGGGCCACCCTAATATATATATATATATATTAGGGTGTGTCAATTTTAGGCGACTTTTTTTTCAACGAAAAAACAGGCTGAAAACTTGCATGAAGGTGAGAACAGAAGCCTGTTCAAAGCGGAGCTCTTAATATTAATATTTAGAGGTGTCTGTCCCTAATTTTTCATTTCACATTTAAATAACATAGGAAAAAAAATTCTTTTTTTTGTTTATTTTTCTAGCTCGGCATACGCACCTTATATATATAAGTCAATAGCATATTATTGTAGAAAATTCAACGCTCTACAAAAATGGTCTCTTACACTTTTATCATAAAGACAGCCGTTCTAAAGTTATTCAGACATAAACTTCTAAATGTATAAAATTTGGATTATTCAAGTATCAAACTGATACAAATTAATTTATTACTGTCTTAAAAGTTATTTTTATTTGTAGAATTGGTTCTGATGAGCTAACATTTTCATAAAGCTTAAAAAAAAATTACTCATGTATCAAATTTTTTTCTTCTTTATTTCATTTACTGTAAGAAAATTATTATTATGATTATTATTAATGATATACATTATTATTAATGATTATTCGTTAATTTATTCAAGAATTATTGCACTTCGAAAGTTCAAAAAATAGTGTTCTATGAAACTTTTATCAGAATTTTGACTTGAAGAGCTCAAAAACCTCATAAGTGCAATTTTAAGCGCTTAGATATGGAATTAGCGGAAGTTGCAGGGATGGCCTTTAGGGTCAACCGTTTTCCAGATTTTTTTGTGATAAATGAGCGTTATGAGACGTGCACTTTTCTGATTTTCCAAACTTATCTTTTCTCTCCGTGTAGAGTAATAAATTGTTAATTCCGTGAAACTTTTCAAAAATTTAATTCATTCAACTCGGATCATGATTTTCTTACAGTAAATGAAATAAAGAAGAAAAAAATTTGATACATGAGTAATTTTTTTTTAGCTTTATGAAAATATTAGCGCATCAGAACCAATTATCCGTATAAAAATAATTTTTAAGACAGTAATAAATTAATTTGTATCAGTTTAATACTTGAATAATCAAAATTTTATACATTTAGAAGTTTACGTCTGAATAACTTTAGAACGGCTGTCTTTATGATAAAAGTGTAAGAGACCTTTTTTGTAGAACGTTGAATTTTCTACAATAATATGCTATTGACTTATATATATGAGGTGCGTATGCCGAGCTAGAAAAATAAACAAAAAAAAAAGAATTTTTTTTCCTATGTTATTTAAATGTGAAATGAAAAATTAGGGACAGACACCTCTAAATATTAATATTACCCTCGCGGTTTTTGAAATACCGTAAATTTTCGGTATTAATGCGTTTACTGTAAATTTACCGTTATGATTCTGAAATAATACGGTATTTCTATGGTCATTTTGGCCAGTTTTTTTACTATAGTTATGCAGCATTTCTACCGTACTTTTGCTGCAAAGTTCAGAAATAATAAAGATATAATGCTTTCTACCGTAAGATGGACGGCTGTGTTTATTACTCGGTGAGTCTTATTAGGTGACTGAGTAATTAGATATGGATAGTGTCTCTGATAGCTCAACTGGTAGAGCATTCGGCGCGTAACTAAATGATCTGAGTTTCGAATCCCGGTCTAGACTAAAAAAAATTATTAATAATAATAACAATCGAGAAATTAGTTTATCAACCTCTTAAAAATAATTCACGATAATTTATAATATTATAAAAAAAAATTTCAAGCTATTGAAAAATAGTAGTAAAGCAGCATATTTTTGGTATTTTGCCGATAATAGAAAATAGGGATCTTCTTTTCCGGTTTTTTGCTGCAATAATGCCGCAGATACAATATATGTATATTTACGGTTTAAATGCTGTAAATATACCGAAACTATTCTATTGTATTGCCATAAATATTCTGAATTTATTTCGTAATTTTTTCATAATAATTCGACAAAAAAACTGGCTAAAATAACTGAAGTATTACGGTAAAAATACAGCATTTATATCGTATAAATACCGAATCTTTACGGCATTTCCAAAACCGTGAGGGTAAGAGCTCCGCTTTGAACAGGCTTCTGTTCTCACCTTCATGCAAGTTTTCAGCCTGTTTTTTCGTTGAAAAAAAAAAGTCGCCTAAAATTGACACACCCTAATGTATATATATATATATATATATATATATATATATATATATATATATATATATATATATATATATATGAAAAAGTCATGTGGGTACTTAAATAAGAGGTTTTGATTAGTGTAACATCATGATGAGCTTATATCTTAGAAAATGTTGATATTTAAGAAGATATAAGGCGAAATAATGTGAGTCATATTTGTAAAATTAAACGTTCGGTTTGAAATTAAAATCGAATATTCTCCCACCCCTACACGAGAGTTAAATTGCATCGAAATATTTCCAATAGCATTCACGAGGCTCTCAAAAAAAAAAACTAAAATAAATTACCGTGACCCAGAATAAAATAAAAAATAATATAAATACTTCTTTCCCTTTGGCAAAAAAAATAAACATAACAAAAACAAGTCACGAAGTACTTAACACTAATAAAACTAAATTATTTTTATCTAAAATCCGTTTTTTATCTCTGCTCAAATGCGGAATTTAAATTCAAAGTACGCCCGTGCATTATTATTATCTAATCCTATCCGGCCCTACACCAGCCGTGCAAATAAATATAAACTAAGCGAGAAAGTTTAATCTTAATTACAAATAAAGTAAATGTTAATTATATTTTTTTTTCGAATGTACATCTTTATTAAACAACTACTTTAGTATTTTATTAATCAAAATTTTAGTAAAAAAATTGAAAAAAAAAAATTTTTTTTTTAACTAAATTATCGAAAAAAAAAATATTATTTAAAACACGAACAAGTAAATTTTACTTAATAAATAAAAATAGTTAAAAAAGAAATTTATAACTAACTGATACAATAAATAATAAATATGTACCTAATAAAAGCTCATTTTATCTTAAATAGCAACCTTGGAGTCTTTATGTGGCTACCGTAACTTGTGAATTATCATTATCATTATATATAATAAAACTAAGTTGATAAAATGTGCGTGCCGATAAAACTTAAAAAGGAGTTCCGGCACGATAAAGGGACTTATATAGTGTGATAACCCTTTATCCCCCCTCGAACAAGAAAGTTCCCGTTCTAACCTAAAGGGCGTGTTTTTAGAGATAAAAGGGCTTTTCCAACTCTTCAACTTGGCAATTAAGTGTAGTGTCACCATTTTTTGTCGAGTATTTGAACTTCTAATTAAGTAATTAGTTAACTTTAAAAATGTGAGACTATCATTGGTCTAAAATGGTCTAGATTATTCTAGAAATTTCTGGAATGATCTAGAAAGCTTTAATATGTATACCAATGTTCGAATCGGTTGAGAATGTTCTAAAAAATTCTAGAATATTCCCAAAAGTTCTAGAAAGATCTGGTAAGATCTGAAATTTACTTTTAGATTCTGATCAAATGAGAATGTTCTAAAAAATTCTAAAATGATCTGAGAAGTTCTTAAATCTACGTTTGGATACTGATTGAATGGGAATGGTCTAGAAAATTCTAGAATGATATAGGAAGTTTTGATATCTACGTTTAGATTCTGATCGAATGAAAATGTTCTAGAAAATTCTCGATTGAACCAGAAATGTCTAGAATGATCTGAGAAATTCTAAAATGATATGGGGAGTTCTGAGATCTACGTTAAGATTCTAATCGACTGAGAATGTTCTAGGAAATTCTAGAATGATCTAGAAATTTCTAAAAAGATCTGGGAAGTTCTAAAATCTACGTTTAGATTCTGATTAAATGAGAATGTTCTAGAAAATTCTAAAATGATCTAAAAAATTCTAGAATGATCTAGAAATTTCTAGAGTCATCTAGAAATTTCTAGAAAGATCCGGTAAGATCTAAAATCTACGTTTAGATTCTGATCGAATGAGAATGTTCTAAAAAATTCGAAACTGATCTAAAAAATTCTAGAATGATCTGGGAAGTTCTAATCGGACGTTTAGATTTTAAACCAATGAGAATGTTTTTTAAATTTTTCGAATGGTCTGGAAAGTTCTAAAATCTACGTTTAAATTCTGATATACGTAAAAAAAAAATTGGGGCTGCCACATGATTTTCATGTGGCAAGCCCAATTTTTTGTTTTGCGTGTAATGATTGCACATTGAAAGTTACAATGAACATTAGCTAGAATAATTACATGGATAAAAAGTTCGTGCCAATTCGACAGAATTTGGAATCTGTGCAAGTTAAAACAATACTCTAATTAAATTTAAAGTCTAGATCTAAAAATGCAATTCTATAAAGCGCCCAGCGGAGCGGGTGAGTAACAGCTAGTAAATAAATAAAATTTTATTTTTTTTAAATATTAAATTGGACGGTTGGATTCCTGGCCAATGTAACGGGTGTTTATGCCGCTCAATCGGCCCCTTAAATTAAATTAATTTAAATAATAAATCTAAACAAATGAATCTAAATTAATAAATAAAACTGCACCACCAGGATTTTTAATCACGGTTCCTGGAACCGGAACCAGAGCTGAGCTTATCTTACAGGGAGAGAGAGTGGAGGAAGGTGATCTGAAATAAATAAATTTTTATTTAACAATATAACCGGTATTTATTAATAACAAAATCAGTTTAACAATTTGTGCACACACTCACTCACACTATAATTAACTTATTATCTAGCGACGCGGAGAAATAACTGCGATACAACGATATTTACAACGATACCTTTCTAAACGACGATTCGATGACTAGCTGGGATGTTCTAACTAACGGTCTCCCACAACCTGATTAAAACTAGTTGGGCTTTTTCTAACTAACGGTCTCCCACACCTGCCTAAGACTAACTTAAAATTACAAGTCCACCGGACAACTGAACAAAATTACCTCCACACACTTACTTTTATTTTTTGACTTATAAAAGTTTTACAAAAATTTAATATCAGAAAATTATTACATTAACTTTCAACTTAATTAATTCAGTCATTAGCTAACAATTAAATTGTAAAATATTTTCACAACTAATAATTTAATCTCCAAAAATCTAAACTAAAAAAACCGACGCCTAAATTTATTCCAATTCAATCACGAGTTTAATACTCAACATTAAATAAATTCTCAGGAACATTCGACTTATAATTTTATTCCAATTTAACTCGCAATTTATTTCTCAGCATTTAAATAAATTCTTAAGAATATTCTTTATAAAATTCTAACTAATTTTCTTGGACTTAATCCACGCCGTTAAATATTTTTACAAATAATTCCAATAAAATAATAAATTTAATTATCGAAAGATAAATTCAGGAACGTAAGTTCAATATATAAAATAACCGCGTAGAATGTTCCAATTAAATAAATAATTTATCTCAATATAATGTAACGGGTGCTTCACTTCCCGCACTTTTAGCCCCTGATTAAATTTAACTAACAACAATATATTAACAAATGACTCTAAGATTATTCAGGGCGCCACCAGGATTTTTCAATGCGGTTCCTGGAACCGGAAACCAGAGCTGAGCTTAATAATCTACAGGGAGAGAGAGTGGAGAAAGGTTGTTCTGAAAATGAATAAATTGTTATTTAACAAATTAACCGGTTTTTATTCAACAACAAAATTAACAACTGTGCACTTGCACTTACTCCCACTTACTTACAACTAACTCACTTACAACTAAACTTAACACTACAACTTATGACTACTCTCCTCAGGTCAACTTCAACTCCACGACCCCACTGCCTTGTCACCCCGCAAAGGAACTAATCGTATGCAAAGGCTCGTTAACTCGGCTCACGAAAGTAGTCGACCCAGTGACTAAACGTAGACCGATGTCCTCCCGTGAGCTTACAAAAAATTGCTTAATCCCACAGTACCCTCTTATGGAGCGACTATACTGTAGTTTCTACCTTACTACCGCTGTACCCCACTTGGCGTCTATACAACGGCTTCTAGGATTTCCCGCCCCGGAGTCAGATGGACTCAAGCGTGCTCAACGTGCCTCTTGAGCGGTACTATCTCACACACACCTTACCCACGCGTCTTCACACACATATCCCGCTCACACACACAACTGACTCTACTTTACTTTTATTTCCGGATTTACAAAAATCAGACTCTAAAATTTACAACGTTAATTTTCACTAAAATTGTTCAGTCATTAGCTTACAATAAAACTCATGAATTATCCTCACGATTAATAAATTTACTTCTTAAAATTTCCGGCTTAAAACCGACGCTTCTTTTATTCCAAATTTAACACGAGCTTAACTCTGCGCATTAACTTAAATTCTTTCGAAGAACATTCTTTATAAAATTAACTAAATTTTTACTCGGACGTAATCCACACAATAAATAGTTTTATAACAATTTCTACCGGAACAATGATATTAAATTATTGACAATTTTCCAGTACATGACTTCAATATATAAGACAACCCAAGTAGAAATTGGCAATTAAATTAGATACACAGAAAGAATGGTTCACTTGAACCAAGAAAATATTTTTCTTGCTAATTATTTTCTTGGGCGAAAAAAAAAATTTTTTTTGACACAAGAAATTTCACTTATCCCAACAAAATTAATTCTCTTGCTTCAAGAAATACGTATCTTGATCCAAGACAATTTATTTGAATCAAGAAAATTTTCTTGTTTTGAGAAAATTTTTCTCTTGCTCCAAAAAATTAAGTTCTTGACAGAAGTAAATTTTCTTGTCTTGAGAAAATTTTTCTCTTGCTCCAAAAAATTAAATATCTCGATAATAAATTTTCATTAATATTTTTATTGACAAACATGTCAAATGGGAAGATCAAATAATATTGAACCATTTTCTTTCATTCAATATGTATAATTGCGTGCTAAAATAATCTAAAATGGGTATCAAATATTCAAGAGAAAAATTTTCTCAAGGTGAGAAAATTTTTTTCTCAGCTGAAGTAGGTGGCGCTGCTTCCCTAGAGTATCTCAAAATCTTGATCCAATATAAAAATTTATTGTATCAAGTATTTATGATAATTTGAATTAAGAAAAATTACTTCCACCAAAAATAGAATTTCAAGAAAAATTTTTACTTCGGCCAAGACAACTTCGGTCTTCCTTCGGGCACCCGAAAATTTACTTAAGCCAAGAATTTTATTCTCCAGTCAAGAAATCTTTTTTTCTGTGTAATTAATTAGTAATTTCTCAATATACAAATTACTTGCCGAAAGTTTATCTACGGGTACATCAGTCTTATCTGCTCCGAAATTTAGTAAATTAATTCTCAATAATTAATAACACGTGGAATAATTATTTTCTAGTAATTTGAGAATGACGATTGGATAATTAATAATTCGCCTCGGTGTAAAATAATTACAGAAAATTATCCACGACGTTCAATTACTAAATGCGTCGCAGTTTTCTCAATGAATTAATTTCCGGTAATTAAAACTGTTTCCAATAAATAATTAAATAATTTTCAATAAATGATAAAATATAAATCAGTATATATAATTAATTGAATGGTAATTCAACTGCTATATTTTATAAAAATAGTCCAGCTAATAATTTTGTAAATTTACTGCGTCACAAAATTCTCAAGGAATTTGCGCGCTCAAAACGGACGTCGTTGTTCGTTACTGCGTAGTTAGCTTGACCTCGGGTACCAACGCTTGACCAAGTCGTGAGTTGCTGATTGAACTATTTCTCGATGTTCAGAAATTAATTAAATAATGAAACTGAATTTTAATGTAGCCCATCTAGGATGTTAATAATTATTAACCAGCTGAATTAACAATTTAGATACTCACGACCTAAACCCAGGAGGTCTAGAACATTCCTCGGGTGTAAAATCCCCAGGAGGAATTGTTCACAAGCTAACAAATTAAATTGATTAAAATAATTAATTATTATTAACAAATTGAATTACTACTTATTAAATCAAAATTGAGAAGTAGATCGACCAGTGAGCCGGGTATAAACCCCAAGGCTCAACAAAAGGACAAAATTCCAATACCTTAATAATCTTAATACTGAAGAAAACTCTACTCTGGAATTTGGCTTCCTTCCTAGCTGCTTTGGTTGGCGATGCCACTGGTTTCAGCACTTCACTACTTCTGATTTTCCATTGCCGCTTCACTTCCGAAGAAACCCAAAATTTCCCCTTCTTAATTCTAGTCGGGTCCCGAAGACCGAGACGCGCCAGTGCTGCGTCGACTATTTACTTCGCACACGTGTGATCGGTTTTACCGATCAAGGGCAATTTACCCTGTTACAAATTTTAGGAACATTCGACGTCTAAATTTATTTCAATTCAACTCATAATTTATTTCTTAAATAATAAATAATTCTTATTAAAATTTCATCAATTAATTTTAACTAACTAAAATTCCCGGACTTAATAATCCACGTTGTTAATTCAATTCTAAGAATTTTATCAATGATGATATTAAATTAATAATTAAATTTTCCAGAACTTAAGTTCAATACTCACAAATAACCGCGTGGAATTTTCCGATTAAATAAATAATTTATAAATAAATTATCTCAATATAAAATAAATTAACGAAAAATTATCCACGGGTAAATCACTCTTAATTGCGCCAAAATTCAATAATCAGTTCTCAATAAATAATATGATGTTAAATAAATAATACTTTGTTGTAATAAATAATATTAATTAATAATAATTCAATTGTTCTTAATAATTCGTCGAGTAAAATAATTGCCAAGAATTTGTGCGCTCAAAATGGACGCCGATGTTCGTTACCCGAGAAAAAATGTTTCTATATAATCATATATAATTGTATATAATCATATATGATTATATATGGAATCACATATATAATTATATACTATTATATATAATCATATATAATTATATATAATCATGCATGATTATATATGGAATTGTATATAAGATTATATATAATTATATATGACTGTATATGGAGCAATATACAGCCATGCAGGATTATATATAGTTCCATATACAACTATATATAATCATACATGATTATATACCGAATTTTATATGAGGTTATATATAATCATATATAATTATGTATGACTATATATGGAGCAATATAAAACCAAGCAAGATTATATAGTTCCATATATAATTATATATAACCATACATGATTATATATGGAATTGTATATGAGGTCATATATAATCATATATAATTATATATGACTATATATGGAGCAATATACAGCCAAGCAAGATTATATATAGTTCCATATATAATTATATATAGTTATATATAATCATACATGATTATATATGGAATTGTATATGAGGTCATATATAATCATATATAATTATAAATGACTATATATAGAGCAATATACAGCCATCCAAGATTATATATAATCCCATATATAATTATATATAAGTATATATAATTATATATGCTTATATATAATTAACATATATAAAAATTTTTTCTTTGAAAAAAAATTTTTTTTTGGTAATCACGTAAAGTGTAAAATGATGTTTATAATTACGTTTAAATAATTCTGAAATACAAAATTTGTTACATTTCCTATGAGATCTTTTGGTCTGCTCTGCTACTACCTAATAGTAAAATCATTATTTATTTTATTATTTAAATAAGTGTTATATTATAATGAGATTCGGTCAAATAAATAAATTATGAATTATGACTATCCAAATATATTATAAAATCAATTTTTATATTATATTTATGATAAACTCATATGATACATTATGTAGATCATAGAATCATTGACATCTAAGACAGCAGCACAGCAGACAGAAACTTCAAGACGCACGGACATCACTAAAGTTAAGTAGCATTGAGCTGGGTTAATAGTTGGATGGGTGACCGCTGGTGTTATAGCCGTAAAATTATAGCTAGATATTTTTTTTACATTATAATTGGTTACAGAGAATTGCGTAGGACCATATTAAATACTATATCCATAAAATTAACCCAATAATTAATCAGATGTAATAAATATATAATTAAATATTGTTATATATAATTATATATGATTAGATATGATTAGATATGATTATATTTGGCCATTTTTCATATATAATCATATATAACCAATTTATATATAAATATATATAATTATATATAAATATTTTTTCTCGGGTAGTGCGTAGTAGACTTTGACCTTGGGTACACGTTAACTGCGTTGTAAATTTCGACTGACGCTTGCCTGACCCGTGAGAAGACAATGGAACTTTCTCGAAGAATTTATTTCTCGGTTTTATTTTATTAAATAAAATAGTTGCAACTAAACCGATTTTCCAGATGTTCAGAATTATTTGTTATTAATCGAGTAAATTAATAAAAATAAGTTCTTACGACAATTAACACCGCGAGGTCCTTGAGCAGTCCTCGGGTATAAACCCCCTTGAGGAATCTCAACGGCAACTAACGAATAAAATTTAATTGCAATTAAATAATTATTGAATTATTATTAAATAAATTATTAGTTAACAATTAACAACCCGAAAATAATTAATTAAAAATGAGAAGTAGTTTAGATGAGCTGAGTATATGACCCCGCGGCTCATCTATGTAGAAAGTCTTAATACCTTGTAAAATTTAATCTGTTATGTAAAGAATTTTTCTTTACATATTTATTAATTATAAAAAATTCGAGTATGATTTTATTGCATTTTTTAACGATTGTAAAATATAATTCGAGTGTGATCATTAAGGAAGTACGAGCACCAAGGCAACTTTTGATAAAAGGCTTGATTTTTTTTTAATATCAAGTTTAAATATGTCTAAACAAATTCCGAAAATTTGAAAGAGATTGCCCGATTATTTAAATAAATAGTTAACTTTAAAGATGAGCAATTTAACATTGGTCTTATGGGGTAACCTTCAAGCATTGATACCTTTCTGTATTTTTCTCGTAAAACTGTCGGTGAATATTTTTAAAAAACTTATGGATGAAAGTAAATATATAAGTGATAGATTTTATTCAAAAAAATTTACACTTGCCCGACTAATTAAAAGAAAAATAAATGCCGCCATTAGCCAATGTTAAATGTATATCTCTACATACATATCTATACATTGAGAAAAATCATATGGTTACTGCTCTCCCCTTACCGCGCTAGAGTCGATACCTATCCCCACCCCGTCTAGCGCTCGTACTTCCTTAAGTGTCTCGTTCGACTCCTGTAAGAGGCCCAGGGAATTTCCCGTAATTAGTTTGGGCCCAGGTACATTTAAGAGATTAAATAGATAAATGGGAGTTTTGTTATACGTAAGAAAACTCACTTATACTTAAAATAAAAAAATACTCAAGTAATGACAAAGAATATTAGATAAAAATATTTATTTTAAACCAAAAGATTTTAGAGTAACTTAAGTACAGAATTTTGAGTGTTGAGACAAATGTCTAAATGAATTTTAATATTGCAAGTTTTAAATAATTTTTAGATAATCAAAATTAATTATTAAATGAGAAATGAACTTTACGAATATGAAACAGATAAAAAAAATAGAACTTGAAAGTTAAACAATTTAAAATAAACAAATATTAAATAATGAAATTCTAAAATAATGCAACAAATTTATAAAATGATAAAACAGAAGTATTTCTACAAATAAATAATTAAATTCAAAAAACGTAAGAGATGCTAGAATCAAGTACATATTTATTTATTCGATTTAAATAAATAAATTATTGTTAAACAGTACAAATGTACTTTATCTTTGCCTTTGTCTTTGTCTATACGTAAATAAACACATAGATGTTTAATAGAACATAAGAGTAAGTAAGAAAACTATATTGCACTCTGACCCAAGTAGAGGAGCCTCAAGCGATATTTTTGAACAACTTAAGAGAGAGGGTAAGGGCCCAAGAAAATAGACAAATAATTGGACATTTGGTTCCCCCAATGAGTGGAAGTTAGTAACGCCCTAAAATTCGACACCTTACAATTTTAACAAGAAAATCTCTCTCGTTGTCCTGACGTCCTAGTGTTAACATCACCTAAAGTTTTAATAATTCTGAATAGACCACGTGTTAAATTTACCGAATAACGAATAAAAGATTTTAAAATTAAAAGTATAATTATGAAGTGAATCAAATCTAAAGAGTAAGTCAAATCAACAAAGTTCATCATTTTTATCAGGTACATTTTAAATAACTAATATTTGTGAATTTAATAATATCGTAAAATCGTTATATGAAAGAAAAAGTTAACTTTGAATCACTGTGTAATAATTGTAATTATTGTAATTTAACTAATGATATTAATTTTTGATTTAAACAATATATGTATTAAAATTATTCAACGTCCAATTTATTCAACAAACCTATCATTCTCAATAAATAGAAACTCGGAAGTTCCCGGTCTATTAGCCTAACACACTAGGACCGAATACTTAAACACAATAAATAATTTAAATGTAAAATCAATTAATTTCCCTAAATTAATTTTCTTACATAACAAATCTGAAGAAATTCCCTGGATCCAGTGGGCTTCCTACTTTGGACTTTTCTTGCTGGCACCAGTTCGATCACTCAACTATTTCTGCTCGCTGCGCGTGAGCTACTCAACAAGTAAACCCCAAAATACCCCCACTTATTACTAACTAGGTCCCGAAGACCGAGACGCGCCTGTTACAAATTGCTCTAAACTATTGAAGTTTTTGAAGTTATGAGCTCATCTTGATGTTACACTCATCAAGAGCTTTCATTTGCGTACCCCCATGCATTTTTGATATATTTTTCATATATACATATATATACCCAGTCAGCATCCAAGTCAGAAAGATTTCAGTATGAAGTCTTTTAAAAAACTTCTTATAGAAGTCCTAATGTGACGTCTTAAGGAGCTCTTTTTTACGAGGTCAGAACTAAGAGCTCTTAATGAACTCATAAGTTTGGAGTCAATTTTCCGACATCTAACTGAGTCCCTTTTTTGAACTTCTTTTTGAGTTGCGTATAGTGAGCTTATAGACATTATAAACAAAAAAACAAATTTCTTTTTAATATAAAGCTGTCAAAATCTTATTCATTTTTTATTTATTACTTTCCTGATTGAGAAATTAAATTGAAAATGATTAAAAATAATTCGAATTAAATAATTTAAAACAATTTGAATAGATTAATATATAGATATACACTTGGCATAGGTTAACTCATTTCTCTTAATCCAGGTTAATTAAATTTTTCAAAAATTTTAAATTATATTATGAAGTAGTAGGCAATAATGTTAAAATCTGGTTCGTAATCAAACTAATTTAGATAAAATAATAAAATTGGATTCTAATCTGAAAAAATTATGTGAACTTTCTAGATTTAAGGAGTACTTTGCATGTATCAATTTTAAACATTTTATTCGAATTTAAAGATATCTTATAACTATATACTTATTAATTATTGTTGAATTTTTAATATTCATTAATTTATCTATTAGATTTTATATTGTAAAAAGTAAACTAAATTTATATAGACTATTTAAAAAAATATTACAGGTAGACTTTTGAATATTTTTTGTTATATAAATATTCGTATAAGTTACTTTTTCTCTATCGATACACAGTATCAAATAGAATAAATAATATAGACAATGATCGCAACATTTCATCACTATATAAACTTAGCTTATAAGAATAATGAGATGTGTAACGACATATCGTTCGAACAGCGTAGGGGGTTAGGTATCGATCTAGCACGCGCGCGACTAGGGTTCGAATCTTAGTTACGGCAATTGCGATTTTCACTTTCTCTCTTTAAACCGACAATATTAGGTCTAACTAAAATAATAAACATTCGAAATCAGCATCGGTGCTTCATGAAACTCTGAATTATTTTTCATAATTTACTTTTATTATTATTATTATTATTATTATTTTTGTTGTGTTCTTATTATTGTTATCATTATAATAGCGTATAGAGATAAAAAATCATTTATTTGTGCGAGTTCAGAAAAAAGAGCTCTTTAAGAGCTCGTTTTGATGAGTTCTTAAAGTCTACAATAAGCGGCGCATTCGACCTCTTCAGAAGGTCTTAAAGACGTCTTTTAGACGTAGACTCTGACGTCCAAATCAGAAATCTGAGCTCATTCGGAATAACTTAATACGTCATTTTGCTATCTGGGTAATATATATAAAAATATGAAAAATTGATGTGGGTACTCAAATGAACGGTCTCGATGAGTGTAACATCGGGATGAGCTTTTTTTTTTGGGCGAGAGGAGGGAAATCTTCATAAGACACCGGCTAGATGTTGCTGATGTTGGTTGCCGGTAGTGTGAGATTTTTACTCACTAAAACCCTCCCTTCTCTTGTACCTGATACTGCGGGATTGCGTTAGCATTACTTCGCAGTACCAGGCCCCTTCTAAGCTACTCCTGAAGCTATTTTCTCCTGTAGCTATTCCTCCGCTTTTTCCTCTTTCCTCTTCTCCAGCAAGACCTCACGCGTCAGCCTTCAAGGCCTCGACAAATGTGCCCGCCCATTAGCACAGGGGCACAGTGACCGAGGAAACCACAGAGACCTGGTCAAGGTACAGTCGGCAAGGAAGCAAGCCCCGGAAATCGCAGAAAAATTGCGACTGCCAGGGTTCGAACCCACGCCTGAGCGACCGCTGTCCGGCAGTTCAAGACTTAAACCGCTCGGCCCTGAATAAAAAAAAGTATTGAGACAAAGAAAAAGTATTGAAAAGTATTGGATTGACTAGAAAACCAATACTTTTCAATACTTTTTTCTTTGTCTCAATACTTTTTTTTATCAGGAGGCCACGCAGTCGCCTGAGCTTATGTTTTTAAACATGTCAATAGTTCACAAGATACACGGTTATTTCTTGGTGATTGACATTTCAAATATAAACTCATCTCGATGTTACACTCATTGAGGCCTTTCATTTGAATACCCACATGGCATTTTTGATATATTTTATATATTTGATATTTGTGAAATATATATCATATATAAATATATGAAAAATTGATGTGGGTACTCAAATGAAAGGTCTTGATGAGTGTAACGTCGGGATGAGCTTATATCTTTAAAAATGTTAATAGTTCACGAGATAGCAATGTCAGTTCTTAATTATTGACATTTTTTAGGATATAAGCTCATTTTAATGTTACACTCATCGAGACCTTTCATTTGAAAACCCACATGGCATTTTTTATATATTTGATATTTGTGAAATATATATAATATATAAATATATGAAAAATTGATGTGGGTACTCAAATGAAAGGTCTCGATGAGTGTAATGTCGAACCGAGCTTATATCTTTAAAATGTCAATAGTTGACAAAATACAAGCTCATTTCTTAATTATTGACATTTTCAAAAATATAAGCTCATCCCGATATTACACTCATCAAGAGCTTTCATTTAAGTACCCACATGCATTTTCATATATATTTTACATATACATATATATAATATATATAAATATATGAAAAAAATTGATGTAGGTACTCAAATGAAAGGTCTCGATGAGTGTAATGTCAGGGTAAGCTTATATTTTTAAAAATGTCATTAGTTGACAAGATAGCAATGTCAGTTCTTAATTATTGATATTTTTTAGGATACAAACTCATCCCAATGTTACACTCATCGAGGACTTTCATTTGAATACCCACACGGCATTTTTTACATATTTTATATATTTAATATTTGTGAAATATATATGATACATAAAATATCTGAAAATTCGATGTGGGTACTTAAATGAAAGGTCTTGATGAGTGTAACATCGGGATGAGCTTATATCTTTAAAAATGTTAATAGTTCATAAGATACAAGGTCATTTCTTTATTATTGATAGAGTAGAAGTACCGTTTTTGGCCAGTTAACATTTGAATTAATTTATTCAAAATTAGAATATTATAACCATATTTTTGTTGAGTTTTAAAAAGTTTATATTAAAACAAATTGAGTTTGTAATGCATTATTAATATCAATTCATTTACATCGCTTATTTGAACAATAAATGGCCATAAACGGTACAGTGGCCACAAACGGTACTTCTGCCCTATGTTTTAAGATATAAGCTCATTCTTATATGTTACACTCATCAAGAGCTTTCATTTAAATACCCACATGCATTTTTAATATATTTTTCATATGTATATAATATATATAAATATATGAAAAATTGATGTGGGTACTCAAATGAAAGCTCTCGATGAGTGTAACGTCGGGGTGAGCTTATATCTTTAAACATGTCAATAGTTCACAAGATACGCGGTTATTCCTTAATGATTGACATTTCCAAAGATATAAGCTCATCTCGATGTTACACTCATTGAGGCCTTTCATTTGAATACTCACATGACATTTTTTATATATTTTATATATTAGATATTTGTGAAATATATATAATATACAAAATATATGAAAATTTGATGTGGGTACTCAAATGAAAGGTCTTGATGAGTGTAATATCGGGATGAGCTTATATCTTTAAAAATGTCAATAGTTAACAAGTTACAAAGTCATTTCTCAACTTCTTATTCTCTTAATAATATAGATTACGAATAAAGAAAATATTAATCGTAATTGTTTAGTATTTTTTTTCGAATGTACATCTTTATTAAACAAATACAGTTGATATCTTAGTTTTTTAATTTATATACGTAGGTTTTATTATTCAGTTATTAATTATTAATAATCAATATTAATATAGATACTTCTAGTCTATATGTGCAATATGCGCGTGTGTGTCTTTTACAATATTTTGAATTACAAATTTTCAAAAAAAAATTTTTTCAAATGTGCGCAGTGAAGAAATCGAAAAATTATCAATGAAATAATATTTTTAATTTATTATTTTTATTACGCATATTATCTCATACATAATTAATATATAATTAATAGTTTATTAGTTTTGTTAATCACCATGATAATTAAATTCCTTAACCGTGCTATTATATTTTTATTTATTTATTCTTATAATTAAAATACGATTAATCTGTTTTTATTTTATTAGTTTTTTTGTAGGAGGGAATATTCAAGTCAGCTCGCGGTAATGTTTCAATATTAATCTGATATTTAATAATTAATAAAAAAATAATAATAAAAAATTTAATTAATCAGCCGAAATAAAAAAAAAATTTAATCAAAATTGCACTGAATTATTTGCACGAAAGCTTATTGGTAAGCATTTAACATTAATTATTATCCTGCCAGTTTTAACAGCAATTGCTTTATAATTATTGTTTGTTATAATTAATATATATATTTATAATAATAATTAATAATTAATTTTGAAACTCTGCATTCGCTGATTAATATATTTTTTATATTATTTTTAGCCTAAAAAATATTAATATATACTACATTAAACATTACAAATTCATATCCACATTGTTGACAATATCTATAATATACATATATTTTATTTTATTTTATTATTTATTAGTCTAATACAAATATCTATGTTAACTAGTTGCCATTTTAAGTACATTGTTTCTTTGTTTTTTTTTTTTTATTAATAATAATTAATGAATTAACCGGTTAAAAAAGTTAATAATTTTTTTTTTAGAATCTTCAATTTTTTAGTATATAGGGACCGGGTTCGAGACCCAGCTGGTGTTTGCTAAAAAAAAGTTCATTATGAGCATACACTCATCGAGACCTTTCATTTGAGTACCCACATGACTTTTTTGATATATTTATATATGACACATATATATCAAACACATATATATATTAAAATATATGAAAATACCATGTGGGTACTTAAATGAAAGGTCTTGATGAGTTTAATATTATGATGAGCTCATATCTTGAAAAATGTTGATATTTAAGAAGATACAAGGCCAAATATATATATATATATATATATATATATATATATATATATATATATATATATATATATATATATATATATGTATTTGGGATATATGTGTCATATATAAATATACGAAAAAGTCATGTGGGTACTTAAATTAAAGGTCTTAATTAGTGTAACATCATGATGAGCTTATATTATAAAAAAAGTTGATATTTAAGGAGATACAAGGCGAAAAAACAAAATATAAGCTCATCATGATGTTACACTAATCGAGACCTTTCATTTGAGTACCCACATCAATTTTTCATATATTTTATATATTATATCTATTTCACAAATATCAAATATATAAAAAAAAATCATGTCAGTACTCAAATGAAAGGTCTCGATTAGTGTAACATCATAATGAGCTTATATCTTCGAAAAAGTTGAAATTTAAGAAGATACAAGGCGAAATCACAAGATGTAAGCTCATAATGATGTTACACTAATCGAGACCCTTCATTTGAGTACCCACATGACTTTTTCATATATTTATAAATTATATTCATGTGTATATATGACATATATATCCCAAATACATGTATATATAAAATACATGAAAATACCATGTGGGTACTCAAATGAAAGGTCTCGATTAGTGTAACATCATTATGAGCTTATATCTTGTTATTTTGCCTTGTATCTTCTTAAATACCAACATTTTTAAAGATATAAGCTCATTCCGATGTTACACTTATCAAGACCTTTTATTTGAGTACCCACATCAATTTTTCATATATTTATATATATTATGAAAATGTATATATGAAACATATATCAAAATGCATGTGGGTACTCAAATGAAAGGTCTTGATCAGTGTAACATCATGATGAGCTTATATCTTGTTATTTCGCCTTGTATCTTCTTAAATGTCAACATTTTTAAAGATACAAGTACCAGGTTCGAAACCCGACAGGGGTATTAAAAAAAAAAGAAATTATTAACTTTTTTTTTTTTATAATAAAATTTGTTCACAATTTTTATTCAGCATATCTACAAAAAATAATTAATACTATTTTAATATAACATGTATGGAAATAAAGGAAAATCTTGACGCATTAAACAGGTATATTTTTAAAATCGATTTCTCTTTATAAAGTTCATAGTAGTTCAATAGAGTTTGATTTAAATATCAAACTTTTTATCTCTTATTATTTTAGCCCCACCTACTATCGATTAACTCCATTTATTTCTCTCGCATTCTCTTTTAAAAATCAATTCTACCTTATTTCATAGTCATTGTTATTAATAATAATGATAATAATAATTGTAAATCACTAAAAAAAAAAATTAATTTAAAAAAAATTGAAATGCATAAAATTGATTAAAAATTTTTTAAACAAAAAGAAAACAGCAAATTAATTTTTTTTTAATAAAAAAAAATTGCTGTTTTTTTAATAAAAAAATTTTTATTAGGATTACAATTTTATTTATATTTTAATTAGTTTTATTATTTAAAAAGTGGACAATTGTCCTTATAAAAATGATATGATATGCATATTGAAAAAATAAATTTGTCTTATGACATTATCATTATTAATATTAATAATTAATACGCAATAATAATACGTAATATTGATAAGTCATACATCAAAAAAAAAATTATAATGTAGTAATAATAATAATAAAACTGGGATACATATATATTTAATCCATTCATTGTTTTAAAAAAATAACAAAAGTGGTGATAAATAAAGAAAACTTAAATGAACACGCAGGTTTATTTGTTCGTGTAAATGTATAAAGGTTTAGAAAAGTTATTATATGAACGGATGTAAATGTATATGTATATGCATATATGTACTTAATAATAATAATAGTTATAATAATAATTTCATTTTTCATGGCGGTAATGTATTACACGTTTAATGTATATACATGCACACACACGCGCATATATATACACACTAATGTATATATGCATATAAACAGTACTGTTATCTTTACTTGCTGCAAGAGGTTTTTTTTCACTCGCGAAAATTTTATAAAGAAACTAGAACTCAGGTACTCTGAGATAAAGCTATGAGAATATTAGTTTTTAATATAAAACAATTTTTATTTTTTTCATATTTTTCATGTGAAGTTTTTTTTTATTAAATTTAAATTATGTACAATTTTATTGAAAATTATTTTATTTTTTTCATGTTGATTTTAGTGAATGAATTTCAAAAAAAAATTTTTTTAACTGTAGATTTTAGTAAAAAATTTTTGGAATTTTTTAAATACTTACATATTTATCGATATAAGCTCAACATAATGTTACACTAATCGAGACCTTTCGTTTGAGTACCCACATGACTTTTTCGTATATTTAATATATGACACATATATACCAAATACACATATGTATATATATATATAAAATATATGAAAAAACCATGTGGGTACTCAAATGAAAGGTCTCGATTAGTGAAACATCATTATGAGTTTATATCTTGTTATTTCGACTTGTGTTTCCTTAAATATCAAGATTTTTTAAGATATAAGCTTATCTTGATGTTACACTAATCGAGACCTTTCATTTGAGTACCCACATGAATTTTTGATATATTTTATATATAAACGTATTAGGGATATATGTGTAATGTATAAATATATGAAAAAGTCATGTGGGTACTCAAATGAAAGGTCTCGATTAGTGTAACATCATTATGAGCTTATATCTTCTTATTTGGTCTTGTATCTCTTCAAATATCAACATTTTCGAAGATATAAGCTCATCATGATGTTACACTAATCAAGACCTTTCATTTGAGTACCCACATGGTTTTTTTATATATTTTATATATTTGATATTTGTGAAATATATATAATATATAACTATATCAAAAAGTCATGTGGGTACTTAAATGAAAGGTCTCGATTATTCTAACATCATTATGAGCTTATATCTTCTTATTTCGTCCTATATCTTCTTAAATATCAACATTTTCGAAGATATAAGCTCATCTTAGTGTAACACTAATCACGACCTTTTATTTGAGTACCCACATGGTTTTTTTGATATATTTTATATATAAATGTATTTGGTATATGTCATATATAAATATATGAAAAAGTCATGTGGGTACTCAAATGAAAGGTATCGATTAGTATATGCTCATGATGAGCTTATATCTTAAAAAATGTTGATATTTTTCTCGACTACAATAAAAAAAATTTTGTAAAAATTATTTACAATTTTATTTAAAATTTATAGAAAAAAGAATTATTCTTTAAAACAAGTAAGTAAATTTTACTTAAAAAATAAAAATAATTAAAAAAGAAATTTATAACTACTGATCCAATAAATAATAAATATGTTCACATGAAAAATATGATTTCAAAGATGCGGATTTACCAAATATATAATATAAATGACAAGATTGATTATATATACAAGCAACTACAAAAAGTTCTGATAAGATAAAAATTATATAATCTCGGATAAGTATGATAAAAAGAGCAGTACTCAATAAATGCATATATACGCTATACACATATATGTATATGGATATGACATTATACCATACTTGACGGTAAAGCACTATCGTATATAAGACCGACAATACGCCGTCATATATTATTTTATGTATATAGTATAGTAATATATACTCATATATAATATATAATATATATATATAATATATATATATATAATATATTACTAACTATAGCTAATAAGAGTTAGAAGTATTACTCACCAAGTAACACCGTGCAAAATTCGAGATTCAACTCAATACAAGTAATTAATAGGCAAGCGTTTGTTATTATTGATTATCTTCCTTAATTAAATACTCATTATTATTTCTTTTTTTTTTATCCTCTTATTTAATATTTTAAATATGGCCAAGGCTCTGCCTACTACCAACACCGTTTTGTTTAAATAAAATCACACGATTGCTTCTCCGTACCGTTATTTACTTCAATGAGTCATTTTTATTGATATTAATTATTATTACCTAGAAGATGAGTAAAAATTATCATTATTCATTTTGTTTTGACTCTAGTAATAAAAAATCATTTTTTTTTTTTATTAATTACAATGATAATTTGGAATTTGGTGATGAAGAAAGGATTGATAACAAAATGGCGAGAATTTAATTTTAAAATGGCCGCGGCGGGAAAATTTTGAAATTCAAAAATTTTAATTTATTCTTTTTGGTCAATTAATAAGTTATTATTGATATTAATAATTATTATTACCATCAGTATGGGTAAAAATGATTGTTTTTAATTCAAGTATGATTTTTGTAAGAAAAAAACAAATTTATTAATAAATTACAATGATAATTTGAATTTTGGTAAGAAAAAAATGATAGATAACAAAATGGCGGGACTTTAATTTTAAAATGGCCGCGGCGGGAAAATTTTGAATTTCAAAATTTTTATTCAATCTTTTGGTTAATTAATTAGTAATTATTAATTATTATTACCATTAAAATAGCTAAAAATGATCATTATTAATTTAATTATAATTTTAGTAAAAAAAAAAAACAAATTTATTAATAAATTACAATGATAATTTGCATTTAGGTAAGAAAGAAATGATAGATAACAAAATGGCGGGACTGTAATTTTAAAATGGCCGCGGCGGGAAAATTTTGAAATTCAAAATTTTAATATAATCTTTTGGTCAATTAATGAGTAATTATTAATTATTATTACCATAAAGATGGGTAAAAATAATCATTATTAATTTAATTATGATTTTAGTAAGAAAAAAAAAATTTTTTTTAATAAATTACAATGATAATTGAAAATTTCTTAAGGAAGAAATAATAGACAGCAAAATGTCGAGACTTTAATTTTAAAATGGCCGCAGCGGGAAAATTTTGAAATTCAAAAATTTTAATTCATTATTTTGATCAATTATTAAGTTATTATTGATATTAATGATTATTATTACTATCAAGATGGGTAAAAATAATCATAATTAATTTAATTATGATTTTGGTAAGAAAAAAAAATAAATTTTTTAATAAATTTCAATCATCATTTCAAATTTGTTAAAGAAGAAATGATAGACAACAAAATGGCGGGAATTTAATTTTAAAATGGCCGCGGCGGGAAAATTTAAAATCAAATTTTTTTATAATTGTAATTTAAATTAAAAAATGACTTACTAATATTTAACATCAGTTAATTTCTTCCTAAAATTAAAAAAATTATAATTATTAATTAAAAAGAAATTAACCCATTAATGATGATAATAATTATGATTCCAATTAAAATCGATAAGCAAATAAAAAGGCAATAATGTCGAAATGGAGGACAATCGATGAGATACATTTAGGTCAAGCGTCGGTTCTCTTGAATGTAATTTCAAGTGAATCAGTCGTGTCATGTTATGAATTTTAAAAATTTATAATCATTTTTGTTCGTAAATATTTCTTAAAATAATAACGAGTACTCAAAAATAAATTGCAATTATAAATTTCATTATTTCTACTTATAGATTTAAAAGTTAACCCTTTGTTTATCTAAAGTAAATATTGAGGCATAAAAAAAATATTTATCTCAAGTATGAATTGTAAAAAGGCAATTAATTATATGAAATTTTATAGTTTGCTGTTGTAAATATGGATGACTTAACGATTATTTATTTCTGATAGTTAGTTTTATTTATCGCGTCAGTTAATCGCCGTAGGACGAGTGAATAGAAATCTAATGAAATAAGCGTGTGCTTTACTTAGAAATTTTTTAACTTTTACGTTAGTTAGTTTATTTAATTCGGTGCTTAAGCAGAGTACTAACTTTGTGGTATTTTATTAATTCATTACTTTTATACTTAAAAATTCCATCTATAGGGACGGATATACGACGCTTCTACATCTCTTATCATTCATCAATCATCATTTTTTGTCTTCTCGGTTTAGTGCCCACTAGTCTAATCGTTAACGTCGTAAAAAATTAAATAGTCTCAGCATTTAGGTTTTTTTCTTTTTTATTTACTTGCTTTTAAATCAAGTATCTCAATTTTTCAAGCACATTTTCATTTCAAGTCTAGCTATCAATTAATCTATTTAAATATCGTGTGACAAATTCCAGAAAGGTGTATAAAAAATTTTTAGTCACTTTTCAAACATATTGTAAGCTTAAAAATGAAAAAAAAAAAATTTTTTTTAAGCCAAAAAGGCATGTGTCTCAAATTTTAAATTTTTTTGGCTTTAGGAATTTCAAAATTTAGTTATTTAAAACCAAAAAAAAATTAAATGAATCAAGAAAAAAATTTTTGAACCAAGAAAATAATTTTGAGATTTTTAATCAAGAATATTTTTTTAGTTTAAGAATTTTTCTACTCAAAAATTAAAAAGATTTACAAAATTATTTACTTATTTCAATTTTTTTTCTATTAACATTTTTTTAAAAAACATTTTAAGATTAAAAATAAAAAAAAATTTTTTTTTTAAGCCAAAGGAGCATAAGTTTCAAATTTTATACTTTTTTGGGTTTAGGAACTTCAAAATTTAGTTATTTAAAACCAAAAAAAAATGAATCAAGAGAATATTTTTTGAACCAAGAAAATAATTTTGAAAAATTTCATTGTTTTTAATCAAGAAAAATTTTTTAATTAAAAAATTTTTTTACTCGAATAAAAAAGATGTTCTTCAAAATTATTTACTTGATTCAATTTTTTTTTCTATCAACATTTTTTTTTTCAAATAATTTTGCAATCATTTTAAGCTTAAAAATGAAAAAAAAATTTTTTTTAGCTAAAAAAACATATTTTTTCAAAATTCAAGTGTATAATTTAAGTATAACTTCAAAATTTAGTGATCTAAAGCCAAAATGACACAAAAAAAAATTTAATTGAATCAAGAGAAAAATTCTTGAACTAAAAAAATAGTTTTGAAAAGCTTCATTGTCTTTAATCAAGAAAATTTTTTAGTTTAAGAATTTTTCTACGCAAAATAAAAAGATGTTTTTAAAAATTATTGACTTGATTCAATTTAATTTTTTTTTTCTGTAAACATTTTTTTCCAATCACTTTGCAAACATTCTAAGCTTAAAAATGACAAAAAAAAATTTTTTTTAGCCAAAAAGGCATTTGTCTCAAATTTTACGCTTTTTTGGCTTTAGGAACTTCAAAATTTAGTGATTTGAAACCAAAAAAAAATTAAATTAAATCAAGAGAAAAATTCTTGAACCCAGAAAATAATTTTGAAAAATTTGATTGTCTTTAATCAAGACAAAAAATTCAAGAAGATGAAGTTCTTCAAAATTATTTACTTGTATAAATTTTTAGTGGAATTTAATTTTCTTATTAATCAATTGGGTACCTTCTCTTTTCAGTTGATTTTCATACCCTGAGACTCACTTTTAGTGATGTGAAATGACGATCATTTTTAACTTTGGTCAAATGCTCGTCAATTTACGTCATTATTTTTTTGGTCAGTCACAAAAATTCATGAGTATTTTTTTTTCTTTTTAAAAAAATTCCTCTCTCAAAAAAAAAACCAACCTATTTTAAATGCAACCTGAATATTTTAAATATTCAAAACAAAATGTATCTAAAAATTCTGACGGTAATAAACAAATTTAGCTTACTCAACTACTTAGATAAAAAATGACGGTCAAAAATTTTCCGGTCATTTTTAAAATGTTCTAAATTTAATTTTTAAATTAAATTCAAAAAATGACCGGAGGTCATTTTTTTTTAGTTAGTCAATTGACGAGAATTGCTTTGCTTTACATCACTACCCTGAGTATTATTTTGATCTCCCTGATTAAGAAATCAAAATGATTTAAATGCATCGGATTTAAATACTACATAGATTTATAATAAACATGAAGGTAATCATTTCAAATCATCTTTCTGAATCAAGGCTAGCTTAATTTTTCGAGCTTTCTTTTCAACGTTTTATAATAAAAATCTATTTTTTTTCTACACCCTTCAAGCTTTAAAAATTTTTTTTTAATCCAAAAAGGCGAATAGGGACTTTTCTTTTTGGCTTTAGTAATTAAAAAAATTTTTTTCCATTGACCTTGACTTTGATTCTAAGTTAAATGTCATAAAAAATTTTTTACGCCCTTATTAACATTTGTCTCACGATATTTAGACAAGTTACAATAAACTCAAATAAAAATTTTAATTCTTAACTTCTATTCTACACGGAAGGAATAAGATGACACTAGATATCATCCTAGATTATACTCAGTGTAATCTAGATTATACTCAGTGTAATCTAGATTATACTCATTGTAATCTAGATTATACTCATTGTAATCTAGATTATACTCATTGTAATCTATATTATACTCATTGTAATCTAGATTATACTCATTATAATCTGGATTATACTAGCTACTATCTTAAATTTTTTTCATTCAATATAATCTGGGATGATATCCAGTGTTATCTTGTTTTTTCCGTGTACGCTTCCCTAAAAAAATCTATTTTAGCCCGAAAGTTTCCCAAAAAATCTCCCCAAAAAATTAAGATACTCAAAAAATCCAAAAGCTTTATAAAACCAATGAATCTCTAAAATCGTCTAAAAAAAAGGGGCACGAGAGCAATAGCTCCCCAACTAAAAAAAAGTACTCGTCTTAATACCGTAATGATGATTATACAAATGATTATCAAACCTAAATTTAAACATCGCGATGATCCCACTCGAGCTCATTCGGCGCATTGTGATGACGATGGTGCCGAGGATGGTTAATCTCACAATCATTATCACAATCACTAGAATCTTCATGAAAAGAGTCTTCATCAGAATCCGAAGAGCCTGACTCATCCTCCCCATCATCCCTAGCATGATGATTGTCATTCAAGCGGTCCATCGGATTGACCGTAATCGCCAGCGCAGAGTCATCCCAAGCCATTTCAGTTTCCGTGGTGAGTTCATCAGTACCAACTCTCCTCTTAGCAGCAGAAGCAGCGCCTCTGACCCTCGCGAACCCAATCACTACCATCAATAGCAAGAACCCAATACACGCTGCAGCTACAATTGTAATCGCATGGCTGCTACCCACCGCAGCAAGGCCCCGATTTTCATGAAGCTGGCTCACGGAGTACTCGTCAGAAGTGTCAGCGTGGTGACGAGACAGCTGGACGTGTCCAGCAATAGGTTCCAGGATTTTTACAATAGGCGGGATTTCCTGCGTTGGGTAAGACACTATCGGGGGTGTCGTTGGTTTTTCCTTAGGGTGGATCACTGCTAAAGTCTGGACGTACTCGTTGCTGGCGAACCGGCCGTTCAGCTCCGAGCAGGTTAATTTAAAAACCCGGTCTAGATAGTAAGCAGGCTTGCGGTTGGTGTAAGTGATCAACCGGATCAGCTGTTGGTATTTATACGGAGTGTCTGCTCCAGAAAGAACCACTCCGTCGCGGTCAATCCTGGAAGTTATTGAATGGAACTGGTGCAGAGCATCAGTGGGCAGTCCTAGAGACTCATGGTCAGGATTTAGGCTTGGATAGACACTAACAGCGCAAGCATCTAGCCTAGCTGCTGATCCAGCTGTTACTTTCGCGTCGGGAAAAACTCTAACACCCAAACGGAAATCTGAGTACTCGCGAGCGACATATAAGGTACCATTGACTGTAATTCCAGGACGAGGAGGTGGCAGCACTGTTACGTAGGACTGAACCGGTCGGATTTCCAAAGGATGGGCCTCGGAGCCCTCGCAAACGATTGTGGTGTCAATTCTGAAATTTCTACGACCGGGAGTAGGGAATCTACGGGTATTTGTGTACCCAACGCGACGAAGAAGAGTTTCAACGTTTGTATGGTTGTCTCCGTCGATACGGACCTCGGTTAACTCCGAGTTGGTTCGTAATTGGGTGCCTGGTTGTAAGAGTTCCATTGACGGGATATGGATCCCTTCTTGACAGCGACGTAAACAGGTTAATACTTGGGGCTTTTCATTGCGACCTACTAAGACTGACAGACCTGCTAGGTAACCGCGGAAGTGGTGCTTTGTTTTGTTATCGGTTCCCTGCCAACATGCTCCGACTACTAGGGTGGTGTTGACACCTTTTGCGGGGTGCAGTGGCCAGTCGTCGATTACTTCAGGGTTCTTTTCGTCGGATGTCCATTCTTCGCCGTCGACGAAGAGGGATACGCGCGGGAAGTCTACTTGCACCGCGAAATGGTGCCATCTGTCGTCGCAGACTTGCGGGAGCTTCCAACGCCATTCTGCGGGGCGGAAAATGTTTGGGTCGCCTTCGGAAAAGTCGCGGCGGAGGAGGAGAATTAGGCGGCAGTTGCGGATGAAAAATGCGTAGTGGTGGCGGTTCATTTCTGGAAATAAAAAAAGAGTTAATTAAGATGGGTTTTTTTTTTTTTTAATTGCTAATTTGGGAATTTTAGTTAAAATTTGTGTTTTATTTATTATTGTAATTTTTTTTTTTTTTAATTTAAAACAATTTGAAGATTGGGTTGGTATTATTTTATTTGAAACTTTATTTAAAGAAAAAAATTAAATTTAAGGTAAAAGACCTAGTTATTGATATTTGTTATTGTATTTAATAAAAAAAAAATCAACTAATAAATTAATAAATACCAGCAACCTTTGCAGTCACTATGTGACTGCAGTGATTTGTAAACTTTAAATAAATAAAATTCATTAAATAATGACTTTTAGAAAATTGCACTGTACTTTTTTAATTATTGACGTTTTTAAAGATATAAGCTCATTTTGATGTTACAATCATCAAGAGCTTTCATTTGAGTACCCACATGCATTTTTAATATATTTTTCATAAATACATATATGTAATATATATATAAATATATGAAAAATTGATGTGGGTACTCAAATGAAAGCTCTCAATGAGTGTAATGTCAGGGTGAGCTTATATCTTTGAAGATGTCAATAGTTCACAAGATACAAGGTCATTTCTTGATTATTGACATTTTAAAAGATGTAAGCTTATTCCGATGTTACACTCATCAAGAGCTTCCATTTGAGTGCCTACATGCATGTATGATATATTTTTCATTTATACATATATACAATATATATAAATATATGAAAAATTGATGTAGGTACTCAAATGAAAGGTCTTGATGAGTGTAACATCGGGATGAGCTTATATCCCCAAGTCGAAAAAATGAACTGACATGTGCTTAAGTCAATTGTTTTAGTATAGCAGCTGAGTTTATTTAAGTTAATTTTTTCAACTCGGGTCTTTAAAAATGTCAATAGTTTACAAAATACAAGGTCATTTGTTAATTATTGACATTTTTAAAGATATAAGCTCATCCCGATGATACACTCATCAAGACCTTTCATTTGATTACCCACATTAATTTTTCATATATTTTTCATATATACATACATATAATATATAAAATATATGAAAAATTAATGTGGGTACTCAAATGAAAGGTCTCAATGAGTGTAATGTTGGGGTGAGCTTATATCTTTGAAAATGTCAATAGTTCACAAGATACAAGGTCATTTCTTGATTATTGACATTTTAAAAGATATAAGCTCATCCCAATGTTACGCTCATCAAGAGCTTTCATTTGAGTACCCACATGCATTTTTTATATATTTTTTATATATACATATATATAATATATATTATTATATATATATTATATAGTATATAATATATATAAATATATGAAAAATTGATGTGGGTACTCAAATGAAAGCTCTTGATGAGTGTAACATCGGGATGAGCTTATATCTTTAAAAATGTCAATAGTTCACGAGATACAAGGTCATTTCTTAATTATGTATCTAGAGATAGAGCTTTTTGAATGCAGCTTAAATACTTATCATAATAAATTGACTATTGGTGAGAATGATATGAAACTTTGAAAAGGCACAACTTCAAGTCAAGACCTTTCTAATGATACCAAATTTAACCATAAAAACCCATTTTATCATATAAATACACAGGCCACAAAATTTTGCTTATTCTCTTAATAATATAGATAATTTTTGAATTATAAATTTTAAGAAAATTGGATTTTTGAGAAAATTTAATTTTTTTAATTAGAATAAAATTGCAAGTGTCAAACAACTAGGCCAGTGTCAATAAGTGAGTCTTTTACCTTAGTTTAAAGAAAAAATTTTAGTTTAAAATGTTTTTCAAGTAAAAAAAATTTCAATTTTAGTTTTCATTTAGAAAAAAAATTTTTTGAAGAATAAATGAAGTTTGAACAAAAAAAAAAAGATTTTAAAATTTAAATTCAATTTTTTTTTTTAATAAAGTTTGTTTAAAGAAAATTCTGAATTTGGGCTTTAGTTTTAAATAAAATTGAATTTCACCTATTTTAGAAAAAAATTTTGAATAAAAACTGAAAAAAAATTGAATTTGAAACAAAATAAAAAATTGAATTTAAAAATTTAAATTCAATGTTTTCTTTTAATAAAGTTTGTTTAAAGAAAATTTTGAATTCGAGCTTTAGTCTTTAATAAAATTAAATTTCAACTTTTTTAGAAAAAAAAAATTTGAAACGAAATAAAAAGTTGAATTTCAAATTTCAAATTCAATTTTTTCTTCAATAAAACTTGTTTAAACAAAATTTGAATTTAAGCTTTAGTTTTAAATAATATTAAATTTGAAAGTTTGCTTAGAAAAAAAATTTTTTGTATAAAAATTTATTTAAAATAAAAAAAATTTTTCATCTGAAATTTTTAAAAAAGAAAAAAAAGCTTGAATTTCAAATTTTGTACAAACAAAAAAAATCTGTCTTAAAATAAAGATTGTTATAAAAAACTAGATTTCTAAAAATGAAAAAATAAAAACTCCATTAATTTATAATAAAATTATTTTTATAAAAGAAAAAAATGAAGAAAAGCTTTTGAATAGTTGACGAAGAATTTCTAATTACTTTTTATATGATGTTTAAAATTCATTAACCTAATCGCAACTCGGTACTCGAGTAATAAAGTTATTCATGTTTGAGTTTAAAATTTTTTTAAAAGCTTCTTATAACGTTGTTAAGTTTGAATTATTTTATTTTATAATTTATTTAGAGGAGAACGTAAAGAGAACGTCAACTAAGATGTAGTGAACTTTTGTTAACTTAAATATGTTGGCCTTTTTTTTTTATCTAACTTTTGCTTATATCAAGAAATTTAAATTAGTTTTCAGTCGCGATGAGAAATTTTATCCCAACAAAAAAAAAAAAAAAAATCAATTTACAAAATAATCAAGAATGTTTGTTTAATTTAGTGTTCAAAGTTTGTTACGCTGAAACCTTAAAATTTGTTTTATAAATAAAAAAAAAAATCATTCCAAACTGTAGAAAATAATAAAATAAATTTCAATTTTAATTAAAAGTTAAAATAAAATTTAACATCATAAATTGTCAGGATAAAATAATAAAAATAATTCTTAAAATACAGAAATGTATTTTTTTAGACAACATATAAGTTTACTTAGATTCACGTCGGCTTCTTTATTAGTTTTCGAAAAAATAAAGATTAAACATACTGGGGACAGCAAAGCTTAGTCATCGAATCGATAATCGCGCTCACTTTCGGTACACTTCGCTCGTAAACTAATAAAGCCCGACTTCTTGCTCAAAAAAATAGTACAGACTCTTGTGACACGATAAATTTAATTAAATTTATCCTTTTTTGATTTCTTTTTCCTCAAAATTAAATTCTTGTCAAAGCCACCGGATATATTAAGTATAAACTTACTTTATATTTATTAGAAACTCTAAAAAAAACTCTGAAATCTTTACTGAGTACATTAATAGAACAATTTTTGTTAGTACTTAATAAGATAAATGAATTTTCAATATTAAATTATTTAATAAAAAAATTTTTTATATTTTTTTTGATAATAAAAAAATTTCTTTAATAGTTAATAAATATTTGTTAATTGTAAATAAAAAATTTATTTCGATTTTTGAATAAATAGTGAATAGAAAAATTAAATTTTGACTTTTTAAAGCTTAAAAAATTCAATAGATGATTCTACTAGATTAGAATCATTAATTATTTTCTAATAAAAAAATGTAAAAAAGAAAATTAACAATAAAAAAAATTGTTGTAATAAGTTACAGAATTTTTTTAGCGGTGAAAATAAATAGTGTATTATATTTTTGTTATAAAAAATTCAAGAATTATTTTTTTATTAATGATCTTGATATTTTTCTGTCAAGAAGAAATATTCACTTCGAAAAAATGAATTATTAACGTAAAGTATCCAGTACAAAAATAAATAAATTTATTAATAATTAATAAATTCTTCTATCAGTTTAAAAAAAAAAAAAAAACTTAAAATGACCTGAAGATAAAAATAACATGAAAATTAATTTAGTATATGGGGTATTCCATGTGAAATGGGAAAATGACTAAAATGTTAATTTCTCTAATTTAGTCCTAATTTACTAATAAAAGTTTACACGGAAAAAAAAATTTCGTTCTGGTAACCTAACTGTAAAGTTACCACAACAATACATAGTTTACTGTTCGTTGTAGAGTTAAGGTAAAAGCCCCAATAGATGATCATGTACCAGTATATAATCACTCCATGTATTTGTATACAGTCGACGCTCTCTATTGGACCTCTCTGTATTTGACCACATTCTTCCTCTGTATTTGACGATTTTACACAGCTCTTATGGACAAGGACGAGTCAAATACAGAGAATGGTCCTGTACGGGTGAGTCAAATACAGAGAGCGTTGACTGTACCTATATTGATGAATATAGATATACAAATACATGGAGTGATCATATACTGGTACGTGATCATCTATTGGGGCTTTTACCTTACAGTAACAAAATGTTATTTAGTTCTGATAACTCAATGTTGTTGAGCTCTCAGAGCTCTACGGGATTGTTCTCAGAGCCAAACGGTATAGTTGGGAGCGCTCTACGTTGCGCAGTAGTGGAGTGCGCTTGACATATTTCATAACTTTCTAAAATGACAAACAGAATTATTTTATTACACATCCATATTATTAAAAATATATGAGGACAATTAAGTTTCCAGTTTATTTATTTAAGGAAATAGGTTTTTTTTTGTCAAATTGAATTTCGTTAAAACAGTTTTGTATTTATGGTTTTTCAAGGTTCATTAGCAGTGACTGTTAATTTAATTTATTAGTTGAATATATTGTGATAAGTAATAAGTTATCGGAATACATTTAAAAGACCCCATTTAACACAAAATAAAATTTGTTTTCGTTTATTTATCTTTTCTTGTGCATATACGGTAGTGATTTTATGTTCAATATTTATTGATATAATTAAGAAAATAAGATGATTTTGTGACGACCATATTTTTATTTTACAAATAATTTTTATTTGCAATATCAGTTCTATTATTATTTTATTTCTATTATAATACTATTCTTATTTGTCATATACAATTATTGTTGGCAGTATAAATTCATTCTGCCGAATTTATTATTTATTAAATTGTCAATGCTAAATCGTAAAAAAAATTTTTAAACAGACTGCCAAAAATTTGTTATAGTCTCAGAACGATCCTGTACTGGAACTTTTTACAACTAACTAACTACTGTAGAGTTCCTATAGCAAAATTTTTTTCTCCGTGTATATTTTACTAATTTGTAAAGAAAATTTTTTTTAGTCAATAAGAAAATCGATTTTTCTCTCCTAGTAACTTTTTAGTCGTACTAACTTGTATCCGGGTCAAATGTTGTTTTAATAGTTTTAAGAACAAATTCATTTTATGTTTGTTATTAACTAACATATTTATTATTATAGTTTTAAGAACAAATTTTTTTATGTTCGTTATTAATTAACACCTAAGTTTACCAAGATCGTGTTGTCAGCATGCTAAATCTTTTATTTGTGTTTTTTAATTAGTTTTTTTTAATTGTCCTAAATAATTTATAGTTAAATATATAAACAATAATGTTTCTAAGGTTGAAATAATATAAAAGTCTTTTTAATAAACAACTTGATGTAGACATTTTGTACTTGTCCCACCAGTCACAAATGCTTGTCCCACCAGTCACAATAAAAAAAATTTTTTTAATTGTTTCTACGAAGGTAATCAGTCTAATTCTTCATAATATTGAATGTTTGTAGGATAAATTTTCTATTGAGAGAGAAGTATTTTTTAAAAGTTTAGTGGTCGAAGTGAAATTGGACTTTAAGTATACTTTTGGTGAGAGAAGGATTTTTCTTAGTCCCACCAGTCACACTCAGTCAAATGATAATTACGAGAAACTTAAAAAGTAATGGAGGATTTTGACAAAGGGATGTTGTTAATTAGTTATTCTTCTATATTATAAGATAAATTTTACTATAGTATAAGTTTCAGTTTCAGTCACATAATTATAGCTTATAATTGATGGAATTCTAGTCAAATGTCCCACCCACTATGGAATACCCCATATATTTAATAATTTTAAGAATTTTATAACAAATAAAATATAGTAAAAAAAAAATTAGAAAAACAAAATAGACATGTACAGAGAAAGAGCAAGATGACACTGGATATCATCCCAGATTATATTGAGTGAAAAAAAATTTAAGATAGTAGCTAGTATAATCCAGATATCACGCAGTATAATCTGGATTTTTTTTATCTACCATCTGAAATTTTGTTCACCACGGATATCACTGAGTATAATCTAGGATGATATCTAGTTTCATCTTGTTCTTTCCGTGTAGAAACTTTAAAAAATAAAAAATGCAGTTTTGTAAAAATAATTTTTTGAAACAATTTTTTTTGTTAAATAAAGTTAAAAAATCGTAAAGTGACTGCTAACTCTAACAATGAAAATTAATTTAGCAGATATTTGATAATTTTTACAATTTTTGTAAAAAATAAATTATGACTCGAAAAAAATTATTAAAAAAATTGACATGCAGAAATTAAAAAAAATAAAAAAATGCAATAAAAAATAATTTTATTTTTAGATTAGAAATTTTTTTTTTAATTAATTTTTCAAATTAAAAATAAAGTTTTTAAAAATAATTTTTCGGAAAAAATTTTTTTTTTAAATAAAATTAACAAATTCTGAAGCGACTGCTAACTCTAATGATGAAAATTAATTTAGCAGATGTTTGATAATTTTTGTAAAAAATAAATTATTAAAAAAATTGACATGTAGAAATTAAAAAAAAATAATAATAATTTTATTTTTAGATTAGAAATTTTTTTTTAAATTAAAAAAAAATTTTTTTTAAATAATTTTTCGGATAAAAATTTTTTTGTTAAATAAAATTGAAAAATTGTCAAGTGACGGCTAGCTTTAATATCATAAAAATAACTCACTGTGGTCGTCAGCAGCACACAAAATATGTTCCTTAACATGAGGATCCTGCCTGGGCCTGGGTCGGTGTTTGATCCAGACTCCAATAGTGAATTTCTGAGCCAAAGCATGGTCCAGAATATCAGCAGGGATAATAGCAGCAGAATTGCTACCATCAAACTCAAAGATCTCATCAGCTTCGCGACCCTCGTCCCTAGACAAGCTCGCAGTCCAGGTGGTAGTAGGTCCAGGAGTCGGGAGTAAATCAACACTGTCGCGAGACGCTCCGCACAACTTCCTCTGGCTTTTGACGCCGTAAGTGTCGCGGTCGCAGCCTTTGCCGATGTGGTCAGTCGCCAAAGTCAAGGTGGTCCTCAAGTTCCTCAATAAACAGGGCGCGTCGCATAATTCCAGACGAGCAGAGGGTATCAGCGGCTGCGGTCCAGCTCCAGCTGCGTAGTCAACTCGCTCGGGGATTCCCCGCCATCCTGGAGAGCACACGCGGTTTACTTTAACGGTGACCATCGCCGGGGCGGATTGTTTCATTCCGCAGTCATAAGCGACCACGCTCAAGATATAATTGTGCGAGCGCTCGTAATCCAGCGGTTCGGTGTTCCTGATCGCGCCCTCATTGTCGATGACGAACGGCTGGTCTGCGGTCAGTATTTCGTACTTGCAGACGTCTCCGAATTTCGGAGTGCAGTCACGGTCTGAAGCTTCTACTCTCACCACTTCTTCGTATAGACGGCCCTCGTCCACGGTGCTCACGTACGCTGGTTGCAGAAACTGGGGCGCGTATTCGTTTACATCAATCACTGTTATGTGAACAGTTGCGCTGGAAAATAAATTTATTTATCTATTATATCAGATAGGATTACTTTTTTCTATTTTTTTTTTTTTAGTTAGAGGATTACTTGATATTGACATGGGATTTTTAATTTATTTTAGGTAATTGAGTGGAATTTTTTAATACTATATTTTTAAAAAGAATTTGACGATTATACATTTTATTTTGTTAAATAAATTAATACAATTTTTTTAATTAATAAAAACTAGCAACCTTGCAGTGCCGTAGTGAAATATAAGTAAATAAAATTTTGCTTTATTAACCCTTCGTCACTCGCGCCATGACCAGATCGCCGTCTAACAACTACTCAACCTATAGAGACTCACTATAGTGCGAGCGAGAAACTAAAAAAGACGCGAGTGACGAAGAGTTAAATAGTAACTTTTGTTAAATTGCATTGTACTTTCTTAATTATTGACATTTTCAAAGATATAAGCTCATCCCGATGTTACACCCATCAAGAGCTTTCATTTGAGTACCCACATGCATTTCTGATATATTTTTCATACATACATATATATAATATATATAAATATATGAAAAATTGATGTGGGTACTCAAATGAAAGGTTTCGATGAGTGTATTGTTGAGATGAGCTTATATCTTTAAAAGTTTCAATAGTTGACAAAATATAAGGTCATTTCTTAATTATTGACATTTTCGAAGATATAAGCTCATCCCAGTGTTTCACTCATCGAGGCCTTTCATTTGAATACCCACATGATATTTTTTATATATTTTATATATTTGATGTTTATTAAATATATTTAGTATATAAAATATATGAAAAATTGATGTAGGTACTCAAATGAAAGGTCTTGATGAATGTAATGTCGGGATGAGCTTATATTTTTAAAAATGTCAATAGGTCTCAAGATACAAGGTGATTTCTTAATTATTGACATTTTCAAAGATATAAACTCATCCCGATGTTTCACTCATTAGGGCTTTTTATTTGAATACCCACATGGAATTTTTTATATATTTTATATATTTGGTATTTGTAAAATATATAAAATATATGAAAAATTGATGTGGGTACTCAAATAAAAGGTCCTGATGAGTGTAACATCGGGATGAGCTTATATCTTTAAAAATGTCAATAGTTCACAAGATACAAGGTGATTTCTTAACCCTTCAGGACATGGGTTATGAGATTTTTTCTCACGCAACAACATTTAACATAATGGATGTCGCTGCAGTGCAAGTGAGACACTAAAAAACACCCATGTCCTGAAGGGTTAATTATTGACATTTTTAAAGATATAAGCTCATCCCGATGTTACAATCATCGAGACTTTTCATTTGAATACCCACATGGCATTTTTTATCTATTTCATATATTTGATATTCATGAAATATATATAATATATATAAATATATGAAAAATTAATGTGGGTACTCAAATGAAAGGTCTTGATGAGTGTAACATCAGGATGTGCTTATATCTTTAAAAATGTCAGTAGTTCTCAAGATACAAGGTGATTTCTTAATTATTGACATTTTCAAAGATATAAACTCATCCCGATGTTTCACTCATTAGGGCTTTTTATTTGAATACCCACATGGAATTTTTTATATATTTTATATATTTGGTATTTGTAAAATATATAAAATATATGAAAAATTGATGTGGGTACTCAAATAAAAGGTCCTGATGAGTGTAACATCGGCATGAGCTTATATCTTTAAAAATGTCAATAGTTCTCAAGATACAAGGTGATTTCTTAATTATTGACATTTTCAAAGATATAAACTCATCCCGATGTTTCACTCATTAGGGCTTTTTATTTGAATACCCACATGGAATTTTTTATATATTTTATATATTTGGTATTTGTAAAATATATAAAATATATGAAAAATTGATGTGGGTACTCAAATAAAAGGTCCTGATGAGTGTAACATCGGGATGAGCTTATATCTTCAAAAATGTCAATAGTTCTCAAGATACAAGGTCATTTCTTCATTATGTATCTAGAGATAGAGAATTTTCTAATGCAGCCTCAATACTTATCATCATAAATTGACTATCGGTGAGAATGATATGAAATCTTGAAAAGGCACAAATTCACGCCAAGACCTTTACAATGATATTTAATTTTACTCACAAAACCGATTTTTTCATATGACTATCCTGGACGCAAAATTTTTCTTATTCTCATACTAATACAGATTATAAAAAAAAAATTTTTATGAATAAAAATATAGAAAAAGCTGAAAGCTTTCTCTGCCGTAATTACTGAAAAAAAAACTTATAAAAAATGCAGCGCTACCTGTTGACAGTACATTTACTTAATAAACTTAGTGGAGGGGATTTTGGCTATAAAGTTGGCGCAACGAGCAAAGAGTGTGTTCTAACACACAAGCGCTAAAAGCCTTATCATACCTAAATAAAAATTAGTAAGGGTACAATTTTTGCTCTAGTATTTAAAACAAATAGTTTAAATATTTAATATTACAATAAAGATATTAGTCCTAAAAAAAATTTTTTTGAACAAAATTTGTTTGAAATTGAATTTTGAAAAAAAAAGTGTTTCTTCGGATTTTATTTAAAAACCAATATTTTCAATCTGGTTCCAAAATTGAGATTTTTAATGAAAGGTTCAAATTTTTTAATAATAATTTTATTTTTTTATTTTTATAATTATATTATTTTTATTTTATTATAATCATATATTTGTACTTTTAATAATTAAATTATATTATTTTAAATTTTGAATATTTTTTATTTAAAAAAATTTATTTTTATAGGACTAATATTTTCGCCATAATATAAAAAATTTTAACCATTCATTATAAATTGTTGTTTTTTTTTTAATTTGCAGCAAAAATCTTGGCGTTAAATATTGCCAATAAAAATCATTCTTATTTTCTAATTAGCTAGTTATTTTTTTATTTATTAGTCAATAAAAGAACCAATAAAACATACTTTTCAGATTGTAATCCATTGCAGGCAACAGCGGCGATGTCGAATTTATAATTGCGGCGCTTCTCGCAATTTAACGAACGTAAAGCACGTAATACTGCTATTCCTTTTTCTTTAAGAATAATCTCGAAGGGCGCATCCCCGTGATGTTTGTTAGCGATCTTGTATGAGCAAATTTTCGCACCCACGGCGCGTATCTGAGGTGTTACTTCGACCCGAGTTTCGTTTTCCTTAACGAGTCCATGATAACCGTTCTCCCGGCTCTCCAAGTCCAAGTGTGGCACTATAAGAAAATATTATAATTATTATTATCATTGTAATTATTATCACCTGTGTTTACTAAAATATAATTAGGGTGCAAAATCGATTGTTCCCTAAAAATTGTAAGGATTAGTGGATTAAAACTTTCGTGGTAATTAAAAGTTTACTTTTATGGATTTCATGTTCAAGTTTCATGTGTAATAAAAACTGTTTACTAATTTTATATTTTTTATAAGATTAATATTAATTTTTATTTTATATATTGGTTGTAAGAAATTTTGGTGAAGAATTTTAATTAAATTTTTTCTATAAAATTTTTATTATCTTATCAACTAAATTTACTAACAACCTTGCAGCCACCATGTGATTGCCGCGACTAGTAAACTATAAAAAAATTAAAATTTTGCTTTATTGAATAATAAATTTTGTCAAATTGCATTGTACTTTCTTAAATATTGACGTTTTTAAATATATAAGCTCATTCTGCTGATACACTCATTAAGAGCTTTCATTTGAGTACCCACATGCATTTTTGATATATTTTTCATATATTCATATATATAAATATATAAAATATATGAAAAATTGATGTGGGTACTCAAATGAAAGGTCTCGATGAGTGTAACATCGGGGTGAGCTTATATATTTAAAAATGTCAATAATTCACGAAATAGCTATGTCACTTCTTAATTATTAACATTTTCGAAGATATAAGCTCATCCCAGTGTTACACTCATCGAGGCCTTTCATTTAAGTACTCACAAGGCATTTTTTATATATTTTATATATATGGTATTTTTGAAATGTATATAATGTATAAAATATATGAAAAATTGATGTGTGTACTCAAATGAAAGGTTTCGATGAGTGTAATATCGGGATGAACTTAGATTTTTAAAAATGTCAATAGTTGTCAAGATACAATGAAATTTCTTAATTATTGACATTTTTAAAGATATAAGCTCATCTCGATGTTACACTCACCGAGGCCTTTCGTTTGAATACCCACATGGCATTTTTTACATATTTTACATATATGGTATTTGTGAAATATATATTAATATATAAAATATATGAAAAATTGATGTTGGTACTCAAATGAAAGTTCTTGATGAAAATAATGTCGAGGTAAGCTTATGTTTTTAAAAATATCAGCAGTTGACAAGATACAAGGTCATTTCTTAATTATTGATAATTTTAAAGATATAATCTCGTCCTGATGTTACGCTCATCAAGAGCTTTCATTTGAGTACCCATATGCATTTTGATATATTTTTCATATATACATATATATAATATATATAAATATATGAAAAATTGATGTGGGTACTCAAATGAAAGGTCTCGAAGAGTGTAACACCGGGATGAGCTTATATCTTAAAAAATGTCAATAGTTCACAAGATACAATGAAATTTCTTAATTATTGACATTTTTTAAAATATAAGCTCATCCCTTTGTTACACTCATCGAGGCCTTTCATTTAAATACCCACATGGCATTTTTTATATATTTTACATATATGGTATTTGTGAAATATATATAATATATGAAAAATTGATGTGGGTACTCAAATGAAAGGTCTCGACGAGTGTAACATCGGGATGAGCTTATATCTTCAAAAATGTCAATATTTTACAAGGTAAAAGGTTATTTCTTAATTATGTATCTAGAGATATTTTCGAATGCAGTCTCAATACTTATCATAAATTGACTATTAGTGAGAATAAAATGAAACCCTGAAAAGGCACAAATTCAAGTCAAGACCTTTGTAATGACATTAAATTTCTCTAAAAAAACTGTTTTCATCACATCACTATCCTGGAAACAAAATTTCTCTTATTCTCTTTATAATATCGATGACTAAAAAAAATTTTGTTTAAATCTCATTTTAATAATTTTTAAAACTTGAAATTTTTTTAGAATATTTTTTTAATTGTAATTTATTCGTTTCAAAAAATAAAAAATAACATTTTTCTTATTATTTTATTATTCTAATTTAATTAAAATTTATAATAAACTCCAAAAAAGAATTTTTTTATCAAATTTTTAAAAATTTTATGTTGAATATTAATCTAACAAAAAACCTATAAAAATCAAGTTTAAAATACTATTTTTATTAGAGTAGATAAAAAGTTTTTTTCCTATAAAACTCATTAATAATTCAATCCTCTTTTTTATTCAAAGTATCCGAGATTAAGTGTATGATTTAAAGTTTTGTTTATTTAAAATTTGATTTATCTCCGCTAAAACTTTCAAATCACCGGATAGAAATTCAAAAAAAGTAAATAAAAATATTTTCGTAAAAGTTAAAGGCCTCTTTTAATTCGTAGAATGTTAATTTTAAATATAAAAAGAGTATTTTTTAGAACAGTGACAAATCCTACAAAATTCTTTAAATAACTCATCTCCCATCATGTCATTTTATAATCATACTAAATATAAAACCCTATCATCACTTTAAATTAACTATCATTATTATTATTATTATCATCAGAATTTAAATTCGTCCATATGTGCAGTAAGTGAAATGCAAATGAAATACCAAACTTGGGTATACATTGTGCAATATAAGGCATATTAATTGAATCTTGACTTGTTTGACAACTAATTAATGCACGAATATAAAATCAATTATTTCGAACCAGAATTATTGATTTAAAATTTTTATAATAAAATTTTTTTTTTTTTTTTAAATAATAAATATAAATTGTAAATTATTGATTGGTGAAATTTTTTTAGTGGATCGCCATAACAGGTAACAGCTAAAAAACTCAAGCGTTTTTTTTTTTAACAAAACGCTTTAGCGTGGAGTTAAAAATTAAAAAAAAAAATAAATAAAATAAAAAAGTACCTTCTCGATCATTAAATGAGGTCGGAATCGGCCAAGGCTCTGGAGGAGATCCATGTGAAAATCCAAATAGCAATAGCATAAACACACCACTTATCACAAACATGTCTCTGGTCGTTTATTGCCACTTAAAAATTGTTTTTAAATGTAATTACTGTCCGAGAAGTTAAAAAAAAAATACAACTGATTCTTCGAGTTACTTTTTGGAACTAAAAAAAAATAATAAATTTATAAATTACAACACATACTCGTACCAAGTTACTACAAACGTTTTTTAGTTTACTTGCTCTCGTTTCTCGTCACTTCTTTATAGCTTTATACGTCTGGTCTGGCTGTACTATGGTTTGTCTGCGACAGCAATCGCCAAGTCAATATTTTAGAGAAAATATCGATTTGACGGAAACCTCATTCTGATTTTCACCTGAAGACGGCGCAAAATATACACCTGCGCCATCTTGTGAGTGACATGGCAGATTATTATGACAGGTATGCTCTTACTAAATTTCTGAAAAAAAAAAATAATATTAATGTAAGTAGATAATTAAAATTATAAATATTTACTTGTAATTAATTGTTATTAATTATTGATTGTCATTTAATGCTTTTGTTGCAGGTAAGCAGCTATTGTCATGACAGATTAAGTACATAAAGTTTAAGTACCTTAATGGCTCTGGGGTTAGTATAATGCCAGTGACCCTATTCAATAGACAATAGGGTCTTTGTTTCTAATTTATGACCGGGATGTTTGGGATTAGAATGCGCCGTAATTTTAGGAACAATGAAATGTGCAGAGTTGTCATTAGGATTAAATAGAATTATTATTATAACTATTTTATTTTTTTAATTTATGGTCAGAAAATGGATTATAAAAAGATAAATTGTCAAACAATTGTTAAAAAATTTTAAAATTCTAGGTGAATTTAATTGGATTTTTTTAAAGAAAATTTAGTAAACAAGATTTTTTTTTTAATTTTAATTAAAATGAGTAGTTTTTATTTTTTATTTAAGGAATTATTGATTAAAGAATTTTTTTTATTAAACAAAATTTTATAATTCTAATTTTAAGCTTGTGCGCATGCGCGGAGTTGGCGCATGCGCAGATGTGCTGAAGTAAAACGACGCAAAAGCAGATGCGGAGAGACGGTGAGGTGCCCACTTTGTCGACGAGCGGTGATGTATCTGCGGCCATGACACGTCGGGTATGTTCTAGAACGTTGTTTGAAAGTTTGTAAAGTATTTTTTGTTAACTCAATGATGATTTTTTGAGAATTTGACGGGTTTTTATAATAAGAGGGATTTTTTAAAGATTTTGAGCGGATAAATTATGATTACTGATTAGAATAAATTATCAAAATGGCGGGAAGGAGCTTAATATTGTATGTATTTGCAAGCAATGACAAGTCATTCGCGGATTTAATGTGATGACATTTAAGTTTTCAGTCGCTTCACCATTTTAAAAATTTTTTTTGACAGACAAAATTGTTCGAAAAATTATTAAAAAAAAATTGCATTTACAATTTTTTAAAATTTCTACGTCAATTTTTTTTCTCACTTTTGACATAATTTATTTGATACAAAAATTCTTAAAATTATTAAATATTTGCTAAATTAATTTTATTTTAATGTGACGATTGTTGAAATATTAGGCCTAAAATTATTAATTACTTTTTTATTACGAAACAAAAATAGATAACCGAATTAATAAAGTAGAATTTTTTTTTCAATTAAATAGTTTGATGAAATTAACAATGTCCACCATTTTGAAATAGAGAACTGAATAAATAAAATATGAATTTTTTTTTTTTATTTAAATAGTTTGATGAAACTAACAATGTCGGCCATTTTAATTTTGTTGTGGAATTAAAAAAAAAATTGATGATTTTGATTTTTCTGATACAAATATTCTTTTTGCTTAACTGAGTACGAACTTTGCTGAATTTTGCCGAGACATAATTTTATTATAAAATAATTAAAAAAATAACAGAATTTAGATTTTATAAATTGGAAAAATTTTTAAATCATTTTTTTTGTAAATTTAATTTGTTGCATTATTCATTAAAATTATTTAGTTTTTCATTAACAAATTTTATTTTATAAAAGTATTTTTAGATTTATTCTTGACTTCTTAATAATTAATAGATAAATTCATTAACAAATAAAATATTTTTTTGTCTTAAATTAAATATAGTTAATAATTTAATAAGATAACATTTTATTATTAAATGTTACATTTTTTAATATCATTAAAAATTTTCATTTTTTTAAATAACTCAATTCATTAATAATTAAAATTAATTGGTTGCTGATACATAAGTAAGTCTTTTTTTTTAAATAAAATCGGTTGTTATATGTAAGTGATAAGTGATGTTTTCAGTTTTAAAAGTAAATCAATTATTAAAATGTAAGTGATAAATAATGTGTTCAATTTTAAAAGTAAATAAAGTGTTTTTAATTGTGAAGTTTCAATAAGTATACAAGTAGTGAGTTCTGATAGTGAGTGAGTGAGTGTATTTAGTGATTAAGTTCTATGTTTGCTGTTGAATCCTGAGAGGGCTTCGTGTTTGTTGCTCTCTGCGGTCAAGGTATTTACTAAACTCAGCACAAAAAAATTTTATCTATATTTCAAATTAATTTTCTATATTAATTTTTTTAATTGTTGCAGGTAAGATCAAAAATTTTCCTGATATTGCTGCTCACATCATTTTTATTTCTTAAAATATATTTCAGGTATTTATTTTTTATTATTATTTTTATTTGTAAAATAATTAGATATCTGTTGCAAAAAATGAAAAAATTTCATGAAAATTAATTTAGCATATTTTTGATAATTTTAACAATTTTTTTAAGAAATAAATTATTGCAAAAAAAATTGACATGTAGAAATTGAAAAAAATAAAAAATGCAATTTTTTAAAAGTAATTTTTTGGAATAAATTTATTTTAAAAAAAAAATTAAAAAATGGTCAAGGAACTGCTAACTTTAATGTCATAAAAATTTTTGATAATTTTTAGTGAATTTTTTTAGATAAATTTATTTTTTATATTAAAATTATCGGATATCTGTTTTAAATAATTACAATAATGTTTAATTTAATAACAAATTTTGTCATTTTACAAAATTCCGCCACTACTACAACAAGCGCCACTTGGCGCCAAAATTTAAATTTGAAAATTAGCATGTTGCTTTATAAACTAAAAGTCATTAATCTTTTTGTTTTCAATGTCATCAATACAATTTTAATAAAAAAAAAAATTATTTATAAATAAGTAAGGTAAAAGCCCCAATTATTGACGCTATAAGAGACAAAGTTATGATTTCATTTTTTTTAAGCAATCAAATATAAATATCGATGAATTTTGTTTGTGGTAATGTCTTCAGTAATGTTTTAACTAATCAATTTCTTTTTTTAAAATGATAATCAGTGATATTTACTAATTAATTTTAAATAATTAAATATATGATCTGGATACACCAATTATTGACGGGTTAAAAAACTGATTGATCTAATTATTGACGTACCGTAACTCCAATTATTGACGCCCCTACTGCACATGCGTCGAATCATTTGGTTATATTTTTATTTATCAAAACTTGATATAAAGTAATCAATATTATTAAAGTTAATTAATAATAATTTCTATGAATGATTAATTATTATTAAAAATATAACAATTTATTCAAAACCTTATTTAACACCAAAACACGCCGAGTTATTTGACAGTTAAAAGCCTTGTATATAATCGCGTAACGTATTTTATACTTAAAAAAATAAATAATAGTTTAAAAAAACTAAAAACACGCTTTTTATAGAAAACCAAACTAAAAAATAGAAAATAAATTTAAATTAAGAATAGTGTTAAAAATTTCAATAAATATAAATTAATAATAGTGTAAATAAAAAAAATGTATTTTATTTTAAAAAAAGCGTGAGGTGCATATGGTGTCAATAGTTATAAATATTTTATTGACAGATATGAGTAGAGTGATTATCATTTTGATAATATCTTAAAAAGCACCCCACGCTTTTTTTAAAATAAAATACATTTTCTTTATTTACACTATTATTAATTTATATTTATTGAAATTTTTAACACTATTCTTAATTTAAATTTATTTTCTATTTTTTAGTTTGGTTTTCTATAAAAAGCGTGTTTTTAGTTTTTTTAAACTATTATTTATTTTTTACTTTTTAGTTAGGTTTATTTATAAAAGCGTGATTTTTTAGTTTTTTTAAACTATTATTTGTTGATTATCAAAAATATTCAGGCGCGCAAATTACCCACGGAGAGTTACATACTGACATACTGACATACTGACATACAAGTGAAGCTAATAAAAAATAATTATTTATAAATATTATAAATACGGTGAATCAGAGTTCGATTTCGGAGAGCGAGCCTGAGAAACGGCTACCAGAACCAAGGAAGGCCGTAGGCGCTCAGATTACCCACGGAGAGTTACTGACATACTGACAAACTGACAAACAAACTGACATACAAGTGAAGCTAATATAAAGCGTGTCAAAAGGCGTCATAGCGCTGTAGACTGGCTGTCAATATGGGATTCACCATAAAAATTATGAACTAGTTATTGACTCCCATTATTTAAATATCATAAAGCATACAATTAATTTCGATTATTTAATTTTATGAATATTTCATATATTGTTAATTAAAAAAAAAATAGATCATATAATTACATGAAAAAATTAATTTAAACTCGGCAGTTAAAAAAAATGCTTTTCTAACCAAAGTTGTTAAGAAAATAGACGCTCGTAAGCTGATTTGATGAACTGGTGCTAACTTTATTTTTTTTTAATAATTAATATTTAATATTTTGAACTGAATGTGATTTTTTTCAATTTTTTAATTAATTAGAATTTAATAAAAATTTATTTGATCGTTATTCTTATTACAGATAATTTAATATATTTAAAAATAATTTAGGGTGTCAATATTTAGACCCCCGTCAATAATTGGGGCTTTTACCTTAGAATATTTTTATAAATTTCAAAGTTAAAAATTAAATATCTAAAAAAAATAGAAATAGTCTTTAGCGCCACCATTACAGTCGGAAGTACTGAATTTTATCTTATCGATTGGGCAACTGCAATAAGTGTAGTACAAGTAGTACATACAATACTCGTTACAAGTCCGTGTGCTAGCTAAATTTATATAGCATAATAGACACAACGCAACGTTTAAAACGTTTATCAACGATTATAGAGAAAAAGTGTTATTAAAAAATAAACAATAAGTTATTTTTATAAAAACTATCGCATTATATTTTTAATAAACTATCAAGACTAAAAACCCGTAAGTACATTTAATGTAAATACAAATATAAATATTTATAAGTAAGATAATATTAATTTTGAGGTTACACCGGTATTTAAAATTTTAAAGCTAGCCTGGTAAATAATTATTGTAATTGAAATTAATTAAACAAAAAAAAATTGTAGAAAAATGGACGCTGATTTATATGATGAATTCGGGAACTATATCGGTCCAGATCTAGCCTCAGAAAGTGAGGAAGAGAATGAGTATAACCACGCCGGCGATGAAGCCGAAGACAAGGATCGCTCCGATGAAGAAATGGACGAGGATAAGGATGAACCTAGAGACGCTATGGATCAGCAATCCTTGCAAGTTGTTTTACATGAGGATAAGCGGTATTATCCGAGTGCTATGGAAGTTTACGGTCCTGATGTAAGTTAATGTTTTTTATTTTATGATATTTACATCAGTTGACAAATGATAATTTTTAGAATTTTTTTTACGAATAAATATTCATAAATTTAATTTTTAAGAACTTGCAGAAAATATGAATACAATTTTTTTTTTTAATTATTTATTTGCTGAAAATAATTCTAATAATTTACATTTTTTATTTTTTAAAGGAATTAAATAATTATAAGAAATATTGTAAAATAATTTCATCAAGTTTTAAAAATTCTTAAAAACAAAATCTTCTTAATAATTATTTAAAAAAAAAATCTCTAAAAATTCTCAGCTGTTAGCAGATTTCAGTTCTATTTTTTGTTTTTTAAAACGAATAAATTACAATTAACAAAATACTCTAGAAATTTGTTAAATTGTACTGTACTTTCTTAACTATTGACGTTTTTCAAGATATAAGCTCATCCCGATGTTACACTCATCGAGACCTTTCATTTGAGTACCCACATCGATTTTTCATATATTATATATATTTCACAAATGCCATATATGTAAAATATATAAAAAATGCCATGTGAGTACTTAAATAAAAGGTCTCGATGAGTGTAACATCGAAATGAGCTTATATCCTAAAAAATGTCAATAATTAAGAACTGACATTTCTATCTCGTGAACTATTAACATTTTTAAAGATATAAGCTCACCCCGATGTTACACTCATCGAGACCTGTCATTTAAGTACCCACATCAATTTTTCATATATTTTACATATTTATATATATGAATATATGAAAAATATATCAAAAATGCATGTGGGTACTCAAATGAAAGCTCTTGATAAGCGTAACATCAGGATGAGCTTATATCTTTAAAAATATCAATAATTAAGAAATGACCTTGTATCTTATCAACTACTGAAATTTTTAAAAATATAAGCTCACCTCGACATTACACTCATCGAGATCTTTTATTTGAGTATCCACATCGATTTTTCATATATTTTATATATTATATATCGACGTTCTAATTAGAAAATTGTTTAACTCCATTTTAGAAAAAATTCTTTTTTTTCTATTTGTACGAAAAAACAATTGTTTCAAAATTTATTATCACTTTGAAAAACAATTTAATATCTAATAGAAGTATAATATTTTGATTTGGATCATTCAAATAACTTATAATTGGACTATTGCTACATCGAAATGTTAAAAATTCATCCTCCAAAAAATAAGGAGTTAGACCAATTGCTAATTAGACCGTCGATATATTTCACAAATGCCATATATGTAAAATATATAAAAAATGTCATGTGAGTACTTGAATAAAAGGTCTCGATGAGTGTAACATCGAAATGAGTTTATATCCTAAAAAATGTCAATAATTAAAAACTGACATTGCTATCTCGTGAACTATTGACATTTTTTAAGATATAAGTTCATCCCGATGTTACACTCATCAAGACCTTTCATTTGAGTACCCACATCAATTTTTCATATATTTATATATATTACATATATGTTTATATGAAAAATATATCAAAATGCATGTGGGTACTCAAATGAAAGCTCTTGATGAGTGTAACATCGGGATCAGCTTATATCTTAAAAATATACACTATATATGTATATGAATATATGAAAAATATATATCAAAGTTTAATATGTTATTAAATTAAAAAAAAATTTCATTTTTTCATTTAAAAATTTTTTTTGCCATCAAATATTCGTTATAAAATTTTAAAAAATTATTAAATATATTCTAAATTAATTTTAAGTAATCAAAAAATGACCTTGTATCTTCTGAACTATTGACATTTTTAAAGATATAAGCTCATCTTGATGTTACACTCATCGAGACCTTCCATTTGAGTACCCACATCAATTTTTCATATATTTTATATATTTACATATATGAATATATGAAAAATATATCGAAAATCCATGTGGGTACTCAAATAAAAGCTCTTGATGATTGTAACATTGGGAAGATCTTATATCTTTAAAAACTTTAATACTTAAAAAAGTACAGTGCAATTTAACAAAAGTCATTATTCAATAAATCAAAATTTTATTTATTTATACTTTACAAAGTGACTGCAAGGTTGCCAGTTTATTTATCAAAAAAATCAAAATTTATTTTAATCAAAATAATATACTTCTAATTTCAAAATAAAAATTTCAGGTAGAAACATTAGTCCAAGAAGAAGACGCTCAACCACTAGACAAGCCTCTAATAGCTCCAACCCGCCGCGCAAAATTCCAAATAAAACAACAAGACCTCCCCGACACAACCTACAACATCGAGTTCTTAGCCGACATGATGGACACTCCCGCATTAATCCGCAACATAGTCCTCCTGGGTCACCTCCACCACGGAAAAACAACCCTAGTAGACTGCCTAGTCCGTCAAACTCACCCCTACATGCACAACGTCACCGACGAGAAGCCTCTCCGCTACACAGACACACTCTTCACCGAGCAGCAGCGGGGAGTATCAACAAAAGCGACTCCAGTGACCTTGCTCCTCCAAGACGTCAAGTCCAAGTCCTACTTAATGAACATTTTCGACACCCCAGGCCACGTGAATTTCTCCGACGAAGCTACAGCAGCTATCCGCCTCTCCGACGGCGCAGTCCTAGTAGTCGACGCCGCAGAAGGAGTCATGCTCAACACCGAGCGTCTTTTGAAGCACGCGATCCAAGAGAAGCTCGCTCTCACTGTCTGTATTAATAAAATCGACCGATTAGTCCTCGAGCTCAAGCTTCCTCCCCTAGACGCTTATTACAAACTTCGTCATATTATTGAAGAAGTAAATAGTTTAATTGCTCTGTACTCCGATTCAGAGAACGCGAGTTTTGTATCTCCAGCTCTAGGGAACGTTTGCTTCGCAAGTTCTGAATATAATGTCTGTTTTACTTTAAAATCCTTCGCTGCTCTGTATCAGAGGACTCATGAGTCTCTTAATGTCGACGAATTCGCTAAAAGGCTCTGGGGAGATGTTTATTTTAATTCCAAGACCAGGAAATTTACCAAAAAGCCGCCACATAATACAGCTCAGCGGAGTTTCATAGAATTTATTTTAGAACCTTTGTACAAAATTTTTGCGCAAGTTGTTGGAGACGTAGATTCAACTCTTCCTGATGTTCTTGATGAATTGGGGATTAGATTGACTTCAGAAGAAATGAAGATGAACATCAGACCGCTCTTGAGGCTGGTGTGCACTAGATTCCTCGGAGATTTATCAGGAATCGTTGATATGTGCGTTACTCACGTCCCAAGTCCGCAAGATCACGCTTCTACTAAGATCCAGCATATTTATACGGGACCAATTGACTCTCCTTTGGCGCAAGATATGGTAAATTGCAACCCAGATGGAAGATTGATGATCCACAGTACTAAAATGTACCCCACTGAAGATTGCACGCTCTTTCATGTCCTGGGTAGAGTTATGTCCGGGACTTTGGAAGCTGGACAGAAGGTTAGAGTTTTAGGAGAAGCTTATTCGAGGGCTGATGAAGAAGACTCGAGAGTTCTGAGCGTTGGAAGGCTCTGGATAAGCGAGGCGAGGTATCAGATTGAATTAAATCGCGTACCTGCGGGTAATTGGGTTTTAATAGAAGGTATTGACAGGTCGATTGTTAAAACAAGCACGATAACCGATCTCATTAATTCTGATGATCTTCATATATTTAGACCGCTCAAGTTTAATACTCAGAGTGTGATTAAGATTGCCGTCGAGCCGGTTAATCCCTCGGAATTGCCCAAGATGTTGGATGGACTGAGGAAGGTTAATAAAAGTTATCCTCTTCTGGGGACCAGGGTAGAGGAAAGTGGAGAACATGTTGTTCTGGGGACCGGGGAGCTTTATTTGGATTGTGCTATGCATGACTTGAGGAGGATGTACTCGGAAATTGATATTAAAGTCGCGGATCCGGTGGTTTCTTTTGCGGAAACTGTTGTTGAGACTAGCTCGCTTAAGTGCTTCGCGGAGACGCCGAATAAGAGGAACAAGTTGACTATGATTGCTGAGCCGCTTGAGAGGGGCTTGGCTGAGGATATCGAGGCGGAGCATGTCAAGATTACTTGGAATAAGTGAGTTTTTTTTGCTTTTTTTCGGGGTGGTAATTAAAAAAATTACAGGATTGGGAAATATTTTTATTAAGGTTTTGATTAATTGAGTTATTTTGTCAAGGTGGATTTTCGGAGATTGAAAAATTTTTCTTTATTAAATTTGTAAAGAGAATTAAAATTTTTTTTTAGAATTTTTAGAGAAAAAAATTAATTTTGAAAATTTTTTTTTTTTTTAATTTTTCGTATAATAAACGAGCACAAAAAGAGTAAAAATTTTGGTAATTATTTACAAGTAGGGTCCACTCGACTTTTGGCCGTATCTAAGCGAAAAATTGACATTTTTTATTCATAAAAAATATCGGAAAAGAAAAAAATAAAGATTTCGATAGCTTTTTTGTCTTCAAAAGTTGGAAAAAATTTTTGCTCATGATTTTGGATAAAATTTTTATTTTATCTTTTTTCGATATATTATTTTTGAAAGTACATTGCCTTTCAATGATTCGTACCGGTCAAGAATTTTACGGAAAATGGAAACATCAAAATTTGGACAACTCTAAATAAAAAAATCACTAAGTAAAAAATTTATATAAATATTATATTAGAAATAATAAAAAAATTATTTGTCTAAATAAGGATAATTAAAAATTTTGATAATAATAAAGGTAGTAATGTAAAAATTTAGTTACCAAAAAAAATTGGAATTATTTTAAAAAAGATAAGCATAAAATTATAAAATTTAAAAATAAGATATCCATGAAATTAGACAAATCATAAAACAAACAAGTGAAATGACAGATATTTAAAAAATGGAGAAGAATAAATTTAGACAAGTCAATAAAAAGACAATTGAAAATTTAGAAATATAAAAAAATTGACAGTTTTAATTATTCGTAAACTTAAAAAATAGCCATCTCTAAATATAGACCAGTAAATTTAGATATCTTTAGTTTAGGCCATCTCTAAATATTTACGAATATAAATTTTTACAATTCATAACAAAGACGATTAAAAACATAGTAATCATATAAAATAAGCACTAAGAAATTTAAAATTCAAAAGATAGTTAAAAATTAATTAATTTTCCTGTGACCGCTGCTCCAGAAAGTTATAAAGTTATTTGCGACCGATTGTCTTGTAATTTTTAAAACACACCAAGATTTAGCTTTTAATCTTGGAAAAAAATATTTTCGAAGACTCTGAACTAGGAAGTTGTACAGTTATTTGCGATCTATTGTCCTATAATTCTTAAAACGCACCAAGATTTTGTTTTTGATCTCGGTAAAAAATATTTTTGAGGATATATACTTCCTGGAGCAGCGGTTACAGGAGCTGTTGAGAGTTCCGGGTCCTTGAAAATATTTTTTACCAAGACTAAAAGCAAAATCTTGGTGTGTTTTAAAAATTACAAGACAATCGGTCGCAAGTATCAGTACAACTTCCTGGAGCAGCGGTCACAGGAGCTGATGGCAGTTCCGGGTCCTCGAAAATATTTTTTTCCAAGATTAAGGTAGTACTACGTTCAGAATTTAATGAAATTTGGCATATTGGTACTCTATAATATCATAATTAAGCAGTAAAATTTTTGGAACCTGAGCAAGTCCTGAAAAAAAGATATTAAAAGCAAAATCTTGGTGTGTTTTAAAAATTACAGGACAATCGATCGCAAATAACTTTATAACTTCCTGGAGCAGCGGTCACTGGAAAATTAATTAATTTTTAGCTATCTTTTGTATTTTAAATTTCTTAGTGCTTATTTTGTATGATTACTATGTTTTTAATCGTCTTTGTTATGAATTGTAAAAATTTATATTTGTAAATATTTAGAGATGGCCAAAATTAAAGATATCTAAATTGACTGGTCTATATTTAGAGATGGCTATTTTTTAAGTTTACGAATAATTAAAACTGTCAATTTTTTTATATTTCTAAATTTTCAATTGTCTTTTTATTGACTTGTCTAAATTTATTCTTCTCCATTTTTTAAATATCTGTCATTTCACTTGTTTGTTTTATGATTTGTCTAATTTCATGGATATCTTATTTTTAAATTTTATAATTTTATGCTTATATTTTTTAAAATAATTCCAATTTTTTTTGGTAATTAAATTTTTACATTACTACCTTTATTATTATCAAAATTTTTAATTATCCTTATTTAGACAAATAATTTTTTTATTATTTCTAATATAATATTTATATAAATTTTTTATTTAGTGATTTCTTTATTAGAGTTGTCCAAATTTTGATGTTTCCATTTTCCGTAAAATTCTTGACCGGTACGAATCATTGAAAGGCATTGTACGTATAAACAATGATTAAGGTGTCCTATAAAAAAAAAGTTGACAATATTGATTTGAAACACGATATAAAAATTCAAATATTCATAATCACTCTTATAGTGTCAATAATAGGAGCTTTTACATTACTGTATTTTTAATTTAAAAATATTTGTCCAGTATCTGAAGAAAGTTTTAAAAAATCTTTACCGACTTTTATAAATAAAAATTTCGAATTTTATTTCTCCAAAATAGACTGATAAAAAAATATTAAAAATTCAATTTTTGACATTCTGAATTTTTAAAAATCTAAAAAATTTTTTATCCTGATCTTTGTAGATTATTTTTAAAACATATTTTCATAGTAATAAATTTTTCCCTCTATAATTGAATCCCACATTAATTATCATACTAAATTATAGGAAACGCCTGGGAGAATTTTTCCAAACAAAATACGATTGGGATTTGCTAGCAGCTCGTTCAATCTGGGCGTTCGGGCCAGACGCCACCGGCCCCAACATATTGGTAGACGACACCCTGCCATCCGAAGTCGACAAGACGCTCCTCAGCAGCGCGAGAGATGCTATTGTCCAAGGCTTCCAGTGGGGAACTCGCGAAGGACCATTATGCGAGGAACCGATCAGAAACGTGAAGTTCAAAATCCTGGACGCGGTTATCGCGCAAGAGCCATTGCACCGCGGAGGTGGTCAAATAATTCCAACCGCGAGAAGAGTCGCATATTCCGCCTTTTTAATGGCGACTCCTCGTCTCATGGAGCCTTACTTGTTCGTCGAGGTTCAAGCTCCAGCAGATTGTGTCTCTGCTGTTTATACAGTCCTAGCCAAGCGCCGAGGTCACGTTACTCAAGACGCTCCAGTTCCTGGAAGCCCTTTGTATACCATCAAGGCATTTATTCCCGCTATTGACAGCTTTGGGTTCGAAACTGACTTGAGAACTCACACTCAAGGTCAAGCTTTCTGTTTGTCAGTTTTCCATCACTGGCAAATCGTTCCTGGAGACCCGCTGGACAAGAGCATCACCATCAGACCTCTCGAGCCACAACCTGCTACTCATCTTGCTCGAGAGTTTATGCTCAAGACCAGAAGACGCAAAGGGTTGTCTGAAGATGTTTCTATTAATAAATTCTTCGATGATCCTATGTTGCTCGAGTTGGCTAGACAGACTGAATTTTTGAATTATCCATTATAAGTTTTTTAATTTGCTACTTTGTTAGATTAAGTCTTTTATATTTAGATTTATTATTTAATAATAAATTTATTATTGAATAAATATTTGTAAATAATACTTTAGTATGGTTTTATTTTTTAATCCTAGAACGGAGAATGTAATTTTTTTAATTTATTAATTTAATTACTAAAAAAAATTGAATAAAGGTTAGACTTAAATTATCAGATATTTTAATATTTGGCACTAACAATTAACCCTCGGAGTACACTGGGGGTCATTTTTACGCCAAAATTTTTCTTATCCTAGAATATTTCTCGAAAATAGATTTGTTTTTAATTAATTTTTTCAACGTTAAAAACTATTTAATTCAGAATAATAACGATTGTATTCAAAAGAGCATTGTTTTATCTACCAAAAATGTAATAAACTGAATTCCGATTAAATGAATAGTTTCTGAAATATAATTCTTCGAAAGTCAAGTGGGGTCAATTTGACCCCATGTGTACACTAAAGTTCTGTTCAAAGGTGTGTACTCCGAGGGTTAATAAATAAATTTAAGCTTGAAAATATTTAAAAAAAATTGTTAATTTACTAGCAACCTTGCAGTTACTATATGACTGCCGTGATTTATGTACTATAAATAAATAGAATATTGCTTTATTAAATAATGACTTTTGTTAAATTGTACTGTACTTTATTGAATATTGACATTTATAAAGATATAAGCACATCTACATGTTACACTCATCAAGAGCTTTCATTTGAGTATCCACATGCATTTTCATATATTTTTCATCTATACATATATAATATATATATATATATATATATATATATATATATATATATATATATATATATATATATATATATATATATATATATATGAAAAATTGATGTGTACTCAATTGATGAGTACTCAAATGAAAGGTCTCGATGAGTGTGATGTCGGGGTGAGCTTATATCTTTAAAAATGTCAATAGTTGACGAGATACAATGAAATTTCTTAATGGTAGACATTTTTAAAAATATAAGCTCATCCCGATGTTATACTCATCAAGACCTTTCATTTGAATACCCACATGGCATTTTTTATATATTTTATATATTTGGTATTTGTGAAATATATAAAATATATGAAAATTTGATGTGGGTACTCAAATGAAAGGTCTCGATGAGTGTAACATCGGGATAAGTTTATATCTTTAAAAATCTCAATAATTCACGAGATAGCAATGTCAGTTCTTAATTATTGACATTTTTAAAGATATAAGCTCATTCCGATGTTACACTTATCAAGGCCTTTCATTTGAATACCCACATGGCATTTTTTATATATTTGGTATTTATGTAATATATATAATATATAAAATATATAAAAAAATTGATGCAGGTACTCAAATAAAAGGTCTCGATGAGTATAACATCAGGATGAGCTTATATCTTCAAAAATGTTAATATTTCACAAGATAAAAGAGGTTTAAATAATTATCATAATAAATTGACTATCGGTGAGAATTAAATGAAACCTTAAATAAAATTAAAAAGGTAAAAAATCAAATCAAGACCTTTGCAATGACACTAAATTTCACTAAAAAATCGATTTTATCATATGAGTATCCTGGACACAGAATTTTTCTTATTCTCTTAATAATATAGACTAGCAACCTTGCAGTCACTATCTGACTGCCGTGACTTGTGAACTACAATCAAATAAAATTTTCCTTTATTAAATAATGACTTTTGTTAAATTGTATTGTACTTTCTTAAATGTTGACATTTTTAAAGATATAAGCTCATCATGATGTAACACTCATCAAGAGCTTTCATTTGAGTACCCATATGAATTTTGATATATTTTTCATATATACAAATGTTACGGAGTGATCATATACTGGTACGTGATCATCTATTGGGGCTTTTACCTTATATGTAATATATATAAATATATAAAATATATGAAAAATTGATGTGGGTACTCAAATGAAAGGTCTCGATGTGTGTAACATCGGGATGAGCTTATATCTTAAAAAATGTCAATATTTCACAAGATACAAGGTCATTTCTTAATTATGTATCATAATAAATTGACTATCGGTGAAAATTAAATGAAACCTTAAAAAGGCACAAATTTAAATCAAGACCTTTGCAATGTCACTAAATTTCACTAAAAAATTTTTTCTTATTCTCTTTTAATAATATAGATTTCGAATTTTTTTGATAAAAAAATTTTAATAATTTTAAAATATCTTTTTATTTCAGTAAAATAATTTTATCGTAAATTTTTATTAAAAAAAAAAATCAATTTTCTATTTCAATGTTTAATAATTTTTTAGACATTAAAAATCTTGAATTTTTTTTTTCATAATAAACTAATAGCAAAAAATTGAATAATCATTTTAAATAGAAAAGTTTCAATACATCTGTTGACAAAAAAGTTGAGAAGTAAAATAAAATATTGTAAAGAGTATTGTGAGAATTTAAGCGTTTCTGAGATTTAAGATGTGACTAGGAAGCCGAGATTTAAAGTAACGAAACGAAACATGATTGCCGAGGCATATAATATAAAATAACATAAGAATAAGATAACAGGCGGAAAGACATTGGTGTATATCAGGTGTAGTAGAGAATGATGAGGTAAAAAGGGGATGTAGAGGGGAATGATGAGGACCAGCCGCATAATGACAGGGTTCCTCGTGCCAAGGTCTCGCTAACGAACCCGGTCCATGGTCCCTGCTCTCTTCTCTGTGGCAAAGATGAGATCCGTAGCACTAAAGCTAAAGGTAAAGCTAAAGCTAAAGACACACAAGAGTGTAGCTGTAGCTATATAGGAAGAACACGACACTGTATTATTTTAGCCATTCCAAGAGTCTGCAGGCATCATCAGAAATCATTGTCGAATCCATATAATCAGCAGACGATTACATGCAACCGTGATTTTAAAAGCACTCTAATAACAACAAGAACCACCAGCTCTCAACTGTGGTAGTGCGTATCAAACTCAATAAAAAATTAGTTTGATGAGCTCATCGAATTATAGAAATTTTGTTACTTTTATTTTGCAAGTTTTTTTTTGTTTTATCCTTGCTAACTTTTGTTTATTATTTTCCTCAATCAATTGATAACTCCAGGGCATACATAAATTAGGCTCGCTCTTTAAACAGAGATTAGGTCAGTAGACAATGAACCTCACGCGCAGAAGAAAAGATAGTAAGCCTAATTTTTGATAAAATCAATATAATATGTATAACAAAATTTATTATTATTTTTTATGATAATGAATACTTGCTGTGATAAAACTAGAATTTGAAATTAGGGCTAATTGACAAGAGAAACAGAAAAAGTAATAATGATCTTTTTTGTAGGAAATTTAATTCTCTAGAGAAAAGGTTTCTTTGGATTTTCGATATTTAATCCAGAATTTTGATTTAAAATTTTTTAAATGCCTGGATATGGCCGAACATATATTTAGAATTAAATTGTAGATTTAAAATTTAGGTGAATGATAAGAGATATGAAAAAAAATGATTTTTTAACTTTTTTATAGAGAATTTAATTTTCTACAGAAGTTACCAATAATTTTTTTGGATCTCCAATTTTTAGGGCTAAATTTTGAATTAAAACTTTTTTACTATCGTATTATTTATATTATTAAAAGAATAGGCAAAATTTTCTGGCCAGTGTATTTATATGATAAAATGGGTTTTTACGGTTAAATTTAGTATCGTTGGAAAAGTCTTGATCTGGAGTTGTGATTTTTCAAGGTTTCTTATCATGCTCATCAATAGTCAATTTATGATGATAAGTATTTAGGTTGCTTTTGAAAATGCTCTATCTCTAGAGACATAATTGAGAAATGACCTTGTATCTTGTGAACTATAGAGATTTTTTAAGATATAAGCTCATCCCGATGTTACACTCATTGAGACCTTTCATTTGAGTACCCACATCAATTTTTTATATATTTATATATTATATATATATAAATGTATGAAAAATATATCAAAATGCATGTGGGTACTCAAATGAAAGGTCTCGATGAGTGTAACATCGGGATGAGCTTATATTTTTAAAAATGTTAATAGTTCACGAGATAGCAATGTCAGTTCTTAATTATTGACATTTTCAAAGATATAAGCTCATCCCGATGTTATACTCATCAAGACTTTTCATTTGAGTACCCACATCAATTTTTTGTATATTCATATATATTATATTTATAAATATATGAAAAATATATTAAAATGCATGTGGGTACTCAAATGAAAGCTCTTGATGAGTGGAACATCAGGATGAGCTTACACGTTTACAAATATCAATAATTAAGAAATGACCTTGTATTTTGTTAACTATTTACATTTTTGAAGATATAAGCTCATCCCGATGTTAACTTCATCAAGACCTTTTATTTAAGTACCCACATCAATTTTTCATATATATATATATATATATTACATATATGTATATATGAAAAATATATCAAAAATAGATGTGGGTACTCAAATGAAAGCTCTTGATGATTGTAACATCAAGATGAGCTTATATCTTCAAAAACGTTAATAGTTAAGGGGGGCGATACATGTAAAAAAAAAAAAAAAATCTATTTTTTTTTTTTTTCATAAATCTTTAGATTATCATCTCAAAAATATGCCTGTAAATTTTCAAAACGCAATTATCATTATTTATATATTAAAAAATCATTTAAGTGCTTCGCCTCAACTCGGCGCTTGAGCGCTATTGAAGTCTGTAACTGAGCGCTCGATTCTCGGTACCTGGGTTTCGAATTTACACTCTTGGGGTCACAAGCTTTAGGGGAAAACCCCAAAAAAATTAAACATCCAGCTCCATTACATCCTGATGTTCAAACTCATATTAAGCCGATTATTGACGATTTATCTCGGAATGACTTGCTTGAAAGATGTTTAGGTGGTCACACTCAGAATGAAAATGAAAGTTATAATTCTACTATCTGGCGACTTTGTCCAAAACATCTGAACTCTGGACTGAAGATCGCAGAAATTAGTGCTTTTATATCTGCAGGGTTGTTCAATGATGGATTTAACTATATCTTACGAGTTATGAACTCATTGCAAATAGATATTGGACGCCAATGCATGTCCTACAAAGAAAAAGTCGATGAGCAAAGGGTGAGTCGAGAAAATCGCCGCAGCTCTTTGACGACCAAACAAGCTCGTCAAGCATGTCTACAGGAGCTTGCAAAGAAAAACGAGTTCTATGAACGCACCGAAGGACTTCTATATGGCCCTGGAATCGCTGATTAATCGGTAAGCCACTGTAATCATATAGTTTCTGTGTGTCAAAACTTTAAACGCGTTTTTCTTGAAACGACTTTTTTTAAATTTGCGGGCGGGATAACTCAAAAAGTTCTCAACCGATTCCAATGAAATTTTTTACACGTCTACTTTATAGTAATAGCTTCTAGTTAAACCTCAAATGTTCCAAAAAAATTTTCAAAAATTAACCCTTTTTACCAAAAAACCATTGAAAAAAATGAGAAAAAATCAAATTTTTTTTTCTGAAGTGTGCCAAATTACGATTTTTTTTACTTTTTTGATTTTTTTTTGGTTTAACTAGAAGATATATGTTTTATAAACACGTACAAACTAATTTTTTTAATTTCAGATTACCGTACGAGAAGTGAGAACGCCCGCAAATTGATGTCTTTTTCCAAGAGGGTCTCGGCAGATTCATTTTTACGGCGGCCATTTTGAAAAAAAAAAATAAAAAAAAAATCTTTACTTGTACTTTAATATATAATAAATAACCCTACAAAATTTCAAAATGATTCAAGTATTCCTTCCCAGTTTAAAATATCCTTAAGAAACGGTAAAAATTAAGGCATTTACATGTATCGCCCCCCTTAAGAAAGTACAGAGCAATTTAACAAATATCTTGTGAACTATTTACATTTTTAAAGATATAAGCTCATCCCGATGTTACACTTATCGAGACCTTTTAGTCGAGTACCCACATCAATTTTTCATATATTTATATATATTATATATAAATATATGAAAAATATATCAAAAATGCATGTGGATACTCAAATGAAAGCTATTAATGAGTATAACATCGGGATAAGCTTATATCTTTAAAAATCTCAATAGTTAAGAGTCTACAGTGCAATTTAACAAAAGTCATTATTTAACAAAGCAAAATTTTATTTATTTATCGTTCACAAGTCACGGCAGTCACATAGTGACTGCAAAGTTGCTAGTCAATAAATAAGTAAATAAACTTGAAATTAAAATTTGAATTCAAATTCCGGCTTAATGATAAGAGATACGAAAATAATGAGAACTTTCTTGTAGAGAATTGAATTTGCTACAAAAAATTCTCTAATCATTTTTTTATATCTTCAATATTGAGTCTAAAATATTCCTTTTAAACAATTTTAACCTTTCGTACTATCAAAAATTAGAATTTAATTTTAAATTATTGCAAAGAAAAAAATTATTAAAAAAAAAACAATTAAAAATGACTTTTCACTCCAAAATTTTAAACTTCCTTAATTTTATTCACTTTACTCCAATTTAATAACAAATCTTATTTTTTCACCTTTTTATTCCAAGTCGTACTTAATTCTATCAAAATTCAGATTCAGTATTTAAAATTAAAAAAATTACTCTATCAATTTCATTCTCTTTCCTCTAGAAAATCAATTGAAACAATGTCGGTAAAATAATACGTAGAAATGTTGTGATAATTACAACACAACTTCTGTATACTACAAATTACAACATAATATTACACGCGATTTATAATTTAAAACGATCAAAGCGGCATTACTTTTTCTTCATAGACCTCCAGGATGATTATGATGATGATGATGATGATCATCATCATCATCCGGTCCATCAAAACCTCAAGTGAAGCATCCACCAGAACGGCGGTAGACTAGACCAGACCGCATTTACTTCCTTTATGACCGTTAAAAGCCTTACTCGGTTGTTCATAGTCCTAGGCAAACAATAAGATCGATGATGCACCGTGTACCAACGACTCATTGTCCGTCTAAGAACTAAGAAGTAGGCGGCAAATGTATGCTGTGTTATATTATGTGTGCCTCAACTTTTCTTCAACATCTTTTCATTTACCTGCACTAGAACCCACACCGCTCCTCCTTTAGGATAAATTAGAGGCCCGAGACCCAGGTACCGGTTCTCACCCCATATGTTCTTATATATACATATATACCAATGGGAAACTCGGTAAATAATATTAATCGAGCTTACTAGTTTGGACACTTGAATGTATTTTTAAAAGTACCAGTACTGTAAGCTGAAGAAGAATGCCTGGAGAAACGATCTCTGATCTCTCCAGTCAAATTGAGTGTAATGTAGAATTGAGGAACCGTTTACAAATAATCCTAGGTAGCATTCAAGGAACTTTTTTTTTTCAAAGTTATTTATTGCGAGATATTTATCTTGAGAACAAAAAAAAAATTGGGATAGTTTTTTTTTTATTATAAAAGTTCCTTTTAAAGGTCAGGACGGAAAATTTTTTACTGCTCCAGATTTTTGAAAGTTCAGAATGTCAAAAATTGAATTTTTAATAGAAGTCGACAAAGATTTTTTGAAACTTTCTTCAGATGCCGGATAAATATTTTTAAATTAACAATTCAGTACACAGAAAAAAAGGTTCAAAGCCAAGAAAATATATTTCTTACTAATTATTTTCTTGAGAAAAAATTTTTTTTTTACAAGAAATTTCACTTATTCTAAAAAGTAATTCTCTTGCTTTAAGAAATACGTATCTTGATCCAAGAAAATTTATTTAAGTCAAGAAAATCTTGTTGTTTTGAGAAAATTCAGCCTCTTGCTCCAAAAAATTTAGTTCTTGATAGAAGTAAATTTTCTTGTCCTGAGAAAATTTCTCTCTTGCTCCAAAAAATTAAATAAAAGGATTGAAGTAAATTTTCATTAATATTTTCATTGATTAAAATGTCAAATGGGAAGATCAAATAATGTTGAATCATTTTTTTTCATTCAATATGTATAATTGCACGCTAAAATAATATAAAATGGGTATCAAATATTCAAGAGAAAAATTTTCTCAAGGTGAGAAAATTTTTTTCTCATCTGAAGTAGGTGGCGCTGCTTCCCTAAAGTATCTAAAAATCTTGATCAAATATAAAAATTTATTGTATCAAGTATTTATGATGTGAATTAAGAAAAAACTACTTCCACAAAAAATAGAATTTAAAGAAAAATTTTTACTTCGGCAAACACATCTTCAGTCTTCCTTCAGGCACTCGAAAATTTTTTTGAGCCAAGAATTTTGTTCTCCAGTCAAGAAATTTTCCTTTCTGTATAATAATTGTTGTTTTGTCAGACTTTTATTTATTTGTTTGGTGGTTTATTTATGTTGTTTAGTGTGTCATTTTTATAGAAACAATTCAAAGTTCGTTGATATTGATATTGACAAGTTAAGAGAAAACATTTTAAGTTCTCTACTTTGAAGGTTTTAAAAATCTTGAGCGAGCTAAAAACAATTTTTTATCGAGTTGATTTTTGTCGAGGGCTTTTAAAACATTATAAACTAACAAATTTACATAGACAGCTCGTAAAAAAAAAATAGTCGGTTATTTGCGGCGTTTTAATATATACCGTGGTAAGTTTTTTCTGGAAGCGAGAACCGTAGCCCATCTAGCGGTGAAACCAAGAACTAACTTTTAAAAAATCTTAGTAGACATAAAATTCCCAACATTTTTTATCTAAATAGTATATTATAGAATTTCAGATAAAATTTCAGAGGTAGAATTTACAAGAAATATTTTTCTTTAGTATATATTATCAACCATTTCAACATTTTAATGTTAAGAAATTTTTTTATCGAGCTAAATATTGTCAAAAGCTCTTAAAACATAAAAAAGTAACATATTTTCATAGTCAAAAAATAATAATCATTTTTTTGCGGCACCTAATATATACTCTGGTAAGATTTTTCTGGAAGCGAGAATCACCGGCCACCTAGCGGCGAAACCGGGAACTAACTTAAAAAAAATCTCATTTGACATGAAACTTTAAATATTTCTTATCTCAATAGTAAATTATTAGTTTTATACAAAAATTCAGAGGTGAAATTTATAAGAAATATGTTTTTTTACTATATTATCAACTATTCTAATACTATAAATGACAAAAAATTTTTTATCAAACTAATTGTTTTTGAAAGCTCCTAAAACATAAAAAAGTAAGATAATTTGATATCACACTTAGAGAAAAAAAAACTACTCGCTTTTTTGCGGCGTCGTTCTATAATCTGGTAAGATTTTTCTGGAAGTGAAAGCCATAGGCCACCTAGCGGTGAAACCATGAACTAACTTAATAAAAATTTTATTAGACAAAATTTTCAAGATTTATCATCTACATAGTAAATTGTGGAATTTTTAAGAAATATTTTTCAATATATTATCAATCATTTTCATACTTTAAAAGTCAAAAAAATATTTTATCAAGTCAATTTTTTTTCGAAAGCTCTCAAAACATTGAAAACTAAAATATTTTAATATTTTGATATGAAATTGAAATTTAGAGAATATTTTTATCAAAAATGAATGGAATAAATTGATAAAATTTTTCTAAACTTAGTAAATTGTTTTATTGTTACATTAGGTATTATGTGGTGAAGACTCATGATTGATAATAAAAAAGGATAATTGTATTTTATTATTCCGGGAATTATCAGCGTCAGCGTTGATGGCAATTTTCGGTAGGCGCGTAAATTACAGGAACCCGAAAATATAAAATGATGACCAGGATGATGATGATAATAATGACCAAACCAGAAAAGAATAAAGAATGAAGGAAGAGGATAGAAGTGAAGAAGAGGTTGATGTTGATGTTGATACTTTGGTTAATCTCATTTTTAGTTGCTCTTCCCTGGCGCTGGTCATTAAATAACGGCCCGAAATTATTGCTGGTAAATTCAAAAAGAGAGACCGAGCTAGACCACCTACACATCCCGAAACTCCATTTGTGTTTAGCATTGTAGACTTTTCTGCGAAAGCCATCGGACAGCGAATTGGCTCTCGCGGTTTTTCCTCTCATTGTGCTCACTTTTACGCATACCCGGCTTAATTCTTATTCCTTTCCCTTCCACCCGAGAATCGAGGGTCTCAAGTCTTGAGTCTTGGGCTGAGATTGCTGTTATTGTTATTATTATTGTTGTTATTATTATTCTTTGTTTTATTCCATTGGTGAAGTGGTATCCCTTCGTAGAACAGGGTTAAATGTGTACATGACGATCATTTCTTTAACCGACATTAAAGCCCAAGTCAGCTTGTTCTCTGTATAGTTAGACAATAGAATAGATCGTACGATAAATCTTCACGTCTTTGTTCTTATTATTTTTTTTCATTTTTATCCTGTACCTTTTATTCCGTTGTATCACTCAACGAAGTAAGGAAGTGCCAACTAATGATACCTTACTATTTTTTAAGTTTGTTACTTTAGTGACAATCTCCGTTTTTAATGATTAAACATCGTGTTTTTTATGCACCGGTAGAAGGATTTGTTAAAATTTGATAAGCTCAATTTTTAATCAATGATTTTTTAACATTAAATTATTTAGTAAATCTATATTATTAAGAGAATAAGCAAAATTTTGTGGCCAGTGTATTTATAGGATAAAATGGGTTTTTATGGTTAAATTTGGTATCGTTGGAAAAATCTTGACTTGAATTTGTGCCTTTTCATGATTTCATATCATTCTCACCAATAGTCAATTTATGATGATAAGTATTTAGGGGCGATTCCGCGGGAGACGATTTTTGACATAAATTTTTAAATCACAGTATTTGTTACTTTTTTTATACTAATTTTTTTCAATTTTAAGAGGGTAAGAGCATTTGTGTTGCACGACATCGAAGTCTAATTTGAAAAGCAAATTAGTTTTGATAACTGCTACTAAAAAAAAAACGTAGAAAAGTTGCAAAAAAAGTTACGCAAAAGTTACTTACGCGTTTCTGATTTTTACAGCGATTCTGACGATGAACCTTAAGTCTGATAAATCACCGACTATTCCAAACAAATAATTTATTTTAGTTACATAGAAAAGTGCTAATTAGTGATACAGCATCTATGATCTCATATCTTTAATTTAAAGTTACATGGAAATTTTTATATTCACTACAGTGAGACGTGTTGCACCCGTCTCACTATATTTCTTGCACCCGTCTCATTATATTTCTTGTAAACAATCATAGAAATTTTCAATTTTTTTGAGTTATTTGTGATAGCTGCACAGAAAAATAAACGGGACGAAGGAAATGGTGACAATGCAATTTTTTCCGGTTATTAAAATATTATTTTTCTTAAAGAGCGATAGAAATAGAATGAATTAATAGTATATTACACACCTAGGGAAGTAAAGTAAGAAATGTCTCAGATCACATGTAATTGTTGGCTGAGGCGAAGCCGACGTCAACAAACATGTGATCTGAGGCTTTCTTATTTACTTCCCGTGGAGTGTATACTATTTTTTTGCTCGACGAAGGCAGAAAGGGGCAATTTCGTTTAGCGCAGCGGGCCGAAAGTTGACGTTTTCTGCCCGTCGAGCAAAAAAATATTTAATTTTCATAAATTTTATCATTTTTATCATAAATCCGCCGTGAGAATGAACAATTTGAAAAAAAAAACATTCAAAAAGATCAATTTTTCGATTTTTTATTTTATTTCAATTTTTTCTAAAATAAGCTTAAAGGTGAAGCTTCATTTCTGCATAATTACCGAAAATTCGTCAACTAGGTTATCCAAAATCGTCAAAATATTTTTTAATTACGCAATTATGAAAATTTGAATTATATCATCAGGAATTTCCGTAATTTTTTCATTAAATCATGAAAAAAAATTAACTTGAATTAAGAGAAAAATTCTTGAACCAAAAATATAATTCTGAAGATTTTAATTCTCTTGAATCAAAATTAACAATTTTTAAACCAAGTAAAATTTACTTAAATCAAGAAAAATTTCTTAGCTTAAGAATTTTTCTACTTAAATTAAAAAAATGAAGTTTTCTTCATAATTATTTTTTGATTGAAGTAAATTTTTTTTTCGCACATACACATTAAAAAATTTTGCGTCATTGCGTCAAAAAATTTTGTGTTAAAAATTTTTATGTTAAATATTTGACACTTTTTTGTGTTGATTTAACAGAATAGGTGTTAAATTTACACATAAAAGTGTTAAATATTTAACACAAAAATTTTTAACACTAAGTTTTTTGACGCAATGACGCAAAATTTTTTACTGTGTAAAAAGAGCACGGGATTACTTGAAGTATCTCAAAATCCATTCGTCTAAACAATTACAAAAATTTCAATCCAAGATCGCCAATTCCTCCAAAAAATCTTCTCATGAATCAATTTAATCTCTATTCTGGATAAGATAGACCACCTTGTGACAAGATTTCACTAAAGTGTCCCAAACTAACGTCGAATAAAATTGGGACTTCTATTAGAGCCTATCGATCCCAGCTCTAGGGTTTGTCCCAACTTGAACAAGCCAATTCTTCATGAAACGCGATATTATCCGAGTAATCTGAGGCCCCAAGGCTAACTGGGGTGTCGCCAAAGTCAATCATGCGTCTAATTGTCTCACAAATTCCGGGATAGGGTTTAGCAATAAAAGTTGGAACCTGACTCTATAAAAATTGTAAATAAAAGTATTGTCATCTTGTCTCCATAACGTGGGCCTGGATCAGGTGAAAGAGCGAGAGAGAAGATCCAGAGTCTCAATTCAATCGAGGTAAAAGGAAAGGTTTTGTATAGGTGCGCTACACCAGTACAAGTACTAGCTTAAGCTTTACTTTGGTATAGTTTAAAACTCAAGCGTAGACTGCAGCAGCAGCAGCAGCAGCAGCAGCAGTGAGCGTACCATAAAACAGGCCCTGTACCCCCACTAAAAGATGGCCGCTGTTTGCCAGGTAGTGGGGAGTGGTGGGGAATAGGGGCCCGATTGGGTCTGCAGGTGCCGCCATGTCAGTGCATGCCTAGCCTCCAGCCGCGTAGTACTCACGATAGGCTTTGCCGCGACTATACCATCGATTACATCCCAAATATTTTGTTTATTTATCGGGCTAAGCGATTATTTAACGCCTGTCCGAACTGTTATTCCAAAAAGTTTCCTAACAAGTTAAGACTACCAGTTGTTGGATTGGAGCAGGCTTTTTACATAAACAAAGAAATTTGTGTGAGTGACCTCTGCGTTAAGTGAGTCTGTAAATTCTTGAATTATTGCAAATTACTTTTGAAGAAAGTTGAATCAAAAACGGGATTTGTTGATAATTTTTGGGAATTTAAGCCCATGTGTGTCTGCTATTAAACGACAGAAAGCTGTCCTTTGGACAGAAAGAGGAAAAGAGATAGAACCAGTGAATAAAGGAGAACACACGACACACACGTTCTTCGAGGTTCGTTCGTCTTGTTCTTCTTACCTTGTGTGCATACGGTACCTTGAATATCATCTCATACCTAAGATATACCTCCAAGGTTATAATCCAACAAGTTTTGCAATTTTAAGTTTGAATTTTCCCGCCCTTAAGCTATTTTAACTATCATTCGCCTATTAGTTGTAGTTAGCAAGGAAATGGTACTATTTCCCAATCAATCATCAATTAGTGGATCTGTGTTGTGATTAGTGATCAATGTGAGTGTTTATTAAATAATAAATAAGTTTTGTGTTATTTATATCAGAGTGAAAAAAATGGTGAAAGTATAAACGAGATAAATAGAAATTGTGATAATCATTTGACAATAGTTAAGAAAACAAAAGTAAAAGCACCTCCACGTGTTAATAAGCATTCGGAAGTAAACATATCAGTAATGAAACATCAAAGATAATAAAAGTAGAAGAGGAGAGATGGAGGAGGGGACGATGATAATGGTAGACGGTGGAGGTGGATTTCGAGGTGTAGTCAGGTTACAATCATCACGAATGATCCAGCTACTGCTTCTCAGCATCCTGATCACGTTATTAACCCCAGGCGGTGTAAATACCGAGCAAGTACGACACCTTGAAGTATCTGAGAATGCCCCACCAGGTAGTAGAGTTGGTTTCATCGACCTTGAAGGCCCGCCGTATCTCATTGTTCCGGTAGCAGGTTCCCCGGTTATCAGTGACTTGACCGTAGATCCAGCAACCGGGGAAATAAAGACCCGGCTCCCGCTGGACCGGGAAACTAATCCGTCGTACAGCTTTGTAGCGTTGCCTCAGCGAGGGAACATCCGCGTGGTGATCAAAGTTCTGGATGAAAATGACAACGCGCCAACTTTTCCCGTTGATCATGTAGACATCGAGTTTCCCGAAAACTCGCCGCGGGACGCAAAGCGGGCCTTGCCCCCCGCTAAGGACCCAGATTTAGGGCAGTACTCCACTCAGAGGTACGAAATCGTCAGCGGGAACTTTGGAGATGTCTTCAGATTGTCTCAACATCGAGGAAGGGACGGAGTTTTGTATTTGGATCTTCAAAATTCAGGAAATTTGGACCGTGAAGCCAGATCTTCTTATCAATTGATAATTGAAGCGTTGGATGGAGGCTCGCCGCCGCTGAGGTCCAGGTTGAAGGTCAACGTTATCGTCCAGGATGTCAATGACAACCCGCCGATCTTCAACCAAACTAGGTACACTGCCAGTGTTCCCGAAAATGCTACCGTAGGAACTCCTGTGTTGCAAGTTAACGCCACTGATTTGGACATTGGAAGCAATGGGATGATCGAGTACTCGATTAATCGCAGGCAGAGTGACCGCGAGGAGATATTCAGAATTGACAGCTCTTCTGGTATGGTCTTCGTTAACAAGGCTCTGGATTTTGAATCCAAAGAACGGCATGAATTGGTGATAGTGGCCCGAGATTTGGGCGCTCAGCCGCTTGAAGCAAGCGCCTTTTTGTCGGTTTACGTGACTGATGTGAATGACAACCAGCCGACGATAACGGTGATATTCCTTTCGGACGACGCGACACCCAAAATAAGTGAAAGTGCCCAACCAGGGGAATTTGTCGCTCGGATTTCGGTAAGTGATCCAGATTCGAGGACTGAGTATTCCGATGCCAAAGTCTCTTTGGTCGGGGGAGAGAACCACTTTGGTTTAACGACACGTGACAATATTAGATACCTGGTGGTGGTTGAACGTCCGCTAGACCGCGAAGAACAGCCGGTTTATGACTTGGCCGTAGAAGCTACTGATGCTGGAACGCCTCCTCTTAGGGCTGTCAGGACTTTCAGGCTTCTTGTGACGGACGTTAATGACAACGCGCCTGCTTTTGAACAGGAACTGTATGAAGCTCATTTGTTGGAAGCTTCCGAACCCGGGACTGCTGTGATCAAAGTTAAGGCCACGGATGTCGATGAAGGTGTTAATTCGGTTATTAAGTATTCGTTGAAGAACACCACCTGGTTTTCTATTGATAAGGACACTGGGCTGATCAGTACAGTGACACATGTGGATTGTGAAACTGATCCTGCTCCTAATCTCGTTGTTGTTGCTACCGATTCTGGTAGGCCTTCTTTGACCGGGACTGCTATTGTCAGGGTTACTGTTCATGATCTTAATGACAATGAGCCTATTTTTGAAAAACCGCTTTACAATACTAGTGTACCTGAGGATTTGCCTGTCGGACACTGCTTTATTAAGGTGAGTTTGATGAGTTTGTTTACTGAGGAGATAAGCGAGGAATTTCGGAGGTAAATTATGTTTTTATGGGTAAAGATGAAAAGGATTTTAGAAAAGGATTTAATTCAAGGGACGTTGTTTCTTAATTTTGGGGAGATTATTTGCTGTTTTTAAGTTTACTATCGAGTTTTGTTATCTTATAGGTAGACATTTTTAAGTATTTTATGGTGAGGATATCTTTTAAAAGTGATCATAAAAAAAATATGGAATTTTTTTTATCAGTTTGAATTTTTTTAGAGAAATCGTTGTTAAGTTTTTAAGATTAAATATTAGAAACACTTGAAAATAATCTAGTAAATTTTTTTTAGTTTGAGAAAAAAATAACGAATATTGATAATAATAAAAATTGAGTACGAAAAGTGATATTATGATAAGGACCTTTTTTTAGAATTTTAACTTTCTAAAAAAAAAGGTTTTTTTTTTATTTTTATTTGTATTTTTGATAGTTTAGTCGGAAATTTAATTTTGAGTCTAGAAACTAACGTTCTAAATTTTTGGAAATTCATTATTAATGTTAAATTTGAAATATCTTCGGAAATATTGAGTTTAGAGAAAAAATGTATTACTCTGATAGAAGGATTTGTTTATTTTTAATAAGCTTTATTAACTGTTAATAAATGATTTTTTAACATCATAGAATTTAATAAATATTTATTAACAGTTAATAAATTATTTATTAAATACGATTTATTAAATGTTAATCAATATTTATTAATGGTTCCAGAATATTTGTTAACTGTTAACAAATATTTATCTAAAATAAAAAGCAAAAATAGCAATTTTCTTTTGACACTCTTTATAACCCTATAGCTGAAATACATGATAATAATTCAATTCGCTAAATATAAAAGATAATTATGAGCTGTGATAAAATTTGGTATTTTACAATAAATGTAATTATAATGTAATATAATTAATGCAAATAATTTATAAAGATGATTTTTGTTTATAAGCAATCTTCATATCATATGACATTGCAAGCAAAACAAATTCACTAAAGAAAATATTTATTAACTGTTAATGAATATTTGTTAACTATTAATAAAAACTTATTAACTATTAATAAATGTATTTTCCTCCCAAATAAATATTTATTGAATGTTAAAAAATATTTATTAAAATTTAATAAATTAAATTATTAATAGTTTATAAATCTTTCTATCAGTGTAGAAGCTCAAGTTAAAGATTTTCAGAATTTTTGAAAACTTATGATATTAAAAAAAAAAACTTTATAATACTTTCTTATGGAAAATCAAATTATTTAAAAATTTCGTTTCATATAATGTTTTGATATCTTCGATAGTTAAGCCAAAAATGAAATTCTAAATCAGAAAATTGAATTTAGCCCCAAAGCATGTAACTGATAGAACTTTAGCTTCTCAAAATCTAGTTTTTTTTGTATCAATTTTTTTCAAAGCTATCCTGTGCGTCTATGAGAAGAAACGTTCTCGAGAACTCGTTTGAAAGTTGATGTAGAAACGAAGGAAGGCGAGCGAAGGGGTGGAGTTTTTAGTTTTGAGCCGGGAACGGGCCGTCGAATCGACTCTTAAACCGCGACCTAAAATCGCCGGAGCAAGAGAGATGAGAGATAAAAAAAATGTTAAATATATAAAGGCAAATGGACGGATGAAAAATCTGTAATTATAATAATTACAGCCGCGTGGACAACAATTATAAATCAGCATTGTACTATGCTGAATGGTGAGTTGCCGAAGAACGTTACTCAATAAAATATCGTGGCAACCGGGCCATTAACGATCCGTAAACTCATATTATATATATTAATATGTGTGAATGTGGATGGATATAAATACAAAAACATAAATGTATTAATGTGTTGAGGATGTTGCATCAGTGAGGTCCTGGATGAAATGTAGATTGAAAAATGTTGTAATTTACAGAACCAATTTCCGTCTGGGGCTCGGGTTGACAAAATCTAAACCGTGATAAAAAAAATTATTCTGCATCACTGGCTCTACATTTATAAATATTTTATCTCCCTCTTTCACACGTTTGCTGATCGCGATTCGTGGATACGCCGATACGCAGGTTATGAATGACAGCCGTTCTGTCACAACCGCAACCACATCGGCAGATCAGTGAGCAAGTCCACTTTTTACACTTTTTATTTTTAAACTTTTTAAATTATTTTTATTCATCTCCTTTCATCCTCAATCCCTATTTTTTTTTCTTTATTCAGGGGTATGGAAGCCTCTAAACTCCAATATCTTCCTTTATCCCCCTAGGACCGGACGCTTTTTTGCCTCGCAAATACCAACGAAGAAAGGATCCATTCTATCGCCAGATTTGCTAACCTAGCTGTCTAATTGTTGGTCTATTAGAAAACTTGCGAGAAAACATTTTAACATTCTAACAAGGACTTATCACTTATATCTTGAGTTTCTTTTCGCAAAAGCGAATTATTTATATTGCCTAACCACGATTGGCGGATAGGCATCATCTGCAATAGGGCATTCAAATGTTCTAAGCGATAAATATCCTTAAAGTTTCACCACTGACATTAATTTTGATGTTTTTTTGATTTTTTACTTACTTAGACGTTATTTACGAAAAAATATCTTTTTTGTATTAGGATATTTAATTTCCTACAAGGAAGATCATCAATTTTTACGTTTCTCTTATCATTTAGCCAGAATTTTAATTTTAAATTTAATCGTAAGCGTGTTGCACTTTCGTTTTTAGACCTAAATTCAAATTTCAGGGCTGAACTATCTAAGATACAATAAAATCATATGATACCAAATTTTTAGAAAAGGGACATTCCATTTGAAATAGGAAAATGAATAAAATTTTTAAATTTCTCTAATTCATTCTAATTCAGTCCTAATTTATTATTAAAAGTCTATATTTTACTAATGTGTAAAGAAATTATTTTTTAATCAATAAGAAAATCAATTTTTCTCTCCTAGTAACTTTTCAGCCGCACTAACTTGTATCCGGGTCAATTGTTGTTTTAATAGTTTTAACAACAAATTCATTTTATGTTTGTTATTAACTAACATATTTATTATTATAGTTTTAAGAACAAATTTTTTTATGTTCATTATTAATTAACACCTAAGTTTATCAAAATCGTGTTGTCAGCATGCTAAATCCTTTATTTGTGTTTTTTAATTAGTTTTTTTTTTAATTATCCTAAATAATTTATAGTTAAATATATAAACAATAATGTTTCTAAGGTTGAAATAATATTAAAGTCTTTTTAATAAACAACTTGATGTAGACATTTTGTACTTGTCCCACCAGTCACAAATGCCTGTCCCACCAGTCAAAATAAAAAAATTTTTTTAATTGTTTCTACGTAGGTAATCAGTTTAATTCTTCATAATATTGAATGTTTGTAGGATAAATTTTGTATTGCGGGAAGTATTTTATAAAAGTTTAGTGGTCGCACTGAAATTGGAGTTTAGGTATACCTTTGGTAAGAGAGAAGGATTTGTCTTACATTAGTTCCACCAGTCACACTTAGTCAAATGATAATTACGAGAAACTTAAAAAGTAATCGAGGTTTTTGTCAAAGGGATGTTGTTAATTAGTTATTCTTCTATATTATAAGATAAATTTTACTATAGTATAAGTTTTATTCACATAATTATTTATAATTAATGGAATTCCAGTCAAATGTCCCACCAGTCACTAAAAGTAAAATTTCTACAAAAAAGTCGATTAAATTTTTTCTCTAAATTCAATATTGAAAATTTAACAATAATGAGTTTCCAAAATAAAATAAAATTTTCGACTAAAATATCAAAGATAAAAAAATCAAGAGACAAAATTTTTAGAGAATCAAATTTTCTACAAAAAACCTTCAAAGAAAAAATTCTAAAAACTAACTGTTTAAGAAATAACAGCACGCATATAAATCGTAGGTATTATAACCAATTGTTTGCACATTTGAGTCGATTTATCGAAATTACCCGCTAAAGGTTTGATTTTTTGTTCGAGGATCGATTGGCTTAGGCACATGTTTAAGTTTCCGAGTCCAGAGTGTACAGAGTATACAGAGTGTACAGAGTACTTGGGTACTCGGTACTTGTGGATTCCCTAGAATCAAAAAAAAGGGAAGGGGGTACAAAGTGATGACCGTAATGATTCTAACCACTGTCTGACATCTGGCATTAGGCACTCGCCTTTGGAGTGGCAACGCCCGCAGCAATTGTTGCCGTTTACGGCTGCTGCCGTCTCTGATATGCTGACTACGTATACGCTATGTAATGCCGTTGCTCTTTTAGTCCTCTTGTATCTCAGCTCGAGTATCTTCTCATTCTATCCAGCGAGTCCTGCAATACGGGTCCATCCTTGTTCCTTTCCTCATTCACCGGTGTCCCTATCTCCTTTTCTCGATCCTCGTACTCACGACTTGCCTACCTACTACACTCTACTATATATAATATATATAAATATACTACAACTACTATAACTACTACGACTACTACGATACCGAGTACGAGGCCTTTCTCTCTTACATTACATTACACTGGACCGCATTCCAAGTGCGAAGAGCATTCACGTTGCCTGGCATATGCACTTATATATGTATACGCACTAGTTATTTATTTCGATCAAATTAAATCTTTATTTTTTTTGCGAACAAAACTTTTAAATTACTTACGTCGATTGAACTTGACGTTTTTTTCTGTTAATTATTTTTTCGCTTTAAAAATCTTTTAAACTTTTCCGCAAAAATTTGACTTAAACTTAATTTTTCGGGTAAAATATTGAAGATATTAAAAAATGATACGAGACAAAATTTTTAGAAAATTAAATTTTCTACAAATAAGTCATAAATTTTTTTTCAAAATTAAATATCTGCGAGATATTTCAATTTTAATATTCAAAATGAGTTTCCAAAAATTCATAAAATCTTAATCCTTTAATTTCTAGATTAAAAATCGAATTTCTGCACGGAAAGAACAAGATAACACTGGATATCATCGCAGATTATACTCAGTGATATCTGTGGTGAAAAAAAAAATTTCAGATTATGCTGCGTGATATCTGGATTATACTCATTGTAATCTGGATTATACTCATTGACATCTGGATTATACTAGCTACTATCTAAATTTTTTTTCCACTCAGTATAATCTGGGATGACATCCAGTGTCATCTTGTTTTTTCCGTGTATAGCTAAACTATTAAAAATATGAAAAAATTACATGAGATCAAATTTTAATATTTAAAATGCACAGAAAGAAAAATTTCTTAGATGGAGAACAAAATTCTTGGCTCAAGAAAATTTTTGGGTGTCTGAAGGAAGACCGAAGTTGTGTTGGCCGAAGTAAAAATCTTTCTTGAAATTCTATTCTTGGTAGAAGTCATTTTTTCTTAATTCTTATCATAAATACTTGATACAATAAATTTTTATATTTGATCAAGATTTTTAGATACTTTAGGGAAGCAGCGCCACCTACTTCAGCTGAGAAAAAAATTTTCTCACCTTGAGAAAATTTTTCTCTTGAATATTTGATACCCATTTTATATTATTTTAGCGTGCAATTATACATATTGAATGAAAAAAAATGATGAAATATTATTTGATCTTCCCGTTTGACATGTTAATCAATAAAAATATTAATGAAAAGTTACTTCTATCTTTATATTTAATTTTTTGGAGCGAGAGAGAAATTTTCTCAAGACAAGAAAATTTACTTCTATCAAGAACTAAATTTTTTGGAGCAAGAGGCTGAATTTTCTCAAAACAACAAGATTTTCTTAACTGAAATAAATTTTCTTGGATCAAGATACGTATTTCTTAAAGCAAGATAATTAATTTTGTTGGAATAAGTGAAATTTCTTGTCAAAAAAAAATTTTTTCTTCTCAAGAAAATAATTAGGAAGAAACATATTTTCTTGGCTCAAGTGAATTTTTTTTTTCTGTATACCCGTAAATTCAATTTTAACTTTAGAAACTAAAGTTAAGAATTTATGACTTTTTGGAAACTCATTATGAATGTTAAATTTTTAATATCGTGGAACATTTTTTGTAGGAAATTAAATTTTTTAAAAATTGTCTCGTATCTTTAATAGCTTAACCAGAAAATTAAATTACAACTCCAAGCTGAAGCTTAAAAATTAATAAATTTTTAAAAACTCATCGTGAATGTTAAAAATGACTTACCCTAAAAAATATTAAGACAGCAAAAAAAGGATTACAAATAAAATTTCCCGTGACGAAAAACCCGAACCCTTGTAACAAAAGAGCTAATTATTTTTTTCTCCACAAACAGAATTTTTCTCGGGTTGTTTTTCCCTGTCGGCTAGTCTGAAATAAAGTTTGTTGAAAAAAGATTAACTTGGACAGGAAGTATGGACTGAAGTATCAAAGTATCATGGAAGAATAGACTGAAAAATTTCACGGAGAATAAACTGGGACTATTTAAATAGTTAAGTGAAGAAGAAAACCGCTAGTCCAGGTTCCGCTTCTCCTCATCTACTCTTTACTCTCAACTCAACGAATACCTCTGTATATATTTATATACATGTATATAATTGTATACTTCAATACTAAGTTAGGAGTATGGATGACAAACCGCGTGGGACGAATAAGCAGCTCGTGCTGTACTGTTCCTATATTCTATTCTATATATTCTGAATATGAAATAAAATGACAATAAAAGAGACGAATAGTGCATCCGGCGTGGGAGAACCTGACAAAATTCCCCCGATGTTATTTATAATAACAAAACGTATTAATAATATAATAAACATATTGAAGAAAATTTGTCACACTTCAATAACAATAACAGAAATAGAAAAGGAGATAACAAAAAGTAACATAATTTAACGCTCGCCTTTTTTATTTTATTTGACATTCCTTCGTCACTTGCCCGATGAAAAGCTTCATGCGCAACATATATTTTTATACATATATACACAAAATAGGGTTCCTTTGACAAGAGTTATCTTCAAAAATATTGAAGCTATCGGGATGGGAATGCTATCATTCGACGCAGAATTTTTGTAGATGGTTATAGGCTACTTATTTTTTGAATTTTATCAACTCTTTCTCATTTTTTTACGATTTACTTTTATATACATTTTTTCCCGCTAATAAAAACAAAAGACTCTCATTTTTCATTCATTTGTTTTTAATACGATTTTCTTTTGTTTTTATTACATAACCTTAATATTTGATTGAGTTAACGTCATTTAAAAAAAGCTTAAGAAAGAAACTAATTATGTCTGGTGAACTAAGTGTTGAAAATTTATATTTATATGCTGATCGTGTGTTTGGTTATGATAATTGCTTCCATGAAATAAAATAGTTAGATTTCTATGAAATCTACTAAAAATGTTGTTGTTTATAAACTAGGACTTTTTGAAACATGAAATTTAGGCCATGTCTATTGAGTTTCAATAACATTTACTAAAAATTTCCTTACAACAAACGTCTCTTTAGCAGCGGGAAAAAAGTCATTGTAAGGTTTCCAAAACTTAACATTACATGTAGTAATTCAGTCAACGGACTAACAATTTTACATACATGTTATTTTTGCTGATTACATAACTTACAAATTGTTCTTATTGCGGGATCGCGGGAATGTAACAGATTTAAATGAATGCATTTTCCAAACACTAGATATGTAAAAAATAAATTTGGCTACTTATTTGAATAGAATTCGTAAAAAACATGTTAAATTTATTTTCTATAAAAAATTGATGTCACTGAGAAAATTTTAAATAACAGAAAAATTGTTGGCACTTGAAGCTAGACAGATTTAAACTTCACTTATGAGACTTGCAATGACTTTAACTAAAACTTTCAATGCTCATTTGGAATCTGTGCAAATCAAAACAATACTCCAATTAAATTTCAAGTCTAGATCTAAAAATGCAATTCTATAAACCGCTTAGCGAAGCGGGCGGGTAACAGCTAGTTAATAATATAATAAACATATTGAAGAAAATTTGTCACACCTCAATAACAATAATAGAAATAAAAAAGGAGATAAATAAAATAACATAATTTAACGCTCGCCTTTTTTATTTTATTTGACATTCCTTCGTCACTTGCCCGCTGAAAAGCTTCATGCGCAACATATATTTATATATATATATATATATATATATATATATATATATATATATATATATATATATATATACAAACATATAATACATGTGTGGGAGTTTAAGAATTTAAAGGGAAGACGAAGTTGAAAAAGAAGTCGAAGAAGCCGCAAAAAAAAAGGAGAACCCACTTTACTTAAACTTTTTCGATTCGTTTAAACTCCAAACGCTGGATGCTGTTCATCCTGCTGCTGTTCGACGGGTATTGCTTTATATATATGTATATATAAGTTTGAGTTTCAATGTACGATCATCGACACGATCAGGAATCGAATAAGAATCATTTCTTCTCTCTTCAGTCCGCTCCAGCGAATATTATATATACTGAATACTCGTACAGAGCCAAATACTCGGTGTAAAAGTATTGAGTACAAACGGCGAGTCAAAGTGAAGGTGGATAAGAAGCTGAAAAGAGCACGAGATATCCTCAAGGGAACTAAATCTCAACAAATTCATTTTTATAGGCCTATAGTGTGTGTATTTATAGGGTATAGGGGTGACTCGCTTTTTTGGGCAATGACAGCTGGAAAATATTCACTGGTATTTCATTTTAAATATTAAAGGCACGATTAAGTATAGATTATGGGGAAGGAATTTGAATTTGGAGAATTTGGAAAGTCATTGTGATTGAAAAAGTTTTTATATCTTGGTAGCTGTTGGGTTTATAAAGAAATTTTGAGAGACTTTTTTTTAAAGAAATTTAAGTTCCTAAAAATTTTGACTCGTACACTGAGAAAACAGTTTGTTTGGCTCAAATGCGCAGATTTATTTGAAATAAATTAAAAATATGTATTTAATGTTAACAAATTTCTTCCATTCAAATATATATTACTTTAAATCAAATAGTACTTCGTTTTGGTTTATTTAACTGAATCGACTCATTTATTTCATTCAAATAAAGATTTGTTAACTATTAACAAATCTCACTTTAAGTAAATTACGCCTGGTGCCGCTGCGGTCGCTACTGTTATTTCTCGACGTGATTTGTAAAAAGTAAATAATGAGAATTAACTCATTTTACAAATGTGTTTGTTTAATTTTTATAGAAATAAATAAAATAAAATATATATATATATATATATATATATATATATATATATGCTTAGACAAATATATGTATTGGAATAGTTAACTATAATAGACATTAATAATTATGATGCTGAAGTTAGCAGACATCTGTCAATTTTTTTAATTTTTATTACAGATCAACGATAAAAAACATATTTAAAAAAAAAATTTGCACTTGCAATTTTTTTTTAATTTTTAGACGCGGAATTTTTTAATCAAAATTTTATTATTATAAAAGTCCTAAAAATTGACAGATGTCTGTTAATTTATGAAAATTAAGTTAGCCGACATCTAAAAATTTTTAGAATTTTTTTTATTGAAAAAAATGTTACAAAAAAAATTTTTTATTAAAAAACTTCATTCGTAAAAAACTTGAAAAATTATAAATGCAATTTTTAAAAAATATTTTCTAGTTCAAATTTATTTTCTTGAGCCAAGAATTTTGTTCTCTAGTCAAAAAATTTCTCTTTCTGTGTAAACTATTGAAAATACGGAAAAATGATCGTAAATTGAATTTCCTATAAAAAGTATCACAATTTTTTTTGAGCTCAATAGTTATCGCGATAATATAATTTTTTTATTAATAATAAGTTTTAAAAAATTGTTAAAATTAAAATTTTAAAAGAAAATTTTCCAGCATTTTTATGAATCAAAGAAAAGAATGAATTAATCTTGTAATAAAAAATAAAGAGGTAATTTCTCAACAAATTAAATGGAGGCATTAAATTTGCGTAAAACACCAGGACTCGGTGGTATCCATTTGCACAATTAAATAAAAATACTCCTTAAAATAATTTATTGGATTTATAAAAATAAACTCGTACTTAAATCATGGCTAAAATATCAGTATGTTGGTTAAGAGAAAGCAGACAAGATATTGAGGCCGACTAAGTCGATGCATACAAACTTATCGTCATATCTCCATCTCTTGTTATTATTATATTATTTTCTCTCTTAAAGTTAACTCTCGTATGTTACATTACCGTACACACATTTTAAGCTGAGGGTGAGAGGTAGGACACCCGTCGCCTTACTCAATATGTATACAAGTGCATAATATATACATATATTTATCAGTATGTTATTTCATTATATATTTATCTTAACTTTAACTTTAACTGACAAAACTTTCCAATGTAAGTCCAAAAAATGCCTAAGTAAAAGTAACCTCTGCTGCGTACCAAACATTTATTTTGTCGTGTTCACACGCAAATTTTAAGAATAAATTCCCAGGCTAAAATCAACCAACATCGTGATACTTTTCTTGAAATTAAACTTAAGAATTGTTGAAAGAATTTTCAATAATAATTTTACATCTTATGAATTTTTGGAAACTTATTATTAAAAAAAATTCAATTAAAAAACAAACTAATAAAATTTTAGTGTTCGAAGTTAATAAAATATTTGTAAAAAAAATAACAAAATATATGGCTACATATATTTAGCATACTACTTAGGAGTTAAGTTACTTAACATACAGATGAATGTAAGTACAAGTTGTAGGAAGTGAATCGAAGAGATATTACCAGCACTGTTATAACTACTGACAGCAATGTTAACAATACTATTGTGTATTTTTATCTCTTGCAGGTCTACCCAGAGTAACTGGAATAACCATCAATGACATTTGTACGTTAGCTGACCCTGAAAATTATTTAACACCGTGACTTACAATGACTTTCATGTCCGTTCGGTCATTTTTAATGGCTAAGAGAATATAAATACAATAATAGGGACTTGTAAATTAAAGTTTACCTTTTATTCAAACGTGACATAACTTCCCTTAGGGACTGATTTTGACTACAGGTTTTATTGTTAGAGGTGTTATGCAGGAAAATCGTAAATCGACAGGTGACCGATTTCTATTCGTTCTGTGAATTTTATACCTGAACTTTTCACTTTTCCGATCTTGAAAGTCTAATTGTAAACATTTATTCTGACTTTTATCATTTTTTTAGCTCCAAATATTTCAATTTTAACATTCATAATAAAATTTCAAATTTCTTAGAACCTTGCACTTTCGTTTTTAGAACTAAATTCAAATTTCTGGCTAAACTATCAAAGATACGATAAAATCATAAAAAAGCAAACTTTTAAATAAGTAAATTTTATACCAAAAAGTCCAAAATTTTTCTCTAACCTCAATATTTTCCAAGACATTCAAAATTTAACATTTATAATAAGTTCCCAAAAATGAACAAATTCTTAACTTTAGTTTTTAAACTTAAAATTGAACTTACTAAAAAATTAATTTTATAAAATTTTTTATCACCAAAAAATCAAAAATTAACAAACTTATTTCCGCATTAAGGAGATCCAAGTACCCTCCTAGTGTAAATAATGTCTACAAAAAAATAATACGTAGAAATACTTTAGATATGCATCTTAAAATTAATTTTTAAATTAATTAATAACATTTTTGAGGAAATTTCCGATAAATCTACTCATTAAATAATTATTAACATTTAATTGACTAATAAAAAATATAGTACTCTGAATTACCGTTATGCACTTCTAGCATTTAAAAAACCGCGGTTACTTATGCGCCGAGTAACTGCGCAAGCGGTGTTGCCAAGTCAAATACAAGACTTTAAAGAACGCAAGTTCCGAGTGATTTTTCATAAAAAATATAAAATATCTCCGTAATATGTTCGAAAGCTACTTTTTTTATTGTTTTAATCGAAAGCTTATTATTTTTTCAGTCAAATTCAATGAAAATATAATTTTTTTTAAATCGTTAATTGGATTAAATTCTTAACCGAATACACGGCTGGTGGAATCTCCATTTTACATGTAAAATTACAATTTTCAAATCTAATTATTCCATTAAATACCCCGGAAACTTGTTTTTTAATTTATTTTATTAATTATTAGGCTACGTAGATTGAATTTACAGATTTTCAGGAAGTTTTAAAAATTTGACTACTTCGCGTAGATCTCTTTAACATTCATAATGAGTTTCCAAAAAATTTCTAAAATCTAATCTTTAGTTCTTAATCTCAAAATCAAATTTTCAGTGATACTGATAACTATCAAAGATACAACAAAATCATAAGATCTAGAACCAAATTTCTAGAAAACTAAATTTCCAACGAAAAATTTTTTTCTAAACCTAATAGTTGGCGAGATATTCAGAATTTAATATTCCTAATATATTTCCAAAAATTCTTAAATAAAATTTCCTCTCCTGAAAGGTGAGCTCATGTATCAGATATTCCTAATTAAACTTACGCGGCAAAAAGAGAAGTCTCGACTGAAAAAAAAAAAAAAATTAAATTAAAATTTTAAATTAGCCTGACAATTAATAAATGTTCTACTTACTTATCGACACGCTATTTAATTTAGTCCCCGGCTGATGATGAAATATTTTTTGTAACCGATGGAAACGCACGAAATTTCGGCAAACTCAGATCAGCGAGGATGACCAGCGAGCAAGTAAAGAATGAGCCTCCTCTCTTTTCTCGATCACAATCGATTGGCAGTAAGGGGATGTCGTGATGTTTTTGAGTCTTCTTTGGGGCAAGAAAGCGTGTTGGTCTGGTATCCAAGAGTTTAGTCCAGTCTGAGTATCCAGGACTTGTAGCAAGAATCGAGGATCGGTAGAATAACCTAACCAGCTATACCTGTACCTGTACCTAGTGTAGCATCAGAAGCCGTCAGTAGAGGATCGCCGGAGTAATAACAATGAGATAGAGAGAGAAAGAGAGAGGAGGAAGGAAGAGAAAGAGAAGGGCACGGAAACTTGTCAGGGTCGTGAGAGGAGCCGTTCTTAGTGTTGTGGAGCCGCTGATACTGAGGAAAGTAACGACGAAGACGAACAAGAAGGAGATGAGGAGAATGAGTACCAGGTTCAAGAGGATGGACCAAGGAATAGTGGAGAGAGTAAGAATAAGAATAATCTTCCAAAGGGAAGATGTCCGACGAAGAAGAAGATGATCAAGAAGAAGAAGAAGGTTTCGAAGAGGCGACCGGCATTCCACGGGGTCCGTATTAATTATACTGAGGCTCCTCTCCGTTGATGCCGATACCCTCTCTCTCATCCTCAGTCTCTCTCCGGCTCACGAACCAACAAAATAGATTACTCAAGTGGAATTCTCTTTAATCACAATAACAAGAAAATTATCCATTACTTCCGTGATAGTTTTATTTTTATTTAGTAATTAATATTCAAATATTTCAAAATAAGAAATTTTTTCAATTTTTAGATTTTTTGAAAAAATTTAAGATTTTTTGTTATTTTCGAGTTTGAATACTTGCAATTTAATTTCTAGCTAAGCTATTGAAGATACGAGAAAATTATAAACAAAATTTTTAGAAAATTGAATTCTCTACAAAAAAAATTAATAAAGTTTTCTTTAAAGTCAATATTTTTCAAAATATTTGAAATTTGATATTTATAATAAGTTCCCAAAAATTTATAAATTCTTAACTTTAATTTCTAAACTTAAAATTGAATTTAAGAGTAAACTTTCGCGAATACTGAAGAATGATGAAAGTGTCCAAATTTATAGTAAGGTAAAAGCCCCAATAGATGATCATATACTGGTACATGATCATCTATTGGGGCTTTTACCTTAAATTGAATTTTTTATCAAAAAATATCACAACATTTTTTTCTAAGGTCAATATTTATCGAGATAATTAAATTTTTTTATTCATAATGAATTTCCAAAAATTTATAAATTGTAAATTTGAGTTTCTAGGCTTAAAATTAGAATTTTGGCTCTACTATTAGAAATATATCAAAATTGTAAGAGACAATTTTAGGAAGTTCAATTTCCTGCAAAAAAGTATTGAAACATTTTTCTGTAAGCCCAATAGTTTTCTAGATATTTTGAATATTACATTGATAATAAGTTTTCAAAAATTCATAAGATGTAAAGTTATGAAGTTACCTATTTTCGTGTTTGGATACTTTGAATTGAATTTCTGGCTAAGTTATTGAAGATATGGAAAAATTATGAGACTCAATTTGGATAAAATGAATTTTTTAATCGAAAAGTCTAATCATGTTTTTTTCTAAGCCCAACAATTGACGAGATCTTGAAATTTAATATTCGTAATGAATTTCCCAAAATTTGTTTATGTTAATCTTCGATTCTTAAACTTGAAACTCATTTTTTGGCTAATATATCCAAAATACGACAAAATCATGAGACAAATTTTGTCTAGAAAATTGATTTTTCTGCAGAAAATATTTAGAAAGTTTTTCTCTAAACTCAATATTTTTCAAAATATTTGAAATTTATCATTTATAAGTTTTCAAAAATTCAACTCTTGTTAATCTTTTGTTCTTAGATTTAAAAACAAATTTCCGACTAAAATATCAAAGATACACAGAAAGAAAAATTTCTTGACTGGAGAACAAAATTCTAGGCTCAAGAAAATTTGTCGGGTGCCTGAAGGAAGACCGAAGTTGTGCTGGCGAAGTAAAAATTTTTCTTTAAATTCTATTCCTGGTGGAAGTAATTTTTTTTTAATTCAAATTATCATAAATACTTGATACAATAAATTTTCTTGGATCAAGATACATATTTCTTAAAACAAGAGAATTAATTTAGTTGGAATAAGTAAAATTTCTTGTGTCAAAAAAAATTTTTTTTTTGCTCAAGAAAATAATTAGGAAGATATTTTCTTGGCTCAAGTGAACCTTTTTTTCTGTGTATGATATGTTTTTTTGTTATTTGTAATTTATTTATAAAATTACCAATCAAAAACATAACATACATGACAGAATTAAAACCAAAAAATTTTTCCAGCGAAAACATGTGGGTGCTTTTATTGTTTAAAATCACCCAGCAACCTTGACTAGAATCTTGATCTTTATTCTAAAACTATCGGGCTGAGCATTACATATATCCACATATAGAATATAGATAGATACAGAGATACTATAGAGGGTAGGGTAGGGTAGGGTATCCTACCAATGTATTATTCTCTCGCACCTTAAGACTTAAGAGAGTAGTCTCGTCCTAGAGGTAATTTAGTTTCTGTCCTTTTCTGTCTGTTCGGTTTCTTTCCACCTGCTCTTGAAATTGAGAAAGACAAAGATCGGAGATCCTCCATGAGCTTCTCTTTCTTAATCTTTCTCTCTCTTTATATATATATATATATATATATATATATATATATATATATATATATATATATATATATATATATATATATATATATATAATAAAATGAATAAAAAGATAAACAAGATCCGTAAGATAAAAAGAGAGAAGACCGAAAGGAAAAGAAAAACAAGAGCATGAAAACGAATTCTCAGATGCGAAGCATAAATTAACAAAACATTTTTTTAATTTGTATTAATAACAACAACAATCATCATAATAACAATAACAATTATAAACTATAATTATTTTATTTTCGATTCAATTTAGGTTTTTAGAAATTTTACTAATTTTGGAAACTTATTATGAACATTTAAATTTAAATATCTCGTCAATTATTGAGTTTATAGAAAAATTTTATTCGACCTTTTTAGACAAGATTCAATTTTCTAAAAATTTTTATTCATATTATTTTTCCGTATCTCTGTTAGTTTAGTCGGAAATTCGACTTCAAGTCCGGAAACTAAAGGTCTACATTAATGAATTTTTGGAAACTCATTTTAAATGTAAAAGTTTAAATATCTCGGCAGCTATTAGGATCAGAAAAAAATTTTACAAAACTTTTTTGTCGGAAATTTGATTTTCTAAAAATTTTGTATCTTATTTTTTATTATCTTTGATATTTTCCTTGAAAATCAGATCCAAAGCCGAAAAAAATGTAAAAACGTTTCTTCTTCTGAAATTTTAATAACACACTAATAGCAGGATTTGTTTATATTTAATAAGCTTTATTAACCTGTTAATAAATATTTATTACCAGTTAATAAATTATTTATTAAATACGATTTATTAAATGTTAATAAATATTTGCTAACAGTTAACAAATATTTATTAACAGTTAATAAGTAATTTATTAAGTACAATTTATTAACTGTTGATAACTATTCATTAATGGTTAATGAATATTTGTTAACTGTTAACAAATATTTATTTAAAATAAAAAGCAAAAATAGCAATTTTCTTTTGACACTTTTTATAACCCTATAGCTGGAATACATGATAATAATTATATTCACTAAATAAATAAACGTTTTTAATATTTAAAAATATATAAGATAATTATGAGCTGTGATAGAATTTGCTATTTTACAATAAACGTTATTATAATGGAATATAATTAATGCAAATAATTTATAGAGATGATTTTTGTTTATAAGCAATCTTCATATCATATGACATTGCAAGCGAAATAAATTCACTAAAGAAAATATTTATTAACTGTTAATAAATATTTGTTAACTATTAATAAATCCTTATTAATTATAAATAAATGTACTTTTCTCCCAAATAAATATTTATTGAATGTTAAAAAATATTTATTAAAATTTAATAAATTAAATGATTGTCTTCAAATAAATAAAATTATTAATAGTTAATAAATCCTTTATTAGTGTATAATGGAAAATTCAAATTCCTTGAAAAATATTGAGTTTAAAAAAAATATTCTATAAATGTTTTACAGGAAATTCAATTTTCTACAACTTTTATCTCTTATCATTTTCGCTTATCGTTAATAGTTAAGCCATAAATAAAATGTAAAGTCTTAGAAGTAAGAAATAAATTATCTAAAATTCAAAACGTATACTTGAGAGTTAAAATAAATCCCAGAGAAAGTTTTATTCTATTTCTCGGGTGAGTATACATATATATGATATATATCATATATATCATATATATATATATGATATATATTATACCTGAAAAAGGCCTAAGGATCGGGGGATCTATTGTGCATAACAAAGCTACAGTTTTCTACCCGATCAAGCGCCCGATGGATAATTAATTTTTGATAAATAGTCTGCGAGTGACTAATGCATCTTTTTGCATCCTCACGTTTATGAATTATCTCAGCCAGCCTCCTATTCCCCGCCCGTATTTTTAAATTAACAAATTATTTAAAAAGGATATAAGAATATTTAAAAATAAAGCGTACCGATCGGCAATCTCATTTTTATAATTATTATTTTTATTATTTTCCAACTTTTTAACTAAAAAAAGATAAGAAGGGCTGGAAAAAATTGCTGGAAGCGTTCGCGTGGCTACCGGTGACTGGAAGATCCACACGCGTCCTTTTGGTTGGTACACGCAACTTAAAACGACCCCGACTCACGGAATCATCATCATCCAACCCCCCTCCCCCTCTCATCTCGTCTCAGCCATATTATATTATACACACACGGTGTCTTGGTCTACACATTCTCTACTCACCAACACATAACACATTACGACCCGTGTATTTAGCACCTGAGCCTCCAGCATCACTATTCCATAAAAATATATAAAATAAGCCAACATTTACTACAAAAACTAAATTTATTCCTTCCCAGATTTTTCATTCGGGTGAACCACCATTATTTTTTTATCCGAAGGAATGGAGAGCAGTCCAGGTGGTCTGTCTCGTCGCAAATGCTTTTTTTTTTTTCGACAAAACTGTCATCAAATATTAATTCGTTCAGGTGACGAAACTAATATATTTAATGTAGTAAAAGGGTAAGACAAGTTGGCCTACAAAGTCTGAGTGAATTTGCCAGTATAAGAAGTTTTTTTTAATCATATATACACTGATAGAAGGATTTATTAACTGTTAATAATTTAATTTATTTCAAGACAATTATTTAATTTATTAAATTTTAATAAATATTTTTTAACATTCAATAAATATTTATTTGGGAGAAAAGTACATTTATTAATAATTAATAAGTATTTATTAGTAGTTATATAACAAATATTTATTAACAGTTAATGAATAGTTTGTTGAGTGAATTGTTTCGCTTGCAATGTCATATAATATGAAGATTACTTACAAACAAAAATCATCTTTATAAATTATTTGCATTAATTATATTACATTATAATAAAGTTTATTGTAAAATACCAAATTCTATCACAGTTCGTAATTATCTTTTATATTTTTAAATATTAAAAACATTAATTTATTTAGTGAATTTAATTATTATCATGTATTCCAGCTAGGGTTATAAAAAGTGTCAAAAGAAAATTGCTATTTTTGCTTTTTATTTTAAATAAATATTTAATTAGATTTTAAGTAACCATTAATAAATATTTATTAAAAGTTAATAAATTGTATTTAATAAATTACTTATTCTGTTAATAAATTTTTGTTAACTGTTAACAAATATTTATTAACATTTAATAAATCGTATTTAATAAATAATTTATTAACTGTTAATAAATATTTATTAAATCCTATGATGTTAAAAAATCATTTATTATAATAAAGTTTATTAAATATAAAAAAATCCTTCCGTCAGTGTAAATTTCCAAAAATTCTTAATTTATAATTTTTAAATTTTTTTGAACAAAATTAATTTTTTGGCTGAACTATCAAAGATAAAAAAAAATTGTGAGAGCAAACTTTTAGAAAATTAAATTTTCTACAAAAAATATAAAAAGCTTTTTTGTAACTTTTTTAAATCTCCAATATTTAGCCCAAAATATTGATTTAAAAATTTAAATAACACTTGAGTACAATAAAAAATTATCTAAAAATATTCCACCTCAAAAATGAGAATCATAATTAAAATTATAAACAAAAGTTTAGCCAACGACTCATTTAATTATAATTTAAATAATCATGGTTTAATTAAAATTAACAAAAAATGAAGCCGAAGGTTAATTGCCGGCATTACTTTTATGATTTTTAAATAGCAAAATATTTTTTTTTATCCGGATCTTATGCAGTCTACAGCCAGAAGACTACACTACACATATGCTTGATGATTTAAACCGGGTATGAGAAGTAAAAGAGTCTCATTCTCAGTCTCTAGAGTAGGCCGTGGGTAAAACGATAAAATAAAAATACCGAGGGGAGGAACTCTAGCGGTGAAAAAAAATAACAAACTTTTAGACGTTTAATTATCGTGATCCCAAAGAACCAAAAAAATTCTCATAAAAGTAATTCTTATAATAGCAAGTCCAGTAATTAAATTTCTCTACAAAAACGCCAAGGAGGATAGATAGAACTTTAAGCTGGGTAATTTTTAAATATTTTTATTGTGAGGATTTTTTTGCTGTTATGTAGAGTTGGAGTGCAGTGACGTCGAACAAAATGACAGGTTAAGAGAATATTGTCTGGATGCTCGGATAAGATAGAGCGGTATCAACCCCAGACCGAACAGTCATAGACTTCACTACGGTAAAGAGTTACTATACGGTCTGAATGTATGTATGTATGTATGTACTTGTTTGGCTCGCGTTACAACATGTGATAGAAGGTGCTTAGAGCGATAACATTACGTACACTAGTGTATACCGTTAACGATAACGCATCGCCCGGGAACCGCGTGCCCCGTGTGTCTCTATCGTTAGCCTAGGTACAACCTCGCGAACAAATACCGAGATATATATCCTTATACTTTTATATGTTTATTTAAGTACATGCTCGAAATTTATTTCAGGTCAGAGGGGAGTTTGTTCTGTTTTACATTTTTTATCATTTTTTTACGACTATGAGGTATTCTATGCAAAATTCATTCTAATTTAGTCCTAATTTATTATTGAAAGTTTATATTTTACTAATTTGCAAAGAAAATTTTTTTTAATCAATAAGAAAATCGATTTTTTTCTCCTAGTAACTTTTCAGACGCACTAACTTGTATCCGGGTCAAATATTATTTTAATAGTTTTAAGAACAAATTCATTTTATATTTGCTATTAACTAACATATCTATTATTATAGTTGTAAGAACAAATTTTTTTATATTCGTTATTAATTAACACCTAAGTTTATCAAGATCGTGTTGTCAGCATGCTAAATCCTTTATTTCTGTTTTTTAATTAGTTTTTTTTAATTATCCTAAATAATTTATAGTTAAATATATAAACAATAATGTTTCTAAGGTTGAAATAATATAAAAGTCTTTTTAATAAACAACTTGATGTAGACATTTTGTACTTGTCCCACCAGTCACAATAAAAACAAATTTTTTTAATTGTTTCTACGTAAGTAATTAGTCTAATTCTTCATAATATTGAATGTTTGTAGGATAAATTTTGTATTGAGAGGGAAGTATTTTTTAAAAGTTTAGTGGTCGGACTGAAATTGGACTTTAAGTATACCTTTGGTAAGAGAGAAGGATTTGTTCTTAGTTCCACCAGTCACACTCAGTCAAATAATAATTACGAGAAACTTAAAAAGTAATCGAGGTTTTTGTCAAAGGAATTTTGTTAATTAGTTATTCTTCTATATTATAATATAAATTTTACTATAGGGGCATTCCATGCGAAATGGGAAAATGACTAAAATTAAAAAATTTTTCTAATTCATTTTAATTTAGTCCTAATTTATAATTAAAAGTTTATATTTTACTAATTTGTAATGAAAATTTTTTTTAATCAATAAGAAAATCGATTTTTCTCTCCTAGTAACTTTTCAGACGCACTGACTTGTATCCGGGTCAAATATTATTTTAATAGTTTTAATAACAAATTCATTTGATATTTGCTATTAACTAACATATCTATTATTATAGTTTTAAGAACAAATTTTTTTATGTTCGTTATTAATTAACACCTAAGTTTATCAAGATCGTGTTGTCAGCATGCTAAATCCTTTATTTCTGTTTTTTAATTAGTTTTTTTTAATTATCCTAAATAATTTATAGTTAAATATATAAACAATAATGTTTCTAAGGTTGAAATAATATAAAAGTCTTTTTAATAAACAACTTGATGTAGACATTTTGTACTTGTCCCACCAGTCACATATGCCTGTCCCACCAGTCACAATAAAAAAAATTTTTTAAATTGTTTCTACGAAGGTAATCAGTCTAATTCTTCATAATATTGAATGTTTGTAGGATAAATTTTGTATTGAGAGGGAAGTATTTTTTAAAAGTTTAGTGGTCGAACTGAAATTGGACTTTAAGTATACCTTTGGTAAGAGAGAAGGATTTGTTCTTAGTTCCACCAGTCACACTTAGTCAAATGATAATTACGAGAAACTTAAAAAGTAATCGAGGTTTTTGTCAAAGGGATGTTGTTAATTAGTTATTCTTCTATGTTATAAGATAAATTTTACTATAGTATGAGTTTCAGTCACATAATTATTTATAATTGATGGAATTCCAGTCAAATGTCCCACCAGTCACTATGGAATGCCCCTCTATCAAAAAATTGATTTTTAAAATTTTTATAAAATCATTTTTAATGATCAAGTTCAAATATCTCGGAAAGTATAAGGCTTGGCGAAATAATTTAATTTCCTATAATAAAAGGTCTTTATCAATTTTTTCGTATCTCTTATCATTTACCCAAAATTTGATCGTAAGCGTGTTTAATTTAATTTCTTAATACATATTATTACAATTTTTAAATCAATTATTCTAGGCTAAATATTGGAGATACAAATGAGTTACAAGAAAGCTTTTTGTAGAAAATTAAATTTTCTACAAAAAAGATTCTTATTAATTTTTCCATCTCTCTTATCATTTAGCCAAAATTTCAATAATTTACAATTTTATAAAAAAAGAAGCTGTCCACTATACACAATGCAAAATATAACTATTTTATTTTCTCCATTTGATTATTGGGATAAAAAATATTTTTTTATTGAATTTAAGTGAAATAGTGTGCAAAAATGTTTATTTACTTGCATGCATAAGAGAGATAAACCTTGAAGTCACGACACAATACGAGAAGGGAAGAAAAGAGGTAAAGTCGAAGGCCATAAGAGGAATTTTAAGCCGTGAACCGTGTAGCGCGTTCTTTACAATCTTTACCACCGAAATGGGAATGCCAGAGCATCTCACTAACTTGGATATCCAATATAATATAAATAGTCTAGAGGGAGATCCAGTATTGTGTGGATGTATCCTCATAATATGAATGTGGCTAATATAAATAATGCCGGATTGACTCGATATATATTTATATTTACATTCATATCGATATTCATATGTATGGATAGAACCGACAAGACAGAATTCCCTTGTATTGGCATCGACGGTGCCATTGACTTTTCCTGTCGTTAACTATATCTATTTACTATCAAACCGGCTCTCGCGATGACAGGGAAAATAAAAGACAAGGTGGTGTACACATTCAGACACCCACGTTCTGATCAAAAGGATATCGTGCCATTGATGAGCCGAGAACATTATCGCCAGTTTAAAAACGTATTAGGAGATTTTATTATCTTTTTTTTTTGTATTAAAATAATTGTTAAAATTATCGATCTGATTATTTTCTTGGAATTTTTTCAATAAAATTAAATTCTAATTGAGTTGTTGAAGAAAATTTTTTAAAAGTTTCCTTTTAATAATTGCAAAAATGATAACTAATGAAAATAATTATCGATTGGCTTAATTTTTTTTTAGATAGCTTCGTTTTGTTATTTTAAAGGACCTTATTGAAAATCAGGACTTAAATATTTGTAATTTAATTATAATAAAAAGAATTTTAAGAAACAAAAATAATCTTGTAATTTTTTTAGATATTAAAAAATTAATTTGAAATTATTAAGAGTTTTAAAATAGTGAAAAAAATCTTGTAAACATAATAATTCATAGAAATATTGATCGATTAGCGTGATTTTTTGCAGGTAGCTTTGTTTTGTCATCATAAAGGACCCTATTAAAATTCAGGACTTAAATCCTTGTAGTTTAATTACAATAATAAATTAAAAGTCAAAAATTCTGTGATAACGAACGAAAATTAAGAACGAGACCTTGTAAGCATAATAATTTGCGAAAATAATGATCGATTGATCTGATTTTTTGGAGGTAGCTTTGTTTTGTCATTATTAAAGACCCTTTAAAAAATCAGGACCTAAATTCTCGTAGATTAATTACAATAAATAGTTTGGAATTTAAAATTTTGTAATAAGTGAAGAAAATCTGAATGAAAGTTTGTAAACACGATATCTTATAAAAATTTGGATCGACTGAACTAATTTTTTGTGGATAGCTTTGTTTTGGCATCATAAAGGACCCGATTGAAATTCAGGACTTAAATCCTTGTAGTTTAATTACAATAATTAATTAAAAGTCAAAAATTCTGTGATAAAGAACGAAAATTAAGAACGAGACCTTGTAAGCATAATAATTTGCGAAAATAATGATCGATTGATCTGATTTTTTGTAGGTAGCTTTGTTTTGTCATTATTAAAAACCCTTTAAAAAATCAGGACCTAAATCCTTGTAGATTAATTACAATAAATAGTTTGGAATTGAAAATTTTGTAATAAGTGAAGAAAATCTGAATGAAACTTTGTAAACACGATATCTTATAAAATTTTGGATCGATTGAACTGATTTTTTGTAGATAGCTTTGTTTTGTCATTATAAAGGACTTTATTGAAATTCAGGACTTGAATCCTTGTAGTATAATTACAATAATTAATTAACAGTAAAAAATTCTGAGTTTTTTTTTTTTAGAAAAACTCAGTTGTTGCTTGTTACTCGCGTCCTACTAATACTAATGCTTGAATTCAATCTTGATGAATTGAAACCAGACGTCTAAGAAGTTGATTAACGGCGACACTAAGTCTTGTTTCTCTCAGGTCTTTCAATGACGATTTCTATTTCTCGGTCTTTTCTGCAGTAGATCGCGCGGAAACTTCAACTGTCACTCCAAATCGACACTTAGTGTCTGATCTATAAACACTAAAACTAGTTACACATCCTACATGCTGTATACAACTGATGACCGGTCCGGATTAAAACAAACAAGGTCCCTGGAATCCTAAATCCCCAATCGAACAATTATACCAGTCGGTAGAGGTCTCATTACATTAAATTTCCATCTTTATCCATAAATTGCTAAACTCGTTATGATTTTTCAGGCTATCGGGTTTAATATTTACGACGACAATAAATGTCAATAGCAATTCTAAAAAAATTATTAAACTACTTCTATTAAATTTATATAAATGAAATAATAATAAAATTGTAATGATCGGATGATGCAAATGCTACGGTTTTTATCGAATTTATTAAACAGAGGAGGATAAAAGTTTAAATGTATAAAAAAATGAATTAATTTTGCTGGGATCTGGGATCTCCGATATGTGGGATATTATTATATTTATTTTATTTTGTATCCTTGGATTATACCAATCCTGGAATCGGAATGCGATTAAGGATCATTCCTTTATTTTTGCTCAGGCATTTGAATGGAGAACCGCTGTACCAAATGGAGCTGCTCTATAAACATTCAATGTAACTTTGTATTTATTTTAAAGTCATACCTCATTCATTTTTTTATCAAATTATTTTACTTTATTTTTTTTTTTATTTTACTTTTTTAATTTTTAAATATTTTTTCAATATCAGTCAAATTAATTTTTTAATAATAAAATTAAAAAAATTACAAGGTTATTTTCATTTAATACTTGTCTTAAAATATTTTTTATTATAATTAAACTACAAGGATTTAGGTCCTGAATTTCAATCGGGTCCTTTATGATGCCAAAACAAAGCTATCCACAAAAAATTAGTTCAGTCGATCCAAATTTTTATAAGATATCGTGTTTACAAACTTTCATTCAGATTTTCTTCACTTATTACAAAATTTTAAATTCCAAACTATTTATTGTAATTAATCTACGAAGATTTAGGTCCTGATTTTTTAAAGGGTCTTTAATAATGACAAAACAAAGCTACCTCCAAAAAATCAGATCAATCGATCATTATTTTCGCAAATTATTATGCTTACAAGGTCTCGTTCTTAATTTTCGTTCTTTATCACAGAATTTATGACTTTTAATTAGTTATTATAAGTAACCTACAAGGATTTAAGTCCTGAATTTCAATAGAGTCCTTTATGATGACAAAATACAACTACCTTCAAAAAATCAGATCAATCGCTCAATATTTTCTTAAATTATCGTGCTTACAATATTTTTTACAATTAAATAGCAATAATAACAGTTTTATTTATTTTATTTGCTTCGTAAAAATGTCTAAATGAAGCCAATCTTTAAAAATCCTTTTATTTTCCGGAGTAAGATCGATCAGCTTTTAAAAACGGGAAAAATAATCGTCAGGGTAAGCCGGAGACTCCCCAGGTGGAGGTATCGGCAGCGAATTAAAAAGAAAGATGATGAAAAGTGTTCTCCGTGAAAAAGGAAGGCGACTAAACGAATTAAATGTATGTTGGTTAGTTTGTCTGTCTTGTTTTAACATTGCTATGTTTTGTTATTTGTTAATTTTATTTCTGTTGATAGTTAACGGCCTCCTGTTGCGTTAGATCCTCAGCATGGATCTTTTGATGCACGCGTGTATCTATCGGTTGTTTCTCCTAAGATCGGGGGAAAGAGGGACGAGAAGCTTAATAAAATAAGATAATAAAATAAAAGTACGCACATATACACACGATTACCTTCGTACGTCTACTTGTTCATGTCTTGTTCCCTTTTCTTTATCTTTATTTCTTTCTTAGTCATATATGTATGGTAGGTATCTTGAGGCTCCTCTCTCCTCTAGTCGGTTAGATGTTGAGTTGCATTGAGCTGGCTCCAGTACTAAGGTTTCTCTCGTTCGCTTATTCTCATTACATGTGCTCCATGTACACTTTAGATTGCCGACCTTGAAGGGTTGTAACGAGTTCCACCGCGAGTTAAGAGTCCAGCTGAGGAGGATGAAGGGTAAGCTGCTGTTGGATCTTGCCTGTGAGCTGCCCCACGGATTGTAACTCTATAAAAGCTTAATTGTTTCTCATTTTACGGTTCAATCGAGTTCCTTATAAGATTTTTACATTTTTTACTCCTATCGTCTCAAAGTCCACGGGGATTTTCATTTATTGCCTTTTTCTTTTTACTTTTTATTTAATATGGCTAATGATTTTCTTATCCTCCTTTTTTACTTGTACCTGCTTTTAAATACTCACCAATTTATTTTTAGTACTTGATGTTTATTCTAGGAAAGTGTGCTACATTTTCTGTGAGTTTTAATCCCTGGAAAATTTTTTTCAAAAATTTTCTATTTAAGTTTCTAAGCTTAGAATTTTATTTCCGGCTAAAATATTACAGAAAAAGAAAAATTTCTTGACTGGAGAGCAAAATTCTTGGCTCAAGAAAATTTTCGGGGGCCTGAAGGAAGACCGAAGTTGTGTTGGCCGAAGTAAAAATTTTTCTTTAAATTCTATTCTTGGTGGAAGTCATTTTTTCTTAATTCACATCATAAATACTTGATACGAAATTTTTATATTTGATCAAGATTTTTAGATACTTTAGGGAAGCAGCGCCACCTAATTCAGCTGAGAAAAAAATTTTCTCACCTTGAGAAAATTTTTCTCGAGAATATTTGATACCCATTTTATATTATTTTAGCGTGCAATTATACATATTGAATGAAAAAAAATGATTCAACATTATTTGATCTCCCCATTTGACATTTTAATCAATAAAAATATTTATGAAAATTTACTTCTATCTTTATATTTAATTTTTTGAAGCAAGAGAGAAATTTTCTCAAGACAAGAAAATTAACTTCTATCAAGAACTAAATTTTTTGGAGCAAGAGGCTGAATTTTCTCAAAACAACAAGATTTTCTTGACTTAAATAAATTTTCTTGGGTCAAGATACGTATTTCTTAAACCAAGAGAATTAATTTTGTTGGAATAAGTGAAATTTCTTGTGTCAAAAAAAAATTTTTTTTTTCTCAAGAAAATAATTGGAAGAAAAATATTTTCTTCGCTCAAGTAAACCTTTTTTTCTGTGTATCTTATAAATTTTTTGTACTTTTGATATTTTAAATAGAATTTGAGTTCCAATTTTTTTTTGTTTGAAAATAGTATTTCTTGTTAATTTAATAGATAAAATTCTCAAGTATTCAATTTTAAACCTCATAAAGACTAAAATTTTCTCAAGAATATTTTTCTCAAATTTTTTTCAGTGAAGAAGACAATTAAATACACATTTAAAAATTTTTTTCGTCAGTTGATTGTGATAAAAAAACTCCTCGTTCCTCTTAAAAAAAAGTGAAGAGTTATTCCTCGAGGGCTAAAAAACCGGACGATTTCAATCGAAACATTCATACAAATTGTTCCTTTTCTAGTATTATATGTAGTATAAGATTATTATATTTTAAAAAGGCGTTTCAATAGCATAAAAATAATCATCGGAAATATATAATCGGGGAGGAGAAATAACGGGGTAAGATAGAGAGATCCCGTTCTTGTAAGTTGTACTTGCTAGGAGTAAACACTTATGCATATACATTTATACATATACAAGCTCAACTTTAATTTTACGAGGATCTTGTATATATAACAAGTATTATTTAAGCTCAAGGCTGATAAGATAAAACTATTTTTTATAATTCTATTCCATTGAATTTTTCACCGGATCGGATCGCTCTGAATACCACCAATTTACTTTTATAACAATAATTAGCAGAGTAAATAAATAAATAAACAGTTAGTATGGTTGTTATGCACTGATAGAAGAATTTGTTAATATTTAATAAGTAAATAAATAATTTCTTAAGATTAAATTATTGAATAAAATTTATTAATAGTTAAGAAATATTTGACAAAAACACTGAGAGAACAGTTTGTTTGATTTAATTTCGTAGATTTATTTGAAATAATTCAATAATACGTATTTAATATGAACAAATTTATTTTATTTACATTTGGATTAAGTGGGAAAAGTCAAAAGTACTTTAAATAGTTTACCCTCGACCTTTTGAAGAATTTTTTTAATCGACTATTATACTTTCATTTGGTAATTCTACTTGTGAGAGCCGTAGGCCACCTAGCGGCGAAACCAATAACTAACTTCTAAAAATCTTATTACACTGAGAAGAGAGTTTGTTTGATTTAAATTTGTAGATTTTTTTAAAATAACTTAAAAATACGTATTTAATATGAACAAATTTGTTTCATTTAAATTCGGATTAGTTTCAACCAAATACTATTTTGTTTTGGTTTATTTGATTGAATTCCCCGATTTATTTCATTCAAAGATTTATTAATAGTTAACAAATCTCCTCTGAAATAAATCATAAGACGTTTGTGTCGCTACTGTCGCTATTTGAGTTATCGTAATTTTAATACCTTTATCGTCCCCAGTTATAATTGAGTAACTTTGTATACACACATAAATTTTTGATGAATTTAATAATGAAAAAAAAATTATCAAAATCCAACTAGGATCTAATAATTTTAGTTTATTAGAAGATACCCCAATATAAATTATATAAATAAACTCATCCTCATTGCTTTGATAACCCTAAAAATATGTCAGATATTATTTACTATATTACAGAGCATGATTTCTTTATCGACATTCAAATATCAAATTTGTTTATAGTTAACAAATCTGATTTGACTAAAACAAATGATTTTAAAGTATTAAAGAAATATTTGTTCTATAAACAAATAACTATTTCATTCAAATAAATCCACTGAACAAACCATATCTTTGTCTCAAATAAATTAATTTAATCGTGTCAAATAAGTATTAGTTGGTGGTATTTAAATAAAAGATTTTTTTACAATAAAAGAGTCTCATCTGATTCAAATAAATTTTTTCCTCAGTAATAGACAAATTGTTTAAAAATAAATAAATTTATTAAGAGTTAATAAATAGTTGCATCAGTGTGGTTATTGAATTACTCTCTAAAATAATTTTCCGGAGAATTAAAAAAGAATGAGGTATGAAAGCACCAGATAAAAGAGAACAAGTAAGAAGTAAACTTTAAAAAGTAAGAGAGGAATATCGTAATGTAAGAGAGGCGGAACGCTGGAGAACAAACTCGTAAAACCGATTAACGATCCATAATTTTACGGCGTTCTATTATAGCCGTGCTCCACAGCTTGAGGTCTTAGGTTTACACCTAAGTCCTCCGGTGAACTTATAAGCGAGCAGAAGAAGATGAATATGAAGATGAAGATCGAGACGGAGACAAATATAGAGATGGAGATGCCGATCGAAGAGAGAGAGGAAAAAGGAAGAAACTAATCTTTTAGCCATGAGGAAGTGCTCCTTACGTAATACTATGTCAAGTCACTTACATACGGATGTGTGGATGTTTGTTGATGTGTTGATGTGTTACGTAAGGATCTAGTGAACCCACTACTTACAAATTATTTACGAGCGCCTTTAAATTCTTTCGTGGTAGTGTGTTTACCTTAATGCCCGTCGCAGAATACCACAGTACTGGATTTAATTGCATATCATATTATTTTTGTCAATTAATTTAATGGCTTATTTAACGACCTTGATTTAATTACTTTTTAATTGGAAAATATTATGATTCTTTTTATTGATATTGTTCGGATGAATGTATGTTGCGTTATTGTTTTCGGAGATTTTTTTTAACTGACGATATCTCGAAGAAAGTTGAGGTTAAGGCTTTATGTTAGGGGTCCTTGGAAAGGAAATTTAACTCTCTATAAAATTCGTCTCTTATAATTTTTTCATATTTTTAATTGTTTAGTTAGAAATTTAAATTTAAGTCTGGAAATTATAGTTCAAAATTAGTGAATTTTTGGAAACTTGTTATGATTGTAAAAGTTTAAATATCTTGGCAACTATTAGGCTTACAAAAAAATGTTGTAAGACTATTTTGTAGGAAATTCAATTTTTTAAAAATTTTTTTTTATGATTTTGTCGTATCTTCAATAGTTTAGCCGGAAATTTAATTCTAAATCTAGAAAATAAAGTTTAAGGATTTAAGAATTTTTGAAATCTCATTATAAATGTTAAAATACAAATATCTAAGAAAATATTGAGCTTACACAGAAAAAAAGGTTCACTCGAGCCAAGAAAATATTTTTCTTCCTAATTATTTTCTTGAGCGAAAAAAAAAATTTTTTTTGACAAGAAATTTCACTTATTGCAACAAAATTAATTCTCTTGCTTTAAAAAATACGTATCTTGATCCAAGAAAATTTATTTAAGTCAAGAAAATCTTGTTGTTTTGAGAAAATTCAGCCTCTTGCTCCAAAAAATTTAGTTCTTGATAGAAGTAAATTTTCTTGTCTTGAGAAAATTTCTCTCTTGCTCCAAAAAATTAAATATAAAGATAGAAGTGAATTTTCATTAATATTTTTATTGATTAACATGTCAAATGGGAAGATCAAATAATAATTCATCATTTTTTTCCATTCAATATGTATAATTGCACGCTAAAATAATATAAAATGGGTATCAAATATTCTCGAAAAAAATTTTCTCAAGGTGAGAAAATTTTTTTTCTCAGCTGAAGTAGGTGGCGCTGCTTCCCTAAAGTATCTAAAAATCTTGATCAAATATAAAAATTTATTGTATCAAGTATTTATGATGTGAATTAAGAAAAAATGACTTCCACCAAGAATAGAATTTAAAGAAAATTTTTTACTTTGGCCAACACAACTTCGATCTTTTTCCAGGCACGTGAAAATTTTCTTGAGCCAAGAATTTTGTTCTCCAGTCAAGAAATTTTTCTTTCTGTGTCTGATAGTTTACTCATAATATTAAATTAAATTTTTCTGTACAGCTGCTTCACAAATCTTATTTGTATAAAAATTCAAAATTTTTTTGGCATTTTGAACGGAAGAATTTTTTGTTCTTAACTCAACAATATTTCTTTTGAATTTTTTTCAGCACAATTATTTGATTAACTTCATTAAAATTCAATAAATCTAAAAAGTACTGTTAGAAATGAAGAAACAAAGTAACGATTGGAATAACGCAGAATTGAATATCTCTTCTATGCCTGAGGGAAGTGGATTTATATCTATATATATAAAATATTTTTTGCTGACCGGAGCAAGTAATTTTTTAGGGAGTTTCGACCGCGCAATTCCATCGAAAGTTTTTCGTCGTATTTTTTTTTACCATTGGTTTATATTTCTTAAAGTTTTTTTTCCCGAGTTTCTTTGTCGTCCCCACATTCTGAGAAACAGTCGCCCGATGATGGTAAGGTAATTGTAGTGATTACGATTTAAGTTCGGGTTCAATTCTACTCGGATCCGTTGGTTGCTCCTCGGTTTGTTGGTTACCCTGGGTTCCGTTTCAGTTATTCCAACATTTATTCTCAGGTTCTTTATTCGGTTTCTCAAATTCTTTAAATCATCTGCCCGTTCTTTACCAGTAAACCGTTTCGAGTCATTACACCCGCCAATTTATTCTTTCAGTTTCGTAGAACTATTCTCGGGGACTAATTATACTTTGAAAACAATATTCCGCTTTTAATAACTCACTAAAAAACCTTCCGACTTTTAAATTTCACTATTTCGCAATTTAAATTGTTCAAATTTCCCGCCTAGATGCGCGCTCAGCTCCAGCCAACTTCACGCGCTCGTTAACCATCAGAAGCTTTCTAAAGATAAGATTAACCAATCACAAGTATTTTTAAGGAATATTAACCTATCCAAGCCCGAAAAATTATTTTATACTGATAATTCTAATTATTAAAACTGTTTTTGACGTTTTTTTTTGGAAAAAAAACGAACAAGTTTACCGAAATAAAAATAAAAAAAAATTTTAAAGACTCTAGTTATCTCTATCCGGTTTATTTTATTATTGTTTTTCTCTGTAAGACGTTTTTATTACGGTGTCTTAAGAATACGTCTCGGAATCACTTGGAATGATATCCTGAGGGTTATTTTTATTATAAAAGAAAAAGATTGTAAACCCAAAGTAATTTTAAGATAAATGCTTTCACGTGACTTTATTTTTTTTTGTAATTTATTGTAGTGAAAATTGACTAATAAAATTATAATAGTTGTTTATACAATTATTATTATTATTAGTTAAAAAGAAAATTTTTAAAGTAAATGCCAATTTGTTATGTAACTCTTAAAACGACTATAATTCCTGAAATATTAGTTCTATCAAAAAATTATAAGACAAAAATTGTAGCTTACAAAATTTCTTAACAATAACGTTTTTATACTATGGGTCTATTTTCAATATTTTTGGCGATACAGGGTCTTGAAAAGTATTTAGAGGTCAATGTAAAAATGACCTTGACTTTTAGAATATTTTTTTGAGACAAAAATATTATTATTATTATTTTGATCGGATGTGTTGAGCAAAAAGTTTAACGACGTTTTTATAAACAAGAATCTCGCGAGTATTACATTATATTACACGTAAAAGTATGCAAAGAAAACGTGAATAATTACAGAGTTTGATAGCATGATACTGTGCCGTTGTCTACCATCTCGAGCTCTAAGTTCTCTTCGCTATTCAAGAGCGGATGAGTGTGTTATGGTTATGCAGGATTTGATTGTATTGCGGTATGGTAAGTGTTTTGTGTGCTATGTATATATATTATATAGTATACCACATCCACAGCGCGTTCCCTTGAACACGCGTAATGCCAACTTGGCACGTGATTTTTAATCGATCGATTGGTATTTTGATGGATATTACTCATGCCATACATCTGTTGGCAGTGATTTTTCTTTTCTTTTCCTCGACCGAGTTTTTTAATGAATTCAAGTCATGAACGGTTTTAAAATTTTTTTACTAACAAAATTTTTAGTTGAAAAAATTTTATTTTGAAAATAAACTTTTAATAAATTTTTCAACTATTAATAAAAAATTTGCTTAATTTTTATAAAATTTTACAGTTAATGCAATTTATTAAATATTGACAAATCTTTCTATTAATACATATAAAAAAAAATTATTTTGCCTGGGATTCGAACCCTAGACCTCTGAAATTTTTATTAGAGAACTTAAATATCCAAATTTTAAAATTCTAACTATGAGAACTGTAGCCACCTGGCGGAGACTTTTCAAACTAACTTTTTAATTAAATTAATTTTACTTAAATTTTAAATTATTAAATTTATTTCTTACATATCTGACATATTTTTAGGGTTATCAAAGCAATGAGGATGAGTTTATTTATATAATTTATATTGGGGTATCTTCTAATAAACTAAAATTATTAGATCCGAGTTGGATTTTGATAATTTTTCTTTCATTATTAAATTCATCAAAAATTTATGTATATATACAAAGTTACTCAATTATAACAGGGGACGATAAAGGTATTAAAATTACGATAACTCAAATAGCGACAGTAGCGACACAAACGGCTTATGATTTATTTCAAAGGAGATTTATTTAACTATAACTATAACTTTAACATTAACTATTAACAAATCTTTGAATGAAATAAATCGGCGAATTCAATCAAATAAACCAAAACAAAATAGTATTTGGTTGAAAGTAATCCAAATTTATATGAAACAAATTTGTTCATATTAAATACGTATTTTTAAGTTATTTTAAAAAAATCTACAAATTTAAATCAAACAAACTCTTTTCTCAGTGTAATAAGATTTTTAGAAGTTATTTCTTGGTTTCGCCGCTAGGTGGCCTACGGCTCTCACAAGTAGAATTACCAAATGAAAGTATAATAGTCGATTAAAAAAATTCTTCAAAAGGTCGAGGGTCAACTATTTAAAGCACTTTTGACTTTTCCCACTTATGAAGGAGTTAGTTACAGGTAAAATTGAGAATTCGAAGGATATAAAAAACTTATTTGGGAAAAATGCAGTGAAATTCTGTAAAATCACATGTTTAATGATTTTTCCTCGGAGAAATATTATTTTGATTTGTTTTCACACTTTAAGGACCCATTTGGAATATATTTAGCAGGTTTTAGTTATTTAAAATTGTTATACTAAAACAAAATAGTATTTGGTTTAAAGTCATCTAAATTTCTATGAAACAAATTTGTTCATATTAAATACGTATTTTGAAATTATTTTAAATAAATCTACGAATTTAAATTAAACAAACTGTTTTCTCAGTAAAACCTTGAGTGAAAAAAAATTGGGCACTAATATAAAAAAAAGGAATGGAAACAAATGATAATAATTACACCGAGGACGAAATCCTAAAAATTCAGTAACTCGACTAAGTCTAGCCTAAAAAAATACCTCAGAACATATATATTTTGAGCATTAAGAGCAGAAAGAATAAGAAAGCGAAATGTTGGCAGTCCTCTGTAATTTTGGGCCGTGTCATTTGAGGATCACCTGCCTTCTGGCCCGGTATAATCTCCGGCGAAGCAGCCTTCATCACTTCCACGATTCGACTCCTTTCTACCAATACAATTATCGTTTAATTTTTACCACACATATACACTAGATGGCCACTCGAAAGCTAGACGTAGAAGTAGGCATGCCTAGGGAATAATGCGGGGGTTACTTTTAAAAATCGCGTGTCTCCTCGAAAATGCCAACGAATCGACAGTAGTCATTTGGCAAATATTCGGCGCATTACACAGATCGGTAGGAACGATCGGTGTGTCCCGAGGGCTTACGAGTTCGAGTTTCGATTCCGCAACTCCGATTATATTATCATTGCCGGGTAGCCTCCTCCTTCCTCCTCCTTTCTCCCTCATGCCTAGTGTTGTTATGTCGGGCGAACTTCGATGTAATGCTTAGTCCGACTTCCAACTGAGTGTTATGCTCCCAGATATATATAAATTCGACTCTAGAGACTCGCTCGAGTGATCGTAAAAACTTTAAATATTTTTTAAATTACAAACGCCAAAAACAATTTTATTGCTATGTATTATTTTTTGGTAATGTCTTGTATTATTTCATTCCAACAAAAATGAATAATAAGAGCCATTCGCTGGCTATTCAGAAATGAGAGTAGATTTTTTAACGATGCTAGAAAAGTTTTAAATGTTAGAAATTAATGCTAATGTTAAATTTTGTTAAAAAAAAAGAAAATTTAACCTATAATTATGACTTGAAAATTTTCTAAACACATAAAGTAAAAAATTTTGCGTCATTGCGTCAAAGAAATTTGTGTTAAAAATTTTTATGTTTAATATTTAACACTTTTTTGTGTTGATTTAACAGAATAAATCGTAAATTTACACCTAAAAGTGTTAAATATTTAACACAAAAATTTTTATCACTAAGTTTTTTTACGCAAAATTTTTTACTATGCATATTCTAATCAAATTATTTTAAAATCAAACTTAATAAAATTTTGGCGAAATGATAAGAGAAAGATAAAATGATAAGGACCTTTCTTAGAGAAAATTAAATTTTCTACAAAAAAGGTCTCATCAATTTTTTGTATCTTCGATATTTAGTCCAAAATATTGATCTTAAATTTTTCTTATCTTAAACACATGTCATAATTAAAGTCCCTTACAATTGAATTATGAATTTAAAGTTTAGTTAAATGATAAGAGATTAGGAAAAATTGAAAAAGACCTTTTTTGTAAATTTTTTTTTATCTCCTATATTTTACACTGAGAAAAAAGTATTTTGCTACTAAGGATATTTTTTTTGATAATCAGAATACTTGGTATTGTGCAACTAAGAATACGTGGTATTTTGATTATCACAATAAGTATACTGATTATCACAATACCTAGATATACTGATTATCAGTATACCAATGTAACAGACTATTAGATGTTTATAACCTCACTTTACTGGCACAAATCAATTGACTTATAAAGCTAACAAAACAAATTAAAATTAAAATTAAAAGTGTAATAATAAATTTTTTTCAAGCTAATATAATAAATATTAGTTTAATTCTATTTTTACCAGTGCATAAATCAAATAAACTGACTGTTAGTGTTAAAACGTCGATGGTAGTGACAGCGCATATACTATAGTTTACTGCGCAGAGTATAGGTCTTGAACTGACTTATATTCTGATAATCACAATACTTGGTATTTTGATTATCAAAATACCAAGTATTGTGATTATCAAAATACTTTTTTCTCAGCGTAGCCAAAATTTGAATTCCAAACTCTTGTAACTTTTTTTCAAGATATCTATATTATTAAAAGAATAAAAAAAATTTTGTGTCCAAGTTAGACATTTGATAAAATCGGTTTTCTTAATGAAATTTAGTGTCATTTCAAGGGTCTTGACTTGAATTTGTGCTTTTTCAAGGTTTCATATCATTTTCACCGTGAGTCAATTTATTATGATAAATATTTAGGCTGCATTCGAAAATTCTCTATCTCTAAATACATAATTAAGAAATGACCTTGTATCTTATGAATTATTTACATTTTTAAAGATATAAGCTCATCCCGATGTTACACTTATCAAGAGCTTTCATTTGAGTACCCACATCAATTTTTCATATGTTTCTATATATTATATATATGTATATATGAAAAATATATAAAAATGGATGTGGGTACTCGAATGAAAGCTCTTGATAAGTGTAACATCGAGATGAACTTATGTCTTTAAAAATGTCACTAGTTAAGAAAGTACAGGGTATTTTAACAAATATTTTGTGAATTATTGGCATTTGTAAAAATATAAGCCCATCCCGATGTTACACTCATCAAGGCCTTTCATTTGAGTATCCACATCAAATTTTCATATATTTTATAAAATCAAATATATAAAATATATCAAAAATGTATGTGGGTACTTAAATGAAAGCTCTTGATGAGTGTTACATCGGGATGAACTTATATCCGAACAAAAACAGTTTCACTGTAAAAAAATCACGCCAAGTCCACGTTCATAAGACTATTAAGGAAAAAAATTTTTATTTCTTTACAAAAAGATATAAAATAAAAAATTAAAAAATCCAAGTAACCGATATGGTTGTATATGATTTTCGGAAATTAAAAAAAATTTTGTTGTAAATTTAAAAATTAAAAGAAACAATTTTGGAACGTATTTAGTGTGCGTGGTTACGAAATATTTCACTTTTTATGAAATTCCTAAAATCTATCTACTAGGACTTTTAAAAAAAATTGAAGTACAGAATGACGCACACCAAGTACGTTCCAAAATTGTTTCTTTTAATTTTTAAGTTTACAACAAAATTTTTTTTTAATTTCCGAAAATCATATACAACCATATCGGTTACTTGGATTTTTTAATTTTTTATTTTATATCTTTTTGTAAAGAAATAAAAATTTTTTTTCTTAATAGTCTTATGAACGTGGACTAGGCGTGATTTTTTTACAGTGAAACTGTTTTTGTTCGGATTTCAGTATTTTTTGTAATGTAATTATAATAAAAATTGACAATTTTAATTTAATACATTTCCGGTGGCAAACTATCCCCTTTAAGCTATAGTTCATGTAAAAGTTATTCTTGCGCTGCCTGGCGTGTGTAATTGCAAGCTGTCAAATATCTTTTTTTCACTGTAGTTTCCCATCTATTATTATAAGATTAGCATGCACCCTTATATTATTTGGTCTCTGGCCGTCCGCTTTTTACATAAGAAAAAAGTTAAAATCTAAAAATCTGGGTCGCTATAGTTTGTGCTGATTATTTTTAATAATTTTAAATAGAAATTATAAAGATAATTGATAATAATCAAGTAATACGCGTAATAAAAAGCATGAACTACTATTATAAAATATCATATAAAAAAAAAATCAAAGTAAATTTGAAAAAAAATTTGTAACCTCAAAAAACCGTTCTGCTTACGGTATATACACACTCGGTAGTCTGGCTTGAGAACGGAACTTGGCGCCAGACTCTATCGAGTCTGTTGATCTTCAAAAATGTTAATATTTAAAAAAATACAGTGCAATTTAACAAAAGTCATTATTTAATAAATCGAAATTTTATTTATTTATAGTTCACAAGTCACGGCAGTCACATAGTGACTGCAAGGTTGCTTGTATTTTTCAAAAATATTATAATTAAAATAATGCATAAAATTATAACTATTAACTATAACCATTATAAATAATCCCGACATTTCTATTCAAAATAATATATGCAGGTCTTTAAAAAAAAGTAACATTACAATAGTATTTATGAACTCATTACTTATTATGAGAAAAGAATGCAATAAAGAAAATAACCGTCTACTTACCAGATAAAATTGCGTAGGAAGATCACTATCTCGCTCCTACAATCTTAATACCGATAGATAATACAATAAATAATGGTGTCTATTCGATAATAATTAATTATTCGGCTTTAGGTAACTCGCGCCTGAATAATTCATCGTAACTCATTTAAATTCCCGGCAATTACCGTAATTAAGTAATACAAGTAATAACTCCTTTATTTTTTTGTCAAAACAATATAAATCGACGTTTGAATTTTAGAAACTGAGGTACGCACCTGAGAGGCATAATTTTCGCGTGGCTGAGCCTCTTTTTGAGCCATATACCCGGAGAATATAAAACCTGGACTAAAGGGGTTAGAAATGAGCCTGAATCACGAAGAGGAACAAATGCCCTCGGGAGATATTTCTATAGGATATTCCTCAAGGAACTAAGAAGCCTCGTTTCGTATTTTGCTCTTTTTTATCAAATTTTCCTTCTTATTCTGTAGGCATAGTAATGCCGCATTCTCTGATCTGAGCTACGACATCAAGGGCATGTATCAAGATTCTCTTTGACAGCGATCCAGTTTTGCAGGAGTCTTTATATATCCTATCATTAATAATTACGCTTTTATTAGCTTCGCCTGCGTATCTGTGTATGTAACGGAATCTTTGAAGTCGACTTCGTCGACTTCAAAATGTCGAATATTGAATATAAACTTTAAACTTTAGTTTTCTGTTTATTAAACCATCTTATTACTTTTAATACTATTATTTTTGCTGAACATTAATTCAAAGCATTAATTAAAAAATTAACAAACAACTATTTCCGTATTAAGGAAATCCAAGTACCCTCCTAGTGTAAAGAATGTCTATAAAAGAATAATACGTAGAAATACTTTTGTTATCTTAAAATTAATTTTTAAATTTATTAATAACATTTATGAGGAAATTTCAGAAAAATTTACTCATTAAATAATAATTAACATTTAATTGATTAATAAAAAATATAGCACTCTGAATTACCGGTATACACTTGACAACACCGCAAGAGTTCCCTAACCTTAAAATTTATTTATGTTTACTGTCTAACTAAAATGACTAAGATCTTCTAGCATTTAAGAAACCGCGGTTACTTATGCGCCGAGTAACTGCGCAAGCGGTGTTGCCAAGTCAAATACAAGACTTTAAAGAACGCAAGTTCCGAGTGATTTTTCATAAAAAATATAAAATATCTCCGTAATACGTTCGGAAAGCTACTTTTTTTATTGTTTTAATCGAAAGCTTATTATTTTTTCAATCAAATTCAATGAAAATAAAATTTTTTTTTAATTGTTAGTTGCATTAAATTCTTAACCAAATACACGGCTGATGAAATCTCTATCTACCTACATGTAAAAATTACAATTTTCAAACCTAATTATTTCATTAAATATCCCGGAAACTTGTTTTTTAATTTATTTTATTAATTATTAAGCTACGTAGATTGAATTTACAAATTTTGAAGAAGGATTAAAAATTTGACTACACAGAAAGAAAAATTTCTTGACTGGAAAACAAAATTCTTGGCTCAAGAAAATTTTCACGTGCCTGGAAAAAGATCAAAGTTGTGTTGGACAAAGTAAAAAATTTTCTTTAAATTCTATTCTTGGTGGAAGTCATTTTTTCTTAATTCACATCATAAATACTTGATACAATAAATTTTTATATTTGATCAAGATCTTTAGATACTTCAGGGAAGTAGCATCACTTACTTCAGCTGAGAAAAAAATTTTTTCACCTTGAGAAAATTTTTCTCTTGAATATTTGATACCCATTTTATATTATTTTAGCATGCAATTATACATATTGATGAAAAAAATGATGAAATATTATTTGATCTTCCCATTTGGCATGTTAATCAATAAAAATATTAATGAAAATTCACTTCTATCTTTATATTTAATTTTTTGGAGCAAGAGAGAAATTTTTTCAAGACAAGAAAATTTACTTCTATCAAGAACTAAATTTTTTGGAGCAAGAGGCTGAATTTTCTCAAAACAACAAGATTTTCTTGACGTAAATAAATTTCCTTTGATCAAGATACGTATTTCTTGCAAGAGAATTAATTTTGTTGGAGTAAGTGAAATTTCTCGTCAAAAAAAAATTTCTTTCTCGTTTAAGAAAATAATTAGGAAAAATATTTTCTTGGCTCAAGTGAACCTTTCTTTCTGTGTACTTCGCGCGGATCTCCTTAAATCTTCCAAGACTTTAATTTCCTTCGCATACTTCTTGCCTACTACGCATCTTCCTACGCATTAGACTAATCTTACGTAGTAGGGAGCTCATATTTTCCTAATTGAAGTACAAAAGCATCTATAAATTGATTACAAACATTATCAACCCTTTTTTAAGCATAAAATAAAACCTTTCAGCACTAAATTCTAATTTCTGCAGCCCAGCTGTCAAAAAGCTCCCAAGATCTGCAAATGCCGGGCATAAATCACAATAAAAATCTAAAAAATCAGTGTAAAATAATATTCACAGGTGTATGTCTGTTTGACACGGTAAACTGGTATGCTGATGCAATTAGCGAACGTCTATCCTGGCTTGAGATCTATACATGCCTATACATCCTTATACTCACTGTATTACACATACGTAGCACATATCACACAACATAAGACTGAGTTAAGTTAGAACCCGCGATATAGAGTGAGAAGAACGTGTACGGCTTATTAATGTGTTGGCCAACCGTGTTCGAGCTGCTCGTACCACATATAATAGTTCAGCTACATACTACATACTTACTCAATACATAGCATATACATGTGTGTACATTAACATTGTATATAACAGTAACAGTAAAAGTTAAATGTTAAATGTAAAATGTTCCTTGAGGTCGTCGGTAGCCTCGGGAAAATTATAACTTTTTTATTATACTCATACTTGCACTTCTCACTTGTCTTTCATTATTACATATATAATATATATTTACTAGACATGTCGCGATTTGCTTTTAATTAGAGCAAGTTCGTGTTTACACAAAGGCCTTGTTTACACAAAGTTGTGTAGCTAGAGATAAAATGAAAAGTGAAACCCTCGTTCTGGCTTCAAGGGGCAGAATGAAGAATGCTTGATATAGTTAATTTAGAGTATACATGTGTGTAAATTATTTAAGATATTTTATAAAATCCTTTTTGGTGGCACGGACTCGATCCCGTAAATTAATTATCTGGAGATACTCAGCATCGCTAAAGAGTATTTTCACCGCTTTAGGAATAACGACCGCTGAGAAGTGCTTTACTTTTCTATTAATTTCCTCATTATCTTTTTATTTAGTTTTATTAACCTGCAAAATTACGAGTTTGCGTAAGAAATTTTAATACATTACTATTAACTATTAGTAAGATACAAATAAGTGTTTATTTTGCTTTCTCGGGAAAATTTTCTTGGGAGATAATTAAACTTTTTGTTCTTAAAGCAATTAGTTTAATTTGATTTTTGATATTACATTGAGAGAAAAATTTATTCATTGACTCATTTAAGAATAGATTTAATTATTTATCAAATATAACTTAATATTTTTTATTTGTTATTCATAATTTAGGATTTAATTTAAATTAGAAACCTTTCACTATGTGACTGCTGTGATTTGTAAACCATAAATGAATATCATTATGCTTTATTAAATAATGACTTTCGTTAAATTGCACTGTAATTTTTGAACTATTGACGTTTTTAAAAATATAAGCTCATTCCGATGTTACACTCATCGAGAGCTTTCATTTGAGTACCCACATGGCATTTTTTATATATTTTATATGTTTGGTATTTGTGGAATATATAAAATATATGAAAAATTGATATCGGTACTCAAATGAAAGGTCTTGATGTATGTAACGTCGGGGTGAGCTTATATCTTTAAAAATGTCAATAGTTGACGAGATACAATGAAATTTCTTAATTATTGACATTTTTAAAGATATAAGCTCATCCCGATGTTACACTCATCGAGGCCTTTCATTTGAATACCCACATGGCATTTTTTATATATTTTATATATTTGGTATTTGTGAAATATATATAATATATAAAATATATGAAAATTTGATGTGGGTACTCAAATGAAAGGTCTCGATGAGTGTAACACCGGGATGAGCTTATATCTTTAAAAATGTCAATATTACATATACATATGTATATAATCTATATTTTAAAGATATAAGCTCATCCTGATGTTACACTCATCAAGAGCTTTCATTTGAGTACCCACATGCATTTTGATATATTTTCATATATACATATATATAATATATATAAATATATAAAAAATTAATGTGGGTACTCAAATGAAAGGTCTTGATGAGTGTAATATTGGGGTGAGTTTATATCTTTAAAAGTGTCAATAGTTGACAAGATACAATGAAATTTCTTAATTATTGACATTTTTAAATATATAAGCTCATCCCGATGTTACACTCATCGAGGCCTTTAATTTGAACACCCACATGGCATTTTTTATATATTTGGTATTTGTGAAATATATATAATATATCAAATATATGAAAATTTGATGTGGGTACTCAAATGAAAGGTCTCGATGAGTGTAACACCGGGATGAGCTTATATCTTTAAAAATGTCAATATTACATATACATATGTATATAATCTATATTTTAAAGATATAAGCTCATCCTGATGTTACACTCATCAGGAGCTTTCATTTGAGTACCCACATGCATTTTGATATATTTTCATATATAAATATATATAATATATATAAATATATGAAAAATTGATGTGGGTACTCAAATGAAAGGTCTTGATGAGTGTAACATCGGGATGAGCTTATATCTTTACAAATGTCGATAGTTCACGAGATACAAGGTCATTTATTAATTATGTATCTAGAGATGGAGCATTTTCGAATGCAGCCTAAATACTTATCATAATAATTTGACTATCGGTGAGAATGATATGAAATTTTTTTATGAATTTAAATACCCAATTTTTAGAATTTTAACTACGAGAATTGTAGCCACCTAGTGGCGAATTTTTGAACTAAATTTTTTATCTAATTTATTCGACTTTTAATTTTAAATTATTAAAGTTGCAAATTGGTAAAGTTTTACTTTACTTAATATAATTTTAAAACAAATAAATCTAAAAATAACTAGTAATTGATTAAAAAATTCTTTAAAGAAAAAGTTTGCACACAAATTACAATACTTATTTATCGTTTTCCAACAAATTCCTTAAGTACATAAAAACCAGGAGTATTATTATCATAACACTGGTCTAAGTCTAAAGAAAACATACTTAACTAAAAATAAAGTCTGATGCTGCACTAAGGCTCTGCACATGTAATACACTAGTTGCTCAAATTGTTTAGCGCTTGCGTGCAGAATGCTCGGGAAACAAGAAGACGGAGCTCAAGGAAGCAGTAAAAATAATTGTCCTCGGAAAAATGATAAAAAAGGTTCGATGACCTATTGAACATCCTTTTTTTTACAAATATTATTATTATTCAAGAAGAATTTCTTAATTGAACACCAATTTATTATCTAATTACTTTTTAAACGGCTATAACTCCTGAAATATTAATTTTATCGAAAAATTATAAGAGAAAAAAATTGTAGCTTACAAAATTTCCTAACAAAAACGTTCTTATACTATGGGTCTATCTTTAATATTTTAGAAGATACAGTGCTTTAAGTAGTGCTCGTTATCTAGTCACTAAAAAAATGATGATAAATTTTAAAATATTTATTATTTATTATTATTATTATTATTATTATTATTTATTTAAATTCTTGGGGAGAGAGGCGTCTGGGAGGGTCTCAGGTTGTATTGGATCATCCTGATGCTCATGCAGGACATAGAATTTATTATAATGGCAATATACTGTATGGGTTGTAGCAGCGTACATTGTAGACTGTTTAAAGAAGTTAGGAAGAGGAGGAGGAGAAGGAAGAAGAGGAATATTGTCTCGGCGATGACGATGCGCGATCATAGGGACACGAGAGAGGCGTTTCGATTTCCGCGGGGGGTATTTATATGGTAGAGAACAAGTTGAAAAGCGCTTCAATCACGGTGTTATTTCTTCAATGATCACGATCATCCTCAGATCCATCCTCATATTCATATTCAACTTGTTATCGAATATTTCATAGAATCAGACGTAGACGTAGACATAGACGGGGATTTCAATGACCGTTAACTATTCGATAAACCTCTCATCATTTACTTAACTGTACGGCATTATTCATCATTCTCATAATAATTTTATTAACTCGTGAGAAAAAATTTGTTTTAGAAAAAAGTCAACAAAAAAATGACAATATTTACTGTTATAATTATTGATGCAATACAAAATTAATTTTAGAATTTTTTTTTTGTTTGAAAAAAAGGTGAATATGTTTTTTAGGATGTGAAATCTTTAAGTAATTACAAACTTGACTTGAAATATTTATTTAATTGAATAAATATCAATGGACAGTTATATTTTTAATTTTTTTAATGAATAAATATTAAGCAGAATGTTAATTTTTAATTTTAGTTACTTAAGAGCGCTTGGCTGATCAGATAAATGTGTCAATTTTTAGCAAAAATTTTATACAGTGGAGTATAAATATTGGGAAATTTTAATAAAAATATATTCGCGATCCAGCAATCATTAAGAGCAATTAAACTCTGAGTGAGTAAAAGATATAAAGAATTATTATTCGGAATTTTTCGATCTTTGACAATTTTTATTAAAAAATCTGTTGGTTTAAAAAAAATGATTTGAATAAAAGTTGTAGCTAAAGATGGCTTCTTGAAAATGAACTTGGTCCGATTTCTTAATTTTAATTAGAGAATAAGTTATTTATTTTTAAAGTAATAAAAACGAGGAAAATCATAAAAGAAGCCAGTTTTTTACTTGGGGGCGCTGAAAAGTTGACGAAAAATAGTCAGAATTGAAAAAAACTTAAGTGTATCTCAAAGCTAAGATAACGAGGATGCTTAAAATGCTGGCGAAGACATAAAAATAATTAATTATCTAATTTTAATTCTCAGTCAAAGTTTTTCGATTTTTCGTGAAAATAATATTTTTTGTAACTCTGATACTTTGTTTTCTTCTAGGATATAGAATTTTAATAAAAAATGAAGTTACTATTATTGTTACTGGTGTTCGGAATCCTTTTAGGGGCATGGACCGCTCTTAGCTCTTCCTGTGAGCTTATCACCAGACTAAACTTCAATTCCTTCATTAATCAATTCGATATTATTTTTCTATTAAAATCGATTGCTTTTATCCATTTCAGTACACCAGAAGGCAGCCATGCCCTAATAATTTGGAATGTTTGTATATGCATTGCTTTACCATTGAGGGACTAATAATACGGGCTTCAAGAAGTGTGGGTGAACTAATTTAATTTGTAACAATAATTTGTCTGCAATAAATATCTTTGAAAATTACTGACTTGAATTTCAATTTAATTTTATTTTCCATCCATAACTCTTATCATGGAATTATCTTTAAATATAATTTTATACAATTGAAAAAAAATGATAAAAAATTTATTAAATATACAAAACGCATTTAAAAACAAGTCCCCTATCCCAGCCCTCGGTACTTTAAAGCCCAACTCTTTCCAGTTTGCTGTCCGAGAGGAACCAATTTATGCCATAAATTTCCCGAGGTGTCGTTACAATTCCATCATTTTTACGGATCCCAGATAAGCCTCGTCGAAAGGGAATCAAAATTTAACGCCCCAGCGCGCTTTTTCAGTCGCTCCAACAATTTAACCTCCAAAGTTTTTAGCTTTTCTCGGGATTGTCAACCTTTCTTCCCCTTTAATGGTTTATTGCCGGCAAGTTACTAATCTTGTGATATTTTTTATGTTCCAGGTAAGAGTCATCATCAGTGTCTTTATAAAAATTAAAGGCTTCGCCAGATTACTGGCATCTGGTTGCTAGATTGTCAGAGGAAATAAAATTTTTACTTGAGAGGAGTGTCACCACCGAACTTGGTAAAGTACCCCAATAAAATAAATGAATCATCATTTAGAGAGACGATAACCACCAACAAAAGTTGTCAATTCCTTGAACTGACATATTTAGTTTGGACTTGTGCTCATCCAGCCTCGAAATGTTAGCACTAGAGGATTTTCAATAGACTCTGGTGAGGACTCTGGTGAGGAGTGCAACAAGAATAAACCCTGGTTGTTATTATTTTCTTACCACGAGCTAGCCGTGTTTCTTAAACTATTTACTGCCTTTTCATGCAAATTCCCATGATGCTCTTAACATTGAACTTATATTTACCCGCGCTAGAGACAGACGTACATAAACTCGCATATTTTAAAGTATAACCACAAACATTAAGATTAAATTCTCGTTCTCATTCACCACAGTAATATCTGAAAAAGTTTATTGAATAACTAATTACCTAACAAAATTTCCTTCCTCTCTTTTTCTTTTTCTTGGATGATTAAATACCGGATAAATAACAACTTTAATACTCTCTAAATACTCATATAAATTTATTAGTTGTTAGGAAAAAATTCTTTAGTACTTGACATAAAGAAGATATAGTGGATAGAGTTACACAGTGGAGTTAATAAACCTTGAGGTCGTGTCCGTGGATCATTTCCTTCGGCATTTTCTATCCACAAGTTTATATTTTTTCGAGTTTCCCTTTTTGTTGCAGGTTCAACTCCACTCAAACCTTTACCTCTTTTATGTATTTATGCATTTATGTATTTATATATATTTATATATTTATAGTTATATTTATATAGGCAGTGCTCATCTACAAGCAAAACCACAGCCGCGGATTTTTCCCTTTTATACTTGGGCAGTATATCCCGCGTTGACGTAAACCGCAAATACCACGACCGGACACCCGCAAATTATTTTCTCTGGTAAAACTCATTCGGATATACCTTTCATTTCTTTTGAATTTTCTCTTCGAGGCTGCTCTTTGTGCCATTAATCCCCTGGTTAGTGGAGTTGGTGAAGCGAAAAAAATCATTCAAGAGATTTTCAATTTCTTTGTTCATTATTGTACTTTCAGTTGTCATTTTTTTAAGCTTTATTTCTTACTAAAATAAAATCTTCGCGGTGTATCAAACATGGAGGAAAAATAGTAATATTTACCATTCTATTTGTTAACTAGCTTTCTTATTTATATATGAGAGAATTTAATTTTTTTTAATATTAATTTTGTTAGTTATTAAATACTAGCAATTTTGCAATCACTATGTTGTGAATTAAAAAAAATAAAATTTTGATTTATCAAATAATGAATTTTGTTAAATTGCACTGTACTTTCTTAACTATTGACGTTTTTAAAAATATAAGCTCATCCCAATGTTATACTCATCAAGAGCTTTTATTTGAGTACCCACATGCATTTTTGATATATTTTTCATATATACATATATATAATATATATAAATATATGAAAATTTGATGTGGGTAGTCAAATGAAAGGTCTTGATGAGTGTAATATCGGGGTGAGCTTATATCTTTAAAAATGTTAATAGTTCACGAGATACAATGAAATTTCTTAATTATTGACATTTTTAAAGATATAAGCTAATCCCGATATTACACTCATCGAGGCCTTTCATTGGAATACCCACATGGCATTTTTTATATATTTTATATATTTGGTATTTGTGAAATATATATAATATATATAAATATATGAAAAATTGATGTGGGTACTCAAATAAAAGGTCTCGATGAGTGTAATGTCGGAGTGAGCTTATATCTATAAAAATGTCAATAGTTCACGAGATACAAGGTCATTTCTTATTTATGTATCTATAGAGATAGAGCAATGTCAAATTTTATAAATTAAAAACAAATTTAGAATTATAAAAATTATAAAAACTCGCAATTTTGCAGTCAGCATGTGACTGCCGTGATTTTTGAATTATAAATAAATAAAATTTTGCTTTATTAAATAATGACTTTTTTAAATTGCACTGTACTATTTTTACTATTGAAGTTTTTAAAGATATAAGCTCATCCCAATGTTACACTCATCAAAAGCTTTTATTTGAGTACTCACATGCATTTTTGATATATTTTTCATATATACATACATATAATATATATAAATATATAAAATATATGAAAAATTGATGTGGGTACTCAAATGAAAGGTCTTGATGAGTGTAATGTCGGAATGAGCTTATATCTTTAAAAATGTCAATAGTTCACAAGATACAAGGTGATTTCTTATTTATGTATCTAATAGAGATGGAGCAACGCCAAATTTTATTAATTTAAAAAAAAATTTAGAATTATAAAAATTATAAAAACTAGCAACTTTGCAGTCACTATGTGACTGCTGTGACTTTTGAATGATAAATAAATAAAGTTTTGCTTTATTAAATAACGAATTTTGTTAAATTGCACTGTACTATTTTTACTATTGACGTTTTTAAAGATCTAAGCTCATCCCGATGTTACACTCTTCAAGAGCTTCCATTTGAATATTCACATGCATTTTTGATATATTTTTCATATATATATATATGTAATATATAAAATATATAAAATATATGAAAAATTGATGTGGGTAGTCAAATGAAAGGTCCTAATGAGTGTAACATCGGGATGAGCTTATATCTTCAAAAATGTCAATAATTTTCAAGATACAAGGTCATTTCTTAATTATGTATCTAGAAATAGAGAATTTTCGAATAAAAAAGTCTTTTATCATTCTTCTACATCTCTCTTATTTAGTCTAGAATTTAATATCTAAGTGATAAGAGAATAATTGGGAGTATAAATTCTACCTTATGAATAAAATTTACTTATTTTTTTTTTATAAATAAAATAAATATCAAAAATATTATATTAGTAAAATTATGGCGAAATATTGCATTAGATAATTATTGAATAATCCAACCGGTGATTGAACAATAACCGTTTGAAAAAAGTGAAATAAGCGGTTGTATTTAGTCGGTAACGAGGTCGGAGGCATAAATCCCGAACGGCGATTCTTGAGGAATGCCTCGAGCCAAGAAAGGCACGTCGAGGGCCTTTAAAGATACACGTGCATGTGTGTGAGCCCGAGTACTGTTGTGCTGTAGTGAGAAATAAAATAATAAAATTCTTATATGTAATCTTATATAGTATAACTGCAACTGGGTATTATATGTTATACCTTCCGTAAAAAATCAGCGCGTGAGTGAATGGAGTGAGACATTAAAAAAAATAATAAATAATAATAAACAATAAGAAAGGACAATTCTCAGATATAAACGATAGTATTTAATGTACAAACACGTCACGCCTATGTAACACATGTGATGGTTTGCTATGCAACGGAGACACAGTAGCTGCATTACTTATTATCATCTACACAATTACACTTTGTTTTTTTACTTTTACTTGCTGGCATTTTATTTGAATTATTCATTTATTTCTTATTATCATTTTCACTTTCAATATTATACTTATTTTATCGTTTAATTTCATTAACATGGGAAAATAATTTACTAGGTTAGAAAAATTAGTTCTAAAAGTCGCCAATAGGTGGCTACAGTTCTCGCAGTTGGAATTTTATAATTTTAATATTTAAGTTCACTAAAAAATTTTCAAAGTTCAAATCTCAGACAAAGTTATTTTTTTTTTAGAATTAATTAATATTTATTATTATAATTTGTTTTTAAAATTAAATGATTTATTAATTATATATATATACTAGCTGATACCCACCCGCTTCGCTGGGCATACAATAAAATTTTTATGTTGTAACCTAGATGAAAAATATAAACAAAATGATTAATTTTCAAAAAAGATAATTAATATAAATTTTGAATTAGAGAAAAGTGATTGTTTATGATAACCGGTGTTAGCGAGTATTAAATATATGAGAAAAGTATTTTATTATTAATAATCAATCAATCAATGGGTCAGTTAGTCAGTAAATCTGTCATTAGATTGCAGAATTTCCGCATCACCCATGACGTACTGTGTAGTGAGATGCGTTCCCATTATAATAATGTTATCCTAAACATTGTTTAGTCTAGACCGGATAGGTCAAATGGTAGAGTAGCCGACATGTCACCGGAAGGTTCTGGGTTCGAATCCCTGTCCGAGCTATCTGAATTTTTTTTCTATATTCTGTAAACTCTTATTAAGAAGGTCCTTCCTATTTCTTTTTCTCAAATCTCTTCCTCCTCCAATTATTCTGTTACGTGAATGTTGGAACGATTTCACGTAATAATTAGCATCCGTAACTCCTATTCTTTTCCGCTTCATAGTATTATTTAATTTTAAAAATGTCAATAATTTTTTTAATTTTAAAAATGTTAATAATAAAATACTTTTCTCATATATTTAATACTCGCTAACACCGGTCATCACAAACAATCACTTTTCTCTAATTCAAAAATTTATATTCATTATCTTTTTGAAATTAACCATTTTGTTTGTATTTTTCATCTAGTTTACACCTTAAAAATTTTTTGTATTCTATCGAAGCAGTGGTATCAACTAGTTATTAAATAAATTCATAACAAATTAGGAGTGGTATTAAAAATATATTTATTATTACTCATTTTATTAGAAATTATCTTAAATCGACCGTTTTTATAATAATTTAACGATATCGTTGTAAAATTTTAGAGAAGACGCATCAGACACAATTTACCATTTTAATTTTACAATCATTAAAATCAGTATAATCATTTAACAATATCAACTTGATAATATTTATGTTTAATTTATCTGTGTTATGATATAATCGAGTTCATCCTTCATGATTATTCCAATACATATAAGTTATTTCAGTTATTAATGATTTAGCTATTCTTTCTTAAAAACGTATGATTATGAATTCCTACTGTCCCAACAGTCAATCGGATGAAATTTAAAAATCAATCATTTTGACAGTTATTATAACAACGGTAACCATGATAACGGTAACCATGGTAACGGCAACCATGGTAACGGTAACCATGGCAACGGTAACCACGGCAACGGTAACCATAGCAACGGTAACCATGGCAACGATAACCATGACAATGGTAACCATGGCAAAGGCAAGTTGATTAAGCGTGGGTGGTTGTGTGGGGGTTGGAGTTCGATAATTTACGGTGCCACTGATGGCTTTCTTAGATTAGAGGGTCAAAATGATATTTCGCTCCCAAAAAAGAGAGAGATATAGGGAAGGGGAAAGATTATAGGGCACGGGAGGAGGAGAAGAATGAGAGGAGGGGAGGGAGGGCATGTGATGGTAGACGAAAATTCATTTTGGCTAGGAATTGCGTAAAACTGTTCTTAGTGAGCGTCTACATCACGAATGGAGTAACTATGCTAAATTTCAAGTCAATCAGGGCGAATAGTTTCAGAGATCTCGTGATGAGTGAGTGGTATTTCGCTTATATATATATATATATATATATATATATATATATATATATATATATATATATATATATATAATAATTAATGACTTATTAATGAATTAATAGTTACTAAATTGCTCTGTCAACTTGTTAAAGAAAAAAAAAATTAAAATTCATTCAAAAAGTCACCACTAGGTGGCTACCATTCTCGCAGTTGGAATTGTAAAATTTTGATATTTAAGTTCACTAAAAAATTTTCAAAGGTCCAGGGTTGAATTTCAGACAAAGTAATTTTTTTTTATAATTTGTTAATATTTAGTAAGATTTATTAATTGTTTTTTTTTTTTAGATTAAATAATTTATCAATAATTAATAACTCATTTATTAATTAAGAGTTATTAATAGTTACTAAATTACTCTGTCAATTTATTAATAAAAAAAAAATAGTTCCAAAAGTCGCCGCTAGGTGGAATTTTGATATTTAAGTTCACTAAAAAATTTTGAAAGTTGCAAGGTTTGAATCTCAGTCAAAGTAATTTTTTTTTTTCTATAATTGGTTAATATTTAGTAAATTTTATTAATTATTTTTTAAGATTGAATGTTTTATTAATAATTAATGACTCATTTATTAAATAAGAGTTATTAATATTTCCTAAATTTCTCTGTCAATTTTTTGTAAAAGAAATATGAAATAAATTAGTTTAAAAAATTTTTGTTGAGATCCGAGAGAGTTTATATTATTACTCAGAAATATTTTAAGTTTAAATTTAAAATAAATAAATATTTCCTAATATATAATTTAACTTTATTTAATTATTTAACACTTTTTAATAAAAATGTTCAGTATCAAAATAATTTACTTTAATCGAGATTTTAATCACTTTTTTTAAAACTTTATTGGGAGATATTTTTTTTTATAAATTGCACGCCTTAGAAGGCTGAAAGTCTCAAGTTATGCATTTCAAAAATTTCTTTAAAATTTTTGTGTTGCTAAATTTAAAAGCCTAGAGTAATAGGCATAAAAAATGGGCATTTTTAATGTATTTGTTTGTCACTAAAAAAATATTTATTGTAAGCAAAGTACTCGTAAAAATATATTTAACTTGTTGTAGTTACATTATCTATGAGCTATTAGTATTTGAGCGGTGACAGTGGTCAAGTATTGCTCGTAGTTCTTGTTCACTTGTCGATAGACAGCATATAAGCTTTAAGTAATACCTGCCGATCGTGATCACGATTGTGTATACGGTTTTGCTTGGCTACTAGTGCGCAAGATCGCCAGCTCTCACGCGTATTTTACGCAAGTTTTTACGATATATATATATGTATACATATCTTAGATCTTATATATAGAAATGATTATCTTGCAATACGATCATACGCTCAACGGCGTATATAAACACTTAAGATTTTTATTAATTCATCGGCATTGTTATACGTCTCATTTAAATTATTCAAATCGCTCAAAGGTATTAGTCTAATTTATTCTCTATTAATATATATGCCAATAAATTAAGACACGTGATTAATTTATCGTTATTAATTTCAATATTTATAGCTTGTTAATTAATATTTTTTTCAGGAGCCGGCTAATGCCTTTTACTCTGTTTTTATGTCATTATTTATCGGATTTTATGTTTTTGATCGTTCAATTTATTTCTTAATGCATTGAAAAAAAAAATTACTCTGTCTGGGATTCGAACAAAATTACATTACTAATACTAAGCTTAAAGCTTCAATACTTGAACGTAGTGGTGAAGTTGTATAACTAATTCTTAAGAGCCGAGACCGATCAGGGTTCGAGTCCAGTCTCGGGTTAAATTTATTTTTAAACAAAAAATAAATATTTTCAAGCCTATAAAATTAATTTAAACATTTAATTCTTAAATTAAAATAATTATTTATTAAGTTTCCAAACATTCTACTTGTTAATAAAAATCTTTTTAGCCTAATTTAAAAATAAATTTTTTTTTTATTTTTTATGTACAGTAATTTTAATCGAAAATAATGTATTGAGTGGATTGAGTAAACTTTCTTTAAAATTTTGGGTCGCCCGTGCAGATACAATCAGAAAAAAAGTTTGTAAATCACCTGCTATCTGACAGTCTGTTTTATAAAAGACAGATGAATATTCAAGGGAAGATTTATTGGAAAAATAGTCAGTAAAGCCCATAAAGAACAAGCGAGTATGAGCGTTTTCAGGAAAAATTTATCTTTCGATTTCGATAAATTTCCTTTTACGGAGGAAGTTCCATAAAAAATAAAGTTGGATATTTTCACTCAGCCCCTGGATATTCATGTATTTATATTGTGAGAAATATATGGTATGTGTGTTATGAGTGTGGGTATAGAGAGGTAAAGACGTGGAAGATAAGGTATGCGGTCGCGTCGGTTAACTTGTGTAATTGGTTTCCTCTGTCCAACTGGTATATTGGTTAATCTATCACGCAAGATTGATGAGATTTGTGTGTTGAATCATTCCATGATTTTCATGCTAATCGGTTGGCTATTCTTGCCCTTTTATCGGGTTCTCTGCTCATTTACTCGCTGCAGATACAGATTTAGATACCGAGATAAATAAGTATTATGTAACCATGCGAATTGTAATACACATTTGCAATTATGTTATTTATATTTCAATTTTAGTGCCTGATTTCATATTCATGGGAAATTTAGATCGTTTCTATAACCAACCTCCCATCTTACTTACTTTTATCCTCTCGAACAAAAACCGGAAAAAATTCTGCATAAAAGAAATATTGTTAAAAAAATTATTTTAAAGAAAACTTTGTTTTAATTCCAAATTTTTGTAGCTTAAAGTTATTATTAGTTTTATTTTGATGATAATAAACTTATTGGTACTTTTTATTAGAACTTAGTTCTTGGTTTCACCGCTAGGTGGCTATTCTCTTTCGCTACTAGAAAAATCTTACCAAAGTATATATAAACTTGAATATTAAAATCGATATTGTTATAAGCTATAATTATGTGACTGAAACTTATACTATAGTAAAATTTATCTTATAATATAGAAGAACAACTAATTAACAACATCCCTTTGTCAAAAACCTCCATTACTTTTTAAGTTTCTCGTAATTATTTGACTGAGTTTGACTGGTGGGACTAAGAAAAATCCTTCTCTCTTACCAAAGGTATACTTAAAGTCCAATTTCAGTTCGATTATTAAACTTTTAAAAAATACTTCCCTCTCAATACAAAATTTATCCTACAAACATTCAATATTATAAAGAATTAAACTGATTAACTACGTAGAAACAATTAAAAAAATTTTTTTTATTGTGACTGGTGGGACAGGCATTTGTGACTGGTGGGACAAGTACAAAATGTCTACATCAAGTTGTTTATTAAAAAGACTTTTATATTAATTCAACCTTAGAAACATTATTGTTTATATATTTAACTATAAATTATTTAGGATAATTAAAAAAAACTAATTAAAAAACACAAATAAAGGATTTAGCATGCTGACAACACGATCTTGATAAAATTAGGTGTTAATTAATAGCGAACATAAAAAAATTTGTTCTTAAAACTATAATAATGAGTATGTTAGTTAATAACAAAGATAAAATTAATTTGTTCTTAAAACTATTAAAACAATATTTGACCCGGATACAAGTTAGTACGGCTGAAAAGTTACTAGGAGAGAAAAATCGACTTTCTTATTGATTAAAAAAAATTTCCTTTACAAATTAGTAAAATTTAAACTTTTGATAATAAATTAAGACTAAATTAATATGAATTAGAGAAATTTTAAAATTTTAGTCATTTTCCCATTTCGCATTACTTCTTTTTTGAAATAGTTATAGAACCGTTTTTTTTAAGCGTTAGGATTTTTTTTGGATATCAAATGTTAGTTCAAACTAAGGCAGGTGTCGTGCAAAAATTCGATGAAACTTTATCCTTCGAAGGATAAACCAATTTGGGACCAGAAAAAGAAAGGGAGGCGTGGTGCTTCTGAAAGACTTGTAAAATAGGTACGAGCAATTCGAAAATGCGGGTGTCGATAGTATCGAATTCGTATCTTAGTGTCATGTTCATATTTCGTATTCACGCTTGGAATGTAAATATTTAAGAATTTAACAACAATAACAATTAATAATAGTCCGGAGTAGCCAACCGAAAAAGTTGTGATCAGCCCTACGGCTAGGCTCGTTGATCCAGCTCCTGATCGGGTTAAGACACTCGCTTCTGTTTTGCGGATAAATGCATAGCACGCGATCGTTTTCTCGCATGCTTGCACCTTCTTGGACCATCTCTTCGGCTATCACAGGCGCTGCTCATCACCAATTTACTCCCTTAAATTATACACTCAAGCTTGCTCTTATAACGAACCTGGTACTCATCCACGACATCCAAAATTGTTTTCCGAAATCGCTCGTGTCTATTTCGCAAATGTCGCTCCGGCTGCATAATGTAAGAAACGCAAGACGATCAAGTGGTGCATGAAGGATTCCTCGAAGGCTAATTTTAAATTCCGGGAAAGGCTCTCTATTTTCGTGGCACTGGTTTATTTTTGTTAAAAAATTTCGAGGAACTACGCACTAAAAATTTTTAGAATTTTATCAGTTAAAATTAAAATTCTAGGTTGCATTTTTAGATCTAGACTTGAAATTTAATTGAAGTATTATTTATATTTGCACAGATTACAAATGAGCATTGAAAGTTTTAGTTAAAGTCATTGCAAGTCTCATAAGTGAAGTTGAAATCTGTCTAGCTTCAAGTGCGAACAATTTTTCTGTTATTTAAAATTTTCTCAGTGACATCAGTTTTTTATAGAAAATAAATTTAACATGTTTTTTTACGAATTCTATTTAAATAAGTAGTCAAATTTATTTTTCACATATCTAGTGTTTGAAACATGCATTCATTTTAATTTGTTACATTCCCGCGATCCCGTAATAACAACAATTTATAAGTTATGTAATCAGCAAAAATAACATGTATGTTAAATTGTTAGTCCGTTGACTGAATTACTACATGTAATATTAAGTTTTTGGAAACCTTACAATGACTTTTTTCCCGCTGCTAAAGAGACGTTTGTTGTAAGGAAATTTTCAGTAAATGTTATTGAAACTCAATAGACATGGCCTAAATTTCATGTTTCAAAAAGTCCTAGTTTATAAACAACAACATTTTTAGTAGATTTCATGGAAATCTAACTATTTTATTTCATGGAACCAATTATCATAACCAAACACACGATCAGCATATAAATATAAATTTTCAACACTTAGTTCACCAGACATAATTAGCTTCTTTTTTAAACTTTTTTTAAATGACGTTAAATCAATCAAATATTAAGGTTATGTAATAAAAACAAAAGACAATCGTATTAAAAACAAATAAATGAAAATTGAAAGTCTTTCGTTTTTATTAGCAGGAAAAAATGTATATAAAAGTAAATTGTAAAAAAGTTGAGAAAGGGTTGATAAAATCCAAAAAAATAAGTAGCCTATAACCATCTACGAAAAATTCTGCGTCAAATGGTAGTAGCAGTCCCATCCCGATAGCTTCAGTGGTTTTAATGTCAACTTTAGTCAAAAGAATTCTATTTTGCTTATATAGATGTAGATGTAATCAGCAAAAATAACATGTATATAAAATTCTTAGTCCGTTGACTGAATTACTACATGTAATGTTAAGTTTTGAAAACCTTACAATGACTTTTTTCCCGCTGCTAAAGAGACGTTTGTTGTAAGGAAATTTTCAGTAAATGTTATTGAAACTCAATAGACATGGCCTAAATTTCATGTTTCAAAAAGTCCTAGTTTATAAACAACAACATTTTTAGTAGATTTCATAGAAATCTAACTATTTTATTTTATGGAACCAATTATCATAACCAAACACACGATCAGCATATAAATATAAATTTTCAACACTTAGTTCACCAGACATAATCAGTTTCTTTTTTAAAATTTTTTTAAATGACGTTAAATCAATCAAATATTAAGGTTATGTAATAAAAACAAAAGAAAATCGTATTAAAAACAAATGAATGAAAATTGAAAGTCTTTCGTTTTTATTAACAGGAAAAAATGTATATAAAAGTAAATCGTAAAAAAGTTGAGAAAGGGTTGATAAAATTTAAAAAAATAAGTAGCCCCTAATCATCTACGAAAAATTCTGCGTCAAATGGTAGTAGTCACATCCCGATAGCTTCAGTAGTTTTGACGTAAACTTTAGTCAAAGGACCCCCATTTTGCTTATATACATAAAGATTAAATTCTCTATCAGGAATCTTTGAAAAAACGACTCTTTCGGGCATCCTAAGTGCGAAAAGCGGAGATAGAAATGTCGATGGAGATGAGGATGGAATCTGGAAGTGGATAGTGGATAAACAAAAAAAGGGCCGAGAGAGGAAGGAGGTATGGAAGGATAAAACCTCAGGAAATTACATTGGAGGGCACATACATACCGTTGGATTCCTATTAGCAATAAAATCGACGCGGTATCGCCAGACAAACGATATATTCATTGATGTAATACCCCTGTAGGTTATTTTGCTTCTTCTGGAGTCATCATAGTCATTATTATCAAGTGTAAGAGGGATCATAATAATAAAAATAATGATGATAATAATAAAAAGCGAGTACATTCTCGTTGAATTTCTCGAGCCATCGATTACAGACCGAATAAGAGAAATACGAGTAAGGCTTTAATTTCGCTCCCAATGTACTTAACTTTTATGCTGTGTTGGGTGTGTGCGTATGCTAGTGTCAGTGTGAGAGTCACTGTGTGGGGAATATGTTAATTATCATGAATTCACTGGGAGATCTGATTAAGTAAGACTAGCAGAGGATTTGTTAGTCCTGGATGGAACACGGAATCATGATAAAAATAAATGAGGAGCATCTTTTGGGTGAGGCTTCGCCAAGATTTTATTTAAAGCTTCCAAGTCATCGACCAAAGTATGAATGAGTTTATACTATTCAACTCATGTCAATATTAAAGTATTAAGGTGGCGCAAAAGGCTATTTTTATTTCTTTCAGTTTTTTTATTGAAACACATTTCAAATTAGGAACTATTAGGACTTATTGCACTGCAATTGAAGTAATTTTTCTATCAAGAACTTACTGATCGATCACTTGAATGATAAAAAAAAATTCGGTCCTAATATATATTCTAGTAAGATTTTTCTACTAGCGAGAAGGCGTAGCCACCTATCGGCAAAACTTCGAACTAACTTTAATTAATTATTAGCGCGAAAAAATAAACTATTTTTATAATCAGTGTTTTGTATAGAAATATAGATTAAAAATTAGTTCATAATGTCTCCGCTCGATGGCTACACTTCTCGCATTTAGAATTATAAACTTTGGATATTTATGAATACTACAAAATTTTGCAGAAGTCCACACGGAAAAAATAAGATGACACTGGATAGTATCTCAGGTTATACTGAGTGAAAAAAAATTTAGATAGTAGCTAGTATAATCCAGATTACAATGAGTATAATCTATATTACAATGAGTATAATCTAGATATCACGCAGTATAATATGGATTTTTTTAGCTACAATCTGAAATTTTTTACTACAGATATCACTGAATATAATTTGGGATGATATCTAGTGTCATCATGTTCTTTCCGTGCAGAGTTAATTAATTATTTTTTTTAACATTTGATAATTTACTAAATATTCATTGACAGTCAACAAGTTCTTCCATCAGTGCAACAGATAATACAGTAATTTTTTGGTCAAGAACTCACTAATCGTTCACTTGAATAATAAAAAAAAATTGGTCTTTATATATACTCTGGTAAGATTTTTATACTAGCGAGAAAGCGTAGCCACCTAGCGGCAAAACTAAGAACTAAATTTAAAAAATTATTGTCGCGAAAAAATTAACTATTTTTATTAGTTTTAGATAGAAATAGAGATTAAAAATTAGTTAAAAAAATCTCCGCTAGGTGGCTATAATTATCGTATTTAGAATTATTAAATTTGGGTATTTATAAACACTAAAAAAATTTTCAGAACTCTAGAGTTAATAAATAATTTTTTAGCATTCAATAATTTACTAAATATTGACAGTTAACAAATTCTTGCATCAGTGCATCAGATAATACTTCTTTATGAATTTTTTTCATAAACCTCAAGTCCATACACTTACAAGTAAAACTACATAAAGAGCGAGTCAGTAGATTGTTTAATAGAAATAACTCACACCTGTTCCAAAAGTTGATCGGATCTCTCTCAGCGGCGGTGCATAAAAAATAAATAATGAAATGGAGAAATGATAACAAAAAAAGCAAAGTATCCTGCGGAATAAATAAAAGAGAGTGACTGTGACGCCAGTAGCCGACTGGAGAGGAGCCTCCTGGAACCTATTGTCCTCGTGTCCACACAGCCTTTTTCAATTCAAATTCAAGCCGCAAAAAAAGTCCTGGGGCACCCGCTTGTGGACCGAGCAGCATCTTTAACCATTCTCTGATATATATAAATATATAAATGTATGTGTGTGTCGCTCTACACACATTCAGACATCCAGACACACACATCATTGAATTCGGGGCAAAGGAACATATATAAGCCGATCCTTTTTCATTTCCCCCTTGTACGTAGCGGGCCACCCGGTGGACTGGGTTCTGGATCCCCTGCTCTGTCCTCTGTCCTCTGGTCCTCTGGTCCTCTGGTTCTCGTCGTCGAACGCGTTATTCGGGGACGTCGTCGCCCTTAGATTCTATCGGACCGTAAATATCTTGAGCGTCACACGAAAAGGACGAGCTACAGATATAAGAGCAGCCCAAAGACGACAACGACAACGACATCCACACAACATGGCAACACACATATCCAGCTCAGCCACTCTGGCGGAGACTCAACGCAGGAGAGATCAACAACAAACCAGGGTCGGGATAGACTACTCCTCTTTCGAACAACCGAACGCATTAAACATACAAAACGCATTTAAAAACAAGTCCCCCATCCCAGCCTCCGGTACTTTAAAGCCCAACTCTTTCCAGTTTGCTGTCCGAGAAGACCCGATTTATGCCATAAATTTCCCGAGGTGTCGTTACATTTCCATCATTTTTACGGATTCCAGATAAGCTTCGTCGAAAGGGAATCAAAATTTAACGCCCCAGCGCGCTTTTTCAGTCGCTCCAACAATTTAACCTCCAAAGTTTTTAGCTTTTCTCTGGATTGTCAACCTTTCTTCCCCTTTAATGGTTTATTGCCGGCAAGTTACTAATCTTGTGATATTTTTTATGTTCCAGGTAAGAGTCATCATCAGTGTCTTTATAAAAATTAAAGGCTTCGCCAGATTACTGGCATCTGGTTGCTAGATTGTCAGAGGAAATAAAATTTTTACTTGAGAGGAGTGTCACCACCGAACTTGGTAAAGTACCCCAATAAAATAAATGAATCATCATTTAGAGAGACGATAACCACCAACAAAAGTTGTCAATTCCGAGAACCGACATATTTAGTTTGGACTTGTGCTCATCCAGCCTCGAAATGTTAGCACTAGAGGATTTTCAATAGACAACTCTGGTGAGGAGTGCAACAAGAATAAACCCTGGTTGTTATTATTTTCTTACCACGAGCCAGCCGTGTTTCTTAAACTATTTACTGCCTTTTCATGCAAATTCCCATGATGCTCTTAACATTGAACTTATATTTACCCGCGCTAGAGACAGCCGAACATAAACTTGCATATTTTAAAGTATTATTGCAAACATTGAGATTAAACTCGTGAAGACGATTTGGTCTAATAGTTTAATAAACTAAAAATCGATATCAGATAAGCTATTTTAATTAAAAAAGTTTAAAACAATATTTTTATTCTGTATCTTAAAACCTGATAGTTAACTCTCTATAGAAAGAGGCAATTTAAATTCTCTAATATTACTAAATTTTATTAAAAAAAACTTAATCCTTCTATCAGTGCATTTAAGAAATATTATTCACTGAAAAAATAGTTTGATTTAAATTTGTAGATTTATTTAAAATAACTTAAAAATACGTATTTAGTATGAACAAATTTTTTTTACATAAATTTGGATTACTTTGAACTAAATACTATTTTGTTTTGGTTTATTTGATTGAATTCGTCGATTTATTCCATTCAAAGATTTTTTAATAGTTAACAAATCTCCGTTGAAATAAATTATAAGACGTTTGTGTCGCTACTGTCGCTATTTGAGTTATCGTAATTTAAATACCTTTATCTCTCCTGTTATAATTGAGTAACTTTGTATATATACATAAATTTTTGATGAATTTAATAATGAAAAAAAAATTATCAAAATCCAACTCGGATCTAATAATTTTAGTTTATTAGAAGATACCCCAATATAAATTATATAAATAAACTTATCCTCATTGCTTTCATAACCCTAAAAATATGTCAGATATTATTTACTATATTACAGAGCATGATTTCTTTATCGACATTCAAATATCACATTTGTTCATAGTTAACAAATCTGATTTGATTGAACCAAATGATTTTAAAGTATTAAAGAAATATTTGTTCTATAAACAAATAACTATTTTATTCAAATAAATTCACTGAAACCATATCATTGTCTCGAATAAATTCATTTAATTGTTTCAAATAAGTATGAGTTGGTGGTATTTCAATAAGAGATTTCTTTATAATAAACGAATCTCATTTAATTCAAATGAATTGTTCTATCTATAAATTATATACTGGCATATATGTTCATATCACAAAATTTTCTTAAGAATTTCCTTTTCTACACAGAAAAAAAGGTTCACTTGAGCCAAGAAAATATTTTTCTCCTAATTATTTTCTTGAGCGAAAAAAAAACTTTTTTTTTGACACAATTTCACTTATTCTAACAAAATTAATTCTCTTGCTTAAAAAAATACATATCTTGATCCAAGAAAATTTATTTAAGTCAAAAAAATCTTGTTATTTTGAGAAAATTCAGCCTCTTGCTCAAAAAATTTAGTTCTTGACAGAAGTAAATTTTCTTGTCTTGAGAAAATTTCTCTCTTGCTCCAAAAAATTAAATATAAAGATAGAAGTAAATTTTTATTGATTAACATGTCAAATGGCAAGATCAAATAATATTTCATCATTTTTTTTTCATTCAATATGTATAATTGCACGCTAAAATAATCTAAAATGGGTATCCAATATTCTCGAGAAAAATTTTCTCAAGGTGAGAAAATTTTTTTCTCAGCTGAAGTAGTGGCGCTGCTTCCCTAAAGTATCTAAAAATCTTGATCAAATATAAAAATTTCGTATCAAGTATTTATGATGTGAATTAAGAAAAAATGACTTCTACCAAGAATAGAATTTCTCGAAAAGTTTTTACTTCGGCCAACACAACTTCGGTCTTCCTTCAGGCCCCCGAAAATTTTCTTGAGCCAAGAATGTTGTTCATATGAAAAGTCCCTAATTAAAGAAACAAATACCAAACCTCAAGAGTTGTGTGTTGATCGCCGCGATCGGATATTTTGTGAATTGGACAGTGGGATCGAAGGCAGTCATTAAAAGAAAAGTTTTAATCGGATGTAAGTAAAGCCTGGGACTGTTGAAGTCACAAAAGGCCCGTTAACATAAAAGTCTTATAGGGACGTGTCTTATAGCAGCTGAACCTGAAACTGAGGGAGAATTTGAAGTTGGTGTTGAATTAACCGAAATCATGATCAAGGGAAATGTCACAATAAGAGTAACTTGAATAAATAAATGTTTTGGAGAATAAATGTGGAGATTGTAGATGGTGGAATTGAAGGTCCGTATGTATATCGTTTACTTAACTCGTGGGCTCTTTTAACTTCGGGTGTGTTTACGAGAAAGACAACGTGAAGGAAGGAGATTAAAGATATCAGTTATCAATTAACGAGAGCACGGAAACCCAAATGTATTTGGGCTGGTGGCTGTCCTGGAGTGACTCTCAGTCCCAGACACTGAAATAAGAATAACGTTCAGTTAGGAGTTGGATTGGGAATATATAACTAAGTTGCCCGAAAGAGGAGGGAGGAGGCCCTTAGAGTCCCGGGTCTCCCTGTACCGGGCCGCCTGGTAATTTAGGGACCGACGGCTGTCCACGGGCAAAGGAGAAACGAAGGGCGACAGCTCAAAGGGAAGCGAAGAACAACCAAGAGAATCCCAGATCAGAAGGAGAGAGAAGAGAAAAGTGATAGCCGAAACAAATGCAAAGCGGACTCCGAGACTCCTCCGCCCCGAGTCCCGAGTCCCGAGTCGAGAGAAAGAACTTAACCCTTTTTTTTGCCCTGGTACTCTTCTCCAACACCCACCCACTCGGTATACCATTCGGCTCAACCATTTTTTTACGTCTTTCCGCTGCACTGGCACCGCCTTAAGTATATTTACTGTCAGCGGCCCAGTCGAACCCCTAGCCTTAGTCTTAGTCAGGATATTCAAGGCTAACGATTAAAGCTTGTCCAATCCTCTAAGTACCTGAGATTTGCTCCAGAATTTCTTCAATTTTGAGAAAAATTTCTTGGCTGGAGAACAAATTCTTGGCTCAAGAAAATTTTCGGGTGCCTGAAGGAAGACCGAAGTTGTGTTGAGTGAAGTAAAAATTTTGAGAGAAATTCTATGCTTGGTAGAAGTCATTTTTTCTTAATTCACATCATAAATACTTGATACGAAATTTTTATATTTGATCAAGATTTTTAGATACTTTAGGGAAGCAGCGCCACCTACTTCAGCTCAGAAAAAAATTTTCTCACTTTGAGAAAATTTTTCTCGAGAATATTTGATACCCATTTTATCCACAGATTCGGTAGAATCTGGCGCCAAGTTCCTTTCAAATTCGTTGTAAACAGAGCGCCAGACTACCGAGTGTGTTTACTGTAAGCAGAACGGTATTTCGAGGTTGCAAAATTTTATTTAATTCTACGGTACTTTTTGTTCCTAAATTTTATATTATAACAGTAATTCATACTTTATTTTACTGATATTAGTTCATTATATTCAATTATAACAATTAATCTACTTGAAATTATTAAATTTTATCAACATAAACTATAGCAAGCTCAAAAATTTCGATCCTGACTTTTTTTCAATGTAAAAAGTGACATGCCACAGACTAAATAATTCGAGAATGCATGCTAATCCTCCGATAGATGGGAAACTACAGTTAAAAAAATACATTTCTCAGCTTGCATCTATATCCACCAGGGTACGCTGGAATTATTTTTGCATAAACTGTAGCTTCAAGGGGATAGTTTGCTATAAAAAATGCAGCCAACGCGAGATTTAAGTTAGTACTAATTGTAAATTTTTATTATAATTACAAAAAATACTAAAATCTGAACAAAAACAGTTTCACTGTAAAAAAAAATTGCGCCAAGTCCACGTTCATAAGACTATTAAGAAAAAAGAAATTTTTTTTTTCTTTACAAAAAAATATAAAATAAAAGAATTAAAAAATCCAAGTAACCGATATGATTGTATATGATTTTCGGAAATTAAAAAAAATTTTGTTGTAAATTTTAAAATTAAAAAAAAAATTTTGGAACGTACTTGGTGTGCGTCATTGTGTATTTCAATTTTTTTAAAGTTCTAGTAAATAGATTTTACGAATTTCATTAAAAGTAAAATATTTTACAACCACGCACACTAAATACGTTCCAAAATTTTTTTTTTAATTTTAAAATTTACAACAAAATTTTTTTTAATTTCCGAAAATCATATACAATCATATCGGTTACTTGGATTTTTTAATTCTTTTATTTTATATTTTTTTGTAAAGAAAAAAAAAATTTCTTTTTTCTTAATAGTCTTATGAACGTGGACTTGGAGCAATTTTTTTTTACAGTGAAACTGTTTTTGTTCAGATATTATTTTAGCGTGCAATTATACATATTGAATGAAAAAAAATGATGGAATATTATTTGATCTTCCCATTTGACATGTTAATCAATAAAAATATTAATGAAAATTCACTTCTATCTTTATATTTAATTTTTTGGAGCAAGAGAGAAATTTTCTCAAGACAAGAAAATTTACTTCTATCAAGAACTAAATTTTTTGGAGCAAGCGGCTGAATTTTCTCAAAACAACAAGATTTTCTTGACTTAAATAAATTTTCTTGGATCAAGATACGTATTTCTTGCAAGAGAATTAATTTTGTTGGAATAAGTGAAATTTCTTGTCAAAAAAAATTTCTTTTTCGCTCAAGAAAATAATTAGAAAGAAAAATATTTTCTTGGCTCAAGTGAGCCTTTTTTTCCATTTTAAAAAAATTAGTTGGAAAATCTCCGCTAGGTGGCTACTGTTCTCGCAGTTAGAATTCTTAAAATTTCCTATTTAACTTTGATTAAAAATTTTCAGAAGACTGCCATTAAAATTCTAAATTTATTAACTGTAAATAAATAATTTTTTATAATTACCTGATTTAAGGAGATCCAAGTACCCGAGTGTAAAGAATGTCTATGAAAAAATAATACGTAAAAATACTTTCGTTATGCATCTTAAAATTAATTTTTAAATTAATTAATAACATTTTTGAGAAAATTTCCGAAAAATTAACTCATTAAATAATTATTAACATTTAATTGACTAATAAAAAATATAGCACTCTGAATTACCGGTACACGGGAAAAAATTTCTGGGAAAATTTACGATACAACTATTGTAAAGCTGGACTATACTTTGATTACTATTAATTTTCAAATATTTTAGAAGAAAAAATACTATTTATTCATGAAAAAATACGATATTACTATTGTAAAAAGTAAGAGATGAAAATTTCCAGTGCTGCCTCTGTATCTTTCCAATAGAACTATAGCAAATTTTACAATAGTTGAATTGGAATGTTTCTCAATTAGTGTGAGTGATGGCCGTGCACAGCGCTAGACTCCGAGTTTATGTAAATGTTAAAGGACATGTGTCTGAGTTTACCTCAGGTAGTGTAGAGGGAGAGTCTCTGGCTGCCAACACAGAGTTCTGGGTTCGATTCTCAGATAGTACGAAAATGTCGGTTTCTTTTTTCGATTACTGTACAGGTACCAATTAGTCCACTCTTCTATCTCTCTCCCTCCCTAATATTTCTTTTAAAAAAACCAACTGTGAATTTTTACAATAGTTGAATTGTAAAGTTCACAAACACATATTGTATAATTTGCTCTATAGTATTCGACTTTTTAAGACTCTTGCTTGTCTTATTTGTTGGATAAAATTTACAATAGTAGATCGTAAAAATTACTAAATAAGAAGTATAGTCCACCGTTACTCTTTTATTTAGTAAAAATTACAATAGTAAATTAGTAAAAACTCCTTCAATTTTATTTCCGTGTATACACTTGACAACACCGCAAGAGTTCCCTCACCTTAAAATTTATTTATGTTTACTGTCTAACTAAAATGACTAAGATCTTCTAGCATTTAAAAAACCGCGGTTACTTATGCGCTGAGTAACTGCGCAAGCGGTGTTGCCAAGTCAAATATAAGACTTTAAAGAACGGAAGTTCCTTGTGATTTTTCATAAAAAATATAAAATATCTCCGTAATACGTTCAGAAAGCTACTTTTTTTGTTTTAATCGAAAGCTTATTATTTTTTCAATCAAATTCAATGAAAATAAAATTTTTTTAAAATCGTTAATTGCATTAACTTCTTAACCAAATACCGGCTGGTGGAATCTCCATTCACATGTAAAAATTACAATTTTCAAACCTAATTATATCATTAAATATCCCGGAAACTTGTTTATTAATTTTTTTTTATTAATTATTAGGCTATGTAAATTGAATTTACAAATTTTCAGGAAGGTTATAAGATTTGACGCGTGGATTTCCTTAATTATTGTTTAATAACAATAAATAAATCATTTGTTAAATAAAATGTATTAACCTTTAATAAATTCTTTCATCAGAGTGTTTTAATTAAAGATTGAAATTAGATAAAAAATTTAGTTAAAAAATCTCCGCTAGGTGGCTACAGTTCTCATAGTTAGAGTTCTATAATCTGAGTATATAACTTGATTAAAAATTTTTTAGAGCTCCAGGGTTCGAATCCCAGACAAAGTAATTTTTTTTTTTATCATTATAAAATTCAATTCAATTTTAAATTATAAATAAGCCCTAAAAATTTTAATCTTTTTGATTTTTATCAAGTACTTTAAAACATGATATTTACTTTAAAAATTTTCCAAGAATCATTCAACAAAGTTTATGGTTGAAGTATTATTTTTATCCATGGAATAATATTTTGAAGTTATTTCGAGTCTTGACTCGTTTAATATTCCCACCGTGTGCCGACAGAGCCATCTCGTCAAAACATTTGTTATTTAGGAGGAAGCACCAAAAAACCTCATTTATTCTTTCCATTGACCTTTGGCTCTCCGGGTATATTAGAATTCCTGGCAGAGATGCGCGGGTGTACGCGTATCCCGTTTCAAGATTGAGATAACAAACTTTATAAAAAATAAAGCTCCTCGAGATATTTTTTATTGCCCTTCTCGACACCGGTATTTATCACCCATTCTTTGTGTCACAATCTGCTGATTTTTCGGACAATACAATTCGGCTCTGCTCCTATTCTTATCAATTATCAATCATCAAGTTATCATGGTGTTTATTGTCTACTGTCCGAAAATAGAAGACTCGGAAGGAGGGAAGGGGGGAAGAAAAGGACCCTCGATCGTCGAGTGGTCGGTCGATTTTTCATGGGCCTTTTTTTCGGTGAATTTTTTGACTCGCCGGTTGGAATCGCCTTATAAGTCTTCCTCACGGAATACGGGCTAAAAAAAATAATCGGACAGCGGCATAAGAAAGAGCGAAGAGGGTTAAGAAGACCGAGAAGAAAGAAGAGGGTTTAAAGAAGAAATGAATTTAAAAAATAAAAATATTCGACGACAGTGAGTCTCTCTTCCCACTTTACTTTTTGATTCCAGTTGATTGCATTGCGGCAGGGCATTGCCCGTCTACTCTTCCTAAATTTTTGTTTATTTTACCGAGATTCACCTTACTTTACAGTTTACTCTCGTTTTTAAGATTGTTACAGTTAAGAATAACAATCATATCGCGTTACAAATGCCAAAAGGGCGTACAAAAATTTATTTTCTTAGCGAATCACTTTGCAAATATATTCTAAGTTTAAAAATTGAAAAAAAATTTTATATGTCTCGAATTATACGCTCTTTTGGTTTAAAAAACTTCAAAATTTTCTGATCTAAATATTGAAAGAAAAAAAAAATCCATTTTTTGCGCTGTCTTTATATATACTTTAGTAAAATTTTTCTACTAGTGAGAGCCGTTGGCCATCTAGCGGCGAAACTAAGAACTAACTTCTAAAAATTCTTATTATGCATAAAAATAGCTAAAAGTTCTTGCTTTTTTTAATAATTTTAATTCTTTTCAATAGATAATTATAATTATTAATCAATAAACGAGCAGATAATTTATTTAAATACTAGAAAAAAAAAGAAGGGGAAAAATGATTCCTCTCCTCGTTGAAAGGACTTAATAATAGGCTAGCATGCTTTCACTGTCGACTTGACGGAAAAATCAAATTTTTTTCACGGCCTTTATAAGTACTTTAGTAATATTTTTCTAATGAGATTTTTCTAGTGAAAGCCGTTGGCCATCTCACGGCAAAACTAAAAACTAACTTCTTAAAATTCTAGGCATAAAAATACCTAAAATTTCTTGCTTGTTCTATCAATTTCAATTTTTATTATTAAATAATTATAATTATTAATAAATAAACGAATAGGAAATTTTTTTAAATACTGGGAAGGAAAAGAAGGGCAGAAGTAGTTCTTCTCCTCTTTAGAGGAGCTTAACGATTGGTTAATATATTCTTATAGTCGACTCAAAGGAAAAATTAATCACATTTTTTGCGCGGCCGTTATATATACTTTAGTATGATTTTTCTACTAGCGAGAGCTGTAGGCCATCTAGCGGCGAAAGTAAGAACTAATTTCTAAAAATTCTTATTAGACATAAAAATATCTAAAACTTTTCACTTTTTTTCAAAGAATTTTAATTCTTATCAATAAATAATTATAATTATTAATCGATAAACAAACAAGTAATTTATTTACATACTGGGAAAGGAAAAAAAGGATAAAAGTGGTTTTACTTTTTCCTGAAGGGGCCTAATAATTGACTAGCATATTTTTTATAGTCGGCTCGAAAAAAAAAATAATCATTTTTTTTGCGCTGCCTTATTATATACTTCTGTAAGATTATTCTACTAGTAAGAGCCGTAAGCCATCTAGCGGCGAAACTAAGAACTAATTTCTAAAAATTCTTATTAGGCATAAAAAACCTAAAACTTTTTGCTCTTTTTCAACAATTTCAATTCTTGTCAATGAATAATAATAATTATTTATTAATAAACAAGCGGGTAATTTATTTACATACTGGGAAAGAAAAGAAGGGCAAAAGTGGTCACTCTCTTCCTTGGAGGGGCTTATTGTGTGTTTCTGAGAACGGCGAGCTTATCGACGGATCTGTCGCGGTAATGAGGTATCAGCCCGCAAATAAACGAACATATATGTACGTATGAGACTATGTATGAGCGGCAAGTGGAGGCGGGTGGTTACATACAAATACTCACTTTGAAAGGGACAATTTGAGTTTTAAATTCAATAAGACGCTGAATTACAATTCTTGTAATTGTACTTTGATATTTATAGTCAATTACCCGGGACAGGAAAATTTAAAAGACTACCTCTGCGTACTGTAGTGAAGTAAATTTTTAAGAATTTGAGTATCCTATTATTCTAAATACGAAATGCAAAAAGGCAATGAGGTATGTAGACAAAAAATTCCACCAGCTCCCCCACGAATATCCCGGCATTATGTATTACATCCTCGCCACAACGGGAGGCCTGAGACGGTGGTCGCCGTCGCCCGTGTTGTATTTAAGCGAAGACGTGAGCTACCGCTTGATTCCTACCTTCAGATAACTCAATCCGAAATCCATGCACACACTACTACAACAATATAAACTATAAACTTACATGTTAAGTGGATAAATAAGAGTATAAATATAAACAAATGGATTTATTAACAATAAACAGGTGAAACCTTAAGAAAGCTTATACCTGGAAATCATTTCTGTTTCTTTCAAGCTTAACTAGCTGATTCTTTAGTTATTGAGTCTGAGAACAAAGCTATCGAAATAGTTTGTTTGGTCCAAATCAGACTATTTTAGTAAAAGTTATATTAGAGGAAAAATACTGCATTGATATTGAGTGTCAATACACTACAATGAGAGAACAATTTATTTGAATCAAATGGGACTCGTTTATTATAAAGAAATCTCTTATTTGAGTACCACCATCTAATACTTATTTGACACAATTAAATGAATTTATTTGAGACAAAAATATGGTTTCAGTGGATTTATTTGAATGAAATAGTTATTTGTTGATAGAACAAATATTTCTTTAATACTTTAAAATCATTTGTTTCAGTCAAATCAGATTTGTTAATTATAAACAAATGTGATATTTGAATGTCGATGAAGAAATCATGCTCTGTAATATAGTAAATAATATCTGACATATTTTTAGGGTTATCAAAGTAATGAGGATGAGTTTATTTATAAAATTTATATTGGGTTATCTTCTAATAAACTAAAATTATTAGATCCGAGTTGGATTTTGATAGTTTTTTTTTTCATTATTAAATTCATCAAGAATTTATGTATATATACAAAGTTACTCAATTATAACAGGGGACGTTAGAGGTATTAAAATTACGATAACTCAAATAGCGACAGTAGCGACACAAACGTCTTATGATTTATTTCAAAGGAGATTTGTTAACTATTAACAAATCTTTGAATGAAATAAATCGGCGAATTCAATCAAATAAACCAAAACAAGATAGTATTTGGTTGAAAGTAATCCAAATTTATATGAAACAAATTTGTTCATATTAAATACGTATTTTTAAGTTATTTTAAATAAATAGACAAATTTAAATCAAACAAACTATTTTCTCAGATAATAAGATTTTTTAGAAGTTAGTTCTTGGTTTCGCCGGTAGGTGGCGTACGGCTCTCACAATCAGAATTACCAAATGAAAGTATAATAGTCGATTAAAAAAATTCTTTAAAAAGTCTAGGGCCAACTATTTAAAGTACTTTTGACTTTTCCACTTATAAAAGAGTTAGCTACAAGTAAAATTAAGAATTTGAAGGATATAAAAAGCTTACTTGGCAAAAATGCAGTGAAATTCTGTAAAGTCATATGATTAATGACTTTTCCTCGGAGAAGTATTGTTTTGATTTGTTTTTACTCTTTAAGGACCCATTCGAGATATAGTTAGCAGGGTTTAGTTCCTAAAATTTGTCTTTCTGACACTTAATTTGGTTAAAGTAATCCAAATTCAAATGAAACAAATTCGATCATATTAAATACGTGCTTTTAAGTTATTTCAAATAAATCTACAAATTTAAACCAAACAATCTGTTTTTTCAGTGTAATAAGATTTTTTAAAAGTTAGTTCTTGATTTCACCGCTAGGTGGCCTACGGCTTTCACAATCAGAATTACCAAATGAAAAGTATAATAGTCGATTAAAAAAATTTTTCAAAAGGTCTAGGGTCAATTATTTAAATCACTTTTGACTTTTCCCACTTATAAATGAGTTAGTTACAAGTAAAATTAAGAATTCGAAGGATACAAAAAGCTTATTTGGGAAAAATGCAGTGAAACTTTTAAAGTCAACCTGCATTGACACCAAATTTTCTCTTCTACTTCATTCTTTTTTTCAATACAAAAATATTCTTTAACACAAAATATCCTTATATAAAAAATTTTCCTCTAAAAAAAGCTTAATAAAGCCCCTTATTTCTCACCTTAACCCCTCACGTATAAGTGAAAGGACCTTACATTACTACAGCATCGGAGGTGTTACACGCAATAGCTTCGCGAGTAGAGCCTATTGAATAACTTTCCTTGCAAAAAGGCTCCTTTTACCTCGAGTCTCCACTCAGTGTATACCTCCAGCGAGGTATAACACTAATCGAGATTTATATTCCAATTAGGAAATCGCGGTGGACATTAACACCGCGGCCCGATACGAGCCATGGGAACGCACGTGTCTCTATTATACTCACCGGGGAATATAATATTATTTCAAATAAATTATTTTTAAAATCATTATACATTATACATTACATCTGGACATTTTTTCTCACTGGGTTAATTAGTACCGCCTACTCCGGGTATAAATAATAATAATAATTATAATAATAACCAAGCATTGAGTAAATTCCCAAATAAATAAATGAAAAAAATTATGGCAGTAACTACCGAGAATTTTTTATTCTTATTTTCCGAGACCAACTTTGAGTAAGACTAATTAAATAAATCCGGGAGCGAGTGGAGGCTGGTTAGCGAATGGCAATCGCGATCTGTGACTACTCGATTCATTTGGTATACACACACATATATATATGTATATGTAACGTACGATGGAGGTCGCTCATGCGGGGGCGTCTAGGGTCAAGTGAGAGGGTCACTCTTTATTTTTGTTTTATTTTTCTTGTATATGGCGCTCTACTCGGATTTGTTATTTTTTTTTGACATTCAACCACGACTCAAACCTTACCTCGGATCTTACATTTAAATTTAACCCGTCGCTGAATAAATATAAATAAATAAATATAAAAATTACATATGGGCTACAGAGACTGGGTGAAGTTTCGTGGATTTGCAAAACTTCTGAAATGCAAAAAAAAAAAAAAAATAGAGAGCAAGTCAAAGTTACTCCAATGGAAAAAAATATAAGAATTATTATATATTAAAAAAACGAATTTTAAAATATGAGGCTGTTATTGATTTGATATTTTGATTTGTACAGATTCCAAATGAGCATTGAAAGTTTTAGTTTAAGTCATTGCAAGTCTCATAAGTGAAGTTTAAATCCGTCTAGCTTCAAATGCGAACAATTTTTCTGTTATTGAAAATTTTCTCAGTGACATCAATTTTTTATAGAAAATAAATTTAACATCTTTTTTACGAATTCTATTTAAATAAGTAGCCAAATTTATTTTTCACATATCTAGTGTTTGGAAAATGCATTCATTTTAATCTGTTACATTCCCGCGATCCCGCAATAAGAACAATTTATAAGTTATGTAATCAGCAAAAATAACATGTATATAAAATTGTTAGTCCGTTGACTGAATTACTACATGTAATGTTAAGTTTTGGAAACCATACAATGACTTTTTCCGCTGCTAAAGAGACGTTTGTTGTAGGGAAATTTTTAGTAAATGCTATTGAAACTCAATAGACATGGCCTAAATTTCATGTTTCAAAAAGTCCTAGTTTATAAACAACAACATTTTTAGTAGATTCCATAGAAATCTAACTATTTTATTTTATGGAACCAATTATCATAACCAAACATACGATCAGCATATAAATATAAATTTTCAACACTTAGTTCACCAGATTTAATTAGCTTCTTTCTTAAACTTTTTTTAAATGACGTTAAATCAATAAAATATCAAGGTTATGCAATAAAAATAAAATAAAATCGTATTAAAAACAAATGAATGAAAAATGAGAGTCTTTTGTTTTTACTAGCGGGAAAAAATGTATATAAAAGTAAATCGCAAAAAAAAATGAGAAAGGGTTGATAAAATCCAAAAAATAAGTAGCCTATAACCATCTACGAAAAATTCTGCGTCGAATAGTAGCAGTCCCGTCCCCATACCTTCAGTAATTTTGACGTCAACTTTAGTCAAAGGAACCCTATTTTGCTTTTATAGATATAGATGTAATCAGCAAAAATAACATGTGTGTAAAATTGTTAGTCCGTTGACTGAATTACTATATGTAATGTTAAGTTTTGGAAACCTTATAATGACTTTTTTCCCGCTGCTAAAGAGACGTTTGTTGTAAGGAAATTTTTAGTAAATCTTATTGAAATTCAATAGACATGTCCTAAATTTTATGTTTCAAAAAGTTCTAGTTTATAAACAACAACATTTTTAGTAGATTTCATAGAAATCTAATTATTTTATTTCATGGAACCAATTATCATAACCAAACACACGATCAGCATATAAATATAAATTTTCAACACTTAGTTCACCAGACTTAATTAGCTTCTTTCTTAAACTTTTTTTAAATGACGTTAAATCAATAAAATATCAAGGTTATGCAATAAAAATAAAATAAAATCGTATTAACAACAAATGAATAAAAAATGAGAGTCTTTTGTTTTTACTAGCGGGAAAAAATGTATATAAAAGTAAATCGCAAGAAAAATGAGAAAGGGTTGATAAAATTCAAAAAATAAGTAGCCTATAACCATCTACGAAAAATTCTGCGTCGAATAGTAGCAGTCCCGTCCCCATACCTTCAGTAATTTTGACGTCAACTTTAGTCAAAGGAACCCTATTTTGCTTTTATAGATATAGATGTAATCAGCAAAAATAACATGTGTGTAAAATTGTTAGTCCGTTGACTGAATTACTATATGTAATGTTAAGTTTTGGAAACCTTATAATGTCTTTTTTCCCGCTGCTAAAGAGACGTTTGTTGTAAGGAAATTTTTAGTAAATGTTATTGAAATTCAATAGACATGGCCTAAATTTCATGTTTCAAAAAGTCCTAGTTTATAAACAACAACATTTTTAGTAGATTTCATAGAAATCTAACTATTTTATTTTATGGAACCAATTATCATAACCAAACACACGATCAGCATATAAATATAAATTTTCAACACTTAGTTCACCAGACTTAATTAGCTACTTTCTTTTCAAATGAATGAAAAATGAGAGTCTTTTGTTTTTATTAGCGGGAAAAATGTATATAAGAGTAAATCGTAAAAAAAATGAGAAAGGGTTGATAAAATCCAAAGAATAAGTAGCCTATAACCATCTACGAAAAATTCTGCGTCGAACGGTAGCAGTCCCATCCCGATAGCTTCATTAGTTTTGACGTCACCTTTAGTCAAAGGAACCCTATTTTGCTTAAATAGATATCGATAAAAAAGCTTCAATAAATTTGAAGTAAAGTTATGTACGAGAATTTCATAATTCTAACTGCGAGAACTGTAGCCACCTAGCGGTGAGTTTAAGAACCAACTTTTAGATTTAATTCATTTTGCATTATTTAATTTATTACTCAACATACTGATAGAAGAATTTATTAACTTCCAATAAATGTCACACTGATAGAAGGATTTGTTTATAGTTAAAAATATTTGTTAATATTTAACAAATCATTTATTAGAGACCACTTTTTAGTCCTTAACAAATATTTCTTAGTATTTAAAAAGATTTATTAATATTTAATAAATGAATATCTGATTTATTAAATACAAACAAATCATTTTAAATACTAAGAAATGATTGTTTGATACTAAAAAATGGTCTCTAATAAATGATTTGTTAAGTATTAACAAATATTTTTTTAATATAAATAAATCCTTCTATCAGTGCATTTAATAAATCAATTATTAACCGTCGATAAATATTTAACAGCTAACAAAGCTCATTAATTATTAACAAATCCTTGTATCAGTGTATATTGTTAATATATTTTTTTAAAGGGGGTTAACTTTACTATACTGTACTAATATTGCATGAGATTACATTAAGGCGGGCTTATAATTGTTATGCAGGGAAGTGCGTGTGCGTCAAGACCGACTGTCGGGCATACATAATTAATATTTAAAGTTAAACAAGGGACATCTCGAATAAAGTATCTGAGAAGAGTACAATATGCATATTTATTAAATATGTGTATGACCGTACACGTGTATTTATGTTTTTAAATATAGAGGGTAGGGAAATGCGACAAGTTTACAAAGTGCTTATTTGAGAAGGAGGATTGAATAACGATGCGTTAGAGACAACGACTAAGTCGTAAACAGCTACGTGGGTTCTTTTTGAACAAAGGATCGTCAAGAGATCATTCATAGTGGGAGGGGAAACGGTGTCGTTGGTCAGCTGATTGCTATTGTGATTAGTTAATCAAGAGTTTTCTGTATCGACCGAAGATGAAATTCTTTGATCAAGCGATAATAGTTATCGATCGAACTTTACCAAAGTTTCAATTGGTAATATAATATCTTCTCCATACAGATTATTTAGATCAAGTCTCAGGGTGGAAAATTGAATTTAAAATTGTGGGTTAAATATTGAAGATACAAGAAAGTAATAAGAAAATTTTTTTCGAAAAATTAAATTTTTTACAAGAAAGATTCTTATCAAATTCGTTGTATCTCTTACCATTTAGCCAAAATATTAATTTGAAATTGTATTTTAAACATATGTATTAATTTATTGAAGATATCAAGTGTTAAAAAAATTTTAAATCGAAATTTTGGGGTAAATATTGAAGATGCAAGATATAATAAGAAACCTTTTTTATAAAAATTAATTTTTTACAAGAAAGATCCTTATCAATTTTACCATATCTCTTATCATTTATCCAAAAATGTATTTTAAAATTTGATTTGAAAACTATTTGATTAGATCACGTGTTTACAAAGTTTAAAATAAAAATTTTAGGTTAAATATTGATATTACAAAAAAATGATAGGATTTTTTTTGTTTTTGGGATATTTAATTTTTTACAGGAAAGATGATCATCAATTTTGCCGTATCTCTTAGTTATCATTGATTATCTTAGTTATCATTATTGTTCAAATAAACGATAGAAATGAACTTTTATTAATAAATCATTACAAACTTAATTTGTTTTAATATAAATTTTTTAAAACTCAACAAAAATATGGTTATAATATTATAATTTTTTAAAAATTAATTCAAATGTTAGCTGGCCAAAAACGGTGCTAAGGTGGCCAAAAATGGTACTTTTACCCTATATAAGTTTAAAATTAATATACTGCACAGAAAAAAAACAATTTCTTGACTGGAGAACAAAATTCTTGGCTCAAGAAAATTTTCGGGTACCGAAAGAAAGACCGAAGCTGTGTTGGCCAAAGTAAAAATTTTTCTGTAAATTCTATTCTTGGTGGAAGTCATTTTTTCTTAACTCACATCATAAATACTTGATACGAAATTTTTATATTTGATCAAGATTTTTAGATACTTTAGGGAAGCAGCGCCACCTAATTCAGCTGAGAAAAAAATTTTCTCACCTTGAGAAAATTTTTCTCTTGAATATTTGATACCCATTTTATATTATTTTAGCGTGCAATTATACATATTGAATGAAAAGAAATGATGAAATATTATTTGATCTTCCCATTTGACATGTTAATCAATAAAAATATTAATGAAAATTTACTTCTATCAAGAACTAAATTTTTTGGAGCAAGAGGCTGAATTTTCTCAAAACAACAAGATTTTCTTGACTTGAATAAATCTTCTTGTATACGTATTTCTTAAAGCAAGAGAATTAATTTTGTTGGAACAAGTGAAATTTCTTGTGTCAAAAAAAAATTTTTTTTTCGCTCAAGAAAATAATTAGGAAGAAAAAAATTTTCTTGGCTCAAGTGAGCCTTTTTTTCTGTATATAGCCGCTCCATAAAATGAGTTTAAATAAAAAACTCTTAAAAATAATTTTGTTCTTGCTTCAAGAATATTTCTCTTCAACCAAATACATTTTTTTCGGCGTACAATATTGTTTTCTCATGGATCTAAGACTTCTGTACCTGCTGGGAAGACTACAATGTAAAATAAAAAACTTGAGGATATTTCGAGGTCATTGCTGGGCGTGGAACCCATTTTTACGTTGGACTACGGCTATATATCAGGCTAGACCGTTTGCTCGACCAAAATATTGTTTTTTGTTGGCATCCAAGTTCTCTCTTCAAGCTAGAACTGAGCCTACGCCCCTTCGCCGAAACTCCTCTCGTCTCTTTCTCATTCATATATCCTTCCGGATTAATAGTAAACCATCATTGGGCTGTTTTTAACCCAACCGCCTCCTACAGCTCACGAATTCACGTTTTTTGCTTTCATTTTTAACCGTGCCAATTAATAACCCGGCCATTGTCTCTCCGCCTTGTGAATCGGTAGAATAATTATTTTCGATCATCAAAAAAACTGATAAGAGTCAGTTGTATCTGGAGTAGAAATAAATAATTGGTAATTAATATCCTCGAAACGGCTTTTCGAGTACAATAGGAATCTTGCAAGTATATAAATGAATAATCGCTTAACTCTTTAACTGGTAAATAATGATCCTTGTAAGGCTGATTTTGCAAGTGCAAAAAATTTTAAGATTCGGTAATTTTTTACGAGCATTGTTCATAGCATTAATATGTTTTAAACTTTTGTATTAAAAAAAATTCTTGAACAGTTAATTTTTAATAAAAAACTTTGATGATCTGTTATCTATATATATAAGCAAAAAAAGGTTCCATTGACTAACGTTGACGTCAAAATTACTGAAGCTATCGAGATGGACTGCGACCATTCGACGCAGAATTTTTGGTAGATGATTATAGGCTACTTATTTTTTGGATTTTATCAACCCTTTCTCATTTTTTTACAATTTTCTTTTATATACATTTTTTCCCGCTAATAAAAACAAAAGACTCTCATTTTTCATTCATTTGTTTTTAATACGATTTCCTTTTGTTTTTATTACATAACCTTAATATTTGATTGATTTAACGTCATTTAAAAAAATTTAAGAAAGAAGCTAATTATGTCTGGTGAACTAAGTGTTGAAAATTTATATTTAAATGCTGATCGTGTGTTTGGTTATGATAATTGGTTCCATGAAATAAAATAGTTAGATTTCTATGAAATCTACTAAAAATGTTGTTGTTTATAAACTAGGACTTTTTGAAACATGAAATTTAGGCCATGTCTATTGAGTTTCAATAACATTTACTAGAAATTTCCTTACAACAAACGTCTCTTTAGCAGCGGGAAAAAAGTCATTGTCAGGTTTCCAAAGCTTAACATTACATGTAGTATTTCAGTCAACGAACTAAGAATTTTACATACACGTACTTTTGCTAATTACATCTATATCTATACAAGCAAAATAGGATTCCTTTGACTAAAATTGACGTCAAAACAATTGAAGCTATCGGGATAGGACTGCTACCATTCGACGCAGAATTTTTCGTAGATAATTATAGGCTACTTATATTTTTGGATTTTATCGACCCTTTCTCATTTTTCTTGCGATTTACTTTTATAAACATTTTTTCCCGCTAGTAAAAACAAAAGACTCTCATTTTTCATTCATTTGTTTTTAATACGATTTCCTTTTGTTTTTATTACATAACGTTAATACTTGATTGATTTAACGTCATTTAAAAAAAGCTTAAGAAAGAAACTAATTATGTCTGGTGAACTAAGTGTTGAAAATTTATATTTATATGCTGATCGTGTGTTTGGTTATGATAATTGGTTCCATAAAATAAAATAGTTAGATTTCTATGGAATCTACTAAAAATGTTGTTGTTTATAAACTAGGACTTTTTGAAACATTAAATTTAGGCCATGTCTATTGAGTTTCAATAACATTTACTGAAAATTTCCTTACAACAAACGTCTCTTTAGCAGCGGGAAAAAAGTCATTGTCAGGTTTCCAAAGCTTAACATTACATGTAGTATTTCAGTCAACGAACTAAGAATTTTACATACACGTACTTTTGCTAATTACATCTATATCTATACAAGCAAAATAGGATTCCTTTGACTAAAATTGACGTCAAAACAATTGAAGCTATCGGGATAGGACTGCTACCATTCGACGCAGAATTTTTCGTAGATAATTATAGGCTACTTATTTTTTGGATTTTATTAACCCTTTCTCATTTTTTTGCAATTTACTTTTATATACATTTTTTCCCGCTAATAAAAACAAAAGACTCTCATTTTTCATTCATTTGTGTTTAATACGATTTTCTTTTGTTTTAATTACATAACCTTGATATTTTATTGATTTAACGTCATTTAAAAAAAGTTTAAGAAAGAAGCTAATTATGTCTGGTGAACTAAGTGTTGAAAATTTATATTTATATGCTGATCGTGTGTTTGGTTATGATAATTGGTTCCATAAAATAAAATAGTTAGATTTCTATGGAATCTACTAAAAATGTTGTTGTTTATAAACTAGGACTTTTTGAAACATGAAATTTAGGCCATGTCTATTGAGTTTCAATAACATTTACTAAAAATTTCCTTACAACAAACGTCTCTTTAGCAGTGGGAAAAAAGTCATTGGAAGGTTTCCAAAGCTTAACATTACATGTAGTATTTCAGTCAACGAACTAAGAATTTTACATACATGTTATTTTTGCTGATTAGATAACTTATTAATTGTTGTTATTGCGGGATCGCGGGAATGTAACAGATTAAAATGAATGCATTTTCCAAACACTAGATATGTGAAAAATAAATTTGGCTACTTATTTAAATAGAATTCGTAAAAAACATGTTAAATTTATTTTCTATAAAAAATTGATGTCACTGAGAAAATTTTAAATAACAGAAAAATTGTTCTTACTTGAAGCTAGACAGATTTCAACTTGACTTATGAGACTTGCAATGACTAACTAAAACTTTCAATGCTCATTTGGAATCTGTGCAAATCAAAACAATACTCCAATTAAATTTCAAGTCCAGATCTAAAAATGCAATCCTATTACGCGCTCAGCGAAGCGAGCGCGTAACAGCTAATTTTCTTTAAAAAAGGTTCTCATTAATCTTCAATTAATTACCCGAAATTTTAACTTAAAAATTTTTTCCAAGCATGTTTAATAATTTATTAACTACCTTACTTAGAAAAAAATTTTGAATTACATATTAAAAATACAAGAAACTTTTTAAACCTTTCTTGTTACAATTCTTTACAAAGAAAAGTCCTTATCATTTTCCCCCTATCTCTTATCACTTACCCAAATTATAAATTCTAATAAAATTCCTAATTTTCCACCCAATCTTAATTTAAAAATTAATAAAATAAATCTTAAATTTTTTCGCCCGGGTGAATATTTCTCTACGGAGCTCGTTAACGAGCAGGTTATATCCAACGCTCGAATTAGCTGGCATGCCTCAGGCAACACCTTTCTTACGTCATTGATGTGTACACATCTACACATAAATATAAATATAACTGTTGAGAGTTTTGTTGAGATTCTATTTTAATTCCTGGTAGTAGTCGAACAGTCAAACTAAACAGTCGTATACTGTAAAACTGTTAACTATCTGGCATATAATATTAAGTAAGTAACAAAAATGTCTCGTGTCTCGAAACACTTAAATAATTCCAAGAGAAGCTCATATTTATATACACGTATATAATCAATAGCGGATAGCAAATAGTGGGGCCGCTAATAAGCCTCTGTTATTCCACTTACCTAAGGATTATCTTTAAATTTTGGATATTTTTAATAATAAATCTATATAAATATATTTATGCAAGCCTTGAGGCCTTGAGGTTCCACCAATCGGGGGATGGTTAGGTTCAAAAAACTTATCGCGGATAAAAAATATTTTTTTATATATAATAATAATAAAAATGAGAGAAATAGTTGGAAATAAAGATAAATCGAGAGGAGAGAGCATAAATGAGGAAGACTGTAATATATTTGATGGTATACGGTGTAGCCTTGGAGATTGACTAATCTACGACTTTATGTCCGCCGAAAATCACCATTTTACAATTTACACGGCCCTCTTATCTTATTCAAAAACGATAAGCCGTCGTCAAAATACAATTATCATTATTTTCAACTGGCAATTCGGGAATGCTGAAAGATTTTATGGTGACAATATTTTTTATCGGCTATATTCGGTTAGATGTGATTATTATTATAAATTGAAATATTTAAGGGGGTATTCTGGGCTAGAAATTTGAAAAAATTGATTTTTTTTATCAATTACTTTTACTCCCATAACAATTTCATCTGCAATAGAAAAAAGTTCAATTTTTAGTTACAAAATCATTACTTTTTTATGTAATAATGCTTGTTAGTTATGAAAATGAAGTTGGCCGACATTTCAAAGTTTTTTATTAAAAAAATTTCACTTTAACAATTAAAAAAAAAAATTTCACATGTAAAAAACTTGAAAAACTACAAGTGCAGTTTTTAGAAATATCTTTTTAGTTGTAATTTAATTAATCAAAAAAATCAAAATTTTTAGACGTCTTTGCTAACTTCAGTGTCATTTGTTAGTGAGTTAATTAATTAATTGTCGAAAAAAAAATTTTTTGATCGTGAAATTTGTGTAATTGCAAAAATAAAGTAAAATTTATTTAATGCCTGCTAAGTAAATAATTTTGAAGAATTTTATGATCTTGATTTAAGTGGAAAAATTCTTAAGAGGGTATTCTGGGCTAGAAATTTGAAGAAATTGATTTTTTTTCATATTTTTAAAGCTTAACCTTTTAAGAATATGTTTTTAAGAAAATTAAAAAAAATTGAAATTATTTTTGGAGAAATGGATGTTTTGCTGATATAATTATTCAGCCCGATAGTAAACAAAAATGTAATAATAATTTTTCTAATTCTAAATTTGTTTTCAATTAATAAAAAATTTTTTATTAATTTAAAATTGTTCAAGAAATTATTAATATTAATTTTGAGAGCAATTTTGGTCGAAATAAATATTTTATCACTAACATTGTTATTATTTTTTAAATAATTAATTTTTCCAAAAAAAATCATCAATTTTATCCTTCTAGAAAAAATTATTAATCTATTTTCAATTTTTAAAAAATATTTTCTAATATAAAAATAACTAATGAAATCAATAAAAACACAATTCGTCATTTAGAAAATTCAAATTATTTTTGGAGAAATGGATATTTTGCTGACGTAAATATTTAGTCCAATAATTAACCAAAAATGTAATAATAATTTTTCTAATTCTAAATTTTTTTTAAATTAATAAAAAATTGTTCAAAAAATTATTAACATAAATTTTGAGAGCAATTTTGGTCAAAATAAATATTTTATCACAAAAATTGTTATTATTTTTCTAATGATTAATTTTCCCATAAAAATCATCAATTTTATTCTTCTAAAAAAAATTATTAATAAATTTTCAATTAAAAAAAATTTTTTTTTAATACAAAAATAACTAACGAAATAAATAAAAACACAATCCGTCATTTAGAAAATTCAAATTATTTTCGGAGAAAGCAATGTTTTAAAAAATTCGGGAAACTTAAAAAAAGTGGTACAAAAATTAATTTTTTTTCAGGCAGTTTTTTTTGTGAGAAAAATTTTTTTTTCAACTTATTTTTAGCTAGTACGGTAGCGGAATTACTCTAAATTAATAATATTTGTATCTCAGATTGCTAGGAGGAATAGAATCGTGGGTACACAGAAAAAAAAATTAACTTGATTAAAGAGAAAAATTCTTGAACCAAGAATATAATTTTGAAGAGGGTAATTGTCTTGAATCAAGACGAAAAATTCTTGAATTAAGTAAAATTTCCTTAAATCAAGAAAAATTTTCTTAAATCAAGAATTTTTCTACTAAAACCAAGAATATTGAGCTCTTCAAAAATATATACTTGATTCAAGAACATTTTTTTTTCTGTGTATGGTCGCGTGCCAATTTTTTGAAACCCCTTTTATTAGCTGCTAACTTTTTGTATTTTTAATTTTTATACTTTTTTTTTTCTGTTTTCTTGAAATATTAATAAACATTTTAAAAAAAAATGAATAGTTAAAACATTGATTGTCTTTTTTTACGACACTTGAAAAATTACTTTAAATTCAAGCTTCTAGACCAAAGTACCCCCTTAAGATGATAGAAATTTTTCTAGCCGAAATTCAAGTTCCTCCGATGACTTGCACTTGGTGATCACTGTTGGGATTGGGAGAGATAATTATAGAGTACCATGGAAGAGCGTTCTTCGGTGTGATGAACAAAAATGTTTTTTAAAAAAATTGTAATGGATTGACTTGGGGGATAAGATATAAGCTTAGGTATTTCTTTGTCTGACGTATTCTGGTGTTAATATTTATAAATATTACTTTTTGGTAACATCTGTTCGTTTGCTTTGAGTTGTTATTATCTAAGTCGTTATTTTTAATTTGGTGCCTTAATATTTACTTTTGGAGAAATTGAAAATTAAAAAAAAAATTGAGACAGGAAATTTGTAATTTTGATTGGCAATTTTACGGAATTTTAATGGATTTAAATTTTATGTGAATGATAAAAGATACGGAAAAAATTTTATAAACCTATTTTGTAAAGAATTTAATTTTGTACAAAAAAAAAATTCTTGGAATTTTTTTGTATTCAATATTTAACTCAAAGTTTTGATTTTAAACTATTTTTATTCATAGAGTAGTTGAGAAATTATCAAAAAGGTTGAGAAGAATTTTAAAATTGAAATTTTCGGCAAAAGATAAGAGATACAGAAAAATTAATAAGAACATTTTTTGTAGGGAATTTAATTTTTAGATTTCTTATCATTTTTTTTATCTTCAATATATATCCCAAAATTTTGATTTGAAATTTTTTTAATACTTGATATTTTCAATAAATTATTACAAATGTTTAGAATAAAGTTTTAAATTAATATTTTGGATAAATGATAAGAGATACGGAAAAATTGATAAGGACCTTATAGAGAATATAATTTTCTATAAAAAAGGTATTTTGTACACAGAAAGAAAAGTTCCTTCTCTGTAGAACAAAATTCTTGGCTCAAGAAAATTTTTGGATGCCTGAAGAAAGATCGAAGTTGTGTTGGCCGAAGTAAAAATTTTTCTTGAAATTCTATTTTTGGTGGAAGTCATTTTTTCTTAATTCACATCATAAATACTTGATCAAGATTTTTAGATACTTTAGGGAAGCAGCGCCACCTACTTCAGCTGAGAAAAAAATTTTCTCACCTTGAGAAAATTTTTCTCGAGAATATTTGATACCCATATTATATTATTTTAGCGTGCAATTATGAATGAAAAAAAATGATGAAATATTATTTGATCTTGCCATTTGACATGTTAATCAATAAAAATATTAATGAAAATTTACTTCTATCTTTATATTTAATTTTTTGGAGCAAGAGAAAAATTTTCTCAGGACAAGAAAATTTACTTCTATCAAGAACTAAATTTTTTGGAGCAAGAGGCTGAATTTTCTCAAAAAAACAAGATTTTCTTGACTTAAATAAATTTTCTTGGATCAAGATACGTATTTCTTAAAGCAAGAGAATTTTGTGGGAATAAGTGAAATTTCTTGTCAAAAAAATATTATTTTTTCGCTCAAGAAAATAATTAGGAAGAAAAAATATTTTCTTGGCCCAACTGAACTGTTTTTGTATCTTCAATATTTACCTCAAAATTTTGATTAAAAATTTTTCCAACACTTGAAATCTTCAATAAATTATTACACATGTTTAAAATAAAATAAAATAAAATTATCTACAAAAAAAATTTCTTATAAATTTTTTGTATCTAATATTTTACTCAGAATTTGAGTTCCAAATTTTGAAGAGCTTTTATTGAAATTTTCACTCTCAATATTTATTTTTAGACCCATGTCCCAACTCCTGACCAAGGAGTCCTAACTACTGTACCAACTACCTAAAAATAAAAAAAAAAATTCAAGGTTAATAATTAAAACAAGCTTTTGTAATTATGACCCCCGAAGTAAATTTAAAAGGGTCTTAAAAGTTTAACAACTCATAAAGGTTCTAAGAATAACTTTTCAATTAAAAGATTATTAGTAATTAAATTCCGCTAAATATTGGTCATAAACTTATAGAATTAATTAAAATAGTCAGCGAAGCACCTATAACTTACAAACTTATATTATTATGGGTAAAAATTCTAGTATGGTGAAATATTCGGTATTTTAAATAAAGCAATAAAAAATTGATTAAGACGATAAGGCTGCGCGTCTGGTATGCCTATCTATATTTATATTTATATTTATTATATTTATGTGTGTAATGTGTAATGTATAATGTATTAAATTTATAAAATGTATACCGAGTAGGAGCGAGGGTTGAAGGAGAATAAGTAGCGAGTCATACTCATACTACACTGATCTCTGGGAATATAGTCGCAATTACCTTCGGAGATTAATGAGTCGATGCTCACGCGATCCCTTTGGACCCACGTACGTTGAGAATATATATATAAATATATAAATATATATAATACTTGCGCTAAGATTCCAAAGTATACAAGTAAATTAAAGTTTATACTATCATTTCTTAATAGGTTCATTCCTGCTGAAATCCAGTTGCGATTATACATATATATATATATATATATATATATATATATATATATATATATATATATATATATACATATATATATATATATAAAAGAATTTAACAAACAACGTAATTTGCTTTATCAGAGGTGCCGTTTTGAAAAAATGTTTCCTGACAATCTACACCTTCATACGTGTGATATATAAGATATGTGGTATAAGTGTAAGCCGGTGCATGGTAGTAAGAGTAAGAGAAGTTGGCTTTCATATATATATATAGAGAGAATTTTATATTTTTTTTTATTGAACTTCTCATGGCGGCGGCTTACCTAATTGACTCGGCGGCGTCACGACGACACGACCGGTTTCACGCACTCGCGCGACCAATTGCGCTCCGAAGATACCACCGATGATCCTGACGTATCCCACGTCTACTCGTCGGCTACGTTCTACTACACAATTTGTTTATGATTTTTGTAATAAGTCAACTTTTAAATGATTGCTATTATTTTAGTCGGAAAAAGGAGGAAATTTTATTTTTTCGTGAAAAAATTTTATATAGCCATATATGACCTGATCATGGCCATATTAGACCATGTGAACCTTATATGATCACACATGATCATGTATGACCTGATCATAGCCATATATGATTTGAAAGGATTATTTACAACCTTATGAAGGCTATATGTGACCTAACATGATCATTTATGACCTAATATGGTCATATATAACCTGATCATGATCATGTGGACCTTATATAATCTCACATGGCCATATATGACCTAAAGATACCCCATGTATGACCTGATCATAGCCATATATGATTTGAAAGGATTATTTACAACCTTATGAAGGCTATATGTGACCTAACATGATCATTTATGACCTAATATGGTCATATATAACCTGATCATGATCATATATGGCCATGTGGACCTTATATAATCTCACATAGCTATGTATGACCGAAAGATACCTATATATGACCTGATCATAGCCATATATGATTTGATGAGAACATTTACAGCTTTATTATGGCTGTATGTGACCTAATACGATTATTAATAAGCTGATTGTGGCTATATGTGACCTAATATGATCACTTATGACCTGATCATGATCATATGTGACCTTAAATGACCTGATCATAACTATATTGATCATAAATAACATTATATGACCTAAACATGGTTATTTATGATCTAATATGACCTTATATGATTTAATGTGACCTGATATGACCATTTGTGACCTAATATGACCTGATCATGACCATATGTGACTTTAAATGACTAGGTCATAACTATATAGACCATAAATGACCCTATATGACCTAAACATGGTTATTTATGATCTAATATGACCTTATATGATCTAATGTGACTTGATATGACCACTTGTGACTTAATATGGTCATATATGACCTTATGTCACTGTATAAATTTTTTTTTTGCATTATACTTAATTTTGTCGTTAAAATAAGTGAATCTGAGCGTGACCTCGATAAAAAATACTTGGATGATAAATTTTAAAGAAATGATTTGATGGTTCATTGAAATGATTGTCATGGTGCGATAATAATAATAATTACGAGTTGTTTCTACTCGGTTGTCGTAAAAGAGCTGGATAGAGCGAGGGGTAAATTATAATGCCCGAAAATTGTCCGCGGCTTAATGATGCCTGTTTAGCTGCGACCAAAATTGCCGGCGAACCAACATCAGGCTTCTCCAGGATACTCCATCAGAATACTTCCTATCTCTCTTTCTCTTTATTCATCTTCATTTACCTCATTATTTTATTTTTATTGTTTTTACCCAAAGCCTAAAATAAAATCTACAAGCAAAAATGTAATTTTTTAAGAATTTAATGCACGGATAATTTTCGATATAAAAATTTACCGAGCGAAACTTCCAGTATCTTCCTTTAGAGTTTTTTTTGTTCGATTAAATTATGATTAGTGTCGATATTACATTCTATTATATTTATATTTATATTTATATGAGCTTTGCATCCGGCGTAATTAATAATTATTAATTAATAGCTCTACAAAAAAAAAAAAAAAGTTAAATTGAATGTTTTTTGGGAAAAGAATTTGTTTGTATTAATTTATGAGAAATATTGACCGCCCGTAAGCAGACGTGTATATATGCATGTATATATATATATGAGGGACGCAAGGACTGATTAATTGTCCTTCGGGCCGGTAGACCCCAACCTCGATGACAGATCAAGAAGGCTCGAGGGACTTAACCGCGGCCAGCAGCAAAAATGCCGAGTTCACACTCCCGTAACGCTATAACTTTTCACCGGGCCCCAAACAAGTTAAGTGTCAGAAGGACAAATTTTAAATAACTAAACCCTGCTAACTATATCCCAAATGGGTCCTTAAAGTGTGAAAACAAATCAAAATAATATTCCTCCGAGGAAAAGTCATTAATCATATGACTTTACAGAATTTCACTGCATTTTTCCCAAATAAGCTTTTTATATCCTTCGAATTTTCAATTTTACCTGTAGCTAACTCCTTTATAAGTGAGAAAAGTCAAAAGTGCTTTAAATAGTTGACCCTAGACCTTTTGAAGAATTTTTTTAATCGACTATTATACTTTCATTTGGTAATTCTGATTGTGAGAGCCGTAGGCCACCTAGCGGCAAAACCAAAAACTAACTTCTAAAAAATCTTATTACACCGAGAAAACAGTTTGTTTGATTTAAATTTGTAGATTTATTTAAAATCACTTAAAAATACGTATTTAATATGAACAAATTTGTTTCATATAAATTTGGATTACTTTCAACTAAATACTATTTTGTTTTGGTTTATTTCATTGAATTCAAAATTAATTCTCTTGCTTTAAGAAATACGTATCTTGATCCAAGAAAATTTATTTAAGTCAAGAAAATCTTGTTGTTTTGAGAAAATTCAGTCTCTTGCTCCAAAAAATTTAGTTCTTGATAGAAGTAAATTTTCATTAATATTTTTATTGATTAAAATGTCAAATGGGAAGATCAAATAATATTTCATCATTTTTTTTCATTCAATATGTATAATTACACGCTAAAATAATATAAAATGGGTATCAAATATTCAAGAGAAAAATTTTCTCAAGGTGAGAAAATTTTTTTCTCAGCTGAAGTAGGTGGCGCTGCTTCCCTAAAGTATCTAAAAATCTTGATCAAATATAAAAATTTCGTATCAAGTATTTATGATGTGAATTAAGAAAAAATGACTTCCACCAAGAATAGAATTTAAAGAAAAATTTTTACTTCGGCCAACACAACTTCGGTCTTTCTTCCGGCACTCGAAAATTTTCTTGAGCCAAGAATTTTGTTCTCCAGTCAAGAAATTTTTCTTTCTGTGTAATGTCTAAATATAACTATTGCAAGTAAAAATTAGCTACCTTGTGCTAGAAGCGCCTTCGGGTGGATTAATTACAGTTTTGGGCGCCAGTTTCGGTAGCAAGGTTTCAATGGAACGAATTTGAAGTAACATTTAATATAATGCTTCGAGTACTCATACTCATACTAAGTATGAGAGATAATACTTGAGTACGAGCACGAGTATAAGATCTATAACTAAACGGTTGAGAAATCAAAGTCATCTCTTGAACTAGATCGGCAAGCAACCGGGACTAATACACCCAGTAAGTTACACTGACAATTTGTATGCTGTGAACAAGTGTTTATCTCGTGAGCGACGATGCGAAAAACACGCCAGAGAATTGCTAAGCTGTATATAATATATACTTCATACTAAGTACTGTATAGTAGTAGTTGTTGCTGTTGTTGTTGTTGTTGTTTCTAAGTTGTTAAACGATACGAGAATCGAGTTAGAGTGTTGCGAGTGAGAAATAGCTCGAGAAAAATATACCTTTTCACAGAAAAGAGAGTGGGTTATGTACGTATGTATTATATGCATATCTGAGCCTGCTAGCCACTGAAATACCATACGTGTTCTGTGTAATTTGCTAGTCAATATTAATTATATCAGAGACGTTAATCGATCGATTTATCCTAACTCAAAACTCACCTAACTATCAACGGGTTATCATTTTTATTTGCGCTTTATTACTGGCTATAGTTGTAGTTATGTATTATAATAACCTACGTCTAAGTTAATTTTATTATATATTTTATTTATACTTTTGTAATTTCTTTTTCATGTGATTGCACAAGCTTTTTTTTCTTTTATTAATTATTATAGGATATTGGTTATTTTAATCGACATTATCATATCAACCTTATTTGTAGAAAATTTAATTTCCTATAAGAAAGCTTTCTTATCATTTTTTTATCCTTAATATTTAGTCCAAAATATTAATTTAAAAATTTTTTAAAATGTGGTGTAAAAAATGCTTACAATTAAAATTTTGGCTAAATAATAAGACTCCAAAATTTTGATCTAAATTTTTTTTAACAAGTAGAATCTTTAGGGGGATTCCATAGTGACGAGTGGGACATTTGACTCTGGAATTCCATCAATTATATATAATTATGTGACTGAAACTTATACTATAGTAAAATTTATCTTATAATATAGAAGAATAACTAATTAACAACATCCTTTTGTCAAAAACCTCGATTACTTTTTAAGTTTCTCGTAATTATTATTTGACTGAGTGTGACTGGTGGGACTAAGAAAAATCCTTCTCTCTTACCAAAGGTATACTTAAAGTCCAATTTCAGTTCGATCACTAAACTTTTAAAAAATACTTTCCTCTCAATACAAAATTTATCCTACAAACATTCAATATTATAAAGAATTAAACTGATTAACTACGTAGAAACAATTTAAAAAAATTTTTTTATTGTGACTGGTGGGACAGGCATTTGTGACTGGTGGGACATGTACAAAATGTCTACATCAAGTTGTTTATTAAAAAGACTTTTATATTATTTCAACCTTAGAACCATTATTGTTTATATATTTAACTATAAATTATTTAGGATAATTAAAAAAAACTAATTAAAAAACACAAATAAAGGATTTAGCATGCTGACAACACGATCTTGATAAACTTAGGTGTTAATTAATAACGAACATAAAAAAATTTGTTCTTAAAACTATAATAATAAATATGTTAGTTAATAACAAACATAAAATGGATTTATTGTTAAAACTATTAATACACCATTTGACCCGGATGCAAGTTAGTACGGCTGAAAATTTACTAGGAGAGAAAAAATCGATTTTCTTATTGATTAAAAAATTTTTTTACAAATTAGTAAAATATAAACTTTTCATATTAAATTGGGATTAAATTAGAATGAATAAGAGAAATTTTTAAATTTTAGTCATTTTCCCATCTCGCATGAAATCCCTCTATAGTAAACTTTATAATATAGAAGAATCACTAACTAACAACATCCCTTTGTCAAAAACCTCGATTACTTTTTAAGTTTCTCGTAATTATTATTTGACTGAGTGTGACTGGTGGGACTAAGAAAAATCCTTCTCTCTTACCAAAGGTATACTTAAAGTCCCATTTCAGTTCGACCACTGAACTTTTAAAAAATACTTCCCTCTCAATACAAAATTTATCCTACAAACATTCAATATTATGAAGAATTAGACTGATTAGCTACGTAGAAACAATTAAAAAAATTTGTTTTTATTGTGACTGGTGGGACAGGCATTTGCCACTGTTGGGACAAGTACAAAATGTCTACATCAAGTTGTTTATTAAAAAGACTTTTATATTATTTCAACCTTAGAAACATTATTGTTTATATATTTAATTATAAATTATTTAGGACAATTAAAAAAAACTAATTAAAAAACACAAATAAAGGATTTAGCATGCTGACAACACGATCTTGATAAACTTAGGTGTTAATTAATAACAAACATAAAAAAATTTGTTCTTAAAACTATAATAATAAATATGTTAGTTAATAACAAACATAAAATGAATTTGTTGTTAAAACTATTAAAACAACATTTGACCCGGATACAAGTTAGTACGGCTGAAAAATTACTAGGAGCGAAAAATCGATTTTCTTATTAATTAAAAAAAATTTTCTTTACAAATTAGTAAAATATAGACTTTTAATAATAAATCAGGACTAAATTAGAATGAATTAGAGAAATTTGAAAATTTTAGTAATTTTCCCATTTCACATGGAATGCCCCATTTCCAATATTTACCCCAAAATTTTGATTATAAATTTTTCCAACCCTCGTTATCTTCAATATATTATTACCATTGTTCAGAAAAAAAATTCTAAATTAATATTTTGGGTTGATGATACGAGATACGGAAAAATTGGGAAGAACCTTTCTTGTAAAAATTTAATTTCCTACAAAAAAAATTTCTTATCATTTTTTTTTATTTTCAATATTTACCCCAAAATTTTGATCTAAAATTTTTTTAACACATAGTATCTCCAGTAAATTATTAAATTTACTTAGTATTGAATTTTAAATTTATTTTTTGGCTGAATGATAAGAACGGAAAAATTAATAATAACATTTTTTGTAGAAAATTTAATTTCCTGTAAAAAAGATCTTTTATTATTTTTCCGGTTTTCTAAGCGTTGACGTTTAAAGTCAATAATTCAATTAACAAAAAATTTTGATTTCGAAAAAAAAAAAGTAGAGCCGATAAAGATGAGCAAGAGAGCGGAGTAATCTGGGATCGAAGAGCCCGAGGGTTTAGTATCTTGAGTTTAGCTTCCGTGCGCTATTCGCCACCTCTTTTAAAAGTTAAAGCAACATAAATATATACATATAATAATGATAAGTAATAAAGAATATAAAGAACGAAAGAATGAAAGATATTTCAGTGGGATGCAAAATAACCGCTTCGTTTAAGCCTTTGATCGATCAATCTCCTATCGACACAGAGATCGAGGATTAATCGGTCTGTCGATCTTTCGATCCTCAATTTCAGAGTCAACTAAATTTATTAAGTAATGTTTTATAAAAAGTAATAATTATTTTATAAGTTTTGCCAGTTTTCGTTGATTTTATTGAGTTTATTTAGTTCCTTATAAGCTTATCTTTTTCTTAATTAATACGACGATACAAACGAGTCTCTGGTTTGATTATTGCGATTCGTAGGAATGCCAACTGATTGGTTTATATATTTATGTTTGGGTGCTTTGTTCATCGTTTTTCAGCCTCTCCGTTTCGGCGGTAAGGCGACTATTAAGTTTTTTTAAAAAAATTATTTTTACATATATATACTTCCAAACTGTTGATAACGATTCAAACACGTTTACTGGATTTACAGATTTATATTTATTGGCATGGATCTTATTGCTTTATTTTCGGTTAAATCGACACTTTTATTTTAATAAAAATTTACCGATTTTTTTTAAGTGGCTTTCTAATCAATAAAGTATTTTAAATTAGTAAATAATCAAATTTTACAAATTATAAAAAATAAAAATATTTCTTAAGAATTTTACGTTTGAAATTTTGAATAAAATTCCAGAATTTTATATTCTGATGAAAAATTATGAACATTTTATGTCTAATGACATTTTAAAAAATTTAGTTTTTGGTTTTACCGCTAGGTGGCCTACGGTTCTCGCTAGTAGAAAAATCTTACGTAAGTATATATAAAAGCAGCGCAAAAAATGGTATTATTTTTTCCGAGTGGACTATAAAAATATGCTAGCCAATCATTAAACCCTTCCAAGGAGGAGAGGAACCACTACTGCCCTTCTTTTCTTTCCTAGTATGTAAATAAATTACCCGACTATTGATAAATAATTATAATTATTTATTGAAAAGAACGGAAATTGTTAAAAAAAGCAAGAAATTTTAGGTATTTTTATGACTATCAAGAATTTTTAAAAGTTAGTTCTTGGTTTTGCCGCTAGGTGGCTTACGATTCTCGCTTGCAGAAAAATCTTGCCAAAGTATATATTAAAGCGGCGCAAAAAGGCGATTTTTCGCAAAAATTAAAAAATTGATTTATTAAATAATGATTTTTATTAAATTGCATTGTATTTTCTTAACTATTGACGTTTTTGAAGATATAAGCTCGTCCTGATGTTACACTCATCAAGAGCTTTCATTTGAGTACCCACATGTATTTTGATATATTTTTCATATATGCATATATATAATATATATAAATATATGAAAAATTGATGTGGGTACTCAAATGAAAGGTCGCGATGAGTGTAACCTCAGGATGAGCTTATATCTTTAACAATGTCAACATTTCTCAAGAAACAAGGTCATTCCTTAATTATGTATCTAAAGATAGAGAATTTCACTAAAAAAGCCAATTTTACAATATGACTATCTTAGACACAAAATTTTTCTTATTCTCTTAATAATATAGAAAATGTACATAATTTTCAACTAACAAAGACTGACGATGAAGAAAAAAATTCAATTTTTGACTTTCAAAAATCTCGAGCGAGCTCTAAAAAATGTATATCTTGATCTTTGTCCAAGACTTTTAAAATATAAACTTACATATTTTCATAGTCGACTTAAAAAAAATAGTTATTTTTTTTGCCTCACCCCAGTATATATTATATAAATCTATTTATACAATATATTTTTTTCGCAAGGTTAAGTTTGCAGTGGTATTGTAGGGCCTGTATCCGGATGGTCCTGTCAAATATTTGGGCTTTTAAACCCAGGCGTGTTTGGAGAGCCCGGGACAGGCAAATGCCAAACAAAAGACCCGTATGAAAAAGTGAAGGGACCAGGTGAGGTGACCGTTGGTTTTATTTCGCCCGACAGGTAACACGAACCGTCTAGACTAGAGTACAGAATAGAGTATAATATCAATCTCGGATCTTAAAATTCAAAAATAAATTTTTCGTATTTTTCCCTCCTAATTTTCCAAGCTCAAAAAATAAAAAATTTTCTCTTTTATATCCAAATTCCTGAAAAAATTCCGCGTTCAACGACTACCCACTCAAAAGTTTCAAAATTCCAAAATTTTTTCCAAAATTTTGGATTTTTCCAAAATTTTGAATTTTTCCAAAAATGCATGTGGGTACTCAAACTTTAGGGCATCGCTTCGCGAATTCAGACCCAGGGTTTATTTTTTTCTCAGTGGAGCCTGCTTCCGAAAAGCGAGTGGTTTGATTAAAAGTCGTTTACTTTGATTATTATTGTAATTACAATGATTATGATTATGACTTCTTATAGTTATAAAATTTAGGAGGAGATGGGGTTGATTCAGATGCGTTTATTTTATATTCGTTTTATATCATCGCGTTCTTTGCGGGTTTTGCCGCAGCTTCCATCATTCCTGGATGGGTTTCTTTTGCCACGCCTCCCCTTCCTCTTTATACAGCTTTTAAAGCAGATCCTATCGTTCACCGTCTCGGACGGGTACCCCGCGTACATACCCACCCCTCGTTTAATTATCTCCTCGCTGATTGGTAGCTTAAGAATTTAACGTCAGGTAATTTTGATCCCTCCATGTCGTATCAAGAGTGTACACACACCAGGCTCGCCCCGTTATTTCCTCATACTCATATCATATCGCAGTACACTCAACTTCTTTACTTATTTTCTTGTACTTTAGTCCGTCTCATTGCCCCCTTTTCATATTATATATTATATTAACTCGGTCTCCTCCTTCCCCATACTTCGGAATTTTTTTTTTAATTTATTTTACGGAGAAGATAAATAGTAATATTTACCATTCTACGTAGCAACCAGCTAAATTTTTTGAATATTGTTAATTACGGTGTATTGGTAGATAACAAGTACACGGAAAGAAATTTTCTTTAAAGTTTACCCTTAAATTAATGAGAAAAATTACCGGACTGTATTGTAATCGTGGGACGCTGAGGTGCTACTTTATTATTTACTAGAAACAGAAATACTTTTTGCATGTGAGTAAAATTTACCGGTCGGTAAAAAAAAAATTTTTTAATTTTCAATGCAGCTTGCCCCTTGGAATATAATTATTATTGGACATATTATTATTAATGGAATATTATTATTATAAATTTAATAGGTTTTATGTTTAAAAAAAAGTTGATTTTAATTTAACAACATTAAATGTTTATTTGATTTTTTTAATTTAATTTATTTTTTTAGGTTATTTCACTTTACCATCTATATATATAGAATAATAGCATATATTTATAGATAATTGCGAATGTCATTAAAGCACACCTTTACAATTAATAGTTAACTAATTGCATAAAATTTTATTATAATGATAAGTGTATAAATGTTTGTTAGAATTAACTGTAATTCAGTGTCAACTGATCACTGACATGTGAAATTTTGTAAACAGCTGATAAGTCTACAGCGATTGCCGCGCCGCCTTAAAGTCGGTGGATAGTACCGTTACTTAGATTCTTTTTTACCGGAGACTCCGGTAAATTTTATAGTAGTTTCAGTAAAATCTTTTGATTTTACTGTAATTTTTAAGATTAAATCAGTAAAAATAACTTTTAATCTAATTAATTTTTTGCGTTTATTATTTTTTACCGGTATAATACAGTAAAAACTAATGGAACCTTTCTGGATTTTTTACATTGTAATTGTGAATAATTATTGAAAGAATTGTAATTAGATCAGGAATTTACGAATGTCCCAAGCTTACTGTGATTTTAACGGTAATTTTTTAAGAAAATTTCTTTCCGTGTACAATAAATTTTTATATTTGATCAAGATCTTTAGATACTTTAGGGAAGCAGCGCCACCTACTTCAGCTGAGAAAAAAATTTTCTCACCTTGAGAAAATTTTTCTCGAGAATATTTGATACCCATTTTATATTATTTTAGCGTGCAATTATACATATTGAATGAAAAAAAATGTCCAAATATTATTTGATCTTCCCATTCGACATGTTAATCAATAAAAATTTACTTCCATCTTTATATTTAATTTTTTGGAGCAAGAGAGAAATTTTCTCAAGACAAAAAAATTTATTTCTATCAAGAACTAAATTTTTTGGAGCAAGAGGCTGAATTTTCTCAGAACAACAAGATTTTTTTGACTTAAATAAATTTTCTTGGATCAAGATACGTATTTCTTGCAAGAGAATTAATTTTGTTGGAATAAGTGAAAATTCTTGTCAAAAAAAAATTTTTTTTTCACTTAAGAAAATAATTAGGAAGAAAAATTTTTTGACTGGAGAACAAAATTCTTGGTTCAAGAAAATTTTCGGGTGCCTGAAGGAAGACCGAAGTTGTGTTGGCCGAAGTAAAAATTTTTCTTGAAATTCTATTATTGGTGGAAGTCATTTTTTCTTAATTCACATCATAAATACTTGATACAATAAATTTTTATATTTGATCAAGATTTTTAGATACTTTAGGGAAGCAGCGCCACCTACTTCAGATGAGAAAAAAATTTTCTCACCTTGAGAAAATTTTTCTCTTGAATATTTGATATCCATTTTATATTATTTTAGCGTGCAATTACACATATTGAATGAAAAAAAATGATTCAATATTATTTGATCTTCCCATTTGACATTTTAATCAATAAAAATATTAATGAAAATTTACTTCTGTCAAGAACTAAATTTTTTGGAGCAAGAGAGAAATTTTCTCGACAAGAAAATTTACTCCTATCAAGAACTAAATTTTTTGGAGCAAGAGGCCGAATTTTCTCAAAACAACAAGATTTTCTTGACAAATAAATTTTCTTGGATCAAGATACGTATTTCTTGCAAGAGAATTAATTTTGTTGGAATGAGTGAAATTTCTTGTTAAAAAAAAAATTTCGCTCAAAAAAATAATTAGGAAGAAAAATATTTTTTTGGCTCAAGTGAACCATTTTTTTTAAACTATAGATTCAAATTTTTCTGCATCAAAAATACAAAATATTCCACTGTATAATTTAAAAACAAACCTCAAGAAAAAAAAACATTTAAATATTTAGCCGCGATTTAAGGCCATGTTTGAGTTAAAAGTTTGCTCAGGTAAGAAAATAAAATAATTATTAAAATTCTTCCCTCGGAACTTTTGACAAACAAAACCTTTGGCTTAACCGTACACTGTCGAATTAATATTTCACTTTTAAAATATTTTCAGACCATACAATAAACCTTGAACTAAACATGACGACAGCTTAACAGAATATAGCTCTAACATTATATTTAACAACTGGATAACTGGACTTAGAATTTCCTCTCAACTCATCATATCATCAAACATAAAAGGAATTTGTATCTGTATTTTATTTAGTTTCATGGAAACCAACACTGTATACACAGTGAAATAAAACTAAACATAACAGAGTTTAAGTTAGTATACTATACTCGATTTTACGACCTTTTACGACCACACACCACACATATGCCCAAAGTTACTCGCGTACACTCAGAATTAATACATAACAAAATAATATTTTAATGTATTGTGGGTTTAGGTTTTAAGTGCATTTATGTGCTTTTTATATACCTTTAAGTTGTAAGAATAAAAATAAAAATAAGAAAAAATTCACGGCAAGTTAAGTATTTATATGTTCGATAAAAAATATAAAAAAGTTAAGTACATTTTAAACAATAAAAGTAAATTCCACTGTTAAAAGTTATAAAGATTAGGATCGACTCAAGATTTTTTTATGGTCAAGCTTTTTTATTTAAAACTAACTTTAAAGAAGCAGGAAGCTAAGTGGAGAAAAAAGTAAAGTGGGTATTGTGAAGTTGAAGTTTTAGTTAAAGAATGGGAAAACGTCGTCTCAAGATTCTCGATGCAAATTCCGCGGCCGCGAGGTACGCGATTATTTGTCACGTTCACACGCACGGGATATCTTGGAGGTATTATATATGTAGAGCCTTAGACCTTATACGGCTTTTTTATGAGCGGGTTATTTATACCGGCTGCTACAGACGTGATAGGATTATGGATAACCTAGGATTCTGTAGACAAGAGACAAGATACGGAAAATAGGAGATCAGATTGTGGGAATTTCTTTTTTGTAAGATTGTAAGTGATTTTGTAGAGAAAGGATTGGAGATACGGGAAAATTTGTAAAGAATTTATAGAATTGCATTTTTAGATCTAGACTTTAAATTTAATTGGAGTATTGTTTTGATTTGCACAGATTCCAAATGAGCATTGAAATTTTTAGTTAAAGTCATTGCAAGTCTCATAAGTCAAGTTGAAATCTGTCTAGTTTCAAGTGCGGACAATTTTTCTGTTTTTTAAAATTTTCTCAGTGACATCAATTTTTTTTAGAAAATAAATTTAACATGTTTTTTACGAATTCTATTTAAATAAGTAGCCAAATTTATTTTTCACATATCTAGTGTTTGGAAAATGCATTCATTTTAATCTGTTACATTCCCGCGATCCCGCAATAAGAACAATTTATAGGTTATGTAATCAGCAAAAATAACATGTGTGTAAAATTGTTAGTCCGTTGACTCAATTACTACATGTAATGTTAAGTTTTGGAAACCTTACAATGACTTTTTTCCCGCTGCTTAAGAGACGTTTGTTGTAAGGAAATTTTTAGTAAATGTTATTGAAACTCAATAGACATGGCCTAAATTTCATGTTTCAAAAAGTCCTCGTTTATAAACAACAACATTTTTAGTAGATTTCATAGAAATCTAACTATTTTATTTCATGGAACCAATTATCATAACCGAACATACGATCAGCATATAAATATAAATTTTCAACACTTAGTTCACCAGACATAATTAGCTTCTTTCTTAAACTTTTTTTAATGACGTGAAATCAATCAAATATTAAGGTTATGTAATAAAAACAAAAGAAAATCGTATTAAAAACAAATGAATGAAAAATGAGAGTCTTTTGTTTTTACTAGTGGGAAAAAATGTATATAAAAGTAAATCGTAAAAAAATGAGAAAGGGTTGATAAAATCCAAAAAATAAGTTGCAAATAACCATCAATTTTTCTATTTAAAATTTTCTAAGTGACATCAATTTTTTATGGAAAATAAATTTAACATGTTTTTTACGAATTCTATTTAAATAAGTAGCCAAATTTATTTTTCACATATCTAGTGTTTGGAAAATGCATTCATTTTAATCTGTTGCATTCCCTTGATCCCGCAATAAGATCAATTTATAAGTTATGTAATCAGCAAAAATAACATGTATGTAAAATTGTTAGTCCGTTGACTCAATTACTACATGTAATGTTAAGTTTTGGAAACCTTACAATGACTTTTTTCCCGCTGCTTAAGAGACGTTTGTTGTAAGGAAATTTTTATTAAATGTTATTGAAACTCAATAGACATGGCCTAAATTTCATGTTTCAAAAAGTCCTAGTTTATAAACAACAACATTTTTAGTAGATTTCATAGAAATCTAACTATTTTATTTTATGGAACCAATTATCATAACAGAACACACGATCAGCATGTAAATATAAATTTTCAACACTTAGTACACCAGACATAATTAGCTTCTTTCTTAAACTTTTTTTAAATGACGTTAAATCAATCAAATATTAAGGTTATATAATAAAACAAAAGAAAATCGTATTAAAAACAAATGAATGAAAAATGAGAGTCTTTTGTTTTTACTAGTGGGAAAAAATGTATATAAAAGTAAATCGTAAAAAAATGAGAAAGGGTTGATAAAATCCAAAAAATAAGTAGCCTATAACCATCTACGAAAAATTCTGCGTCGAATAGTAGCAGTCCCATCCCCATACCTTCAGTAATTTTGACGTCAACTTTAGTCAAAGGAACCCTATTTTGCTTTTATAGATATAGATGTAATCAGCAAAAATAACATGTGTGTAAAATTGTTAGTCCGTTGACTCAATTACTACATGTAATGTTAAGTTTTGGAAACCTTACAATGACTTTTTTCCCGCTGCTTAAGAGACGTTTGTTGTAAGGAAATTTTTAGTAAATCTTATTGAAACTCAATAGACATGGCCTAAATTTCATGTTTCAAAAAGTCCTAGTTTATAAACAACAACATTTTTAGTAGATTTCATAGAAATCTAACTATTTTATTTAATGGAACCAATTATCATAACCAAACACACGATCAGCATATAAATATAAATTTTCAACACTTAGTTCACCAGACATAATTAGCTTCTTTCTTAAACTTTTTTTAAATGACGTTAAATCAATCAAATATTAAGGTTTTGTAATAAAAACAAAAGAAAATCGTACTAAAAACAAATGAATGAAAAATGAGAGTCTTTTGTTTTTACTAGCGGGAAAAAATGTTTATAAAAGTAAATCGCAAGAAAAATGAGAAAGGGTTGATAAAATCCAAAAAATAAGTAGCCTATAATTATCTACGAAAAATTCTGCGTCGAATGGTAGCAGTCCTATCCCGATAGCTTCAGTAGTTTTGACGTCAACTTTAGTCAAAGGAATCCTATTTTGTTTGAGTCGAATTTTAAATTTAAATTCTGGGTAAATGATAAGAAATCCGTAAAATTGATAAGCAATTTTCTTGTAGAAATTTTAATTTTCTACATAAAAGTTCTCTTATAATTTTTTCATATCTTTAGTATTTGACCCAGAATATAAAATTAAACATTTAAAAGCATTTTTCTTGAAAAAAAAATATTTATTTACACTTAAATAATATCAGGTTAGATTTAATAAATCACAAATTGTTAATAAATTTTTCTATCTGCGTACAGAAATTCCCAGCAACAACCAGGAGAATCTTATTGATCCTTTTTCCTTCCCTCCAACTCCTCTACAAGTATCAAGTCTCAGCAATAATTACACCACAGAATTATGAGGATCCTTGATTGGATCTAAGAGCTTTCTACCCATACCCACTTTTATTATTAATACTCTCCGCACGTCTGAGTTAAGTTGCGTTGTACAATTTAATATTTTTAATATACAGTAGAACAAGGATGTATCTATCGGTACATCTATCTTTTTACTTTTTTTTTTTTTTTTATTAATAAAATTAATATTTATTTTCTCCGGCAGATGAAAATATCACGATGTTTAAATACGCGCTATTAAATATTTATAATACTTAACTTAATTATTTTTAGCACCAACTGCTACCTAATAGTTTACATACACTAATTGCTTGTCTTTAATCCTTCTTTATCATTATCGTAATTATTGAGCTAAGCTATTTTAATTCCAAGCCGCTGTCAATTTTATTAAATTATTGACATTACCGCAATCTTCAATCATTCTCCTCCCACATTCCAACTTCATTATTTATTATTTATTTATTTATTTATTTATTTAAGCTTCAATTTTTTGCTATGCTCGTCAAAACCCGATGACTCGCAAATTGAAAATTTTTTGTGCACTCTGCCAGTGATTAAGTTGCGATAAAAAATTAATTATTGCCTCTTTATTTTCTTTTTTACTTCATGGGAAAATTTATTGTTCCAAGTCAGTTGGGCATTAATTTTAATCAGCTATTAAAATTTAATTAAAATTAGTAATTATTCATTTATGTTCAAGCGATAAATCGTAATTATTAATTATGGAAAAATATTATTAAAGAATTTTTAAAAATTAATAAATTAAGTGGTTAATAGTTAATATTGATAATTACGGAGTATTGGTTAGTCAAAGTGACATATTAATAAGGACCTTTATATAGAGAATTTAATTTCTTACAAAAAAAATTTTTTTGTGATTTTTTTGTACCTCGAATATTTTAACTAAAATTTTGATTAAAATTAAATTAAAATTAAATTAAATTAAAATTTTTTTAAAATGTAGAGTATTATTACCAGATTATTAATCTAGTATAAAATTAAATTTTAAATTAATATTGTATCTTAATGATAGAGATATGGAAAAATTGATAAGGACCTTTTTATCGAGAATTTCAATTTATAAAAAAAAGGTATTCTGTAATTTTATTGTATCTTTAATATGTAGCCCAAAATTTTTATCTAAAAATTTTTTAATACTTGGTATCTTTATAGGGGCATTTCATAGTGACTAGTGGGACATTTGACTCTGGAATTCAATCAATTATAAGCTATAATTATGTGACTGAAATTTATACTATAGTAAAATTTATCTTATAATATAGAAGAATAACTAATTAACAACATCCCTTTGTCAAAAACCTCGATCACTTTTTAAGTTTCTCGTAATTATCATTTGACTGAGTGTGACTGGTGGGACTAAGAACAAATCCTTCTCTCTTACCAAAGGTATACTTAAAGTCCAATTTCAGTTCGACTACTAAGCTTTTAAAAAATACTTCCCTCTCAATACAAAATTTATCCTACAAACATTCAATATTATGAAGAATTAGACTGATTACCTACGTAGAAACAATTAAAAAAATTAGGAAAACGGTTGACCCTAAAGGCCATCCCTGCAACTTCCCGCTAATTCCATACTTAGGCGCTTAAAATTGCACCAATGATGTTTTTGAGCTCTTCGAGCTTAAAAATACAATTTATGGGTTATTTTGAGCTCTCGGAGCTCAAAGAGATTGCTTTCCTATGCTTTTGAGCTCTTCGAGCTCAAAAGTCTGATTGAGATTTGATAAGACACTATTTTTTGAATTTTTAAACCGCAATAACTTTTGAATGAATAAACCGATTTTCACGCGGTTGGCAGCATTCGACGAAGTTTTTTAAGCCTCACAAAGAATCTCAAATTTTGAATTGATCGCACTAGGAATTTCGGAGTTATTCCGAAAAAACACTTTTTTCGGTTTTCTTTCGTTCACGATATCTCTCGAACGAATCAACCGATTTTGACCGGACTGGTGGCGATCAACGTGGTTTTTTGAGGTTAAGAGCTGATTAGTTTTTAGAATTGAACCATCAAGCCGTTTAAAAGTTATTCCAAAAAAACCACATTTGAAAAAATTTTTTTTTTCAGTTTTTTGAAAATTTCTCAAAATCTATTGATCTGAATCGGTCCAAATTGTTTTCAAAATCTAAGTTTGGTCAAGCCCTTTTGAATGGCATCAACCACGATGAAATCGGTCAAGCCGTTCAAAAGTTATAAGCGGTTCACATACTTTCACACACACACACACACACACACATATATATATAGACACCATGACAACCTCGCGGGGATAGTCAGGGAAGCTTCCTGTGACCTTCAAACGTCGAGATCTGATGAAAACTCGATTTTTGCAAAACGGGGTGAAAACAATAACTTCCCGATTTTTGAAAATCTTCGATTTTCTTAGCGGGAAGTTAAAAATTTTTTTTATTGCGACTGGTGGGACAGGCATTTGTGACTGGTGGGACAAGTACAAAATGTCTACATCAAGTTCTACAATGTTCTACATTAAATTGTTTATTAAAAAGACTTTCATATTATTTCAACCTTAGAAAAATTATTGTTTTTATATTTAACTATAAATTATTTAGGATAATTAAGAAAAACTAATTAAGAAACACAAATAAAGGATTTAGCATGATGACAACACGATCTTGAAAAACTTAGGTGTCAATTAATAACGAACATAAAAAAATTTGTTCTTAAAACTATAATAATAAATATGTTAGTTAATAACAAACATAAAATGAATTTTTTCTTAAAACTATTAAAAAAACATTCGACTCGGATACAAGTTAGTACGGCTTAAAAATTACTAGGAGAGAAAAATCGATTTTCTTATTGATTAAAAAAAATTTTCTTTACAAATTAGTAAAATATAAACTTTTAATAATAAATCAAGACTAAATTAGAATGAATTAGAAAAATTGAAAAAATTTTTATAAGCTTATTAAACTGAAGTTAGAAAAAATTATCAAATTAAATTTTTCCAAAAATTTCCTTAATTAAGAATTTAATCACCAACCACTTCCTCCCCTCTCCTCTTGAGCCTGGGGTCCTAACTGCCCCCTCTCCTTACCGAGACAAATCGTCGCGGTGACAAGTCGCTCGTAAAAAGGCTAAGCAGGCAACGCGCCGAATCAACACACATAGATATATACTCTCAGTCCCGATCAGGCCCAGGGCTTAGGGGGAGCAGCTAAGAGGGGTGGGGGCAGAAACTCAACTTCTGAATCAGTAGTTGCCGATTTGTTTTTAGTTTATTTTTATTAAAACTCGGCATTGCAAGCGTGCCACGTATCTGCGACCACGTTGGCCGCCAACACCTTTCATGACAGATATCCCAAATAAAATTCTACTAAATCACTAAATTTATAAATTTTTTCCTCCATAAATTTCTTGCAATTGATTATTAAAATTTTACAACGACATTTATTTATTTTTTTACTATTGAAATTAATAATTACGCTTTATTGCTCAAACATGAATCAATATTTTTGATATCTATATTATGGACTAAATATTGGGATATGAAAAAACGATAAGGAATATTTTACGAAGGAAATTTAATTTTCTACAAGGAAGAAAATGATAAGAAATATCATATTATATAGAAGCAAAATACCCTTGGACTAAAGTTGACGTCAAAACTACTGAAGCTATCGGGATGGGACTGCTACTATTCGACCCAGATTTTTTCGTAGATGGTTATAGGCTACTTATTTATTGGATTTTATCAACCCTTTCTCATTTTTTTTACGATTAACTTTTATACACATTTTTTCCCGCTAATAAATACAAAAGACTCTTATTTTTCATTCATTTGTTTTAAATACGATTTTCTTTTATTTTTATTACATAACCTTAATATTTGATTGATTTAACGTCATTTAAAAAAAGTTTAAGAAAGAGGCTAATTATGTCTGGTGAACTAAGTGTTGAAAATTTATATTTATATGCTGATCGAGTGTTTGGTTATGACAATTGGTTCCATGAAATAAAATAGTTAGATTTCTATGAAATCTACTAAAAATGTTGTTGTTTATAAACTAGGACTTTTTGAAACATGAAATTTAGGCCATGTCTATTGAGTTTCAATAACATTTACTAAAAATTTCCTTACAATAAACGTCTCTTTAGCAGCGGGAAAAAGTCATTGTAAGGTTTCCAAAACTTAACATTACATGTAGTAATTCAGTCAACGGACTAAGAATTTTATATACATGTTATTTTTGCTGATTATATCTATATCTATATAAGCAAAATAGGGTTTCTTTGACTAAAGTTGACGTCAAAACTACTGAAGCTATCGGGATAGGACTGATACCATTCAACGCAGAATTTTTCGTAGATGGTTATAGGCTACTTATTTATTGGATTTTATCGACCCTTTCTCATTTTTTTTACGATTAACTTTTATACACATTTTTTTCCCGCTAATAAATACAAAAGACTCTCATTTTTCATTCATTTGTTTTAAATACGATTTTCTTCTATTTTTATTACATAACCTTAATATTTGATTGATTTAACGTCATTTAAAAAAGTTTAAGAAAGAAGCTAATTATGTCTGGTGAACTAAGTGTTGAAAATTTATATTTATATGCTGATCGTGTGTTTGGTTATGATACTTGATTTCATGAAATAAAATAGTTAGATTTCTATGAAATCTACTAAAAATGTTGTTGTTTATAAACTAGGACTTTTTGATACATGAAATTTAGGCCATGTCTATTGAGTTTCAATAACATTTACTAAAAATTTCCTTACAACAAACGTCTCTTTAGCAGCGGGAAAAAGTCATTGTAAGGTTTTCAAAACTTAACATTACATGTAGTGATTCAGTCAACGGACTAACAATTTTACATACATGTTATTTTTGCTGATTACATAACCTATAAATTGTTCTTATTGCGGGATCGCGGGAATGTAACAGATTAAAATGAATGCATTTTCCAAACACTAGATATGTGAAAAATAAATTTGGCTACTTATTTAAATAGAATTCGTAAAAAACATGTTAAATTTATTTTCTAAAAAAAATTGATGTCACTGAGAAAATTTTAAAAAACAGAAAAATTGTCCGCACTTGAAACTAGACAGATTTCAACTTGACTTATGAGACTTGCAATGACTTTAACTAAAAATTTCAATGCTCATTTGAAATCTGTGCAAATCAAAACAATACTCCAATTAAATTTCAAATCTCGATCTAAACATGCAATTCTATAAAGCGCTCAGCAAAGCGAGCGGGTAACAGTTAGTATCTTTAAAGAAGTTCGAGCGAATCTAATTTAAAAAAGTAATTTCCAACTTTGAGCTTTGAAATTAAGTATATGTATAAATAAATACGTAATTTATCTAATCCCAAAATTTAAAAAAGATTCATCGTTTAGTTACTTAGATATTAAATTTTAAAAATCACATATTTTATCTCCTTATACACGGGCTCTTATGACGGACAAACTTTTGTCGAGATTTTAATTATTTTTTTCAATATTAACCTCCCAACTTTAACAGATAAAAAACTATACACAAGAAACTTGGATTATTGCAAAATATAAAAACAATTTAATAATAATGCATTACCGATATAATTTTTGAAATATTTAAAGTCAAATTTTATGTTTGTAACTCGTTTATCGTCAGCTATTTATTCGAATAAAGATTTGACAACATCGCGTCAACAGCTGAGAAAAAAGAAAAGGATAGAAATATAGTTACAGGGAGAGAAATGTTTAACTCACACACTCATCCACTTCTCTGTTATGGGTATAATCAAGTCCGCTATTGCCAAATCTGTTTATTTATTTTTGCAAGTAATAAATACGAAAGTCACTTTATTACTTTACTTTATTAAATAAGTAAAAATTATCAATTATTAAATTGTTTAAATTATTTTAAATTAAAATAAAGAATTTTGACGAGTATTGGAAAGACAAAAATTAAAAAAAATTAACATTATTTTGGCTCATTAGTTACGCTCGAACTTCCTTAATAAATTAAACTCGCTTAAATTCATAGACTAAATTAAAATTTTCAGCGCAAAAAAAATGATAAGCCAACTCTTCATAGATAATTAAATTTTTTATAAAATATCTTCCTTATAAATTTTTCATATTTTCAATATTTAGCCCATAATATCGAGTACTAACTTCTATAAAAAATCCTTGCTCCAAGCACAGTAATAATTACCATTCTCTTCTCTGGATGTAATGTGGAGTTAACTTCTCAGATCGTTTAATCCACCTGGAAGTGAGGGAGAAGCTCCTTGACCGTTTGTAGGCGTATCGATTTTATCAGAGGATCAATGAATCAGTAGCGGTATTTTTTCACTCACTGAAAACGGATTTGAATTTACAGTGGAATGATTTATGTTGGTAAAGAAAATCGATCCAAAATTGCTCTATATAGTAACTGTAACTGTTTATTTTTTTTTATTAATTTTTTTTATTAACAAAAAAGCTGTGTATGAAAGTGAAGGGAGAAAGATTAAACGAGGTGGATGTTGAGCAGAGGGCCCACCTATTCTCCGGGATGGGGGCCAGCTAATCAGTCGGACATAATTGATCTCACTTGTGATCTTGAGATTCGAAAAGATCTTGGACGGACATCGAGGCTCGAACCAATAATTATTGTTAATACCGGTCCTTGGCCAACCTCTTCTCGAGGATCGGCCATCTTCTTCATCGAAGCTCACCCCCATCTTCGGTAGCTAACGCTCGCTCGACTACCGAACCGAGGAAAATATGTAATGTAAAATGTAATATGTAATATATATAAAAATACCTTAAACGCCGAAATAATTTACCTGGAAATTTTATTTATATTTATTAATTTAAAACTCGACAGAGGATCGCGAATTTTTTGGCTCCGGGCTCGGGCTCTCGCTCTGGGGGCTGCCAACGGGTGGATCTAATAATAATGATAATAATAATGAGCCATTTTAAGCGTAATAATACGGTGAGGTTTTTTTAAAGTTAAGTATTTCCTCGCGAGAGAGATGTTAAGAGAAGATGAGGAAGGTAACTCAGAAAATGAAGATCCAAGCTAATAATGTTCTGAGTTATTTCTTGGACCTTTTCTTCGGTCGAATGAAAATTATATATATTTTTTGCGATAAACATCCGAGTCATCGAAGTTTTTCGCGATTGGTATTTTATAAACATGATTCGGAATTTTTTTTCATTATTAATGCTTGGATTAATATATTTTGCGCAGAAAGAAAAATTTCTTGACTGGAGAACAAAATTCTTGGCTCAAGAAAATTTGTCGGGTGCCTGAAGAAAAACCGAAGTTGTGTTGGCCGAAGTAAAAATTTTTCTTCAAATTCTATTCTTGGTGGAAGTCATTTTTTCTTAATTCACATCATAAATACTTGATACAATAAATTTTTATATTTGATCAAGATTTTTGGATACTTTAGGGAAGCAGCGCCACCTACTTCAGCTGAGAAAAAAATTTTCTCACCTTGAGAAAATTTTTCTCGAGAATATTAGATACCCATTTTATATTATTTTAGCGTGCAATTATACATATTGAATGAAAAAAAATGAAATTTTATTTGATCTTCCAATTTGACGTGTTATTCAATAAAAATATTAATGAAAGTTTACTTCTATCTTTATATTTAATTTTTTGAAGCAAGAGACAAATTTTCTCAGACAAGAAAATTTACTTCTATCAAGAACTAAATTTTTTGGAGCAAGAGGCTGAGTTTTCTCAAAACAACAAGATTTTCTTGACTTAAATAAATTTTCTTGGATCAAGATATGTATTTCTTAAAGCAAGAGAATTAATTTTGTTGGAATAAGTGAAACTTCTTATCAAAAAAAATTCTTTTTGCTCAAGAAAATAATTAGTAAGAAAAATATTTTCTTGGCTCAAGTGAACCCTTTTTTCTGTGTAGGAATTTTTGGAAACTTATTATGAATATTAAAATTCAAATATCTTGAAGATATTGGGTTTAGAGGAAAATTTTGTTGAATTTTTTTAGAAAATTTAATTTTCTAAAAATTTGGTCTCTTATTATTTTGCGTGCCCAGAGGTTAAAGGGCGTATAGCTAAGGGTTAATAGGGATTTGTGCTGAAAGGGCGTACAAAAAAATTTTTTTTTGCCATTCGGTTTGAAATTGTCTGAAACGTAAAAATCTGGGAAAAAAAAATTGGTATCCTAAAGCTGAGAGGGCGTATATCAAGACATACGCCCTTTCAGCTTTAAGAAAAGTACTACTTAAAGGTAAAAGGGTGCATAAAAAAATTGTAGTTTTGATACCAAATGTTAAATAATAGTTTCACAAGACAAGTTATAATAAAATAAGAGCCTCATATACAGTTTGATTCAAACAAATAGAAAATAAATCAATCAAAAACAAATCACGTAAAAATTAAGTAATAAAAAAAATCACAATGACAGATAACATTCAAATATTTTGAAATTTCCCGCTTTAATCGCCCTATTGAATATAACTTCTGGCGCCGTTCACACAACAGCTGTTTCATCATGACCAACAATCCAGAATCCAAATTTTATAATAACTATTTCTTAAAATAAAAAGCGAGAAAATAATAACGCGTAATTTATTGTTTTTTGGATATATTTTCTTTTTTAACTTTAAAAAATTGTATAGTTGAGGTTTTACGCCGCTATTACCACAGAAAGTTTTTTTTTCACATTTTTAAACTACCAATATGTTCTTTTGTAAACTGGCCGTAAAAAAAATTATACGCCCTTTCACCTTTAGATCACCAAAATTTCGAATTCTTAAAAGTAAAAGGGCGTATAATTAAAGACATACGCCCTTTTACCTTTGCAATTTTTTTTTTCAATTTTAACCGTAGAATGTGTCTACTACTCGATTGGCAATAAAAAAAAAATATGCGCCCTTTTACCTTTAGGCACGCGATTTTTTGTATCTTCAATAGTTTAACTATAAATTAAAATGAATTAAAATAATAAAAAACAATTTACAAAAGCCGAAGGAAAAAACAATTGAATACAAAGCTCATTTGATTTAAACTCACGTGAACATTTTCCGTGTAAAAAATAAATAAAAAAAAGCAAACGAAAGAATCCTAGACTATGACTTGAGCGGAGAGTGAAAGAGCATGCTCATTAGCTTACAGCGTCGCTAATGAAAGCTCGTTACTCGAGCATATGCCGAGGTTCAGGCCCAGGCAAAGGTAAATAAGAATAAAGAAGAATATAAATAAAGAGAAAGGGAGAATAAAAGTAACAAGAGTAAAGACAACGACAACGAATGAGAATAATAAGACCAAGAATAAGAGGACATGAGTGTTCTTAGCGTTCGCGAATATCCTTCCCACTAGTTCTAAGCTACACCAGGTAATATAACGTCTGCAATGACTGAGGACACTAGGAGCCATTTTGTCTCGCTCTAGGCCCTTATGCCTTGTGCCGAGGTGCCTTGTGCCTTTACCGGCTGAGTCGTGCCACCGGGTTCTCCTTCTCTTGCTCTTTCTCCACCTCCGCGTCTTAGTTCTTGCTCAACTCTTGCTCTTTTTAAGCTTTATCTTAAGTTGCCGATCTAAGTTGATTGGGTGTGAGGTACAAGCCACTTCTCCCGCAGAGAACCTGAATTGAACTAACCTACGTACCAAGGTATCCGACGAGGACGCGGACAACACGCCGTGACCCTCGACCGCGACATCAGCCACATCCTTAAGGACACCACCCTCACTTAATAGTATTGTTAATCAAATTTTTAGAGCCTTTTTCACTCATACTTTGCTAATTAGTTCATTTTTCAGTTTCCAGAGCTTTTAAAATTGAAAAAAAAATTTTTTTTAGTATCCTAGGTAAGATTCGAACCCTCGCCCTCAACTTTAAAGTTCTAAACATTTGTTATTTTATACAAAATTTCAGATTTTTAATTTATTTTCTTATAGAATATCTAACAAAATAAATTTTTATTAATTGTGTTTTATAATTAGAGGACAATTAATGCTTTATATTAAAAAAAAAATAATTTAATGATTTTTTGACTAAGATTCGAACCCTGGCCCTCAATTTTTTAATTCTTACCTACAAGCTTAACTTTAAACATTATTTATTAGTTTTAAAAATAAAAATTAATAATTAAGAATAAATTTTTTTTAAATTCTATTTTATAATTAATTTAAGAAAAATTAACGCCTTGAATTAAAAAAAAAAAAAAAAATTCTGACCAAGATTCGAACTCTTACCCCCAATTCTAAAAATCTTAATAAGTCTCTTAGTTCCAAACAATTTTTATTATTTTCAACAAAATCTGTGTAATAATTTCATTTTCAAAAATCTATATTATTAAGAGAATAAGCAGAATTTTTTGGTCAGTGTATTTATATCATAAAATGGGTTTTTATGGTTAAATTTAGATTATTTAAGCTGTATTCGAAAATAGTCTATCTCTAAATACATAGTTAAGAAATGACCCTGTATCTCGTGAACTATTGACATTTTTAAAGATATAAGCTCATTCTGATGTTACACTCATCAAGAGCTTTCATTTGAGTACCCACATCAATTTATCATATATTTATATATTTATATATATGTATATCGAGGGTACTCTGACGTAACCTTGTATCTCAAAAAACACTACTTTACGGAGAAACAAAAAACTTTTTTCAAGAAAATCAAATTATAAAATCGTAAACGTCTATCGCTAATTTCGAAGTTTTAGTGCCTTCTCATCGATATATATATGCCAATTATGTTTCAGAAAAAAAATTAAATGTATATAAATCGTAACCCCCAAAAATCGAGTTAAGAGGTTACGTCAGAATACCCTTGATATATGAAAAATATATCAAAAATTGATGTGGGTACTCAAATGAAAGCTCTTGATAAGAGTAATATCAGGATGAGCTTACATCTTTAAAAATATCAATAACTAGGAAACGACTTTGTATCTCGTGAACTATTAACATTTTTAGAGATATAAGCTCATCCCGACATTACACTCATCGAGACCTTTCATTTGAGTATCAACATCAATTTTTCATATATTTATATATATTATGAATATGTATATATGAAAAATATATCAACAATGCATGTGGGCACTCAAATGAAAGCTCTTGATGATTATAACATCGGGATGAGCTTATATCTTATATCTTTAAAAATGTCAATAATTAAAAAATGACCTTGTATCTTGTCAACTACAGACATTTTTAAAGATATAAGCTTACCCTGACATTCCACTCATCGAGACTTTTGATTTGAGTACCCACATCAATTTTTCATATATTTTATATATTTATATATATATTATATATATATCTATATATGAAAAATATATCAAAAATGCATGTGGGTACTCAAATGAAAGCTCTTGATGAGTGTAACATCAGAATGAGCTTATATCTTTAAAATATATATCATATATATATATATGAATATATAAATAATATATCAAAAATGCATGTGGGTACTCAAATGAAAGCTTTTGATAAGTGTAACATCACGATGAGCTTATATATTTAGAAATGTCAATATTTAAGAAAGTACAGTGCAATTTAACTAAAGTCATTATTTAACAAAGCAAAATTTTATTTATTAAATAAAAATTCCCTAATTATTTTTCGTTTTTTTATAAAAAAAACAATTCTATTCTTTGTATTAAAAAAAATAATAATAATAAAATATTGTAAACAATTTTTTCTCTAAAATTTTTTAAATTAAAAACTATAACTAGGATTCAAATCCTGGATCTCAGCTACAAAATTTCTGACTTCACAGAAAAAAAAAAAAAAAGTTTGGAAAATCCAAAAGTGCACGCC